>NC_081758.1:30272516-30905016 GCF_963082965.1 Carassius carassius | reverse complement strand
TGTCTGAATGTTTTCCGAAATGCTGTCTAGGAAGGCAGCGCACTTAAGGTTTCGAGACAGCCGATGTTAGCTTCACTGCTAGTGACCACGGAATTGAGCTAACGTTACCTGAGCATTTAGAGTCAGCCAGCACATTTAGAAACGAACCAGAAGATTTGCAAACCCTATTTGATTATACAAAAGATCCAGTGAGATCAACGAAGGCCACCTGTATGACACTAGTTTTAACTCATTCAAATGAGTAACATGAACACAGCAGCTCATTCACTTGCCTGAGTAGTTGATGTGAATATCAGTGGCAGCCTTTTATGTATAGATGCTTGTAACGTTTAGATTTTCTGATAACGTACATGCTTAAAAACCTAGTGGGCTACCTGTCTAGACAGCATTGTAGTCATCATACCACAACTCATTAGTGGTCTACCACTTGTCAGTATTGCTTGCCTGGTTTTCAGACAGCATCATGTGGAAATAATGTTAAAAAAATCCCAGTAAAGCTTGTGTTTTTACAATAAAGTTAACCGCAGCACACACACTCAAACTGCAGGATTGACTTTGGACTAGAAGTGCTTTTAGTTACTTAAGCAATGGGTAAAAAAGGGCAAATTGCAAATGGAAACAAGCACTAAAAACGCTGAGACTAACAAATAATACTTGTGGATGAACATTTGCTTGGTTTTATTTTCTCTTTCCTTCCTTAAAGTTTGAATGAAATTAAAATTCAGTCAATCCATTTTCTGGTTTCTGTTCTTATGGATTAATATTATTGTTATTTTTTAATATTATTATCATTATTATTATTATATTGACTAAAATTTTAAACCAGAAATATAAGTGGATAACTGGACCTTTCGGTGAAGACTTTTTTTCTGGTGACTTATGCTGAGCTTCTCCAATCATGTAGTCCACTTAAACTCCGTCCTTTCTTACAGGTCTCCACAAGCTCTTCATCCAATCAACAACTGGATAGAAACAAGATTGCTTTTTCGATAATCTGTTGCACTTTGGATGTACAGCACAATACAAAAGAAAGATCTTTCGCTACTTCCGTCTCTTTGTGATTTTAATGTACGTTCAAGGTCTTCATTTTTGCAATGATTTATCAGTGCACATGAAAAACAAATGTTTCTTTTAGTAATAAATTCATCAAACTGTATTAACTTGCCCCACCCCAAAAGCATTTTTTATGGCTGATGTCACCCTCTTATTTTTTGACCTTTCCTTTCAACTCATTTTTTCAATCTTATTGAACATTCGGTCTCGCTCTGCAAAATGCCATGTTATAGAAGTAAAATAGAATGCAAATACTGTTCAATGTCTTTAAAGTTGACCAGTAAAGTGGTTTTTAACTAAAGAATTATTGTTTATTTTAATTGAAGAGTTTATATGTTTTGTCTCCTCTGTTCACATGTTTTCCCAAAAAAACACTGATTAGGCCTGGATTTGGCGGCCGGAAGGAAGGAGCAGCGTGGCATCCCTCTCCTCCTCTCATGTCCCCTCCCTGTGTGTCTTTGCATGTCAGTGTCCCCTCGTCATCCCCCCTGTGTCTCACCCCACCAGCCCTCTGTGTTCCTCCCCCTCATGCTTGGGACAGACTGGCCTCACTGTCAGACCAATGACTGCCTGGATAATACTGCCTGTCAGCCTGGCTGCCTTTTCTATCACTGGGATATGGATAGTGTGAGTTTTAATATACCGCCACTCATGAATCATAGATGCATTAAAATGCATTAATTATCGTTTGTCACATCAAATCGTTTTTAAAAGTTGAAATCAGAGTTTTTAGGTTTTTTTTGTTGTTTATGTTGTTGTTGTTTTCAAATATGCAGATTCACTTATATAAAATGGCAAGCATAAACAATAGAGTGTTGTTTTCTTTGTCCTCAGATATGCTATGGCTGTAATGAACCACCATGTTTGTCCTGTTGAGAACTGGTCAGTAAAGTTGGGCTTGTTTCACTCAGTTTATTTAAAACCATATGACGTTTATGTAATTTGATAGTCGACTCCATTATTTCAAAGGTCGTACAATGTGACATGCACAGAGGAAACAGCCAAGCCAGGCTTCCCAAAAACATGCTGCACCATTCAAGACATCCCCCTCATCAGGTAGTCATATACGCTTTATTTTGAGCTCTTCCTCTTTAGTTTGAGTCTGTGTTTATTTCCAGTATGATCTGACAATGTCTTTGTCTAAACTTTGATTCAGTAAATGTGGATCTTACCCTCCCGAGAGCTGTCTTTTCAGTCTCGTTGGTAATGTGGGAGCTGTCATGGGTAAGACTACTTGTTCTCATATTTCCACATATCCTACACCAACACTGACATATCAAATAACAGAGAAGAAAAGCATGAATGGAAGCATTCAGAGTGGCAGAAGTGTTGCAAAAACAGATACCTGCATGAGACTTACAGACATGTTACTTATTGCGTCATCTATATTGGATGCTTTCCTGTGTTTCCTTTCATGATGTGTTGAGTGAGCTGATATGTTGCGATTTCGTGATTAGGGGTTTGATTGTCCTTGTCTTGCTGAAGGTTAGCTGTGATCTGCTTCTATTTGTGTTGTGATGAGATTTGTGTGGGCAAATACGGGTTAAAAAGTAAAATATAATGTATATACTGTGTCCCCCAAAAGTACTTAAAGCCATGCTTTAAAAAATGTATTGTTTTTGGATTGTCACAAAATAACAAGTTAAGTTAAAAATGTATGTTTAGCATGCGCTTCAGGTTTCTAACATACATTACCATTCAAAAGTTTGGAATTTTTGCGAGAAGTCTCAAGGGTGCACTTATTTGATTAAAAGTACAGTGAAAAGTGTAACATTGTTAAATATTACTACATTGCATTTTAAAATAATTGTTTTCTGTTTAATATATTTTAAGATTTAATTAATTCATGTGATGGCCAATTTCATACAGTCTTCGGTGATCTTTCAGAAGTCATTATAATATGTTTGATGCTCAGGATACAGATTTGCTGCTAAATATTTTTGTATAAACCATAATTATTTTTTTTCAGGGTTCTTGCATGAAGAGAACATTCAAAATAACTGCATTTATTCAAAATATAAATCTTTTAAGAAAATGTCACTTTTGATTTCAATCAATTTGATAAAAAAAAAATATATATATATATATATATATAAAAATTTAAGTTAATGTATTTGGATTTTTTTTAGTCTTCAGTGGATTATGAGAAATGTTCTAGTATCAGTCCTAACTGATTTGATAATTTGTTATCTTATGCGGGTAAAACTGCAAATATTGTCAAAGCTAAAACTAAAAAACAACAGCACTGTGCTCTACAAGTGCTCTATACTATGAAAAAAAACAAAACAAAACAAACAGGAACTTTGTAACTCCAAGCTGCACGCATGCAAAATGGTCTGATTGCTTAGTGTTTCTGTTCTCTTTTTATGTGTAGTAGCGTTGGTGTGTTTGCTACGGTATGCTCAGATCATTGAGCACAGGAACCACTGTTGGCTCAACACTAGTGGACTTGTGTCTGGATGCACCAATGCTGTTGGACTGGTCATGGTGGGCAACTTCCAGGTCAGTCACACAATTTTGCCTAAACCCTGATCCATGTGTGATTATCATCTGATAAACACATTTAGTTTCAGAGTAGATCGCCCAGCTCACTATTCACAACACTGAAACCAAAAATGGTAACAAGCATTAGGGCATCTGTTAATGCTGTATGAGAAGATATTAAGGGCTGATTCTTCACCTTTAAGTCTTATCATAGGCCGTACATTCAGTGAATCAGAGTGTTTCAGAGAGGCTGATGTTCTCAAAGTGATTAGTATTGATCCATACATGCTGCCATCTCATTCTTCAAAATGGATTTTTAGAGGGCATTTTAATCTTTAAAAGCACCTCCATCCGTATACAGAGTGCACAATAAGCAAGTTTCTTGTTGCAGCAAGTCAAAGTTAACTGTTTTTTTCTGTCCCCTGATAGATAGATAGATAGATAGATAGATAGATAGATAGATAGATAGATAGATAGATAGATCGATAGATCATTTGAATTTAAGTTATATTACTCTGTAAGTTCTGCTCATCCAGAATAATAACTTACATCTTTTGAATCTGTGAAAGTTCTACTTTTATTTGCGTGCACTCAAAACAATAACAGAACGTTGTGCTTTTGTAAAATAACGAAAGCAAACATTATTGGGTCTCTGTGAACTTGAGTGTGTCCAATTTTTTTTTTAAAGGCACTGAAACTCTGTGTTTGCCTCACCGACATAAAAAATATATCTATAGAAAGTAAATTGTCAACATTTAAATGAACCATCTTAAATGGAAGACAAATATTTTAAGATTATGTAATCCGTATAAAACGTGCATATCCACTGTGGAAAATCTGAAAAAAAAATAGAAAATACTAGTTTATCAATGAATTATTACAATGTTAAGGCAGTCTTCTTGCTGTTTTTTTCCCTGACGCATTCATGACCATTGCTTCTGCCTGTGCACTGTGGAAAGTATAATGCATGCGTTTGAGCGCTGATAGGCCATAGGCAATAAAATCTCATCATTACGAATTATGTGGTTTATTAATATAAACGTGTGATTAGTCGACTAATTGCTCAAATGAACGATGACTAGTCGACTAGAAAAATCTTTAGTCGAGGGCAGCCCTAGTTTTTTTTTAGTCCACTTTGTCCAGGATAGATGTGTATCTGATACAAGTGTATCTGTCATCATTTTACAGTGTCCTGGTCTTTTATTTCAATGCTTTGATTTATTATTACTTGAATAACACTGTACTGTACTGCTTTTCGACTAGGTGGACCACGCTAAAACACTACACTATGTAGGAGCGGGTGCTGCCTTCCCAGCAGGCATTCTGTTCGTGTGTTTGCAGTGTTTGCTGACCTACCAGGTGGCTGTCACCGCTCTGGACTACTGGATGGCTCATGTGCGTGTGGCACTGGCTTCTGGTGCTCTCATCACACTGGTTCTCAGTATCCTTGCTTATTGAATATGGCTGGAAAATTATGTGTGTGTTGCTTGCTAATTTTTCCTGACAAGGGTTACCATATTACCTGTGGCACATCATGAACTATTGCAATTTAATAATAATGTGATGTTCACCCAAAATGAAAATTTCTTCATACTCATGTCATACGAATGACTTAATATCTTCTGAGGAATTTTACTGGTTGCTTTATTCCTTTAGGCTTTTAAAGGGCTACTCATACACATGTCGTTCTAAACCTCTGTGACTTTCTTTCTCTTGTGGAACATAGAAGAAGAAGAAGTCCATAACCTACATTTTTTTTCTGATAATCCATTGCACCTCACAATTTGAAAGAAAAGATCTCGCACTACTTTAAATTTGAGCTATAATATGACTAGTTTTATGATACTTGCATTTGCAAGCTTTCTCATTGTATTTGCATGGAAAAGAACAATGTTGTATGCCTTTTGTATTTAAATAAGTTCTACAGGTTTTTAACAACATGAAGGCGAGTAAATGATGACAGAATCCTGTTTAGTGCCAGCTGTTTAAATAATAACGCATGACCTGATCAGGGCAAGAAAAGCTATAGTACTGGGCTTTCTCTGTTTCTCTTCCTGCTGAGGTTCTGGTCACGATCATGAAGCCCCTGACTCATATAATAGTGGAGGTATAATCTAATTGCTTCAATGTAAATGTTGCAGAGGAGATGGATAAGCCCAGCTGGAGTCTCCCAGCCTTCCTGCTTTATCGCTGCTCTGTTCATTAATGATTTATGAATAGTTTTTTCCCCAACTGGAAGAAGGAACAGATTTCTGGGTGATGTAACTATGAGAGCAGCTAATTAACCAGTATTTCTGTAAATAATCCATGTCTTATAAAACACATCCATCCATCATAAAATAAATAAATAAAGCACATCCATCCATCATTTAACATCGATTGGATTTGTCTAAAAGAAGAAAGTCATATACGCCTAAGATTCCTTGAGGGCGAGTAAATCAGGGTAATATTCGTTTTTGGGTGAACTATCCCTTTTAAATAGACTTTGGAATGGGGACCAGCAACTGTTTGCTGGGTGGTGTTGGCGCAGTGGATAAGACACATGCCTTTGGTGTGAGAAACCTGGGTTCGAATCCACTGTGAGACACCAATGTGTCCCTGAGCAAGACACTTAACCCCTAGTTGCTCCAGAGGCGTGCGACCTCTGACATATATAGCAATTGTAAGTCGCTTTGGATAAAAGCGTCGGATAAATGTAAATGTTTGCCCACATTCTTCAAACTAGAAAGAAACTCCTAAAGGTTTGGAACAACTTGAGAGTGAGTAAATGATGACAGAATTGTAATTTCTGGCGAACTATCACTTTAATTCTGGGCAGCTGTGCCTTCCGCTCACACAAATGTAAGCTTCCTTTTGAAAACGTTTGAATCCTTGATGGTTCCTCTCAGGTGGGATATTCTTCATCCATGAGAGCTTTGTCTTACAACACGCAGCGGCCATCTGTGAGTGGGTCTTCACTGTAGTCATCCTAGTGTTCTACGGGACTTTCACCTACGAGTTTGGCACGGTCACAACTGAGACCATGTTAGCCGGCCTCCAGAGGAACCTCTCGCACGGGCCCGGTATTATGATTGGAGACGACATCCAAACAGACTCCCTGGGAGGCACCACCACAAAGGGTTTGAAATCTCCAGGTGGAAGCAGCACCTCCACCCATCTGAACTGCACTCATGAGAACGTTGCAATGCTTTAAACACATCAGCACAAACGCAGTCACATACTGCCAGGTGGAAAGCCTCACAATGGTGCATCCTACATTTAAGACCACACTTGGGCTGAGATTGAAGTGATTTAGAGGAACAGCCCGGTCTGATTCGAGGCAGATTAAGAGTTGAACGGGTTTACAAGTGTGACTGATGTATACTAAAATTTCAGTTTTAGACCTTGTCTGATAGATTTGCCTTTTTTCGTCCTGTTTTGTCTTGCGATAAGCTTCTTTTGGGCTGTATGTGGATGAAAAATAGTTTTTTATTATTATTATTATTTATTTTAGATCCACTTTAAGGTTGTTGTTAGCACAGATCCAGTGGTTTGTGAGGTCACTTTGCTGTTGCTTGAACTGTTTCACTGGGCGATAGGGTAAATCTTTACGGTCACGATGCACAAATGTTTCAGGGTTATCTCTTTTAGAGCTTGTTACTGTTTGTCCACACTTACAATTGCAAATGGATGATTTGCAGGTAACACTATGAATGAACTTGTAGATTTAAGTTCTTTTCACTCTTTCGGGATTGCAGACTATCAGGATCCGAGTATTATATTATTTTTGAAATGTGAATGTCTAAAATATGAATTGAACTATAGCCTTTGAGTAACTATTATTTTGGAGTAAGAAGAAAAATACATTATAATTGAAATCTCATTTAGAATATTAAGTCTCATTCACCCATTTTTTGTAAAGGTGGCCTTTTTAATGATGCAGTGGGTGAGATAAATTTTTTGTCATGCTGGCTTGATTCTGTTCTGTTTCATTCTTGTTTTTATACCCTGACAAGGTGGGTTTTGTATTATTATTTCGAGCAGGAGGAAGGGATGTAAGGTGACACACGCTCTAACCTTGCCTTCCTTGTCAGTCGATAAGTTGTAGAATAAGTATATTCACATTGACTGTACCTGTAACTTTTTATAGATATTTTTTTTCTGTCAAGGGCCATAAAAACCACTCCGAAAAATGCCGCATCCATTCAACGTTTTACATTATTTTACTTGCATATCTTTGTTGTTTTGTGATATTTTTTACATAATCAGTTTTTTTCTGTTGCCAAAGGATGTATTTAATTTGCTAAATATGTACTGTATGCCTTTGATTCTTTAACTCTCATTGTTTAGTGTGTGTGTGAGAGAGGACACAAAGCCACTGAGAAAATGACACTACTGCGATATTAACAAGTTTTGAAACCGTTATATGAATGAAACCTAGGCTGGAACCTGGGAAACCGCATTAAAACTTTCTGAGGGTTGAGTGGTTATGGTGGCCTTAATGTTGCTGTAGTATTTGTGCGTTTTTTAATTCAGGCTGTCAAGTAAAGGGTCTGTAATGCTTTTAAAGTGTCTTCAAATTTATAGTGCTTTAACATTTAAATTTCACACAGAAATGTGCCAGTTACTCTTGTTTATTTGCTGTTTTTTTCAATGGGACAGAAAGGTTTCCTGCCAATGAATAGATTGTAAATTTCGATGTGGTCTCTAGGCATCATACATGTTTGTCTCTGTTGACTCCTCTATTATTGGAGGGCCAATTTAAATTGTTTCCACTTCTCATTCAAGGGAATATTCGCAGGGCTGCACTGTACAACTCAAACCATCCATTAAATTTAGTTTTGAAGGTTTTTTTTTATTGCTACCTCCCAAATGTATTAGTTGCTCATTACAAAATGCATTCAACTCAAACCAAACTGCATATAGAGGTACAGTAACATAATGGATAAATAAAAAATAAAAGTGCATAAACTCTTTGCTAGTATAAAGCATGTGCATATGAACCTAAAGTCAATGCTGATGTCATTTCCCATTAATTGTCTTTTTTGCTATATCCCAGCAACATGCATTTTTTTTTGTCAGTGCATATAGTCCATTTATAAGTCATTTATAGGTCACCTGAGAGCAAAAGTTTGTGCAAGGATTGTTAACTGATTATTTCTTAGTTATGTTACAAATTGAACTGTATTATATATTGAATGCATTAGGCTCGGTCAAAGACTTTAAAGTCACAAGGGAAACCTGTCAGATGTTTTCATTTAATTTTGTTGCCAACTTTTGCAAAACCGAGGACTATCTGAATCTCCTCACATGAAAATGATTCAAATCTAATGTTTTTGGTTGACAATGTTTCTTTTTTCGATGTTACATGATTTTCAGCTGTTGTCTGGATAGAAGTTATTTTTCTGATGCCTTTAAATGATGTAATCAAAGTATTTTTTATCAACACATTGCATCTGTGAAGAACACAACAAAGACGTGAGGTTCACACTCCAAAATCGAAAGAAAAATAATGCAGAGATTATCTTTATTTTATGAATTACTTATGTAAATAAGTAAGATTTATGTATAATTTCAACGGTTTTCTTCGACAGAGATTTATATTGAATTACCAAAACATCCAATGGATAATAAACAGGTTTATCTGTACTTGTGTCTGTGATCATTCAAAGGCAACACACCTGAAATAATAATACACACTATGTTAGAGAGACAAATTCAATTTCACAGTAAAACATTTAATAAAATCAGAAACGTCTGTATAAGGTTCCATACAAACAGTTCTCAGTGCATAAACATACTAAACAGTCTTAAAAGTGATCTAGTGAGAATTGACACTTTGCTGTTTTGTTATGGTTTTCTTTTTTTTCCCCCAAGTACACACAAATGCAATCATTTCTAAGCCTGGTCCCTGCACAGTAAACTCACTTTCAACAAACTGAAAGTTGAATTCATATTCAATTCTTGAAGGTCGTGAGGTCATGTGTACATTGCTCCATGTAGATCCTCTAGTCTGTGTTCTCTTTGTCTTCTCCGGTCCTGAAATAACATACAAACACACTTAATGCTCAGGGATCTTCTTAAGGTGTTAACAAGAATACAAGGAATGAATTATAAAAACAACAATGACTGGGCAAGACAGTCTTACCTTGTCTTTTTTGAACTCCTCATAGTCTGGATTGTCTGTGGCTAGTTCAAGTCGGCACAAGGGACATGAATTGGTCTGTAATGTTAAATGTAATGTAAAAACTCTTGAATATTTGTCATAATTGATAATTATGCCGAACATTAAATATTATCCACGTACACTACCTTTCAAGTTTAGGGTTGGTAAGATTTCTGAAAGAAGTCTCTCATGCTCACTGTAAAACAGTGATATTGTCAAATATTATTACAATTTAAAATAACAATATATTTAAAAATCGTAAAATAATAATATTTTTCCTCAATTACTAATTACTCCAGTCTTCAGTGTCACATGATCCTTCAGAAATCATTCTGATAAGCCAATTTGGTGCTCAAGTAACATTTCTTCTTATCACTGTTGAAAAAGCTCAGTTTTTTTGTGCGAACTATGATACATTTTCTTCAGGATTCTTTGATTAATATAGAAAATTGAAAACAACAGCACTTATTTGAAATACACATTTTTAGAACAATTTAAAAATCAGTTGAATGTATCCTTACTGAAAAGAAGAGAAAAAGACATTTTCAAAAAAGGAATTGTACCAACCCCAAACTTTTGAATGGTAGTATATTTAATTCTAGCATGATCACAGGAGGATCATACGAACAATTCAACCGCTAAACGCACCTTACTGAGCCATGGCAGGATGCATCCTGCATGGAACAGATGTTTGCAAGGCATCTCTCTCACAGTCTCCTGCTCCTCGAACTCCAATAAACACACCGGACACTTCAGTGCTTTATCTGTTAAATTAAAAGAGCATGAGGAAAGCTCAAGAAGAATGACGGTCATGGACACCAAGGATTTAAGACCTCCTAATTCAATCAGACTTCCTGCCAATGCCAAACACAAGGAAACATCTAACTAAATTATTACTAATTATCCTGTTGCTAATGTTCCTTTGTGCAATTATGTCTTCTATGAATGTGTTTACAGATGATTATGAATGAGTAGTCTGTCACCTGCTTGTTCAGGGGAGATGATGACCATGGGGAGACTCTGAACCAAAGCTTTGGCTGCAGGAGGGGGGAGACGCTGGTCCCAATCCGACAAATCAAATGAACCTGAGTCTATGTCAAGACCCTGCATCAGAGACCTATAACCACAAAATTAACAACAAAAAAGGTCGGTTTTAGTACTAATTAACTTCTATTAATGCTTATACTTTAATTTACAGTACATCATTTAGCACACCTACAGTAACATTCAAAATTTCGGGGTTGGTATGCACATTTTTTAATGTTTTTGAAAGAATCTCTTTAGTCACCCAGGCTTCATTTAATGATCAAATACTGTAAAAATTTTAAAATACTAATACAACTTAAAATAATGGTTTTTAAATTATTCCTGTGATGGCAAAGATGAATTTTTTGTGGCAATTTATCCAGGCTTCAGTGTCACATGATCCTTCAGAAATCATTCTAATATGCTGAGTGAAATTTTTTTACTTTTTATTAATGTTTTTGAAAACAGTTGTGCTTTTTTCATGATTCTTGGATGAAGAGATTGTTCAAAAGAATAGCCTTTATTTGTAATAGAAATCCTTTATAATATTATAAATGCCTTTATTGTCACTTTTGATCAGTTTCAATCCTGGCTGAATACACTTATTCATTTATTTTTAACGGTAATGTATATGTACACCTACAGACTGAAAAGAAGCTGAGTTTGAGTCTGAAGACGATGTCTGCTCGTTACCTCGCGAGCTCCAGCAGGGCGTTCTGTCGGTACTGTTCTTCTGGATTCGTGGGCTCACAGTTATGCTCATCAAAATATGAGGCCATTTTCTACTTCACCTGATAAACACATAATGATAGACCATTTGAATGCCATTTAACTGAGGGGTTTTGGAAACCTGAAGGTTCAGGATCTGTTCAACTTGAACCAGTGCTTGAAGTGGAACATTTATTTATTTATATTAAATACATAAGTTCTTTTTAATAATTCACTATGTACGTATAGTGCCACAATCAATCTGCGATACCTAACAAGACCACAGGGAGGCGCCAAAGACCAATAACCTTAACCTAAACCTAACAGACTTCGTTCATAGTATTTTCCCCCATCATGGAGTTGATCCAAAATGCGTTTATTTTGAATAACATGAATAAAACATTCGCGGGAAAGGTGGATTTAAAGTACCAATGGGTTGGGGTAGGTATAGAGAGGACTACTCGTCCCATAAGGTAACATTCATTTGATAACTTTAATAAATATTTTCATTTTAACTATTTAACATACTTTTTTTTAATATAATGTAGCCTATGAATTATCTGCCATTATTTCCTTATTATTAAGTATAAATAGCATACATACACAAACATGCTGCTATTTTTAAATGGTGTATATAAAATCTATCGTAATTTGCACTTAGTGTAAATAAATAACAGACTGCTAAATAACGCTATTTTCATTCAGGTGTATATACAAGTGAATAGCACTTGAAATAAACGTTTATTTGAGTCATTGTCTTTTTTTTTTCTATAGAAGTGAATTTGCCCAGATAACGTGGGCGTGGTTGGTGAACAACGTGAAATCATGTTAAAATGACCCCTAAACTACTTCGCATGCATTAAAACAGATATTGAGGAAACAACACAGCGTAATAATTGCATAAACATTTATTAAGAACGTAAAGAAAAGTATTTTCTTTACAGCTTTGCAGTCGCTTTCGACGAATCTGCTGGAATGGGACATAAAGCAGCGCACATCCACAGTTGATCCATATTAACACCGGCCTACTTCAACAAAGAAGTTCCTAGTTCACTAACTCATGAAACATTAAGTTAACCTAGAACAATAACCTAGAAACTGGAGAGTTTAAGTAACTATTTGTATAACGAATGTTTATATCTTCGAAACAAATATTACACTGATCCAAATAAGTTACGGTTTTAAGATGCTGGTTATTATTTATTCAAGAACACCCATGGTAAATTGTCAGCTAGTCTCTCTCTTCTCAGACTGAGTGCCAGACAAAGAGAGCATATTAGGTGGACATAAAGTACTGTTGGATTTGAGCTTTTTAGAGATCCATTGGCTTTTAAAATATACAGGCTGCTGGCATCACGATATGATAATCTGCTAGCTGGTTAGCATCACTGTTCTCTAGTGGTTAGCATAGCAATTCAAAGTTAAAATTTACATCAATTTATCAAAAAAAAAGTATGTACTAAATTCATTCGTCTAAATTAGTCAAATATAATATAATAAATGAAATTCGACCTACTGCAACTTTACCCACTTATGAATTTGCTTATCGTCAGGGATGGAAACTTGTGTCACTGAACTGTCACATATCTAAGCTATCGCGATGTTTCCGAGAGGACCGGGGTTGCCAGAGTGTGATTTTAATTATTTTATCTGTAACTAAGATATACAGGAGATGTATGTGACTGTTAATTATATACATGTTTATTTTTCATTTATTTAAAAATATACAAATATATAGATTTGATAAAAATGCTGTGCATTGCAAGCAAACAAAAATACATTTCTTAAAGTTTCCAGTGCTGCAGGCAGTTAATGGGTGTGTGTGGTTGCCATGACGCCGAGGGCTGTGGATGTGTACATGTCTAGCTATTTCCGCGGTTCAAACCCGTTCCTGGAGAAAACTTGGAGTGGAAACACGTTGATGTAAGTGTAAAAACTTATTTAACTTATTTTAAAATAACAACTCATGCAAAATATATGTTTGAGAGTTCTGAAACAAAGTAATTTAATTTAATTTAATTACTGATGCTGATAATTAATTTAGTAAGAGGTACGAATAAGCATGATGTGGTATGTGTGTCATTTTTCTTTCTATTAAATAGCATAAGTAAATAAACAGAAATGGCTTCATGAGGATCTTTGTATGTAAGAGCCCCTAGTGTTTGTTGGGGACCATTTCCTTGGCAACCTTATAACAACTCCCTCTTAAAACTGGCTGCTTCCATTCTAATGCTCAGTTCCAAAGAGAAATGTTAGTTTTACATTTCATTCTCATGCATAAGTGACTTTTCTGTCTTTTTAGAACAATAATGGAAAATGAAGGATCTGGAGAAAACACTGATGACCTGCTGTCTGCAGGTCAGACACCTTTGACATTTCCCTTTCATACTAATCCTGTCTCTATTGTGGAACAAACTACTGTAGGCAATAACTCTTTTCTTCTCAGAGGAGTATGAGGCGGTTGATGTTTATGGTCTTATACCTTTGTCATTGTCCCATGATCACTGTGATGCTCTGCTGGACTCCATAGACACGCAGCTGAGTCATCTACAGGTCAAGCACTTATAGTCTGATCAATATTTGATAACCATGTTGTATTTTTTTTGTCATAGCAAGTGTACAATATTGTCCTGATTTTGTTTTCGACCAACAGATCCATAGCCAAAACCGAATGCAAGGAGGAAACCCCAAAATATATGAATTACCTTTCTCGGGTAACCATTTTTCTGCAATAAATATTATTAAATATTAATATTATAATATTAAATAAACAATTTATAGTGCATTTTAAATGTCTATTTATTTATTTATTTATTATTTTATTTTATTTATTATTTTTAAATGCATTTATTTTCCTAATGTTCTATATACATTTTGCAGGCTATCTTGATTGGAGTCATTCTGTCAGTAAAGACACAGGCTTGGGGAGCACTGTTCCAACCAATGATAAAACACCATCCAACCTTGAAGAGACTCAGTCAGGTCCATTCAATTTATTCCTCAAATGGAATTGAATGTATAATCAAATTATACCCAAATCATTGCATAAAGTAGCACTATTGTGATTATTAGGCATAGCTTGACATTTGAGCTTGGGGATAAATCACACAGAAATGACTTGCCATGCTAAACTTAGCAATAATAAACCCATTGAAAATAATGCACTATAATCATGTTTGTCAACATAATGTCAAAGTAGTCTTTTATTAGGCAAATCAAGGTGTGAATAACTCACCCACTGCTTTAAAACAGACATCTGTTGGGCATGATTCAAGTTAAATGGCAGGACCACAAACACTATTATATAATTATTTTTAGATTTCTTACAAAATTCCAAAAGAAATGCACAAGATAAGTGTTAATTACTTAATTTAATCTTATGTTAGGCTTATTATATTTTTTATTCCATACCTCTACTTAAATTAATGTCTTTCTTTTTAATTCTTTAATTTAATCACCCTGCACTTTTTAAATTAATATAATTTTATAACTTATAATAACTCCCCTCTTCTTTAGTTAATCTACTGTTATTATATTTCTTATACTGTCACCCCACTACTTCAGTTAATGTTATTTTACAACAAAATAAAATGTAAACACTTTGATATGAAATTTAAATTTTCAGTTTCTTACAGGCTGTGTATTGGTGTTCTTTTTTCTTTTGATCTTCTTAAAATCAATCATCGTAATTTCCTGTTCAAAATGTCAGAAAGCAAAGATGACCAAACAGAACATCAGAAAATGGAGATGATAGAGGTTGGAGTCACAGCTACAGATGTGTGGTGTCCTGAGGGAAGGGGCAGCATGAGCTCTGTGTCCAGGGTAGAGCAGTGCTGTTGGAGACTGGAGAGGCTTCTTGGGATAAATACTGAGGTGGCAGGGATGGGAAACGAGGAGGACGACCTCACAATGGACAGCATCTGCACTGAAGACTTCTCAACACGCTTTAGAGAGGAAATGCTTGTCCCGTCGGCTTCAGGTATATAGACTGAGCTAGGGGAAGCAGTAACCTATGATCTGATAAAACCATGTTATCCTCTGACAGGTATTCCCATGCAGAGTTTTGATTCGGTCACCATAGACACTGATTTGGAGACAGTGAGCTCTGAACAGGTTCAACAGCACCTGAACTCTGCACTTAGCAACAAGACAGGTACAGGTGTGGGGATTCTGCTCTTTACCATATTAACTTATGCATGTCTAATGTCATGCGTTCTGAACGTCATGTGTGCTGAATGCATGTGCAATTTTATCGATGCAATAATCCTTTTTTTATTTTGTGTGCATGTCACAGTTACACGCTTTGCAAAATATGCCGACAGAGTACACTCTGACCAGGAATATAATGGCAAATATGGTGTGTGATCTTTCTTTACATTCGTTGTACATTACAGCCTGGGGGGGGGGGGGGGGGGGGGTATATTTGAATTCACCAGACATGGGGACTTGTGACTTGGTGACTTGGACTCGAGTCGACTCGAGTCGCTATTTTTATGACTTGTGACTTGACTTGACAAAAAATAAAATACTTGAGACTTGACTCGGACTTGGAAGTTAAAGACTCGGGACTTGACTTGACTTGAGACAGGATGACTTGAATGACTTGAGTGTTAATCACATTAAGTTTTCAGTTTGAATATAAATTATATAAATTATTTAAAAAAAATAAAATTGATTACTCAGCTGGAGCGCAGTCTGAGAATCGCGTTGTCATGTCATGACATCATCAGTCATGCCCTCTCTACCTTACGCAGACCACGCCCACTTAGATCAGATATCACATCACATCAACATCTCAGCTTGAGGGGTACTGAGGGTCATCGCTATTGTCGTCAATAATTCGCGCCTAAAAACGCGTGGAAATCGCTAGTCGCGCCGCTTTCTCATTGTTTCCAAAGCGCTCGGGCAGTTGCGCCCCTGAGGCGTCGAGCGCGTCGCGACCGCGTTGCTTCCATTATGAGCGCGCATACCGGTGGCGCATACATGGTGGGATAGGCCACATCGTGCTCGGCTTGCAGACAAGACTCTCGAATCTTATATTTTGCAAGTGCAATACCTTGTAATAGAGGTAATGACTTACGGATGTACTCTGAGAGAGAGATTGTGTGTGTGTGTGTGTGTGTGTGTGTGTGTGTGTGTGTGTGTGTGTGTGAGAGAGAGAGTGAGAGAGAAACACACTCGTGCTTCACCTGATGAAGGAAACCCAAACTGAGTCTGACTCCAATCACAACCCCAACATTCAGAAACTAATTGACAAAAATCTGAAGTATAATTATGATGAAAAATGAAAAAAAATGAATTTGAGCTCCAAACCAAACTCCAGTGTTATTCGGCCCTAAACAGAACCACAAAACTGGCAAATTACTTATCACTTAAGCAATTAAAAGAAAGACAAATCCTTTCAAAATATCGACTCAGTGATCATGATTTGGAAATAGAGATTGGTAGACATAAAAGATCCTGGCTACCGAGAGAAGAGAGGCAAACACTGTGAGCTGAATCAAACAGAGGATGAGAAACACTTCCTTCTGGTCTGTCCCAAATACAGCACTGCAAGAGAAACATTCTTCTCACAGTTTGAAGCTTTGAATCCTTCATTCTTGTCTCTAAATGACTCAGAGAAACTACTCTATATACTTGGAGAGAATGAGACGGCAGTCACAATAGCTGCTAAATATTTATACACCATACACACCATACGAAAGGGATAATTTATTGTATTCAACTGTTTTATTTTATATTCTTAATTCTATATAATTACTATTATTAATATTAGAAATATTATCTGCTGCTGCTATTTTTATTGTATTTTATTGTAATCATATTTTATTCTGTATCTAAATGCTAAATTTGGCAATACTGTAACTCAAATGTCATGCCAATAAAGCAACTTGAACTAGAGAGAGAGAGAGAGAGAGAGGAGAAATGTAAGAAAGTTTAATGTTGTATGTAAACTGTGTTTGAGGGGAAGTTGTGGCCTAATGGTTAGAGAGTCGGACTTGCAATCGAAGGGTTGTGAGTTCGAGTCTCGGGCCGGCAGGAATTGTGGGTGGGGCGAGTGCATGTACAGTTCTCTCTCCAATACCACGACTTAGGTGCCCTTGAGCAAGGCATCGAACCCCCAACTGCTCCCTGGGCGCCAAAGCATATGGCTGCCCACTGCTCCGGGTGTGTGTTCACAGTGTGTGTGTGTTCACTGCTCTGTGTGTGTGCACTTCGGATGGGTTAAATGCAGAGCACGAATTCTGAGTATGGGTCACCATACCTGGCCGAATGTCATGTCATGTCACGTCACGTCACGTCACATCGTTAGAGAGAGAGGTGTTCAGAGAGGAGTCTGTTGGATGTTTAGCTGTTATTTGTTTTATGGACTCAATGTTGAAAATGTAAAACATTTTAAACACTGTTGGCAGAAGTGAAAAATAAATAATTTTATGAAGTTACAATTTTGTTTGATTCCATGATGTATTTTACTGAACATGAGTATTTACAATGCAAATCCAAATTATTTTAATTTACTGTTACTTATATCTTGTCTTTTAACTTTATTAAGATCAGATTCTGCAGGTAAAATTACAATAATAAGGTGACTTGACTTGGACTTGACTTGACTTACTACAGGACTTGACTTGACTTGACTTGACATAACTTGTGACTTGACTTGACTTGCCCAAGAAAAAAATACTTGGGACTTACTTGAGACTTGAAGGTTAAGACTTGAGACTTACTTGAGACTTGCACATGTGTGACTTGGTCCCATCTCTGGAATTCACTCTTCATACTACACAGTGAAATCAAATTGTTGTGATGTGATCTAATCTAAAAATATTTTATATATATATATAAATATATATATATATATAAATATATATATATATATATATATATATATATATATATATATATATTGTAAAATATGATTAATTTCTGTATTGGCAAAGCTGACTTTAAAGCAGCCATTACTTCATTCTTTAGTGTCACATGACCTTCAGAAATCATTCAGATATGCTGATTTGGTGCTCAAGAAATGTTCATAATTATTATTATAAATGTTGAAAATAGTTGTGCTGCTTAAAATTTCTGTCTATTCTTATGTGTACCACTGTAGCCTTTCATCTGAGCAGAGAAAATGGATACTGTACAGGACAAACCAGCCAAATTCAAAACAGTATTCAATCCTTCAGGTACTTCTCAACAGTTTAACTGGAGTTGAGTTTGAGACTGTCTGAGGAAGACCTTGGATAATGATAATAGATAAACTTGGATAAACAGCTTGGATAATGTGTCTTGTGCTAGTGTTTATTTCATGCTGCTGTTTCTGGGCATTTACTAAATATGACTTTAACAGCCCATTGGCAAAACCCCTCATTACTGCCATGTTTGCATAGTTTCATCTGAAGTTTATATATAAAGATATCATGTGCCCTCCGCTCACTAAAGTTGTATAATCTTTATAAGAAAAATATACAAAAGAACAGCACAATATGTTGATATGAAACATTCTGCAGATATTTCTAATTAAAACCATTTCTTGCTATTACTCTTTGGGTGTTGTAGCTCTGATGATGAGAGAACTGTTGAGGAGACGAGTAGTGAAGGTGTTGTGTCGAAGCTTGACTACAGAAGAAGGAGACATTCCTCAGGCAGGAAGGGGAAGAGGAGGCGTTTGTACCAAAACAAAAGGAATGACTCCTACATTGTAAAACACCTCTCTTGCAATTACTGTAATAATCATTGTCAGCAACATTAATGCACATTAATCATTTATCATTTGCAGTTCATTTTTTTTACTGTTTCAAAATCAAAAAAATTATTAAATTTTTTTGCTTATTCATTGATATCCTTATTTAGGTTTTTAGTATTTTGGTTTTCAGGGCACAAAGAAAGATCGGGGCAAGAGCAGAATAGATGAAGATCAAGTCAAAGAGCTGAGCATGTCACTTACTGAGATTCAACGGGAAAAAACAGTATGAAAATCATCCCCTTTATTATTCATTCAAAACGTTACTAAGTTCATTTATTAAACAAATGTGGGATTATTTCTTCAGGCCACACTTCATACTCTGAAGAAGCTGAGAGAGGAAGTGGATCGAGCTAAGAAAGAGCATCTCTCTCTCCAGCTCAGTGTGAAGGACAGCAGAGCACAGGCTCAGGACATCACGTATGTTCTGCTGACAGGAACCTTCAGCCCATTTGCTTTAATTGGCACTTGTTCTTAAATTCCATGTTTAATGATCAGTGTATATGTAACACATATATTTAAAAAGTGCCATGTGTGTCCTACAGGTGTGAGCTACAAAGACTGCAGGCCCAGAGGAACTTATTCTTGAAGGAGGTCAGGGTTCTGCAGGAGCAACAGGTCACTCTAGTTAAGAAATGAAACCATGACATCAGCGCTTATATATTAAAAAACCTATTAGTATAAAATACTTGTTAGAGTTTCATTAAACATCTGCATGGTAATCTTTTTAAATAAATAATTAATATAGATAAATGCATGAATTAATACATGAATGAGTGACTGTCTGTCTACTGTACAGTATGTATGTATTATTGTCCATGCAGAATGTAGCTAGATAACATATGCACTATTTTTTAAATCAGGTCAGTTTAATTATAATATGCTGCATTATAAATATGCTGCTTGACATTCAGGGTGACTTTTTTTTTTACTGTCAGTGTGCAAGCCGCAGTGTGTCTGTTCTGGAAAGGGAAGAGATGGACAGACTGCTGGGTAATGCCAAGTCAGAACTGTTCTCAGAACAGAGACGTTTCAGACACAAACTGGACTCTGTGCATGAGGTAGATCACTTACACTGTCTTAACTCTTATAGTCATCAATAGGGACTCAGTTTACAGACACGGAAGTAGTTTAATGGTATAATCTTTAGCAACCTTGATGCCCAAATAAAAATGCATAAATATGTTGCTTAATTTTATATTGCCAGCAAAATAATCCAAAACCTAGATGAATCTCTTTTTTATTGTCTCACTCAGAGGCTGGATGAGGTGAATCAAGAGCTGGAGCAGAGCGAGGAGGACTGCAGGGCTCTCCGACAGAAATGCACTGAGCTGGAGGAGAAGCTGGCTGATGCAATCAGAGAAAATAAACAAATAAAGGAGGTTCTCACTTTTGTTTTATTCATCTCAGTCTACAATAACAATGTTGTTGGTATCTGATACAGACTGCAGACACTATTGATATTAGTACAATATGTGTGCAGACTTCTCAGAAAGATCTAGAGCAACAGGTGAAGAGTTTGGGAGCGCTGGAGCGAACAGTTGCTCAGAAAGAGCTGCTTTTACAGAGAACCGAAGACGCAAAGGAAGGCCTTCTTCAGGAGCTTTGTTCACTGAGAGAGGAGCACAGCTTTAAGCTGAGAGAAATGCAGAACAAGAAAGTAAGATTTTTTTTTTGAAGATATTAATATTTATTCAGGAAGGATGCTTTAAATTGATCAGAAGTGTCAGTAAAGATTTTACTCTATATTTATTCAAGGATCCTGAAGAAAGTGTCACTGTTTTCACAAAAATGTTAAGCAGCACAACCGTTTTCAACATTGCTAATAATAAGAAATGTTTCATTGGCACCAAATCAACATATTAAATGATTTCTGAAGGATTGTGTGAACTGAAGACTAGAGTGATGGCTACTGAAAATTCAGCTTCGCCAATACAGAAATAAATAGCATTTTACAATACATTAATACATTTGTAATAATATTTCACAATATAAATGTATTGTTGTTTAAATAAATGCAGACTTGATGAGCATAAAATAACACGTATAAAGCATTTTGCATCATATTTTAATTAAATGACCTCTCAGTGAGACAACATTAAATTTATTTTGATATTTTGATTTTATATATTTGCTCTGAAATTATTTCAGCCGAAAGATTATGTTGATGAAAATCATTGTAATGCTGGTTCACCAGCTAGACCGGCATCAAATTATCACTAGCCAGTTATCACTGATTATCCAAATTATCACTGAACAATATGTGCTGCTCTTTATTTTTATTTCATGTGATTATCAATCCCTTCTTAGGAGCAAGAGATTGAGCAACTGACATTACAGTTAACCAAAAGCCAAAAAGAGGAGCTTCAAAAGGTAATATGGTTATCAAATGGAGAGACTTGTCACAGATTATTCATACACATAATGCCAATCTCTGAATCTGTTTGTTTTAAATGTATGAATCCAGGTGCATCAGCAGGCGGATGAGTTGAGATCAGCTGCTCTCAGTGAACAAGCTCAGAGCCACAAACAGAGCCTAGACTTCTTACACAACTGCATCCAGGTCAGCTGTCACACTGTGTGCTCTTTATATCTGAAAAGAATGCAGTTCAGTCTTAATTTCTTTGTCTTTCAGATGAAAGATGAGGAGATAGAGAGACTAAAAGAGGTTCTAGAGCAGCATGAGGAGAAGATGAGGAAGCAAGCAGAGGAACTCAATAGAGAAACTCAGGAAAAGGTTCCTTCCCTGTTAACAATGATTCTGAAGTGATTCTAAAACGATTCAGATGTATCATGGATTTATGCCCGTACCATTTGAGGGCATTAACTTCCATGTTTAAATTCCTGTTCACTCTAAAGAACCAGTACATCTCTTTATATCTGAACTAACAGATTCGAAAGGCTGTGAAACGAGAGGAAAGGAAATGGGAGGAACAGAGAGAGAAGGCTCTTAAAGAGCAGCGTGGGCCTCTGGAGCAGCAAATAGAGGAGGCAGTGAAGAGAGGGAAAACAGAAGTGGAGAAGGAGCGAAGGAACACACTGGCCTTACAGAGTAAAGTGACGGAGCTTCAGAAAGTGAGTAGTATCTGAAGCTGTCTTTTTAATCTTTGGGTTGAAACTTTGAAGTAAAACAAATGAAAGCGAGTATGGTTACATTGAA
This sequence comes from Carassius carassius, assembly GCF_963082965.1. NCBI lineage: Eukaryota > Metazoa > Chordata > Actinopteri > Cypriniformes > Cyprinidae > Carassius > Carassius carassius. Next base: position 30,882,699 of record NC_081758.1, on the reverse strand, counting down.
TACATTTATATGAATAAATATACAATAATAGACAATGAATGGGTGAATCTCACAGAATGACTCAAGAACATGTCAGGGTCATGTGTAAAAAATAGAAATATATTGTTTTTAATTGTATAGTACATTTATGCATTTAGCAGACCTGTAAACTCGTAATACAAACAAAGGTAATATAATTGCTTTCTGGTTCATTTTTGGTTTCTTGTTACAGGAAGCAGAGAAGAAGATGGTGCATCTGAAGCAAACTTTGCAGCGGTCTGAAAAGGAGCTTCAGGAGCTGAAGAAAGCCCTCTCTGAGAAAGACCAAAAACACCAGAGAAGAACAGCCAGACTTGAGCAGCAGAGCCAACGCTGGGCGCAGGACATACACAGCGAGTGTGTTCGCTTGCAGGAGTTACTGGCTGTTGACAACAAGAACTCATCAGACAGGTGTGCTCACTTAATTGTAGTACATAGAGTATGTCTGCGTTCAAAAGTGACTTCAGTTGCATTCATTTTCACACATTTCTATTATACTTTTATCCAAACCGACTTACAAACAAGTGACATCAAACAATTCAGCAAAAACAGCGTAAACTACATTTAAAAAGAAACAAATATGTTCATATACAAATAAATAAATAATAGTAAAACAATGCAACGTAATAATCATAAAACAATACAAATATAATAATAGTATTAAAGAAGTTTTTCAAATAACCAGTCCATTGGTGAGACAGTATTGTGTTTTATAAAGGGTTATATTCAATTATTTTCTGCTACAGTCCTACAGTGAGTGAAACTCTTCAGACTCTGCCGACCCTCACAAAAGCCCTACAACAGCATATTAATGATCTAAAAGATGAGCTCAACTCTCAGAGATGTGCTGCACTGCAACTCAGCCGAGAAAAGGTACAGAGTTACAAACTAAATACACATAATCACAGCAAAACTGTGCTGATTAGCAATAGCTGCCTCTTTGTTTTAGGAACAAGAGCTTCATCTGCAGAAACAGCAGTTGATGGATGAAAAGGAAAGAGCACTGGCTGCTCTAAAAGAGAAACTCATACAGGTATACAGACATTAGCACCTACAATATGTATCATTTATTATAAATTGTTGCACAACTAACACTATGATCAAAAATCCTTTATATATATTAATAACTTGGTTTATGTCTCTGTGTATAAACGTAAGGAGCACATCGAGGAAATGAGCAGCATATCTCGAGCACAGCTGCACATGAACCATGATGACACAGATGAACTGTGTGTCCATCTGCGCAGGCAGCTAAAGGCCAAAGATGATGAGCTCAGACGGTTGCAGAACAACATGACTCAGTGGAAAGACAAAACCACTGCAAGACTTGCACATAAATTTGAGCTGGAGCTTAAAGCAGAGCTGGAGAGGTACGTCACATACTCACTGAGTCAAGTGGATCTACAGTACTTTTGTAAACAATCTTTCATAAGTTGAAAACATAACTAGGTCAGGATTCAAAAACTTCTACTTTTATGTAGAACACAGCTTTTTTTCAAAACATGTCTTATTTCTCCTATTGCACCTAGTGAACAAAGACCGCTCGAATGAATGAATGAATGAAATACACCACTGTAGATTACTGGCTACCATGGCCCATGATGTTTAAATTGTACAGAAAAATCCAAATCTTGTTGGATTATCCACCATAACCTTTGCTGTATGAAACAGGAGGGTCCCGAAGCCCAGAGCAGAACAGCAGAAGAGACTGGAAAGACTGGAGAATGAAATGAGACATCTGACTGGGGTAAATGCCAGTGTTATTTTAGTATTATTTTTAATTTTTTTGTTTTTAAAATACAATTTAGCTTTAATTTTCAATCTTGAGCTTAAACTTATTTTATATTTATATTATAAACTTATTAAACTTTATTTTAGACTGTTTGGTTGACAAGGCATCTAATATTTTATTTCAATTTCAAATGTCTTTTCTTATTATGTTTTAATAATAATAATAATAATTCATAGTGTTATCATGCTGCTGGAATGAATTTCATCTTAATTACTCATATTCAGAACAACAGCATTCTTCCTTGTGTTATATCGCTTAAATATAAACCGAAAGCATACAATTGCATGTTTACTCTCTCTGTAGTTATGATTATAGTAGAACTCATGGTAAGAAAGTAGTACGTTTGATTTTCTCTGTTATTCTTCAGCAATGCCAAGACTACAACGAATACCAATCGGCCTCCACTGCTCTTCAGGGTGGCACAGAATTCCAAAACTCTCAAGTAACCCAAGACCCGACCTCATATAAACTGCTACAGCACCTCCAGAGTCGCATTCGTCAGCTTCGAGCAGAGAGCCAAACCCGCTGCCCCAGCCCAGTGAAGTGGGACAGGAATCCCACAGCCCTAGGTGGGTCTTATCTGGACACGGTACATCAACCAGTCTCAGATTAATAACAAAGCTACAAATACTTTTGTTTTATTTCAGTATTAGTATTTTAAATTGACAGCAACCAATCTGGCTTCAGAAGTGGACATTCAACTGAGACTGCCTTGCTCTCAGTTGTTGAAGCCCTAAGACTGTCAAGAGCGGAATCCAAATCTTCAGTATAGCTTGATCTGTCCGCTGCTTTTGACACGGTTAACCACCAGATCCTCCTATCAACCCTACTGGCAAAGGGCATCCCAGGAACCACACTTCAGTGGTTTGAGTCTTACCTATCAGATAGGTCCTTCAAAGTTCTTGGAGAGGTGAGGTGTCCAAGTCACAACATCTAACTACTGGGGTGCCTCAGGGCTCAGTTCTTGGACCACTTATCTTTTCTGTCTACATGGTATCATTAGGTTCTGTCATTCAGAAACATGGCTTTTCATACCACTGCTATGCTAATGAGACTCAACTCTACCTCTCATTCCATCCTGATGATCCAACGGTAGCTACTCGCATCTCAGCTTATCTAACAGACATTTCTTGCTGGATGATGGACCATCACCTTCAACTCAACCTTGCCAAGACAGAACTGCTTGTAATTCCAGCAAACCCATCGTTTCATCACAATTTCAGCGTCAAGTTAGGCACCTCAACCATAACTCCTTCAAAAACAGCCAGAAGCCTTGGAGTTATGATTGATGATCAGCTGATTCTCTTAGACCACATTGCTAAAACTGTCCGATCCTGCAGATTTGCTTTATTCAACATCAAGAGGATCAGAACCTTTCTTTCGGAACATGCTGCACAACTCCTTGTTCAAGCTCTTGTTCTGTCCAGGCTGGACTATTGCAATGCTTTCTTGGCAGGTCTTCCAGCCAATTCTATCAAACCTTTACAATTAATTCAGAACGCGGCAGCAAGATTAATTTTTAATGAGCCAAAAATAATAAATGTCACACCTCTGTTTATCAATTTGCACTGGCTACCAATAGCTGCTTGCATAAAATTCAAGGCATTGATGTTTGCCTACAAAACTACCACTGGATCTGCACCCATTTACCTAAATTTATTACTTTAGACTTATGTGCCCTCTAGACGCTTGCATTCTGCAAGTGAACGTCGCTTGATTGTGCCATCCCAAAGAAGCACAAAGTCACTTTTACTGACTTTTAAATTAAATGTTCCCTCCTGGTGGAATGACCTCCCCAACTCAATCCGAGTAGCTGAGTCCTTAGCCATCTTCAAGAATCGGCTTAAAACCCATCTCTTCCATCTTTATTTGACCCTCTAACTTTAGCACTCACTATTCTAATTCTATTCTTAAAAAAATGTCTAACTACCTTTCTAATCTTTTTGTATTCTATTTTCTTGTCATTTATTATGCAATTATGTGTGTGTATATATATATATATATATATATATATATTTATATATATATATATATATATATATATATATATATATATACCTCTAACACTAGCTTGCTCTACTCTTTTTCTATTCTATCTGTTTTCTTTTTATTTATTATATTATTTAAAAGCCCTTGCTACGTGTACTGCGTTAAGCTGAGACTTCTTATAGCACTTATATATCATTGCTCTTTTTGTTGTTTTTGATTGCTTCCACTGTCCTCATTTGTAAGTCGCTTTGGATAAAAGTGTCTGCTAAATGAATAAATGTAAATTGGCTTTCATCTTTAGCTTATTTTTATTTAATTAATAGTCAAAAGTTATTTGTGTTTATAAACAAATATTATAATATTAATTTTTCTAATTTATGCTTATATTTATTTTATTAACGCTTTATTTCAATTAACCAAAATGTTTTCAATAGTTTGTTTAATTGTAGTTGATTATACTTTTTAGTTCAAAATAAATTAAATGTGTAAGAATTTTATTTTAAAAAATTTTGCAACAAATTTTCAAGTATATTTTCTTGTCAGATTGCTCCATCCCTGGACAGCTATAGGACTGAGGATCATTTACCTGCAAAGACCGTCTCCAGTTAACATTTACTTTCAACTCTCTGGAATTTGTCCATGAAATTGATTTTATAGGAAAACCATGTACAAAAATATAACTTAAACCATCTTTGTGAAGCTCATGATGAGCAATGTTCATGGTTGCAGGTGAATGTTTAATGTAGGCCTGTTAAAGACCAAAGGATGAACTTTGATACACACACACACATAAATTGTGTTTAAATTTACTGTGAAATAATGAACAGATCTAGTGTGTTTATATATATATACATATATATATATACATATATATATATATATATAGTGTGTAGCCAACAGTATTTACAGCTGGTCATTTAACTGTAAACTTTGCAGAATTTTTTGTTGTGATCTTTAGGAATTATGATTGTAATTAAATAATGACTTTGTATGAATGTTTTTTCTTCATAGATAAAATGTCACAAGCAGAGAAGTATAATGCCAAACTGATTTTATTCAAAAACAAGTCTGTCTATGCAATAGTATGATATTGTTAATATTTACAAATTTTAGATTTTGACATATAGCAAAATGTATAAATTGCAAAACATTTAAAAACAATAATTTAGGCCAATGTTTAAACTGCAGGCAAAATGGATTCCCATCTTATTTTACTGTTGTTTAAGAATCAGAGCCAGAATTAGTGTTGTTTGTTTCTACATTTGAAAAACAGAGCTAGGTAATATGAACAACTGAATCAACAGATTTCAATTTGTGTGCCCATTCATCAGCTCCAATAATAGTTTTTCTGTTGTGTATATAGTTAAACCAGCTATAAAGATGAGTGCTGCTGTCTCTGTTGATCCAGTTCAAAAACACATGGCAACCCTTCCCACATCAAGCAGCCTTTTTTTAATGAAATTCCTCAATCATAACTTTCCATAACTACAGAATCTTGAAAAACAACAACAACATGGACACCATAAAGAATAAAAAAAGGAGTCTATTACATGAAAAAAAAGCAAATATTACATGTAAATAATGTGGCAGATTGTAACAAATCAAGCAGTCTGAATCTGTACACAGTATACTAGTACTCTGCAATAATACTAACTGCATAAAGACAAAACTGAAATATTGTTGCATTGTTAATCAGTAATGTGTTTGAATATTCACGGCTATCAACAGTAAACAGAGTGAATATGAAGTTGCAACAGAAGATTCAACTAATGTACCACAGAGGGGAAAAAAACTGACCACGTTCATACAGTATACTTCCCATTTAGTCTAGTGCAAATATGGTCCCACCTACAAAAAGTGCAGGTCGAAAAACAAAATACATGGCACAAGAAAAATCTCAAGAGACCATTTGTGAAATGCTCGTTATGCTCCGCTCCTTATGGTAATTCCTCATTTGCACTGATAAATGAGATGAAGTACTCAGAGATTTCCCTCTATAACTCCATGTCTTCCTCTCCAGAGTTGAGGAGTGCTGGGCTGCTGAACAGGGGGCTAAAAGTCTGCTCATTGGGTGCTGTGAACTGGGGCTGGGGTGGAGGGGTGCTGACGGGTGGTACAGGGGTGGGAGTCTGTCTGCTCACTGCCAACTGCTTGCGCTGCTGTCTCTGTAAAGAGTCCTTCAGTCTCTGGGTGAGAGGGTCCTCTGGGGGTCGCCACAACACCAATTCCATACAAGAGCAGCTCCTGCAGAGGTGAGTGAAGAAGATCGTGCTAAGCTAGGTTTCTTTACAATGAGCTCAGTGCTGGTGGTAGAAACTGATGTTCTGCTGCTGGTTTGGGAACATGTTTCGGTTTGTTTTCATTCAATGATGAAAACAATAAGAATTAATATGATTTTATATAATCTGCTTTGATTTGCTCTGATTGTTTGGAATGGGTCATTTAAAACCACAGGAAATAGAGCGTATTTACTTTTATCAAATGTCCCTTCTCTTATTTAGGTGTTTTAAAAGGTCTTTTTCAGAATTCAGATTCTTACAAATCAAACATCAAAAATGAATACCCACCCCACCAACCTCGGTTTCTTTTTTAAATCATGTTTTGATTTCAAAAGTTTGGGGTCCGTAAGATTTTTCATTTGTTTGATGAAAAATACATTAAAACTGTGATGTGATTAAATAGCACTTGATTTGCTGCTCAAGAAATATTTCTTTCTATTATTAATGTTGAAAACAGTTCATACTTTTGTGGAAACCTTGAAAGATTTTTGTTTCCAGGATTCTTTGATGAATAGAATTTTTTTTTTTAATTATTGTTTTTTAGTTATTACTGTTTATTATGCTTGACATGTAGCATATAACTATAGACACCTGAAAATAAGATACGTACATCGACTGTGCTACCGTATGGGGTAGAATGTCACCAATCCCACGTTGTAGCCCCTCCCTCAAGCTGTCAGACATCACCAGCACTGGTCTGCGCTGAGCCGGTTCCACATCAAGCTCTTCTTCATCGCTATCATCCTCCAGAGTTATCCTGTAACACACACACACACACTATATATAAAGACAACTGCCTATAAAAATCTACTCTTTTTAAAGTGAGTATAACATCAGTTTGAACTTTCATACATCTCGTTTCTGAACAATGACTCCACAAACGCCAGCACAGACACAATGAGCCAGAGTCCCTTCAAGGCAAGTCATTTCACTCGGAGGCCAATCTTTGAAATGCCTCAAGGACAACTATTTCAGTCATTCAAGTACAGCTCCTATCTCTTTGAATGGGGAAACATCATATTCTCTAAAGCTGTTCACCAAGCTTACAATTAAATTTCATATGTGACCCTTAAAACCAGTCTTAAGTCGCTGGAGTATACAGTCGTGGCCAAAAGTTTTGAGAATTACATAAATATTAGTTTTCAAAAAGTTTGCTGCTAAACTGCTTTTAGATCTTTGTTTCAGTTGTTTCTGTGATGTACTGAAATATAATTACAAGCACTTCATACGTTTCAAAGGCTTTTATCGACAATTACATGACATTTATGCAAAGAGTCAGTATTTGCAGTGTTGGCCCTTCTTTTTCAGGACCTCTGCAATTCGAGTGGGCATGCTCTCAATCAACTTCTGGGCCAAATCCTGACTGATAGCAACCCATTCTTTCATAATCACTTCTTGGAGTTTGTCAGAATTAGTGGGTTTTTGTTTGTCCACCCGCCTCTTGAGGATTGACCACAAGTTCTCAATGGGATTAAGATCTGGGGAGTTTCCAGGCCATGGACCCAAAATTTCAACATTCTGGTCCCCGAGCCACTTAGTTATCACTTTTGCCTTATGGCACGGTGCTCCATCGTGCTGGAAAATGCATTGTTCTTCACCAAACTGTTGTTAGATTGTTGGAAGAAGTTGCTGTTGGAGGGTGTTGTGGTACCATTCTTTATTCATGTCTGTGTTTTTGGGCAGAATTGTGAGTGAGCCCACTCCCTTGAATGAGAAGCAACCCCACACATGAATGGTGTCAGGATGCTTTACTGTTGGCATGACACAGGACTGATGGTAGCGCTCACCCTTTCTTCTCCGGACAAGCCTTTTTCAGATGCCCCAAACAATCAGAAAGGGGCTTCATCGGAGAATATAACTTTGCCCCAGTCCTCAGCAGTCCATTCACTATACTTTCTGCAGAAGATCAATCTGTCCCTGATGTTTTTTTTGGAGAGAAGTGGCTTCCTTGCTGCCCTTCTTGACACCAGGCCATCTTCCAGAAGTCTTCGCCTCACTGTGCATGCAGATGCGCTCACACCTGATGGCTGCACGCGTTTCTTTGCAGGTCACCATGGTTAACAATGGAAGAACAATGATTTCAAGCATCACCCTCCTTTTAACATGTCAAGTCTGCCATTCTAACCCAATCAGCCTGACATAATGATCTCCAGCCTTGTGCTCGTCAATATTCTCACCTGAGTTAACAAGACGATTACTGAAATGATCTCAGCAGGTCCTTTAATGACAGCAATGAAATGCAGTGGAAAGGTTTTTTTGGGATTAAGTTAATTTTCATGGCAAAGAAGGACTATGCAATTCATCTGATCACTCTTCATAACATTCTGGAGTATATGCAAATTGCTATTATAAAAACTTAAGCAGCAACTTTTCCAATTTCCAATATTTATGTAATTCTCAAAACTTTTGGCCACGACTGTACATTTTGCAATAGCCAAAAAAAACATTGTATGGGTCAAAATTATAGATTTTTTTTAATGCCCAAAATCATTAGGATATTAAGAAAAGACCATGCTCCATGAAGATATTTTGTAAATTTCCTACTATAAATATATTAACCACTTCAGCTGTTATTTTGATTTTTTGAGAATTAGGCATATGCAATATTGGACCCACTCTGGGTCCCCAGAGTTGATGTGGTTAATACTTAATTTTTGGATTAGTAATGTACTTTGGACTGGTTTTGTGGTCCAGAGTCACATGCTTGAAATCACCATTGAAATCTGACAAAAACTTTCTCACAACTGTTGTGCTCAAATAGCGTTTAAAAAGATCTATTGTGTATTTAAAAATACACTGCACATGTGCAATACTAGGAGCGCGTGTCAGAAAGCTGACTGTTTCTGTAGCAACCAGAGATTTTAACTAGTGGTCGACCGATTGTTTTTTTTTGACAGCCAATCGTGATATGTTGGAAAGCAGGGGGGCCGATGGACGATATAAAGCCAATAACATTTTTTTTAAGTTTAATTAATATTTAAGAAATTTTAAATAATTTGACAATGGATTAAAAAATTTAATGTGTAAAATAAACATACTTCAGATGACAAAGTATTTTTCACAAATAAATATTTAATAAAAATATAATTAAAAGGAAGTAAACACTGTCACCAACAGAGCACTTAGTATTCTGGGAAGTCATATTTTTTAAATAAAGCCAGGGTAACACTCATTTTACTGTACATACAGCACAAAAAGAAAATGACACGAATATGACAGTAGGCAAATGCATAAAGCACAGCATAAGAGTTTAAAGTTTAAAACTTTCAATTCACATGGACCGACTGTCACGTAGAGAACATGCGATCATGCTGGATACACATACACACTTCACAAGATCTCACAGCTGGATTCGACTAAGTTTGCCAGGTTTGTGAAATTAATTGTCCCTTAGTCACTCAAAGATTTGTTTAAATTATATAATTTAATATTTGCTGAATGCTGACAGCAAACAGAAAAGTATTATAATGTTTGCCTTTCTATTATTAATAACATAAAAGCACGTGTTATAATACTTTTTGTATACATTATTAACTATTTCGTTTAACTGTTCTATCTGATTATTAGACAGACTTCTATCTGTATTAGACAGAACTGTTAACAACAACAGTAAACAAGAGTGAATGTGACCTCTGTGCTTTCAGCGCCGTCATAATAAAAGTCCCGCATCGAACAAATCGGACAATCAAAAAAACGTATCGGCCATTGCCGATATTTGAAAAGGCCGATATATCGGTCGACCACTACTTCTAAGGCAGCTGCAGTGACGCGATGACTGTAAACATTAGTGACTGGCTCTTTTATTCATAAAGCGGGGCTATGCCACCATATTGTGTGTTGCACTTTCTCCCATTCATGAGTACACTGTCTTGGTATATCTAAAGTCTTTGAATGTGGACACGTACAGTTTGAAATCAAGCTAATGACGTCTTCATTTCTATCTCACCTGTCTTCTATCTCTTGCAGTCTCCTCTGAGTGGCCTCTACCTCCATACCTGAGCCTTCTGTGGGAACTCTGGGTAGTGGAGAAGGAGTGGATGTGAAGGGCAGACCCATCTCCTCTGTCCTGGGTTCAGTCTGAAGTTGAACCAGGTTGGTCTCAGGAGGGGAAGTGGTGGTTGAGTCCACATACCATCTTTGGCTCACTTTAGGACTTGGATACTCATCTGCTCCTTCCTCTCCCATCAGCTTTCGCCGTTTAGGACTGCAGCTTCTGTAGAGGCAAAAGGTCATGAAAAACCCATTGCAGCACATAGCAAATCTCATGAGTGAAAACAATTTACTTACTCATCATCTGTCCTTCTCCTCTGCTTCCTCGTGCATCTTCTGTCCCAGCTTTTAAGTTTGAATGCACAGACAGATAAGATGTTAAATCTTCATTTAATTGCGTAAACGAAGACTGTATCATAGCACAAGACACGTAATACTTACGTATTTGGCATAGAGCCACCTGTCAGATGATGCAAGTCTCTGGTCGGCTTGCTAACTGTGCCCAAATCAGGGTTACTAAAGTGAGCAAGGGGGGCAAATGTGATGAACTCCAGCTCGCTGCTTCCTGACCTGGTGCTCTGCATGGTCCTTCAGCTGAAGATGAGCTGAAAAAAATCAGAATTAAATAGCAACAGCATTCACACAGTGTGTATAGAAGTAGAAGAATCTGGAAAACAGAAAAATTAATAAATCAATGGTTCTGGACTTTCAGTCCATGCGAATTTTCTGTACAACATGACACAAATTATACTATGGGTATAGAAGACAAAATCTCAGTTTTTACCTTTAAAAAATATTTCAACCTTATACATACTTACATAAATTCATGCTTATTGTTTCAAGTAGGACTAACTGTCATTTACTGGTGCGAGTTTTACATGCAATAAGCTAAACTGTTCGCTAACTAACTAGTCAATAACTTGGTAAATTCATATTTTCCTCCACCGTAGGCCATGACATTGTAATGAAAGTCGTTTATGCTTGGAAAAAGTAAATGGTGATATCAGTTTTGCTTGTAATGATTTTTAATAATTCACCGTTAAGAAACAATATGACACTCTTGATAAGAATAACTTGAATTGATCGCTGGCTGTAGCTTGAAACATCCTCTAGCCATACGCCCCAGAACAAGCAAAACAAAACACCGTCAGGTCATTATGAACACAAATACTTACCTCTCACACGCTCCCGAGAGCGGAAAGCCAATTTTGCTTAAAATTTGGAAAGGTGACTAAAGACAACTGACATGAGAAGTTGCAAGACCCTACATTTTTAGACGCATTTCTAGAACAGTGTGCAAGTGAGTGGGGCTTCGTGGGATTTGTAGTTCGAAGGTTTTGTAGTTCTTTAACCGGAAGTATGCTATAATAACAGTAAACAAACTCCCGTTTGGGAAGAAAGAGGATACATTTTCTTGCTGTTAAACATTATAAAAACCCTAGTGAAGAAAATAGTTCAAGACAAAAAATTGAAGATAACATAATTTAAAGCACAGGTCGACAATAAGTTGCAAAACTTCAAACTCTGTACATGAGTAACTCTGAAACTCCGCCTCTGCTCAGGGTCATAAGAGAGTCAGTTGTTCGTTTTTCACTGGATTCAGCAGGATAACGTACCTAACTTAGTCTGAAAATGGTAAGAACCACTACCAATTTGAATATGCATATTGATAATCTTTTAGTTAGTATGATGCAGAATGTTTAAGCTCAAAACTCATTTAGAAATTAGTTTACTGCTTGCAAAATAATAAAATGTTAAGATGCTAATAACGAATTTGATCAGTTTTCTGTATCGTCGTTCTCAGATTACTCTCGTCTTTGTGAGTGCGCTGCTAGCGCTGACTGCTGGAAATCCGTGTGGTAAGATTTTAGTGTAACTGGTGATTTTGTGTTTTTCTCTTTCTATTATCTTTTTCCTTCTCTTTTATTTATTTATTTTGTGATTTTGATTAGTAGTCGTCTTCTGCCCATGCGATGGGGAAATGACAGGAAATCCCGCAATTGCGCAATGCTTTGTCCTATTTCCACAGTAATAACTTTTCAAAAAGTCATCGGTACAAATGATGGACATAGATGATAATATCACGGTTCTTTGGTATATACAAAGCTACTGAATCATCACCATATTTATATACTATTCAGATATTTTAAATTAAAGATTGCCACAGAACTACAGTATGTCCAAAATAATAGTATAGTCGATAATATTATGTTTTTTTGGTTGTTTTTTTGTAGGTTTAGATTTTTCTAGATTGCTTTTATAGATTTGTTAGTGGTTATCATCCTTTTGTAGAGACTTGTTATCCTGTATAGTCTACAATTATTTTGCAATATCATAATAACCAATAATGTATTAGACTGTAAAAAATTAATGTTACCAATAATGTACTATTCTATAATCCAGTTACTCTAACCAATTCATAACCTTCATCTTATTCTTACTGAGTCATTTCAGTTGGTCTTGTCATCAGAAGTTCTGCTCAGAATACTTGAAATAATTTCACTCTGTTCTTTGCCCTTTCTTTTTGTGACTGTGACAATTCTGAGACAGAATGTATTTTATGGGTTGCATGAGTAGGTGAAAAAAAGGTCGCTGAGACAGCAGTGGACATGATCCAATTATGCAGTGGCACTGTAAATAAGCAAGATTGGTCAATGAGAACAGTGATTTATTTTCATACTCTCTTTTTTTTTCTCTGTATCATCCTTCAGCATCAGATCACGAGGCTCTTCTCCTGTCCCTCAATAAACAGCTGCTGCGCTCCGTGGACACAAAAGATACCCTACCCAATCCCAGTGTGCACATCGCCCTCCGGCTTTCAACAAACCATAATCTAGCTAAAGAGAGTGAATACCTCAACCGACTCAAGGCAGAGTTTCATGATGATATTGAGAAGTATGGAACACCTTTCCCAATAAACTTTACAACAACAGTAAATTACTTCAGGAACAATATTGTCACTGTAGTGAAAATAAATTCCACTGTGGTCTATTCTGATCTGTTCTATTCTATTCTAGAATATTGTTCTATTTCAACTTCAGTTTTGGTTCTTATTACTATTCTATATATCTGCTTCTAGATCTCTCAGAAATAATGAGTTGGTGGTTGGCCGTCTTGCCCTGTACATCTTGGCTTTGAAGTCTTCCTGTCATGATCTGGAGAGTGTACATGTGACTCATAATGAAATCAAGGAGTCTCTCCTCATTCACCTAAAGAAAGAGATGGACGAAGAAAAACAAAACATTGCATGTGAGGGGCAATTTTTTGTGTAACGGTCTGGTAGATTTTTGTATGTTTTTGAACAGTGTCACATGACCTTTTAGTGCTGCTTAATATTTTTGAGTAAAACTGAGGTAGATTTTATTTGAAGAATACATCTTTTGTAAAATCTATTTATTGTATCCTTGCTGAATAAAAGTATTAATCCTAAAAATAAAAATAAACTTACTGTCACCAGACTTTTGAACAATATATGTCATTTTGTTGTACTGTAATTCTTCTTATTTATATGAATGCTTTTCTGCAGTCGGTCACCGTCCAAAGACCAACTACTATCAGTACTCTCTGGGCATTCTGGCTCTGTGTGTGAGCAGTGTTAGAGTCAGCACACATGTCAGCCAAAAGCTCATCCATGCTGTGGAACACAGACAGATTAAACACGGAGAGTCATTATGTGTGGGTGAGTTTAAATCAGCTCTTTTTTTGGTTCACCTAAACATGACAATTCAGTCATCATTTACCTACCCTCATGTAAATCCAAACCCACATGACTTTCTTTCATCTATGTTGCACAAAACATTTCAAGCAGTTACACTGAATGGAAACTGAAGTCTTCACACTTAAAAAAGGATGCAAAATACCGTCAAAGTATCCCATATTTCAAATTTGTGTGGGAAACAAAATTAAAGTATAATGTCCAGCACAGTCAAAATTTCTCCTTTGTGTTCTCCTTATGTATTAATGTGTTCACTTGTCCCGAGGTCACTAACCAATATGACTTCCTTCTTCTCCCTTCAGACTCACATGCGATGGCAGGCATGGCACTGCAGTGTCTAAAAGACGAGGGAACTGCTGTTAAAAATACAGCAGAGCTAAACAGAGCACTTGGCACCATTAAGCAGAGGCTTCTTGACTCTAAGAGAGCTGATGGTCACATGGGCAATGAGTTCAGCACGGGACTGGCAGTGCAGGTAAGAATAAAGATATTTGAATGAAAAAAACCTTATTTGCATGACAGGTTCTCATTGTTCTCTGTCTTACAGGCTTTGATGGCTATGGGCAGTCAGATGGAGGAATGTGGCTCTGCTATGGAGGCTTTAAGGGCAGATGTTAAGGAAGGAACATACCATAACCCTATGGCAGTCTCCCAGGTCCTGCCAGCTCTACACCAACGCACTTATCTTCAATTGAAGAGCCAAGAATGCCGCAATGAGAATAGTACGTTCCACAGACATACAAGCTCAAATAAAGTCTAAATCAGTCCTAAGGCTTGTTTCCCCGAAGATAAACAAATAGGCTGCATTTTCTTTTTCATTTTTATTTATTTATGTCAATAAAACTGTATGCAAAAAGAAAATGTAGCATTAAATGTACTGTTAACTTGTAGTTATTATTCTAAATGATTAAAACACAATATATGTGTTTATATATTATATAAAACATATTATATTTAATGTTTAGCAGCCAACTGAGATTTAATAAGGCAGGTTAAACTCAAAATTAGTTTTTTTTCCTCACCTTTTTTTACATTTTCTATGTGTTTCTGGTTTGATGTCTCTGCTTTTAGACACTCTGACTATTGATGCAGATTCCGCTTCTGAAGTCCTCCCAAGTCACGGGCAAGTGTCTCTACAGGTGGAGGTTATTAAATCAAACGGGGCATCATCTGTGTTTTCCATTCATATTCCCACGGGTTCCTCCCTATTTGAAGCCCTCAACCTTCTCCAAGACAAACAAACTGGTTTCACGTGAGTTCGGATATCTCAAGATACTTGATTTGAAATATATTGTCAAATCAATTTTGTTCGTTTGGTTTTTTACTGTATTAACTTTTTTTTTTAATAGATTTTGTTCACGAACAACCCTTTTGCTCTGTGTATCACAGCTTTAGCACAGAGGACAGCTTGTGGGGGCCCTTCCTCAGTGTGGTCAATGAAGAACAAGCACGTCAGACTGATCGGAGATACTGGCATGTCTCCTCAGATGGCAAATCTCTGACACAGGGTGAGAACAAACATTCATTTGACATAAAATAGGCATTACAATGCACATCTATAAAAATGTATGGCACAATGTTTTTCAGACAGTTTTATAGGCTCTATATATCCTATGTTAATGTGCAAAGTTATGCATTTCTCCTCAGGTATCAAAGACTATAAGATTGATTCAACTCAAAACATCACCATTAAGAACACTGGGTACTGATTCCTCAGCTGGATGCAAGAGAAGAGATGAATGGAATGAAACCTTTATACGTTTAAGAATTCTACTGATATAATTTAGTTAGATTTTTTTTTGTCATAAACAACTTATAATTTGATTGTTGCCTTAGTTTGCCTGAATGTTCAAAGTTTCATGAAAACAGGAATCAGAACATGGCAATAATGTTGGTATTTTACTTTTAATGCATTTAATGCATATATACCTTTTGAAATTTAACATATACTTTTTTGTGTGTGAGAGACTGCAGCTGCTATGAATCTAGATGAACAAATATAAAATAAATAGATTACAAATATTTGTGAAATATGTGGCTTTATTAAAATGCAGAGAAAACATAATGGAGATCAAATGTTATCTGTAGCATATGGTTGCATGTAGTTGGACAAATAAAGCACATTAATGAAGATGCGTCAAAATAATGTCAATACTGTTATGCAACAGAAACAGCACGTAACATATAGTCCCTAATGTCATTTTTCGTGCAGAATCAAAACGTAAAACAGGCGGAGCAGTTTGGTACGTGATATACATTGTTATGACCACTAGATGTCCACACCGTCCTCTGTATTGAAAAGCATCGAGTAATGAACTCTTTTGCGGTACAGTTGAGAGGAAGTCTCAAGTTCGTTTATCCATCATCACTAATCTTATCTACAGCTGTGCTATTGCTCTGCTAACCTTCAGAATCTGGTCTTACTGGTGGAATGTGAAATCAGTGAAGACTGCAGAAGCAAATAAGCTTTTTTAAGGTAACTGAAACGACACCTGCGTTGTGCATGGTTTATTATGAAAATTAATTAAATAAACCAGACCACGCTTATATAGGAGTTATATATTTTGTTTTACTGTCCAACCCCTGTACGCGATAAGTGTGTCATATTGACATTATCTAGGTTTTCTGTGAAATTCGTATTGAGACTTTTATTTTGAAATGTAATATTCGTGAGCGTAGCTGACCTCGCCACTACGTAATTCACAAATACACAGAGCAACATTTCAATTATTTCATTATGTCATCATATATACGCTGTGGAGGTTTTAGTATGAACACAACGCACAGCGAGTCACAGATGTAAGATTTGGACGGTTGGATCCAATCACTTAGTTGGGCTAGTATAGACGACAATACCACTGTAAGTACAAGAGCATCACAAATCTGAGAGAAATCTGTTAAATATACAGTTAGTTCCGCGTTAGCAGGCTAGTATTTAACGTTACAAGCGGTTGTCAACTATCTGTCTTAACAGCAGTCCACAATAGTACGTTTGTTTATATAGACTTTGTGTTTTTAAAAAGATTCATTGAGTGCTTTGTGCATACACTATTTTTAACATCATATAAACATCACGGTTATTTCTATAATGGTAGAAGACGCGGTCAGGTTGTGTCTCAAAACTTGCTAAGCTGCTCACCTCGACAGCATTTTTGGACATCATTATACACGCACTTCTGGTACTCCAAAATGTTGTCTAGGTAGGCAGCTTCCTAGGTTTTGAGCCACAGCCTGCAGCGGAGCACTGCAGCATCTCAGTCTACGGAAGATGCTAGCTATGACACAGCTGCATGTCTTCATATAATTCATTGCACATTAATTCAGTTGAGCTCACTGTTGTTGTTGTTGTTTTTTCCTGTATGTTGTAGTAGCAGAAGCTGATGGGCACTTGAATGAGGGTCTTGTAATGCTGGACTGCAGTAGCTGTGCAATTCTTTGGAAAATAACTCATTATACTCTTGAGATATTATGCTGTGCCAAAGCAGGACTCTCAAACTAGAGTAGAAATGGATGAACAGACAGACAAACTGGGGACATCGTAGAGACCTATTTGAGACTAGTAAATTTTGCATCCATAATACACATCTAGAGGCATCGATTGGTCAAGATGTTTTCCGCTCTGAAGAAGCTCGTTGGTTCTGAGCCGGCTGGTCCAGTAAAGGACAAAAACATCCCTTCTGGCCTGCAGTCAATGAACCAGAGCCTGCAGAGAAGATTTGCTAAAGGGGTTCAATACAACAGTAAGTCAAATGGCTGCTGAGTTAAAACCTTGAGGGGAAATGTTTTATTAATGATAATTAAGAATTAAAATGTGCAAGTTTTGAGATTGGTTGTAATTTATTTAACTCTTTTGATGTTTCTTTGCTTTGCTTCAATTTCTTACCAAGATTAGGCTAAATGAAAAAAGGCCCACATATTGGATTAAATTCTGTGTTGCTAGAGGCCATGGGCGCTGTGTGCTAGAGATAATGTTATTAACACAAGCTCCAACATGTTATGTGTGGTCTTTCAGTGAAAATAGTTATTCGAGGAGATCGTAACACTGGAAAAAGCACCCTGTGGCATCAGCTGCAGGGTAAGAAGTTCCAGGAAGAGTACATTCCCACTCAGGAGATCCAGGTCACTAGTATTCACTGGAGCTACAAAAGTAAGCTTTTATCAAAATCTTTTTTCTTACAGGCTTTTGTACTAAAGTTTTTTTTGTTTTATTTAATTACTTATTTCTTTCCATTTATGCATCTCAAATATGTCAGAATAGATTTACGTCAAGGTAAATATGCAATCTGTCAGATAGAGGATAAGTAGATTAGAAGTAATGCTTTAAATGGCCTGTATCAAACATTAGAGGCATAGTGATTGATCTAGAGTTTGTTTTCCCTCTTTATTTACATCAGTCTGTCAAAAGCTCAACATCACATAGTGTAACCTGTCAACTGTAAATTACAGTGAGGCTTTCTGCTTGGGCATGGCTCTACTTGTATCCAATGTGTTACTTGGAAAAACAAAGTGCTGTGCTCATTGCACAGCACTTTTGGCAAAGTAAAAATAAAAGGAATAGTTCATCCAAAAATGAAAATCCAAGATGAGTTTGTTTCTTCATCGGAACAGATGTTTTTTTATCAGTTACTTGGTTTCTCATTCTGATCGTACAGTACACATTCACTGCAGAGGATCCAGTGGTGAGCAAGTGATGTAATGCTCAATTTTTCTGTTCTAAAGAAGAAAAAAAATCATCTTGATGGCGAGGGAATTTTGTTTTATTATAATTATTTTTTTTATCAGATTTTCATTTTAGAGGAATTTTTCCTTTAGGAATAAGTTAATAAAAAAAATTAATAAAAAAAATTCTAGGCTGTGGAGAATTGTAGTTTTTTTGCTGAAACTTAAGAATCACTGCAAAATAAATGAAAGAAAGCAACCTCAGTTTTCCAGAGCTGCTCAAATTCTTCTAATTTCCCTTCAGCTACCGATGATGTGGTGAAGGTCGAGGTTTGGGATGTGGTTGATAAAGGTGAGTTTCCTCCAGTCTATTACAAGTCATTTCTCAGCATTCAGATCAGGTGACTGTAGACATTATTTGCATATTTATCTTAAGACTGGACTACACTACAAAACTTTTGCACAGTTTAGCCCTGCTTTGCAGTCTGGAGGAGTCGGTGCTAATGGCTGAAAGTCAGCCAGCAGATATTGGGCAGTCAAAGTTGACAGATTTCACAGAAAACTGCACAATGTATGATGAGCACAGACTTTTAGCAAGAACATGCATGTTTGTGTTTGAGCTTGTTGTGTTTGCAATGGCTTGAACGTCTGATAGTGTGTGACACTGTTTATTGTGCAGTGTCCAAAAGTCTGGAAGTGCATGAAGCCTAGTTTTAGAAAATTTGTTAAGGTTTTAAAATTCATGTAGTGTATTCTAGCATATATGCATGTTCTTGTTCATGCCAAGTTTTAGTGTACAGGTACTGCAATGTCATCGTTTGATGCATGTCACTTCCTCCATCTCATTCTGATGGTCATACATGAAGCCATTCATCCAGCCCTCCTTCATCCCCAGTCATTTATATTAATGGTATTTTTTTTACTTGCTTTCCAACCAGGCCAAAAAATCCCCCTTCCAGAAGGTGTAGGTGAGAAACTTCAGACATTGTAGACTTTAGGCTGTGACTTGTCTGTGCTTGGTCCGTTTGTTCTATTATCCAAGTGCCAATATATTGTGTCGACTGAATTTACACACTCGCTAATGCCACTAACGTAGCTTCCTTTGTGAAAAGGAAGAAGCCACAAAACATCTGTTTTGGCTGAAAGTTGCTTGCAAGTAAAATTGAATGTATTCTTACAATATTCTGGCTTTGACATTCTTTAGGAAAGGGGAAAAAGAGATGTGAAACCTTGAAGTTGGAGAATGAACCTCAAGAGGTAAATCTATAGTGATGATCTACCAATATCTAACAGGCTTTTCCAGTTATTCTACTATTTGTTTTATTTATTTTGTGTGACGAAATTAAAGCTTTTCTGTGGCAAGCATTTAATTGACCAAAATATTTATATTTTTTAAATCAATGTTGGTTGCTGTTTTCAAGACTAATAATAATGCATCAAATCAACATATTTCAACCATTTTTGAAGGATCATGTGACACTAAAAACTGGAGTAATGGCAGCTTCGCCATCACGTGACTAAACTACTTTTTCAAATATATTAAAATAGTAAGCAGTTATTTTAAATTGTAAAAATATTTCACAATATTGCTGTTATTACTGCAATTTTTAATCAAATAAATGCGGCCGTGTTTTAAGTGTAAGAGACTTCTTTCAGAAACAAAAAATGGAAATGTCTCTGTGCCTTCAGCAGACGGAGAGTGAACTGGCCTTGGATGCTGAGTTTTTAGACGTGTACAAAAACTGCAATTGTGTGATCATGATGTTTGACATCACCAAGCAGTGGTAGGTGAACAAAGACAATTAGCATCTCTATAGACTACTTCTCAAGCATGCTAACTTCAGCTAGACCTTAGTTTTAAAAATCTATGCTTTTTATGATCCAATAGGACTTATAATTACATTTTGCGGGAGTTGCCTAAGGTTCCCACTCATGTGCCAGTGTGCGTACTTGGAAATTTTCGGGACATGGGAGAACACAGAGTCATCTTGCCTGATGACATCCGTGACTTCATTGCTGGCCTTAACAGGTTAGGGGTTATTGTTGAATTAAAGTTTTGAAATAATGACAGTGTTCACTAATGAGATGTGTTTAAGATCTTGTCAGTGGGCTGATGTTTGATGTCTCCATGATCTTGTAGACCTTTTGGCTCCTCTTACATCCATTATGCAGAATCTTCCATGAAGAACAGTTTCGGTTTAAAATATTTGCACAGATTTTTCAACATCCCATTCTTGCAGCTTCAGGTAAGCAGGTTCATTTTCTAGTTTAGGATATCTCTTCACTCAACCAGCTACCAGACAAAGCTGGTGGTCATTTCTAATTGTTAATATTGTCTAAGCTCAATAATTTGTGTCATGTGCCCAGCATAAATGAGATCAGTAATCACAAAAATCTTTATTTTTAATTTTTGCCTGTATCCTAGTTACTGTTCCCATACTCTAGTTGTTGCAGCATTCATTGAATGAAAGTGAATGAAACTTTAGTTTGAAGTTCTTCTGCCAACTTCCACAGAGAGAGACCTTGTTACGGCAGCTGGAGACTAATCAGTTGGACATCGATGCCATGCTAGAGGAGCTAACAGTTCAGCAGGAGACAGAAGACCAGAATTATGAGATGTAAGAACTAAAAAAAAAAACCCACACAAACTTCATGTGGTTTAATTCCATCTGTTGGACAGTCAAAGATTTATTCAGAATATTCATCTTCAAATATCAGCAACATTCCATGCAAATGCAGCTATACAGTTGTTTAAATGTGTGGGGTCAATAACATACAAAATTTAACAAAGATGCATTAGTTTTAAGAAATTATTTAATTAACAGTTTCATTAATCAAAAGTGACCGTGAAGACATTTATATGTTATATATTACAAAAAATTTTAATGTTACAATAAATTTTATTAAAGAATCCTTAAAAAAAGCCTTGTTAGGGTTTCTACAAAAAAATTAAGCAACATTTTTACTGTTCTCAACATTGATAATAGACTTTTTTTTTTTTTTGAGCACCTAATCAGCATAATAAAATGATTTCTGAAGGAACATGTTACACTGAAGACTGGACTAATGACTGCTAAAAAAATTGTGTTGATATCACATGAATAAATGACATTTTAAAATACGTCAAAATAGAAAACATTTTTTAGTGTAAGAATTTTTCAGAATATGGCTGTTTTTGATCAAATAAATGCAGCTTTGGTGAGCATAAGAGACTCCTTTCAAAAACAAAACAAAACAAATCTTACCAGTCTCAAACGTTTGAACAATAGTGTACAATGCTTCACAAAACTGACATTGTTGTAAATATGAGAACATGCTCAAATGCCTATTTTAAGGTTTGTGAACTGCAGTCAGTGCCATCTGACTTTTATGATACAGTAGGTATCTGTTCTTACTTTCAGTTTCCTGGAAATGAAAGACTCTCATAGTAAAGGTTACAGCTCTCCCGGCCCTGCTTACGGACAGAGCCCCTCTTCAGGCTCGCAGTCTCCCGTCGTTCCTCCGAGCGGATGCTCCACTAGCAGCTCCAGCCCCTGTACCCCCCAGCAGCCTCAGATTCCCTCCCACACCCTGAAGGCTCCATCCCCCTCTCCGTCCCCTCCTCCTCCCCCTCTCTCGTCAACACAAGCGCCTGCGACCTCTCCTTCCCCTTCACCTGCTCACCCCGGCCCGACGGTCTCTGCTCCAGCTCAAGCTTCTGCCTCTGCTCCTCAAACCCAGAAACGCAGCTTCATCTCCAGGCTCTTTGGCTCCGCTCCCACCCAGGATCCTCCAGCAGTCACCCAGGGTGAGTTTTAACATGGTGCTTCTAGCTGCATGTCGGTCTAGTGATTGTAAGCTCTTCAACCAACAGTATTTGTGACATACGCCACGTGACAGCCGTATTAAATTTCCAGTGTGCTTACCGTATTAGAAAACTCTAAAAGCAGAAACATTGAGCTTTTACTTTGGACTAAAAACAGCTTTTACATCTTTCCTCCTCAAATGTTCAGTGTTTCAGGGACTCATTGTTAAAGGACTGCCCTTATGTTATGAACTGCTGAACAAGATTTGGAGGCTGAGAGGAATTCATTCACACACACACATTCTCTCTCAGAAAGAGTTTCCCCGAGCGAGACTCACAAAGCCGTGAAAAATGGAGAGGATTAGGACTTGTGCTCATCATAAGGATGTGTTGTAGATCTATAGAAAATCACAAGACCTTTTGCATTCCTTAATCATATATATATTTTTTTTATGTATCACCATTTGTATTGTTTGGAGCTTATAGTAATTGTTACTGTTTATATATTTTTAATGTAAGTTGTTTTTGTCCCAGATCATGTGACCTCTTACGTCTTGGATTTCCACAGAGCCAGATCCAGTATCTGCAGCAGCTCCGACTGCAGTTCAGAGCGTGGATGATTTTGTGCCAGACGACGGACTAGACAAAAGCTTCTTGGAGGACAGTCTCCCTTCTAACCCAAAACCGGCTATGAACATCCAGCCCTCTGCTGCGGGCCCTGCAGATAGTGACAGGTACATCAAGGGCAAACTAAAAGAAGGCATTCTTTATCAACTTTTATTATGTGTTATGCTGTTGTAGCGAAATACACTACAGTCCAAAAGTTTGGTATTGTCAGTGGTTTTGAAAGAAGTCTCTTATTCTCACCAAAACTACATTTATTTGAGTAAAAAGAGTGATATTGTGAAATGTTTTAATGATATTAGTAACTGTTTTAATATATTATACAATGTAATTTATGCCAGTGATGGCAAAGCTGAATTTTCAGCTGCTATTACTGTAGACTTCAGTGTCATATGTATGTATATATATATATATATATATGTATATGTATGTTGATGTATATGTGTGTGTGTGTGGGTATATATATATGTATGTTTAATATTGTTTGTAGAAACTGTGGTATTGTGATCCTGTGATATTCTTTGATTAATAGAAAGTTCAAAAGAACAGCATTTATTGAAAGTAAACATTTTTGTCTACGAGTCAGTGTAGCTAATCAGTAAAAAAAAAAAAAAAAAACTAATAAAGTTGAATTTGCATCCATACTTGTAACCTGTTTGTTGTAGTGATGGAGAAGGAAAAGAGGGGAACCCCATGGTCGCTGGGTTCCAGGATGATTTGGACCCTGATGATGCAGAACTTGAACCCAGAGCTTCTATCCCCACTAAAGACTTGGACATCACTCTCTCCAGTGACGAGGAGAGTCCAAACCCTTCTGTACCTCAGGATGAAGCTCTGAACCTTGAACCTCAGCTGTAAGCTTAGAATCCTGGCTTTCATTATTAATAGATTAGATTAATAAAACTATATTAAAGAGTGAGATCTCAATGAACTTGTAAATAGTAGCTGAAGCAAGTTTATAATTTTGTTTGTATAAGTTAATTTATTTTGTTTCCTGAACCCAGTCTGGTTTTCATGGTGATTGTTAATAATATTTGGTTATTTAGGGTGGCTATGGATTCATTATCACTGGAGGACAAACCAAAACCTATCTACAAAGAGCCATTGATCCAGGCCCAGGAGAGTGTCAGCAGTCAGAACATAGAGACTTCCATTCTTAGTCCAGAACACAATACACAACCACTGCACACAGCAGAAGCAGGAGCCCTGGCAGATCCCCAAACACAAGTTGTAAAACAGAAAGATAAATCTGCTCAGGCAGAGTCCTCTGACACAGACCCAGATGAGCCTGTGGCCAAACAGATGCTTTCATTTGTCATGGATGACCCTGACTTTGAGAGCGAGAAGAAAGTAATACAGAAAGTAGATAAGGTACTGAAGTGAAGTTAATGATGATGGGCATTGTAGCTCATGTTTTGACTCCAACCCTAAAAGACCTTTGCTTCCTTGTTTGCTCCAGGAATCTTTCCATGTTCGAGATGATATTCCTGATCTATCCGATGATGACCTCACCACAGCTAAAATTCCTGAGCCCATGAAACCTACTGTACTCTCCTTCAAAAGCAAGAATGACTGTGACCTCTTTGGCCTAGGAATTGAGGAAAGGTCAATCAAAAAAGACAGCAGCGAGGAACAAGATGGCAAGCCACTTAAATAATGTTATTATAGGAAACCGATATTACTGATAGACGATAAACGAACAGTCGATATCGGTTTTCCTAGTGATTTTTGTATAAATATTGTGCAACACAAATTGATACACAACATTTAACATTTAAACGTA
The DNA here is from genome assembly GCF_963082965.1 of Carassius carassius. Lineage (NCBI taxonomy): Eukaryota > Metazoa > Chordata > Actinopteri > Cypriniformes > Cyprinidae > Carassius > Carassius carassius. Next base: position 30,858,066 of record NC_081758.1, on the reverse strand, counting down.
GTGTATATTTGCATAATATCAGTCATTAATAAACGCTTTCTACTTTTCTTCTCATAGAAAAAGAAAGCAAACATTCCAAGGAAAAGAAGAAAAAGAAAAAGAGGAGTAAAGAGGTGAATTATATTGCATTATAATAATTCGTAGATGAAACGACACACTCTTGTTTTATAACTACCTTGTATTTCTTCTCAGGACGATGACAAAAGCAGCAAGAAGAAACACAAACACAAGAAAAAGGAAAGAGATGATGCAGGTGTGACTGCAGATGAAAAGGAAAAGAGAATAAGAAAGTCACGAATTAAGAAAACTGATGATCTTGAAGCTTTTCTGGCTGGAGTAGAAGACTCTGCAAAAAGAGAGGAGGGCGACTATGAGGAACTGTAACATGTCCTCTCTGCTAAAGAAATGTTTTGCGCATTGCTACCACAAGCATGAAACAGTTCTCATCAGAAACCACAAAAACAAATGCTTTCTTTAACAGACCTGCACATGATCATGTATTGATCTGACTGACAGGTTATGAAACGCTTCACACTGGTTTTCCATTTGCTACGAACACTTGCCAATCCACCTTCTGTCGCTGAAGAGATTGGGATGGCCGGCATAGTTCAACCTCATTGGGCTCAAACTGCAATAAGTGGAAAAGCCATGCAAAAGTGTCAAATTGCATGAATTTTGACCTTTTATGTTTTTCGGATTGAAATGGACCATTTTCATTCATAACATTGGTTTTTCTGAATGTTTACATGCTCGCTTTTATGTGGTTGCAATATTTTTGTCATCACATATGTGAACCACTACCACTCCAATACAACGGTTTTCATTGGTTTTATTGCATTATTAGTTGCTTTGTGTATGTGGATGAATAGGTATTTATGCTTAGTAGATGTTCTGAGAGCTTGTTTTTGTGAAGTTTTGCTGTGTGTTTAGTGTTTGAAATTAATATACTGTATTTCATGGTAGGATTATTTGTTTTTCCAATATATATCAAGAAAAATATTTTAGAAAGGTATAAATGAACTCATGATAGGAGGGTAGTTACGACAGAAGACATAATTATCATACTCTTTAAATCAGAAAAATCCTTAAAGGAAACTGGTTAAAAAAAAAGGGCCCATTTTGAATTTTTGCACTCAATCGTTTATTGTTTACTTTGTTTAATAATGGTAAATTACAAGAAAAGATCATCTTGTCATGGTTTTATTTATTTGTTTATTTATTTATTATTAACTCTCTGTTGACTGAAACTGTGCTATTGCTCGAAATTGAAATCAATACAAAAATTACTAGAATATTTTTGTAAGGCTACTTGGTTGGTTTCCTCTTTTTCAGTGCAGCTTTTTTAAGTTTATTTTATTTTTCTCTTGAGCTAATAATGAAAACAAGTTAGCAAAAAATGGCAGACAATGTTCGACTTCACTTCAACTTTGATTCATACAGTGTGCAATGATAAAAAAAAAAATCAAATGTTTGTTATATAGGCATTCTTACATCAACACATGTTGAATTATGTGTTTATTGATGCTTTGCTACATTGCATGAATTGGAATTATATATATATATATATATATATATATATATATATATATAAAGAAAATGTATTTGATTTGTTTAGGTGTATTATTTAAAGGAAGAAAACACACACTCATTTGAATGTTAAGCAAAATTTATAAATGAAGTTATTTACAAAACAAATTAAACATAATGAATCCATGCTAATATCTGCTTTCGTGTGAGCCTTTCTTAAAAATAATTTAATTTAATTTATTAATAACAACAACAGAAACTGTAGCTACATTTACACTCGACGGCTTGGGTTCAACGATGTTCATATCTTCAAGAAATGTGACTGCCTCATTCTTCCTCCGCTTTTCTTTGGCATCAGACATCATGTAGGCTTATCTGCTTATGCTGTCTGCAAATTGGATACTTTCAGTTATATACACGTTATTGCTATTTTCAGCAGAGACTAAATTAGATTAAAAAAAACAAGCCTTACCTTTGTATCTCCATGTTTCACTGTGGTCAGAAAAACAGAGTGACGTCATCAAACAAAAATAAATATTGACAGAGGTTAAAAAGATGTTCAAAGTACAGAGTGTATTAGTAGACTACTGAGGTGTTGTGTGAGGACTCACTGTTGGAGTAAATGTGAGTTGATATAGTCATCATAAGGAGGCAAATAAAGAAAATCCAGCGGAGGATGGACCAAACAAAGTTAAATGGAGCTGCAATGAATATGATAATAGATCAATAAACTGTAAAAAATGTGCATACTTTAAAAGGTAAAATACTGTTAAAATGCTACGGTAAGAAATATCTTCATTAGTAAGATAAGTTCCTGTACAGCCTGATTTCATGTAGGCCTAATTCAACGGTAAATTATATTTTAAAAAAAGGTCATCTTTTTACAGTGAAAATAACAGTGAAATTTGCTGTTTGAGTTCACATTTATTGTTTTCCAGGTACAAAACAGATATTAGTCAGTTAGCATGCAGGTTGGTATAAGCCTAACATTATATAATTTAATGAAAATACCAATTTTACTAGGCTACTTCAGTCCGTGAAACCTAGTCACTATTGTGTTTTTATGGTAAAGTTTCGGTAACCACAGATGTTGTTTCTTTTTAGTTTTTAGTTGTTGTTGTTTGTTTTTTTACTGTAAATTTTACTCTAAAACAGAATTTTAAATATTTAAAATTGAAATGAAGAAAATTAAAGCTTGCTGAAAGTATTTTCAACAGTGCTCTTGTACACTCAGGAAGCCATGAGAGAAATAGACAAGTAGTATTTCATCTTACCATCGGTAAAGTAATCTTCGGCCAGTTTAATGATGACCTTGCCTTCAGTCACCAACCCACACCAGTACACTCCATCCCCTTGTGTCAATGTCTTTATGGAGACAGTGAATGACTTTCCATCATCCTCCACAGCTATGTTGCCTTGCTCCAAAACCTTGGCGCCTGACAGGAATGAGAAGCCCGAACAGCAGTTTTGATCATTGGCTTCTCTTTTGCACCACACCCTGAGCCTGTTCTGAGTCTTGTTCTCATAGGGGCAGGAGAGTTTCTGCACATACTCACATGTGCTATGTCCTGTGGAGTAAGATTTAAGTTTGTGAGAAAATTCAATTATTCAATTCAATTACTGATTTTTGTCAGGTCTGAACAAATGATTCTCTGGACTGTGTGTATGTGTGTTTTGACCTTACCTGTGAGGATCATTAGCAGAAATGCTGTTATTAGATTCATGATGACTGATGGACAGCAGACAGTGCTTTGAGTCTTGAAGGATGTACTGCTTTTAAATGTTGTTGAAGAGGAAACACGTACAGGAAGTAACTCGCCACAAACACATTTAGAATGAGCATGTCTCTTAGTTCTCTATTTTTATTTTAACAAATACATTCACCAGAAATCGCTCTTGAATGGTCATCATTGAATCATTTCATGGACAAGGCCTATTGTGAAATGTTATTACTATTTTAACTGTTTTCTAATTTAATATATTTTAAATAAAATGTTTTTATGTGGTGACAAAGCTAAATTTTCAGCAGCCATTAGGTTACTCCAGTCTTTGTCACATGATACTTAAATAATTTTGGTGCATTATTATCACTTTTTTAATTAGTATTTTAGTATTTGTGTTATATTTAGTAATATTATATTAGTATTTTGGTGAAACCCTGGTACCTTTGTTTTCAGTATTTTGGATGAATAGAAAGTTCAAAAGAACAGCATTTATATGAAATCAGAAAAAAAAACTTTCTTGTCACTTATCATCATAGAGCAGTGATTTGTATTCCTATTCCTTGGGACTGCAGGACTGCGGATTTTGCATGTCTCCCTTATTTAACACACCTAATTCAGATCACCAGCTCATTAGGAAACAACTGAGTGTGCCAGATACAGAATGTGCAGTACGATTAAGAACCACTGCTGTAGATTAAACTCTGGTTAACATGGAAAAGCTTAGGACACAGTGTTTGTGTCATTATTGATCAATTTAATGCATCCTTGCTAGTTTTTGTTATGTATAACTTTTTTTTATTTTTTATAATCTTTCATACTAGCAATTACTATTCCCAGAAATTAAAGACCCGATAACTCCCACACAATTAAAAGCCAGTTGTGAACTTTTATTTTGAAAGGCTGTGACACTTTTGTTCGTTTTTACAGATTGGATGATCGGATTAACCAACAGAAAGTCGAGTAATTGTCAGAATCAGAACCAGAATGAGCTTTATTGCCAGGTATGTTCACACATACGAGGAATTTGTTTCCATGACAGAAGCTCTGCAGTGCAACATAATGACAGTGACAGAACAAAAACACACACACAAAAAAAAAAAAATACAAATAGGTAGGTAAGGAACGAAAATATACAAATTGACAATGTATGGCAGGTATATTACAATGAGCATTATGTATGTACAGGTATATTATGTGCAAAAAAATTTAAGTGTACACTAAGTATGGTGTTAGATAAATAAGTGTATGTATATATAAATATAAAGTGTAGTGTGTTCCACAGTTATTATCAATTGTTCATTAGATGGATTGCCTGAGGGAAGAAACTGTTCCTGTGTCTGGTCGTTCTGGTGCTCAGTGCTCTGTAGCGTCGACCAGATGGCAACAGTTCAAAGAGGGAGTGTGCTGGATGTGAGGGGTCCAGAGTGATTTTGCCAGCCCTTTTGCTCACTCTGGATAAGTACAGTTCTTGAGGGTTGAACCGATGATTCGCTCAGCAGTCCGGACTACCCTCTGTAGTCTTCTGAGGTCAGATTTAGAAGCTGAGCTGAACCAGACAGTTACTGGAGTGCAGAGGATGGATTCAATGATGGTGGAGTAGAACTGTTTCAGCAGCTCCTGTGGCAGGTTAAACTTCCTCAGCTAGTGAAGGAAGTACAACCTCTGCTGGGCCTTTTTCACAATGGAGTCAATGTGAATGTCCCACTTCAGGTCCTGAGAGATAGTGGTGCCCAGGAACCTTAATGACCCCACTGCAGTCACAGTGCTGTTCATGATGGTGAGTTGGGGGAGTGCAGGGGGGTTTCTCCTGAAGTCCACGATCATCCCCACTGTTTTGAGTGTGTTAAGCTCCAGGTTGTTGAGACTGCACCAGACAGCCAGCTCTTTAACCTCCTGTCTGTAAGCAGACTCGTCACCGTCCTGAATGAGGCCAATGAGTGTAGTGTCGTCTGCAAACTTCAGGAGCTTGACAGAGGGGTCCTTAGATGTGCAACCGTTGGTGTACAGGGAGAAGAGCAGTGGGGAGAGAACACATCCCTGGGGAGCTCCAGGGCTGATTGTACGGGTGCTGGATGTGTATTTTCCCAGCCTAACTAGCTACTGCCTGTCTGTCAGGAAGCTGTTGATCCACTGACAGACGGAGGTGGGCACGGAGTGCTGAGTTAGTTTGGGCAGGAGGAGGTTTGGGATGATCGTGTTAAAGGCCGAGCTGAAGTCCACAAACAGGATCCTCACATAAGTCCCCGGTCTGTCTAGGTGTTGCAGAACATAATGCAGTCCAATGTTTACTGCATCGTCCACAGACCTGTTTGCTCTGTAGCCAAACTGAAGAGGATCCAGCAAGGGTCCAGTGATGTCCTTCAGGTGGGTCAGCACCAGTTTTTCAAATGACTTCATGACCACAGACGTTAGAGCCACAGGCCTGTAGTCATTTAGTCCTGTAATTTTGGATTTCTTTGGGATGGGGATGATGGTGGAGCATTTGAAGCATGAAGGGACTTCGCACAGCTCCAGCGATCTGTTGAAGATCTTTGTGAAGATGGGGGCCAGCTGGTCAGCACAGGATTTCAGACAGGCTGGTGTAACACAATCTGGGCCTGGTGCTTTTTTTCTTTTCTGCTTCCGGAAGACCTAGCGCAACGAATCCTCGCTGATCTGAATTGCAGGTTTGGGGGAGATGGGGGATGCAGGAGGTATGAATGGTGAGAGCGCTTGATTGGAGATGTGTTCAGGGCGGGTTGCAGGAGTTGTTAATGGTGTGAACGGTTGTTTGGAGAGGTGTACAGGATGGGTTACAGGAGTTGTGAATGGTGTGAATGGTTGTGTGGGGAGGCGTTCAGGGCAGGTGATGGGTGTCCTTTCAAACCTGCAGTAAAACCTGTTCAGATCGTCTGCCAGTCGTTGATTCTCCACAGTGCTGGGGGGTGGTGTCTTGTAATTGGTGATCTTCTTTAGACTTTTCCACACTGATGTGGAGTCGTAAAAAAAAAGTAAACTGAGTCCTTATTTTTCCAGAATAATTCCTGTTTGCCACTTTGATCTCCTTTCCCAGTGTGTATTAAGCCTGTTTATACAAGACATTGCCCCCGTTCATGTAAGCATCTTCTTTGACCTGATGGAGCTGTCTGAGTTTTGCAGTGAACCACGGTTTGTCATTGTTTTAATTTAGTTGAGTCCTGGTAGGAATGCATATATCCTCACAGAAACTGATATATGATGTTACGGTCTCTGTGAGTTCATCCAGATCGGTGGCAGCAGCTTCAAAAACACTCCAGTCAGTGAGGTCAAAACAAGATTGTAAATCCTGCTCTGCTTCATTAGTCCATCTTTTTACAGTCCTTAATACAGGTTTAGCTGATTTTAGTTTCTGCCTGTAGGTCGGTATAAGATGAACCAGAAGGTGATCAGAATGTCCCAAAGCTGCTCTTGGAACAGAGTCATATGCATCCTTTATTGTGGTGTAACAGTGATCCAATATATTACTGTCTCTTTTGGGACATGTAACATGCTGTCTGTATTTTGGCAGTTCACGGGAGAGATTGGCTTTATTAAAGTCCCCAAGAATGATTAAAATGGAGTCCGGGTGTTGTTGTTCTGTCTCTGTGATCTGATCAGCGAGTTTCTGTAAAGCTGAGCTCACGTGCGCTTGCGGAGGAATGTAAACACTCACCAGAATGAACGAGTGAAACTACCGCGGCGAATAGAACGGGTTGCAGTTAATGAAGAGTGTTTCGAGATTTGAGCAGCACATCTCCTTTAACACAGTTACATCTTTACACCACCGTTCATTGATGTAAAAGCATGTCCCGCCGCCGCGCGATTTCCCCGTAGGGGAGCGGTCAGCTCTGAATAGCTGAAAGTCCGGCAGATAAGCGTGTGATCAACGCAGCCGCTCCACCGACAAGAATGTCCAGCAAAACATCAGAATAGTTGAAAACCGGTGATATATCGGGAGATGTGTGTTGCCGAATGTCAAGCAATTCGTCCCTGGTGAAACTGATTGCAGGAATATAACTAAAGACAGGACAAACTAACAAAAACAACTGCAGAGCACGTCACGGAGGCAGCCATCCTGTATCGGCGCCAACGATTAATTTTTAATTAATCGTAATTAAAAGATTAATGATTAATAACAACGTTTAGTTGTTCAAAAAGGTAAGTACAACCAAACTGTCTCTGGTACAACATAACTCAGTTGAATAGATTGTCACAGTGTCTGGGTTGTGTTCCCTGGGTTTCCACTAGGTGTCCTCAGTTCCCACGGTGTTTATCATATTATCACTTCCTGTCTCCTTATTTGGTCACCTTCCTCCTTGTTTAGTTAATTGATTGTTCCCCACCTGTCTCCTGTTTCCCCATTATCCTTTTGTGTATTTATACCTGGTCTGTCTGAGTCTTTGTCACGGAGTCCTTGTTGGATGTGAGATACAGTTCATGTCTATTGTTTTTCCGTAGTCTTGATCTTGCCTTGTGTTTTGTCTGTTCCTTGTCTATTTGGATATTCTGGTTTTGACCCTGCCTGGACTGTTTACCCCTTTGGATTACCCCTTAATAAATATCATACCCGCACTTGGATCTCTCCGTGTTTCTTGTATCACCGAACGTGACAGAAGGACTCCGTCCAAGCGAAGATCCAGCAGTATGTCTGCTTATGTCTCCTCCCCAGCCACAGAGCGGGAGAGGAATGGATTTGAGGGAACTCGCCTGGTGGTTTTCCGGGGGACCAGGGGAGGTCGCCGAGGAGGGAGTGGTCGAGAGGAGATTCAGCACCGCTCTCAACCAAGGCCTCCCTCCGACCCGGGGCTCGTGTGGGATGGATCAGAGCCACCGTCTCACCATGGCGGACGGAGAGGGGAGAGGAAGCGCACGTCCGCCACGGTGGCGCCACTGCCCATGATTGCCGCGAGTCCAGCGCCACGGTGCAAAATGGCCGCCAGCTCAGCGCCAACGCCCAAGAAGGCCGCTGACTCATTCTTGGATTATTTCGCTACGCTGTCCAAGATCCTAGAGATTCTTAAGACGGTTAACGTCATGGCTGCTGAGCCAGCGCCTCAGCACAAGATGGCCACCAGCCCAGCGCCACAGCACAAGATGGCTGCCAGCCCAGAGCCACAGCACAAGATGGCCGCCAGCCCAGCGCCACAGCACAAGATGGCCGCCAGCTTGGAGCCACAGCACAAGATGGCCGACTCAACGCCTGAGTCTCCAGACAAGGTGTCACCGACTCGCCATCATAGAGGGCGGAGGAGGAGGAGACAGGCGTCTTCCATTCCTCAAAGCCCGGAGGACGTTCCCGAGGCAGTGCCCGATGCTGTTCCGGAGGCCGAGGCGGTGCCCGATGCTGTTCCGGAGGCCGAGGCGGTGCCCGATGCTGTTCCCGAGGCCGTACCCGATGCCGTTCCGGAGGCCGAGGTGGTGCCCGATGCCGAGGCGGTGCCCGATGCTGTTCCGGAGGCCGAGGTGGTGCCCGATGCCGAGGCGGTGCCCGATGCTGTTCCGGAGGCCGAGGTGGTGTCCGATGCTGTTCCGGAGGCCGAGGTGGTGTCCGATGCCGAGGCAGTGTCCGTTGCCGTTCTGGAGGCCGAGGTGGTGTCCGATGCCGAGGCAGTGTCCGTTGCCGTTCTGGAGGCCGAGGCGGTGCCCGAGGCCGTTCCCGATGCGGTGCCCGAGGCCGCTCCCGATGCGGTGCCCGAGGCCACTCCCGATGCGGTGCCCGAGGCCACTCCCGATGCGGGGCCCGAGGCCGCTCCCGATGCGGTGCCCGAGGCCGCTCCCGAGGCCGTTACCGAGGCGGTGCCCGAGGCCGTTCCAGAGGCGGTGCCTGAAGCCGAGGCGTCTCATGTCTCCACAGGCAGTCCTAAGTCAAGTCAGGTGCCCATTGACTTTCCAGAGTTGAGTCAGTTCCCGGTTGACCCTCCAGAGTCGAGTCAGGTGTTCATGGACCTTCCTGAGTCAGGGTTAGTCACCGTCGACCATCTAGAGTCAGGGCTAGTTCCTGTTGACCCTCCAGAGTCGAGTCAGGTTCCAGTTGACCCTCCAGAGTCGAGTCAGGTTCCAGTTGACCCTCCAGAGTCGAGTCAGATGTTTGTGGACCCTCCAGAGTCAGGGTTAGTTACCGTTGACCCTCTAGAGTTAGGGTTAGTTACCGTTGACCCTCTAGAGTTAGGGCTAGCTCCTGTTGATCATCCAGAATCGAGTCATGTTCCAGTTGTTCCTCTTGAATCGAGTCGTGTTCCAGTTGTTCCTCTTGAATCGAGTCGTGTTCCAGTTGTTCCTCTTGAATCGAGTCGTGTTCCTGTTGACCCTCCAGAGTCGAGTGAGGTTCCGGTTGACCTTCCAGAGGCTAGTCAGGTGCTTGTGGACCCTCCAGATTCAGGGTTAGTCACCCTTGACCTTCCAGAGTTAGGGCTAGTCACCGATGACCCTCCAGAGTCAGGACTAGTCACCGATGACCTTCCAGAGTCAGGGCTAATAACAGATGACCATCCAGAGTCAGGGCCAGTCACCGATGACCTTCCAGAGCCAGGGCTAGGTACCACGGACTTTCCAGAGACAAGGCTAGTCATCGTGGACCATTCAGAGTCAGGTCAAGTCACTGGGTGGCCTTCTGCTCCGCCCTGTTGGACTCCGGCATCGACCACAGGGGCGTGGGGGTCATCTGCTCTGCCCTGGGGGACTCCGATGTCGACCACGAGTACGTGGTGGTCATCTGCTCCGCCCTGGGGGGCTTCCGCTCTGACCACACGGACGTGGTGGTCATCTGCTCCGCCCTGGGGGGCTTCCGCTCTGACCACACGGACGTGGTGGTCCTCTGCTCCGCCCTGGGGGGCTTCCGCTCTGACCACGCGGACGTGGTGGTCCTCTGCTCCGCCCTGGGGGGCTTCCGCTCTGACCACACGGACGTGGTGGTCTTCTTCTCTGCCCTGGGGGGCTTCCGCTCTGACCACGCGGACGTGGTGGTCCTCTGCTCCGCCCTGGGGGGCTTCCGCTCTGACGACACGGACGTGGTGGTCTTCTGCTCCGCCCTGGGGGGCGCTTGCCCTTACTACAAGGTTGTGGTGGTCTTCCGCTCCGCCCTGGAGGACTCTGGCCTTGACCACAAGGGTGTGGTGGTCTTCTGCTCCGCCCTGGGGGGCTTCATGTTGTTTTTTCCTTTTGTTTTTGTGTTAATGTCTGTCCCTGTTCCTTTCTGTTAGTCTGGCCCTCCGTCCCTCCCCCTGAACCTCCTCCGGTCCTCCTCCCTCCTGGTCTTTCTGTGTTGTGTTTACATTCTGGTGCCTGTTCCCCATGTTTTTCTTTTCTGGCCCTCCGTCCCTCCCCCTGAGCCTCCACCTGTCCGCCTCCCTCCTGGTCTCTGTTTTGTGTCTGTCTTGAAGCGTCTGGGAGCCGCTCCGTAGAAGGGGGGTACTGTCACAGTGTCTTGGTTGTGTTCCCTGGGTTTCCACTAGGTGTCCTCAGTTCCCACGGTGTTTATCATATTATCACTTCCTGTCTCCTTATTTGGTCACCTTCCTCCTTGTTTAGTTAATTGATTGTTCCCCACCTGTCTCCTGTTTCCCCATTATCCTTTTGTGTATTTATACCTGGTCTGTCTGAGTCTTTGTCACGGAGTCCTTGTTGTATGTGAGATACAGTTCATGTCTATTGTTTTTCCGTAGTCTTGATCTTGCCTTGTGTTTTGTCTGGTCCTTGTCTATTTGGATATTCTGGTTTTGACCCTGCCTGGACTGTTTACCCCTTTGGATTACCCCTTAATAAATATCATACCCGCACTTGGATCTCTCCGTGTTTCTTGTATCACCATACGTGACATAGATGAAGTAAATTTTTTTTTTATTGCCTCAATTATATATTACTTCTCTATATATATTATAGAGAGAAGTAGTTTATCAAGATTAATGATTAATTCCATAATGAAGTGTGATGGATAGATCAACACACAGCCGTGTGTTTTGTTATTTAAAATATTAGGTCAACCAACTTTCTAAAACTAATTGCTTAATTTTTCCTAGATCATAGCATATTCTTACTGTCAGGTTTCATGGTTCAAATTATATATGAAATAGCCTAAATTGTGTTTTATAGAACTGTTTGTTAATCAAAGGATCTTGTAAAAATGTCACGATTTCCACAAGTATATTAAGCAGCTGCTTTCAAGACTGATAATAAAAATAATAAATGTTTCTTGAGAACCAAATCAACATATTGGTTTGATTTCTGAAGGTTCAAGTACTCCTCGCTGCAGACTGTAGCGCGGTGACGTCACGTATGTACGTCACGTATGTGGACCGAGCGCCTGGTTGAAAAAATGATTTTGGTCTAAATAGCTAATTTTGACCTTCATGACAACTGTGAGGGGGGTGAATTTTTTTTATAACTCATCCGTTTTAATTATATTAAGACTTAAAGTTCTGCATAATTAAGGGCGTAGCCACTTGAGTGACAGGTGGATTGCCGCTGCTGACACTGCCGTCGTGCTAGGTGGGTGTGGCTTCAGCAACTAGCTCCCGCCTTTTTGTCCATTTTTGATTGTCCGGCAGAGTCGCGCGGTGACGGGCTGCCAAGATGGCGATGGCCCGCTTTACACACTTTAGGCTTCAAAAACCATAGACAGTCAAAAACACACTTCAGGAGACTACGGGTGACTTCACGCACACTACGTCCATGTTTTTATACAATCTATGATGTGGACGCATGTGCAGTAACGTATATGTATTTACCGTAAATACAAGTGTGCGCCGTACTGACTGTCATTAATGCGCATATCCAGGTTCATTCACTTCCGGATGTTCGTAAGATATGGTGGATATGAGATATTACTTTTGTTTTCTTAAAAATGTGTGTTTAAATTGCTTTTAATTATAAGAATGCTTTGGTCATAACCATAGAGAGTGCCATTGCAAATGTGTGCGATTTCAAACATTTATGTCATGTCAAGACATGTTTTATCATATAGTATTCGAATGCTGATCTTTCAAAGTCTTATTTCGCCTAAAATGAACCATTAAAGATGTCTTAAAATAGAGCAGAAAGACTTTATTAATATAAGTAATGCCATTGATGGTTGCATGCATTGCAAAAAAAATATCATATTTGTAATCTTTTTCATTAACATTATCAAAGATTAATAGATATTGTAACACATGTATTGTTCATTGTTAGTTCATGTTAATTAATACATTAACTACACTGTAAAACATTTCACGTTGGTTAAACTTATAAACGTAAGTTAACCTGCTGCCTTAAAAATGTAAGTTAACTCAACTTACAGATACTCTTTGTTTCAACTCAAGAAGTTAAGTTTTACAATTTATTAAACTAATGGTAATTTGTTGTTTCAACTTGATGCTCTGAGTTAAAACAACTTACTATGTTACATTATCAATTCAAGAAAACTCAAATCAGCTCATAATAAATAGACTTGTAACTGGTCTGCTCAAAAATGTAAAAAATGTATTGAAATAAATTCAAGTAATGTACAAGCTTTAACATTGGTTTGAAAATACAAATTCTTGTAGGAAAACAGGTTTTAAAAATTTAAGAACACAAGTGCTTAAACTTCCATTTCATCAAAACATCAAAGATTCTCTAATAATATACAGAACTAGAAGAAAGGTAGATGAGTGGTATAAAAGAGGGATAGAAAATATAACTGAGGGGGAAAGAAAAAGGCATGAATTGGGGAAAAATGAGGAGTGGCAGGCCGTGTGTAATGATACAAAATAACGGCTCAATCACTTTAAAGATTGTAAGTGTTCTATATAAACAAGTACATGTAGCTTTCTGACCTTTGAATGATTTGCACAATACATGGTCATTGACTGTGTTGAACAATACTCATGTAGTAAAACTCTCACTAAAAGCAATAAGAACACACATGTGAAATTGGTCTATTTCCAATAAATGCTCAAAGGTTTTTCCTTATAGTAAACACTTGACCAACATTCAGCATTTGAGATTCCAGATAAAGCACAAAAAAAAAGGAAAATAAAAACTTTAATATTTTGTTAGATTTGTACATGATATTATTGATGACATGTTTAGGCACGATATATAGTGTAGTACTTAGATTAACTGACAGTCAAAAAAGCATTTTAGCATAAATTATTACTGATTCTGGGATAAAATAATAATAATAAATATATTGTAATAGTTAAGCTGATTTACTTTTTCCCTACACATACTGCTCTACAATGAATTCAGTAGGCTATCATCAGTACATTCACAAGATTTAAATATATTTTCTTACATCACACATCTTGATTATCTCAGAAGTCTCCTCTGAAAGGAAGCGTAGAAGGCCAAGTAAGGCAGCTTTTCTTCTGTTCCAATTTGTGTCCTACGTACAATTATAAACAAGATTGAGTGACTCCAATATATATATATACATTAGAACACTTATATTAGTGCAAACTGATCAAATTGGGTTCATTTTTATTCATACCTCCTTATCAAGGCACTATAATTGCTAAGGCTCAAGCTCCTGCTTGATGATACAGATGCTTTGTACAGCTCTAAAAGACACCAAAGCATCTAGTCCATCCAAGAATGACTGCAGACGATCGATGGTGAACTCTGTGCTCATCTGAAACAGACACAAGACAGGAGGAAAAATGGAGCCAAAGAGACTAGTAGTGGGCAGCAAGTACAGATGAAAAATAATCACATATGTAAATCACATGCCATCTTATAACATAAATGATTAAAGAGGTCATATATAGAGGTCATGTCACAAGTAATACAATCAAGAATAAAGAATGATTTAAAAATAAGCAAGTTCACAATTACCTTATTGTAAAATGAACATCCTTCACACAGCTTCTTGAAAACCTTTGTAGGGTAACTTTGAAGAGGAATCAACAGCTTTAATGGTGCAGAAAAGCAGAAGCATATCAGCAGAAGCAATATAGACTAAGCATATGAAATTGTAAAAAAAGAATTGCATGGTCTGCATTAAATATGTTGTGTGACTGCATTAGGCCTGCAACAAATATACAAGTTAAACAGCAAAAGATTTTAATATCAGTAAGGATGTGTTAACTGTACCTCATTGTAACATGAATGTCCTTAAAATCGGTTACTTGAAAACTCTGCAGGGTGACAACTTTATATCTTGAGCTGAAGATAACTTTGAAGAGGAGGAGCTGTAAAGGAGTGAAAAAGCAGTAACATATCAGTAGAAGCAATATAAACTAAGCATATGAAATTGTTAGTAGACAAACAGCTGTCAGAAACGTTTAAAAGTAACTAAAATATAAGCACTGAAAATCGAAGAGAAATGTTAAGCTATTTTAGCATTTGAGGCTCTAGGAAACTGTCAAATTAGCGAGGGAAAACCCTGTGTCCTTATATTGCCCCAGTCAAGTGTCTTTATCTGTGTACACCTGGTTAATGTATCGCGACACTTTAATTCCACAAACAGACGTGCAGCAAAATGCGGGCGGCGACAGGCTTGACCGGGTGTTCACAGAAGGCGGTTCAACTGACCACGTTCACTCGCGGAGCACGGTCAATGCAATAAATAATAATACCTGCAGACTTCAGGTCGAAGACTTACTAAAATATAAGCACTGTGAACCAAAGTGATATAAATATTTTAGCGTTTGAGGCTCTGGAAAACAGTGAATTAACGAGGGAAAAACTTGTGTTGTCGTATTACATTCGCAAAGCACAGTCAAATTGGCTAACATGCAATAAATCGCAACATTATTCATTTATCATTACAAATAAAAAAAACAAAAACTCACCTTCCTCGCATTCTTTGTGTTTCTCGACACGAATTGGTGTAAGGTCTCCAGGCAGCTGCATTAACTAAAAATGGCGATGGCTTCTCTCTGAGAGGAGCCTGTCGCCGCCCGCATTTTGCTGCACGTCTGTTTTTAATAAATGATGGCGCCGCCGAGTCCGGTCGCCGTCCAGGTCGCTCCGCTTAGATTATGTTTTTATTTACTTTTTTACCTACTTTTGCTTTCTCTTTTTACACACATTACCTCTGCACTGATCATATACGACAAAGAAACACTTTTGGACATTGGACACCGCTTAACTGACCTGTTTCAGGGCCTAAAAACAATAAACCCTCTTGTCTGAATGACTATCGTCCAGTTGCCCTCACATCAATAGTCATGAAGGTCTTTGAGGGACTGGTTAAAAACGTCATCTGCTCCTCCATACCGGATACTTTGGACCCTCTTCAATTTGCCTATCGCCCTAGATCCACTGATGATGCCATCTCTCACATCCTGCACTCTTCTCTCACTCACATTGACAGCAATAACAGGAACTACGTAAGGCTGCTCCCCTCTCTACAGGACATCTACCTCAAACGCTGCAGAAGTAGAGCTACTAAAATCATCAAGGACTCCATCCACCCTAGTAACCATATTTTCACTTTGCTGCCATCTTGTAAGCGCTACCGTTGCCTGATGGCAAAAACCCAGAGACTCAGGAGGAGTTTCTTCCCCCAGGCCATCAGGCTCCTAAACTCTTAACCAGCCCCTTAACATCCTCATGCCTCCACTTAATGTTCACTTTATCTTTTTCATTTTATTCACTACCTCACATAGACACACTGACAGTGTCACCATGTTTGCACATTTGCTTCTTGTACATTCCTGTGTATCTTATATTTAAGACCACAGTAAAATGCATATATGCACATTGTACATCCCTGTACATCTTAATATTTAAGACTTCAGTTTACGTTTATGCATATTATTTTGCGTTCTATATTTAATTCTACAATATACATCTTTTATATTTTATTCTTATATTTTTATTGTTTACTTTTATTTCATTCTTACATAGCTATATTTATGTATATTTTCATCTGTGTTGTTTTCTTTAATAATTGCACTGTCCATGGAGCGGACCTGACTCACATTTCACTGCTGGTTATGTATGCTATATATAATTTGGTATGTGACAAATAAAACTCTTGAATCTTGAATCTTGAATCTCTGTATTTCGCGCTCTCCGTGTATCGCCCCTCCCCCAACATATAACTTACAGACACGAGTTAAATGAACTTTTACAACCAGACAAAACTCAGAAGTCAAGACAACACATTACTTTACGTTAACATTTTCAATAACTTAATAACTTAAGTTCAGTATCCAAAACTTAAAATGACAATTTAATTTAAAGAGGAAAAGTAAGTTCATATAACTTATTTGGGCTATGATGTTTTACAGTGTAGTGTTTACCAATGAAACCTTATTGTAAAGTGTTACCTCTTAAATTGACCTTCATATGTCTTATATGACTTTTTGGGGACATTGTCAGTGAGAAGAAATTCAGAGAAGAGACTTACTTCATGTGGCTAGAGTACTGTAATTATCTATTTTTCTTTCTCTGACAGACTGTATAGCCCTCAACTGTAAAATTTTCAAATTGAAAAAAACTTCAAACTTTCAGGCCATGCTTTCTCAAGCCAATCCAACATAAATTTTGACTTGACAAACTTTATTAATTTAGTTTATGTTTATGCTGGTTATAAATTAAATACTTTAGGTAGTTTACAGATAAAGTAAATAACACTTTTTCTAACACCATGCTATAATATATTTAACAATACATTTAAAATATTTTCCTTGTATGGCTCTTCTGCCTTTCTTCAAAATGATTTAATATTGCTTTAGTATTGTTTGTTCTTTTATGTAAATTAGGTGTCGTGAACTGGAGTGCATTGTCTGAACAATACAACCAGAGTTCCAGGGGTCATGTTCTCTGACCCAGTGCACACGGTGCAGTGAGATATTTAAAGACTGTCCACCTGGCTGTGTGAGGAATCACAGGAGGACAGTGTGGGTTTTATTCGTTCAAAGAATTTGAGGGCTACTGCTTGGCTTATTGTTTTATCAGTGATGGAGGTGAATTTCAGTTTTTTTTTTCTTGTGTCATGTCTATAGTCTTAAAGTATATTTGTATATACAATTATATTTTCTGTTTTGTTCTTTGAAATAAATGAATTTTTTTGGAGGCACCTTGCATAAAATGGGATGCAGACACTGAAAATATACTGTATGTAGTCAACTGAACTTAAAACTACTTTCCTGGCTCAAATGTTTCACATGCAGAATTGCTAAAGCAAAAGAAAAATGTCCAAATTTAAAGTTAATAAATCGATAAACAAGAACCATAGCAAAGGAAAGATTAAAATAAGAAAGGCAGTGGCTATTTACACAAGTGCAAATGGCTATATATTTATACTATGTAAAAATAGCAGGATTTTCTGCTATTTATATTACTTATTGCAAATAGTGGCAATTATCTGCACCTCAGTATTGTAGTACATTATAAAACAGTATGCAAATTACTGAGTGTAAATTATAATTTTAATTCAAATTATTAAATGGATGCCACCATATTAAGAAAATAAAGCCCTCCCTCACAACGTTTTGATTATTTCCTTCGTTTTTATTTAAAATAAATGCTTTTCTGATGTGATTTAAAATTTGAAAAGGGAGAAAAAACTGTCAAAAGGCAGATTCGTACCCGTATCGATTGCATCAAATTGTGAACATCACACGTTTCACCATCTGCACCATTAGAGCTGACGGCTGTACTTTATATGTTGTAATTTTGACTAGCTGTCACCGCGCTACAGTCTGCAGCGAGGGGTGTCTCGAAAATTAAGCTTTGCCATAACAGAAATCAATTACATTTAAAAATAATATAAAACTAAATATTTTAATTTGTAATACTATTTCACAATATCCTTTTCACAATATGACTTCATTTTCCCCGTCCGGACAGCTTGGTGAGCATATGTGTTTGCTTGGTGTACTGTATTTTGTGCTGTGGCTGCGGCGAGAGGGGAGACTGAGAAAGGAATATGTGTACAGGAAATCACAGGAGGACAGGCTTTATACTTAGAGAAAAACTTTATTATAAAACTTTAGGCTTTATTGAAGAGAAAAACAGAAGCTCAAATCAGCTTTAGATGGTGAGACTCCAGCCATATCTTCTTAATAGCATTATCAAACTCTCTTAACCTATCTGATCTGATATATCGCTGTTGTCTCATTTTATGCTGTTCATATCTTTAGCAGAAAATTGTGTTTTACCCACTGAAGTTCAGAAGGAGGCTTTAGAATTACAGAAACTGTTGGAGTTTGATGATGAGGGTGGAGAAGGTGACTTTTTCCATCTCTTAAATAGAATCCAGTTTTATCTGCTACCAGATGTATTGTAACCCTATTTTCTGATATTATATAGGTGTTAGTTCTCATATGGATGATGAGTACAAATGGGCAGGAGTGGAAGACCCCAAAGTTATGGTCACAACATCCAGAGACCCCAGCTCTAGACTCAAGATGTTTGCCAAAGTATGTTAAACCCTATTATTCATGTTTGAAAGTAAGAATAAAGCGTTTCTTGCGTATGCTTGTAGTTTTACTTTGTTAACTCTTGTTCATGTAACCCTAATGGCATAATTGAAACCTTCGTCTTTCAGTGGTTGTGGTTTATTTAGGTGGCTTTTTTTGTGGCAGGAAATGAAGCTGATGTTTCCAGGGGCCCAGCATATGAATAGAGGAAACCATGGAGTTAAAACATTGTTACATGTTGTTCAGAGTGTAAAAGACTTACCCTATTTCAAAAACATAAAAAAAAAAAGATTTTGAACAGTAGTGTATAATATTGGATATTTTAATAAAATAAACATAATAATTTTCTTACTACATGTATCATGAGAAGGAGACTAGGCTTTACTGAGGATCATTTAAAATCTCTATGTGACATTATAAGGGCTTCTTTAAAGCTTCAAAATCTCTAATTAATTGGTTTAGTAATGGAATTTTTGTGTTAAGCTGAAAGCAGAATATTTTTTATCCGTAGGTCTCCAACATCCTAAAGTATTTGTTTCCTGTACTCAAAGAGGATAGTAGACGTGTTATTACATTCACAAATACAGATGATTTCATCTCTTTCCAGTGAGTGGTGCTCTGTTAGAACGGTTGTTCTGAATGTTTTGATTCTAATTATTATAAGTTTGATTTTACTGACTTTGTATACTGCAGACACCATACCTACAAGAAAACCGATCACAAGAATGTTGAGTTGACAGAGGTTGGACCGAGATTTGTAATGAAATGTAAGCATCTGTGTTTTTTGGGTTTAGATATTTCAATTGATATTAAAGGGTTAGTTCACCCAAAAATGAAAATTAGCCCATAAATTTCTCTCCCCCAAGTCATCCTAGGTGTATATGACTTTCTTTTTTCAGATGAATCCAGTCAGATTTATGTGAAAAATTGTCTTTGATCTTTCAAGCTGTTTCATGGCAGTCAGTGGATGTTGCAGTGCTTCAGTCCAAAAAAGGAAAATAAAAAGCATCCATCCATAAAAAAGTGTCTCAAACATCTCTTGGGGGTGAACAAAGGCCTCCTGTAGCAAATTGATGCATTTTTGTAAGAAAAATATCCATATTCAAAACGTAATAATCACTTTAAAGGTACAGTAGAAGATCTTGGAAAATGTTAACTTTAGCCTGATAGCTCTGAAAGTGAACGTTCCACCCTCCCCTGCATTCACCATCCAAAGCCACGCCTCCTGAACACATGTACGCTCACAGCGCAGACCAGAATACTAGAGGCAACATTACAGAGGTTGGCTACATCAGCGGTTCCCAATTCCTACAATAGACTGCATCAGCGGTTCCCAATTCCAGCTCATGTTCTGAAGTGAGCTAAACTTCAGCAGGTTTCCCCTGCTCAGAAAGGAGGGAGCAATGAACACTGTGTAGGGATCATATCGATCAGAACACAGTTCATGCACATTGCTTACTTCTAAGGAGCTGGTTATTTGAATCGGGTGTGTTAACTAAGTGAGACATGCAAATTATGTGTGTGTGTTTGGGTGTTTGCTGGAGGTGTGAGGACTTGAATTGAAAACTGCTGAGCTACATCATGTGTTATTCACCAGTGAGAAAACTTTAAAAGTATGACAATACCAGGAAGGAAGATCAGTTTCTTGGTGTTTGTCTGCCATTCTTACTCTCTCTGCACAGCATGTGTGAATGCGCTGATGACATATCATGTCTGCACGAACAGGGTGCGCAGAGGTATGCAGAAACACATGATGACAGGCAGGTAGGAAAGTGAATTAAACCTTTATTTACAAATCCCTCCAATTTTATGCATGGACTCTTTTTATTTCTTTTTTTTTTTGGACTAAAGCACTGCAGCACATATTTTTAATATAACTCTGACTGGATTCGTCTGAAAGAATTAAGTTATATACACCTAGGATGACTTGAGGGTGAGTAATTTATGGGCTAATTTTCATTTTTGGGTGAACCCTTTAATTCAGAACAGGCAATTATGTTGCTTGTTTCATCTTTCTTTTTCAGTGTACAGGATCAAAATCGGCACACTGAAGAATGAGAATACTGCACATGTTGAGTGACGACTCCATCCTTTCACACGCACTACCAAAAAGGAAATTCTTAAGTTTGGAATAGCCCAATGAACTCTTTGAAAACCTGCATTGTTCTGTCAGCATGGACATTTTCAATGTAATTGAAGCTACACCGTGGCCTTTTTTCAATGACATTTAAAAAGATGGATTAATTTGTTTCAGTATTATGATAATATCGTTTGCTTGTTGACACTTCCTCATATTAAATATTTTGTACAGAGTCACCTGATAAACACGTTCTTTACATTTGTAGCTTTTGTGTTGATGTTTTTAGTTCCTTGTTGCTTTATTATTCCTTATGAATTGGCTTGTAATTTATATTTAAACTGAGTTTTTGCTTGAAACGGTTTTGTTTGGTTTAAAATATATATATATACATTTTGAACAGTATATTGCGAATAAATAGAACAGTTGTGAGGGTTTCTTTAACGCTTGGAAAAACTTTCGTTCGTTACCCGCAGCACACACCCCTTTCTGGTTCTCTTGCTACAAAGTACCACAATAGCTGTCCAATCAGTGCCTCGATTCACAGATCTCCACCAATCAGAGCACAGGATTTCGCTGTTCCGCTTTCCCTGAAATTCTTTGGTGATCCGCCTTTAGACAGAGAATTCAAGATGGCTGTCTCAGGTGAGTATTTACTCTAGATGCAAAAAAATGCTAAGCGATTTTCGCGAACGGGCGGTGTGGTTTGCAGAAATACTACTTGCAGGTGTAAATCGCGTTAATCCATACCATATCCATACTGAAAATTTAAGATAAAGTCTACTTTTTAAATTTTTAGACAGCATTAGCGACACTAGCTAGCTAACGTTAGCAGCTAGTCGTCTAATCCCTTTCCGCATCATGAAAACAGCATTCTCTCTTTCAGAACGAAAAAGGCACATGAGAGGACTTAAGGATATATTTAGCTAATATGCTTTTATACTTAAGTCATAATATTGACTCATGTCTTGATAAAATGAGCTAGCTAGGAGTGCATGGCCTGTAACTGTTAGTAGAGTAAAAGCCAATAAGAGTAAACCCAGCCAGCTCATCTTCATTGCAGACTGCTGCACATTTTGTGTGCTTATACTTTCAGGAGATGTTTGTGTAAAACAGTTTTATTGTTCTCTGTGCTGCGTTAATACTGCAGATGTAACATGAATTGTTGGGGAGTTACTTTGCATCTCTAAATCCATTTGAACAAGGTTTGATCACAGAGGACTTATTTAGAAATTGGATTCTTTGCAGCTATCAAGGTTTGTAGATGTTATACACACGTTGCTTTCTGGCTTGTAAAAGCTGCATTTAAGCTAGATTCAGTGGGGATGTAAAATCTGTATTTTGTTATTTATTACATGCTCGTGTGCTTGCTTAACTATAACTGTGTACAACACAAGTGAAGTTTTGCACAATGGTGCAACTGCAGTGGTTTCCAGTATACGCAATACTTGTGGTTTAAGGTTGCAAAGATTGTATACTACATTAAATATCATAAAACGTTCAATCTGAAGTACTTGTTCCTACGTGTTTGGATTAAATTTCAGAGTTTGATAGCCTTAAGGCTTAAATTGTAGTGTATAATTATAAACCAAAATGTTAAAAAGAGTTTGAATGACATCGGATATCTTTATTTGGGGCATTTCCTTTTACATCTGTTTTATATTTGGTTTTATTACACCAAACGACTGGTATAGAAACATATTTATTTAGGTACTTACAAGTTCCACTGACATATGGTTCTGAGTTATCAGTTAGATTTTTCTCAACAGTGTGATTTCAAATGGCTACGCCTGCAGTGTTTTATACTGAATTTTGAATTGGAAATTCAGTTGGCTACCAATTTAGAGTTTGTTGTTTGTTTGTTGATTTATTATATAATACACTTACTATTTATTTAAAAAGTTTCAGAGGCATAATGCTCGTTTGAAAATTATCTTCATAACAATTAGCTTGTCTTTTATCAAACTTTTCATGAATGGATTGTGATTTACTGAACCACCCTTCGGCCTTCCAAAACTATTTCAAACCAAAACCTTTTTTTTTTTTTTTTTCAGGAATTTTCAGATTTTCACATTTTCAAAATGTTTGTGTATTACTTATACAAATTAAATTAAAAAATTTTTTTTATTTATTTTTAACAAATAATTAATAAACAGATGTTGACAGAAGCATACATTTAGAATCATTTGAATGAATTATGAAATTTAATAAATGATAAATAATGTCAAATATTCAACAACAGTTACACTCTTCCTGTCTCTGTGTGTGTCTTGTATGATATATGCTCCAGTGTTCTGAAACCATAAGACACATAATTTTTTTTTTTTTTAAGCATTTATACAAAAAAAAAAAAAATACAGCAGGAAAGATGACCAAGACATTAACCGCAAACAACATTTGGCTGGATCCCTGATCTGTTTAGTTTTTATAACAACGTAGGTGTGAGGGAGGTTTATATAGAGATATATTAATGCTAACACACTGTTTTTCATCCCAGTCTCCAGATGAGGGCTTCTTCCTGTTTTGCCCAGGTGTGTAATTCTTTCTTGCGGCCGACTGAGTGTCAGTGCTGCCAGTCCCGGACTGCCCCTTTGGAGACACCATGTCCAACACCTCCTCCTGTTCCTCCTCGGGGGAAACCAGCCCAGATGACACACCCCGAGGTGGGGGCACCATTCGTGTCTACCTCCCTAACAAGCAGCGGACGGTGGTGAGGGTTCATTTACTGGAATCTGATTAGTTTAAAATGCCTTTTATTATTTAGTAGTAGTAGCCCTTTATTTTTTTTAGTAAAGGTATGGAATAGCTATATATATTGTCCTGTATATATTGTTAATTAGAGGATGCGTGTTTGTGATCATACATTGATAGCAATATGTGACCATGTGTTTAGGTAAATGTTCGGACTGGGCAAACTGTCTATGATAGTCTAGATAAAGCTCTAAAAGTCAGAGGTCTCAGCCAGGATTGCTGTGCTGTCTTTCGCCTTCTTGAAGGGTAGGTGTCCCTAAGAATTTGACTTGTAAAATTACAATGTCTCTCCTTAGTAAGTTTTTTTTTTTTTCTCTCTGTTGTTTGGACATTGTTGTTCTTTTGTCTTTTGGCCAGCCGGAAGAGACTTACAGAATGGGACACTGACATCACACCCCTCGTAGGGGAAGAGCTTCTGGTTGAAGTGCTAGATGATGTTCCTCTTACCATGCACAACTTTGTAAGTGTACTTGCACAACGGACTCTTGAGTCAGCAAAGCTTGGTTCTCATTTTAGAAAACTGTGCATGTTCTGGCAAAAATCTGAGGTTAATTCAACAAAAAATATCTGTGGATGGTTTATGTTGGATGATTATGATGAGCAAGTACAGATTAGTTCTGTCCAGCAATTCTGGGACCTTTTTTTTTAAGTTAATTTCAAGTTCAAGTTAACATCGATTTATAATAAATCATGAATATTAGGCTTTGTATTATATGCATTATGAACAGACATGAATTAACAGTGAACATTAGTACACTACCGTTTAAAAGTTTGGAGTCAGTGAGATTTTTTTTTCATGTTTTTGAATGAAGTCTCTTATGCTCATTTTTAACATTTGTTTTTTAATAAAAAAAAAGAAATGGAAGGCTGAATTCATTGATATTCTGAAATATTATGATTTAAAATACCCGTTTTCTAATTTTAAAATGTAATTTGCTCCAGTGATGGCAAAGCTGAATTTTTTTTAGTAGCCATTACTGTATTCATTGTCACATGATCCTTCAGAAATTATTCTAATATGTTGATTTGGTGGTCAGGCGACTTCTATCGGTGTTAAGAAATGTTGCACTGCTTGATATTTTTGTGGACACCGTGATACATTTTTTCTTAGATTTTTCTGGATTCTTTTGATTAATAGAAACTGTTAGAGTAGCATTTCTTTACTGTCACATATGACCAATTTAATTTAAACCTTCCTGAGTAAAAGTATTAATAAAAAATCATACTGAACTCAGACTTTTAAATTGTAGTCTATATTAATAAGGTGGTGCTAGCGCAGTGGATAAGACACATGTCTTTGGTGTGAGAGACCCGGGTTCGAATCCACTGTGAGACACCAATGTGTCCCTGAGCAAGACACTTAACCCCTAGTTGCTCCAGAGGTGTGCGACCTCTGACATATGTGGCAATTGTAAGTCGCTTTGGATAAAAGCGTCAGCTAAGTGAATAAATGTTAATGTGTATAATAAATCAGTGTGAAATTGTGAGTCGCCAAATCAGCATTACCCTTAAACGGCACAATCTTGTTTTTTTACAGGTACGTAAAACGTTCTTTAAATTAGCTTACTGTGACTTCTGCCACAAGTTCTTGTTCAACGGCTTCAGGTGTCAGACGTGTGGGTATAAATTTCATCAGCACTGCAGCAGTAAAGTCCCTACAGTATGTGTGGATATGGACACCATGACAAAACGGTATGTTTCGAATGAAATTGTCTGTTTATGTGCACTTGTAATCATTTTTATCACTCAACTGGTGTTCTGTTGCTCTCAGGTGTGTTTCTAATACAGAAGACTGCCCTTCGATATTGATATATCCGGCAACCAATTCCATATCCGATTCTCCTAGGTACACTCTAACTTCACATATAAATGCACATATCTGTTGTTGATCCTCAATGGGAGATGTAGCACTAACTTATGTGTAGGTTTACTTCTTATGTTTTACCCTTTTTAGAGGGGAAATGCTGACTTCAGGATCAAACTACCAATTGATCATGGCAGAGGACAGTCAGTCTCTCCAGAGGCATCGCTCCACCTCAACCCCCAACGTCCACATGGTCAGCACGCTGGAGCCTGGCGCTGCTGGCCTCATGGAGGTTAGACACCCAATTAGAGGCTCATCAAGTCCACATATTTTCTGATGTTGTCTAATTCTTTTGTTTCAAAGATACAGTTCACCCACAAATGAAAGTCACCCTCTTCGCTCCAAACTGTTCTTTCCTCTGTGGAACCCAAAAAGTGATGTTAGACAAAGTGTTCATACAGTGAAAGTGGCTGTCAAGAATCGAAAATGACAGCAGTGGTTTAAAGGGTCAGCTTTTTCTGTTTATTGTGAAGATGGTTTTGGACAATTGTGTGTGACCCTATATGTGAAAATTTGTAAATGTGAAATCTATAAAAATGTTACCAAAAAAAAGTTTGAATAGAGAAGAGCAATGTCAACATTCTGCTACACTTCTGCTTCTGTGTTCTATGGAAGAAAGGAAGTCATGCAGATTTGAAATGACAGGAGGCTGAGTGAAGGCATTTTTGGGTGAACTGTCCCTGTATGAAAGTATTAGCTTGGTTAGATACCAAATGTTTAAAAATGTTACGTGATATCTATGAGAATGGAGGTTCTGCATGCCTCCTTGATCATCTCTCCTCCATTGCATGTATTTATTCATTTTTTCCCCTATTCTCATTCAGGAGTCATTCAAAATCTTCACAATGGGTGAGTTTTTTTTTTCTTTTTCTTTTTTCACTTTGACTACCTGTCACTCACATGAGAACATGTAAGTTTTTTCCACATGCCCACATTACACTACATACATTTTTGTTTCTTAACCATCCCTGATTACAATGATGCATCTAACTGCACCTCTCCATGTGTGTGAAGTGGCCCTCATACTCTAGTGTTGTTCACAGGGCAAGAGTCCTCTCCCAAGCCTTCCACTAGCCCACCCCACCTAGGGTCACCAGGAAGAAGACCCCCCAAATCCCCTTCTGAGCCCAAGGAACGAAAGCAATCCTCATCTGATGATAAAAAGAAAGTGGTGAGTGTGTGTCTTATTTGATAGAAAGCCCAGATGACTTGGTTACAATCAGATTTATTTAAAACAAATTTTGTTTGTGTTTTCTAGCACCGGGGAGGTTACAGAGACTCCAGTTACTACTGGGAGGTGCACCCGCGGGAGGTGTCCATGCTAAAGAGGATTGGAGCAGGGTCTTTTGGGACCGTCTTTAAAGGCAAGTGGCATGGAGACGTGGCTATCAAGATTCTTAAAGTGACAGAGCCCACACCGGAGCAGCTCCAGGCCTTTAAAAATGAGATGCAGGTTTTACGGTGAGTCATTTGCACGATCACGGCTTCAAATTCTGCCGGTGAGGACAGTATAACATTGCCCTGTAGAAAAAAGCAGCATTTGCTTGTTAGGTTTGTTTTGAAGCATGGCAGCTGGTTTGAACTGGTTTAAGTTGGTCCTTAGTTGGTCATGAACTGGCTGCCAATGTTAATTTCGTTAAGATGACAATGAAAAATATTGGTTAACAAAACATTTTTCTGTGAAGACAAGACGTTGACGAGCTAAAACTAATATCTGATGCTAAAAAACTATGACAAAATTTATGCTGCGTCTTCGTTAACAAGACGAGACGGGACTATAATGTTATTTGAGGACTACCAGACATTCAAAATACATCCTGTAGGCTACTGTCTTATCCTTCAAAATGTGCATCCCTGTCATTGGATTGCAACCGGATAAGGTGCATTTGCATATCAAGTCTTAGTATGGCAGACGCAGTGGATGGATAGGCTACCAAAACGCGAACTAGCGATCTGAAACAGTGGCCTCAGCACCCGAAAGGATAGGGATAAAGTGACCAGAGCCCCTTCCACACTGCCATTCCGGCAAATACACGGGTAAAGTGTTCCGGCAATTGTTCCCGGGTCGCTAGATTTTGCACTTTCACACTGCCAGTGATTACCAGGGATATGTGCGTGCTTTCACACACAACCCGTAAAGATCCCGTAACGACACGTGACATCAGGGCGCGACGTGTGTACGAGTCGAAAACGTTAGGCACGTTATACTTTCACTGAAGCTAGTGAACGATCTCGGCGTCAGCGCGGAAAGTGAGGAACTAACTGATCTCTGCTTCATTACAGTTTGCACACATTTTTTTGTCGCGAACATTGATCTTCCTTCAAAAAAGCCGGTAAAAGCGATAACGCGATTAGATCTGGCTTTTGTTCACACAGCGCTCGTCCCGGGTTGAACCCGGCAGTGTTACTAGGTCCCCGACCCGGGTTCAATGCCGGAAGCAATCCCGGGACGTGTTTGCTTTCACACAGAAGGCGACCCGGCAATGTTCCGGCAATATGCCGGGTCCGACGTGCAGTGTGAAAGGGGCTCAGGTGTCCTGTTTTCTCCTGGAGTCACAATTCTTAAAGGGACAGCATTCCTAATTAAGTACCTATCGGTGTCATTAATGTTAACCAACAAAATATGTTAAATAACTGTTTTAAGTAAACCTACTGTATCTGAAAATTTTTTCATTTATCTCTTTCGTATTTGTCTAGTCTCTTTCTGCTTTTTTTTCAAAAATTATATTTATTGCATATATTTTATATGAACAACTATATTTTTTATAAGTTGCTACCTTACTACTTCCTATTAAAGGGATAGTTCACCCAAAAATTTTAATTATCATCGATTATTCAAGATTCTCTAAATTCAATCCTTGAATCAAATTTCTCATAAGCTTAATTGATTAGCTTTTTTTTTTTTTTTTGAAAACTACATATAGTTACCAAAATAAATGTTGGTAACTGCAGCTTCACTAAAAGTTGACAAAAATGCAATGACTTTTCATTGACAAACTATGAAAGACTAAAATGTGACTAAGACTATTTAGCATTTTCATCTCAAGATAAAGATTAAGACTAAATCAAAAATGCCT
This sequence comes from Carassius carassius, assembly GCF_963082965.1. NCBI lineage: Eukaryota > Metazoa > Chordata > Actinopteri > Cypriniformes > Cyprinidae > Carassius > Carassius carassius. The sequence goes on along the minus strand of NC_081758.1, from coordinate 30,829,717 downwards.
CTCAAAATTGACACTGCCAGCTGCCATGCTTCAAAACAATCTTACCCAGCAACAGGATAGTTCTCATTAATGCTACTTTAATTAGTAATATCAACTGCTGCTACAACTAACTAATCTCCAGTTCAAATACTCTAGTTCAAATAGATGTCATCTTCTGTTCAGTATGACTAATTTGAGACTCTTGCTCCTTAGAAAAACACGCCATGTCAACATTCTGCTGTTCATGGGCTTCATGACGAAGCCTAATTTTGCCATTATCACGCAGTGGTGTGAAGGGAGCAGCCTTTACCGGCACCTGCATGTTACTGAGACCAAGTTTGACACGATGCGCCGTATTGATGTTGCTCGCCAGACTGCACAGGGCATTGAGTAAGATATATTTTTACCTGTATTGACAGCTTGGGATAGCTGCTATCCTACATGTAGCATTATTTCTGTTCCAATTAAAGGATGTTAATACAACAAAACTTGCTAATGTACATTACATTTTAAAAGTTTGTCATAAGTAAATAATACTTTTAATCAGCAAGGATGCATTAAATTAAATCAAAAGTGACAGTGGATACATTTGTTACAGAAGATAAATGCTGTTCTTTTGAACTTTTGTTAATCAAATAATCCTAAAAAACAATGGTTTTCACAAAAATATTAAGCATCACCACTGTTTACAACGTTGATAATAATCAGAAATGTTTCTTGAGCACCAAGTCAGCATATTAGAATGATTTCTGAAGGGTCATGTGATACTGATGACTGCAATGACTGCTGAAAATTACATGTTCAAATAGAAAACTATTATTTTAAAATTGTAATACTACAATAAGTGCAGCCTTGCTGAAAATGAGACTGCTTTTGAAAACATTTAAGAAAAGTGAATTGCTTGTAATTTGGATTTGTGATAACAAAGAACACCTGTAACATAATGGGGGGAAAACATCTTTAGGAGCTGCTCACACCAGTAGACTTTAGCTCAGACTCACTAGGACACACTCGTATGGGAAATTAGCCCATGTCCTCTTAAATCCACCAATGTAATATGATTGTACTGCTTGGATTTACAGTGCATAGAGCGAGTTAATTTAATTAAAAATGATCAAATTTATACATAATTTGCTACTTTTCTTTCTTTAACAGTTATCTTCATGCCAAGAATATCATTCATCGGGACTTGAAATCTAATAGTATCCTTTCTATAATGTATTAGCAGTGCTCTTGTCTGTGTTGTGAGAACGATCTGTTGCAGGATGGATCAGATTCAGCTAATTTGTTGCCTGAAGATGGCACCATAGTTGCCTCTGAATGTCCTAGTAGATTGCCAAGCTGCTTTCTGTCTTGAAATGCTTGTAAATAAAGAATTGTCTGATTTACCAGAATTAATGCTGGCATAAGATCGAAGGCTAAGGTTGATGATTTCTCTCTTGTAATGTTGTAGTCATTCTGTGTTCTGCATAATACTCCTGAGTTCATGTGTCAGATATCTTCCTGCACGAAGGCTGGACGGTAAAGATCGGTGACTTCGGGCTGGCCACAGTAAAGTCTCGCTGGAGTGGCTCTCAGCAGGTTGAACAGCCCAGTGGCTCCATCCTGTGGATGGTGAGTAATCGTCACCCAGCTCAATACCTCATTTTATTAAATCATCAATGAGTCTTATACCTAGTAGCTTGTCACTTATGTTAAGTAGTGCCATCCTGAGTTTATTGTTGAGAAAATCATTTGTACAGCTTGTTTCACTCTGCTGTTGTTTTTAGGCCCCCGAGGTGATCAGAATGCAAGACACTAACCCATACACCTTCCAGTCAGATGTGTATGGATATGGAGTGGTGCTCTATGAACTGATGTCTGGGACTTTGCCTTATTCAAATATCAGCAACCGTGATCAGGTCAGACATACACCACCATCACTTTGCCATCTTACGGTTATGAATCAGGGATTGGTTTGTACTTTCACAGTTTGTCCTTTTCTGCCCAGAAACCTTCTGTTCAAGCTGTAAATATTTTTGAATGAACTTTGTTCAACCCAAAATAACAATTGTCATCATTTACTCAACCTCATGATGACTCTATGACTTTCTTCCTTGGAAGACAGAAGGAGAAGTTTGAGTGAACATGAACTATGAAATGCAGGTTTTGATTTGTGGGTGTTCTCTTCCTGTAGATTATCTTCATGGTGGGTCGTGGGTACTTGTCTCCAGACCTCAGTAAATTATGCAGTAACTGCCCTAAATCAATGAAGAGGCTCATTGTCGACTGTCTGAAATTCAAACGTGATGAACGGCCACTCTTCCCACAGGTGAGAATAAACTAGATCCCTTCTCTGGTTTCCAGCACAGTTGTGTCAGATTAAGCAACAGCCTCTCATGTTTCATCCCTGCTGTTCTTCAGATCTTGGTGGGCATTGAGCAGGTCCAGGATCTGTTGCCAAAAATTGAGCGGAGTGCCTCTGAGCCCTCTCTACACCGTGCTGTAAATGCAGAGGACCTAAACCCGCTGCTTCTTCACACCACACGCTTCATGCCTCTGTGAGACTGCCGGAGACGATCCGCTCATCTCCCAAAATGCCATGCAGCATCATTCCCAGCATGGAATCCAGAGTTCCTCTCATTATTCCACACATTCCTGAGAGCGCCCTAATTACTTCATTGATCCCACATGTAGTCAAACCCACACATCATCACATTTATCTACTCGTTCACGTTCCCGCCCTCTTTCCTGTTCCAGCTGCTTCTCTGTAAAGCTGCCTGTAGAGAATGTCAGATTCTGTCTGGACCAGCTGCTTTGTAAAACAGAAGCAGGAAATAAGCTGCGCTCTCTTAGTACACTCATTGGATTTTGAAATCCAAGCATCATATCAGCAATGTATCAGCACAATCTTAAGAACCTCCTTTTTTGAGGTATATTTTAAAATGTGTTATGGTTGCTTACATGTTACCTTTTTTAATTTTAAGATGAAAGTAGCATTTTACTTTAGAACAAGCAAACTAGCATGGAGATTTTCTTTTGTTTCCTCTCCCTGTACTCTTTGCGTGAACTTCATCGGCCAACAATAGCACAATGCGATGACTTCTATTTATCTACATTAGTCACAGAGACTCTGCTCACAGATTGGTTTGCAGTGAGGTTGTTTTTAGTCCATGATCATACGCCCCATTGCAGTTGTTTGGGTGTATTTTTAATTCCGTTATTTTTCCAGTAGAAAATATTTGCTTAAACTCTTAACTATTGTCTGGATTTGGTTGGATGTACATGTGACTTGTTGTGCCCTTAATTGTGTTGTGCATTTCAAAAACGCCTCTGATTTGGCTCTATCTTTGGGCTTCCTCTGTAAGTTGGTCAGCTTTAAATTGTGTATAGAAGAAAATGGCACAAATCATGTTGGTATTCTCAAAGCAGTTGCGCAGTTCCTGAATTGATGGGGAAGGAAGGATTTACGTTTTTATTTTGTTTCTTTGAAATGAGTACAATTGCTTTCTCAATTTATAAATGATTTTTTATCATTTTTAAAATGTTGCATCTTAAAACGGAGTAAAAATTCACAAACTAAACTAAAATGGAACATGATTGACCATAAGCAAGACTGGTAATTTAGTACTTGCACTTCATCCCAGTCTGACTTCTGAACGAATGTATTGTGTTTGCATGTGGTGCTGTTAACCGGTCGCCTTTCCCTTGGTGTTGGGACGTTTGTACAGTAGCTCACATTCAGAGATACTGGTGAGATTTTGTTCACCGCTCTATAATTCAGTGTTGAGCAATAGTTCTGGAGGGTGTTGATTTTGTTTTGCATCTCAAAACTTGTGTCATTTTTAAGTGTCTGAAAACAATGTCTATAAATGTTCTTAAATTTCACATTCACAACAGCTTTAAAATACAGGCTGCTAACTTTAGATCCACTACTGGACCCTGGTTAATCGACTAGTTGTAGTCTTAAGTGAGATGATCAAACTTGAGATGCTCTTTTGCTTCTGCAATTCTCTTAGGGCTCTGATAAGGGCAGGGAGGACAGAAACTTTGCAGCATTTCTTTCAGATCAAATTAGTGGCAGCGCGGGGTGAGAGAGTGCTTTTGGATGCCGTATTCTTCTTTCAGGTGCTTCGTTTTATTCCATAAACTCAAAAGCATGTCTTTGCAAAACAGTTGTGCTGTTTAACAGCAATATTAAAGTTCCTTTCCTCCCATTCAGCTGGTTTCAATAGGACTGACTGAAACCTACAATAATGGGGCCTTATGTGATCTAGATCTTCCATCTGTCCTTTTAATGGAGTCTTAATATATCTAACTTATTGATTCAGAACTGACACTCGTACTAAAGGCAGAGCTTTGGTTCTTATTTAGCAATATTTGAATGGGGCTGGGTCCCCCGTTGAGCTGTACTCATTCCAAATATGCGATTCTGTGTCTTTTGTTCATAAAAGATCGTTTCACATCCCATCAGTGACTTATTAGAAATGAATGTGTTGGAGTTCCGGACAAACCTTGCTATCTTTATATACTTCTGTTTAATTCCACACTTCCTCTGTTATTAGCAGAGCTGAAGTGCTTCTGGACTCTTGTAGAATGATTATGTGGTACTGCAAGTGTAGAATTGTCCTAACAAACCAGTGGTAATAATATTGTTCAGTACAAAATGAGGTAATTGAGATATCAAGCATTTGTAGATGGCACTATATGCTTTTCTCTGTTCATAACGGTTGAGAAAGCAAGACTGTCGGTTTATTTTTGTATAGATTTGGATGCACCGCTAGTTCTATTAAGAATTATGATGATATTATGTGGCTTTAAAACAACAGCCAAGAAACCTTTATAGAATTAGACTCTGGTTTAGGAACTTTTTTTCCCACTAAATTCCAGCCTTATTTGTTGTATGAGAAACCATAACTGGTCCTAGATCATTAGCACAGTAACTACTTCTGCCAACTTTGGATAGTTTCAGCATTGTCTTAATGGCTTTAACGTCCCTCTTGATACATGTGTGGCAAATACTTTTTCCCTTCTATCTTTGAAAGCACCTCATTTGTTCAAAGCACACTTTTATAGTTTCCATTAAGCCCAAAATATGATAATCAGTGTATGAGATTCAGTTTCTGCTTTGGGACAAGGGCACGAAAGCAAAAGGGTGAAATATACGACCAACCATTTTTTCAGAGCAGAAAATATAATGAAAGATCAGTTTTGTTTAAAAGGATTAGTTTTGCATATTTTAGGTGAACTGCAATAATGTCTGTATAGATGATGATAGGGGTGTTTGCGAAAAATGGTGTATTCTGCCGTGTACAGTTTCCTTTTTTTTTTTAAGAAAAGATCACTTTTAAATTGTATTTGTTTCAGTTTTTTGTGTGATGGCTCAGAAAGAACAAAATTATTTTAAAACATGTAAAGGAAATCTTAGTATTTTTAGTTAGTTTTTTTTTTTGGGTGGGGGGGGGGATGGGGTGGGTCTTAAATATTGTGGAGACAGGATTTTGTTCTAAAAAATAAAAGTTGAATTCTGATGTTTCGTTTCATGAGTTCTTCCAGTGTTGTTGACAACATATTTCATCTTTCATGATCTTTAAATGCAATTTCAGAACCGAAAGCATATTTTCAAGCCACTCCTCGTGACTGTAACACTTGTTGGTGGAGGAAGTGTTGATTTGCTATTTGGTGGCACTTCCTCTGTCTTGTCAACAATAGGCAAAGTACTTGTTTTTTACCTTAACGTTTCAAAAAGGAGAGAGAACACTTTATTTCTTTTTTAGTTTAATTTCCATTACTTTGCAGAGAAAATAAGAATATATTAACAGTATTATGCATTACAAATGATGTCATTTAAGTAAGCGTGTGGTTTCCACTCTGTGCATATAATCACATGGTTTAGTCACCGCTTCAGCTAGTCCGAAAAGGAAGTGATCAGAAATAAATGCTGTTCATTGTTTAACTGTAGTCTATGTAACAAGTCAAAAATAGTCTATGTAACAAGTCAGTTACAGGAACATGAGGTCAAACTCAACATTAATTATATCATATTGAAAGGTAATCAGTACTTATATACAGTGTAATGTGGCCTTATGTCTTTGTGTAAAGATGATTAATCATGGGAGATCTCTTACACTCTTTATAACTTGACAATCATATGAAAGTGGCTGATTTCAGTGTTTAACCCCCATAGAAATTTTCATATTAAGCTGTGATGGCCAAAGGCTTTTTTTTTTTTGCTTTAATAACTTATTCATACATGCAAAATCTGATGATAATACTAATATTAATGCAGTTACAATAATTATGGGTTTGTATCACCGTTTCTTAGTGGAGGACAAATACCATACACATAGAAGAAAGCATCTGTGTAAGAACTGCGAGCCATCTTGTCTTTTACTGGCTGTGTTTGGGTATTGTGAGACAAGTTATTTGAAACCCAAACGGTGAAAGATGGAGCTATTTCTTCTAGGGAAATGTTTTTGTTCATTTATATCCTAAACCACTTCGACTTATGTGGCAGAACAGGGTCATGGTGAAGCACATACCCAAGACCTACAAAAGGAGAGATGATGTTTAGTCAAGATACAAAAAATACTTGCAATTATCATTATACTAGTTTATCTGCCTCAGCTGTGAAACCATAGGTGCTAAACAAACTTGTGTCCTATAAATGATATTCATATAATAATTTTAAAAACTGTGGGGGTCTAGTGCAATTCATTTTGATTAGCTGAGGTAATTATGACAAGACATAAAGCCTCTTATGGAAACCCAAACCTCAATAATGCAGATAACAATGACGCCAACCCCTGTGTTCAAGAGGTTTTTCTCAAACGTGTTCTTCAGCTTTGTGAAACAACCCTAAATAAAACAAATCAAGAGAAAACATGATATAAGATTAAAACACAATTAAATTACAATCTACATCTGGTTTGTGTTTCAATAATATTGTTTTGCTATATAGCTTATGAAGAGATGAATGTAAGTGCAGAATTACATCTGTCCAGTATGACGTATCTTTTCCAGTGTTGCATGAATTCGGTACAGATGTCCCCCATTGTGTATGGTTAGTAATTCCACAACATTTAAACTGTTGGTTTATAATAAAAACTGTCATTGATTTGTTTAAATGTATTTATTATGAAGAAAATAGTAAGCAATAGTAATGGTTACTTAAGCACCACTAATAAAAGAGAAACATATTCTAAATGGGCACTTACTGTTGTTTGCACTTTGTCCCAATCATCATCAATTGTGGTATTGTGTGCTTTTCTGTTCCTTATGGAACTTTCCAAACCTTTCTTAAGATCTTCATTAATGAAGGTGTCAATCTGTGAGTAAACAAGCAGTATGAAGTACTCTTCCTCACATATGAACTGCTTCCATATACAAATCTTGTTTTGCCTGTTTCTTACCTGTGTCTCGTACATCAGCAAAAGGCAGGCAGCAGCCAGCTCAGCCAGCATTAGAATGAACAACAATATGAAGAACTAATGCAAACAAACAGAGATAAGTTTTATTAAAAGAACCCAAAAAGTTAAACTTAGTGGACAACAGAGAACATGCAAGTGTAAGTGATGGACGCTAACATGTTCTGCATGAGACTCACAGATATAAGCAGGCATCGATTTTCCTTCAGGGCTCCGAGAAAGCCCAAAAAGGAGACGCAGGTGATAATGATCCCAGTGATGAAAAGAGTGTTTGCGATGTTCATAGCCTGAAGACTGGGGAGTAAGGAAGAGTACCTGGAGAATGTCATCAAATAAATGCCCAATCCGAAGACAGTAGCCCCACAGATCTGTCGAGGTAATTTCAGCCAAACAAAAGAGCATCAATACTTGTGTTTCATATGTTTGCAGTATCCCTCAGATATAATAATAACAAAAAGTTATGTGTTTTTTATTTTATGTTATTCTTCTTCTCACTCACACTCACTTTTAATAGACAAAGTTGCTACTGGTGTCTACATTTTTTTTGAGGTTAGAGGTTTAATGAAGGTCAACCCCAACCAACAAGTGCAAATACACCAATTAGAATGGTAAACATGTGAAACCTGAACACGAAGAATTAATTCCAACGGTTAAGTGTGAACATTTTAAACATGTAAAAATATAGGCCAGACGCTGGAATTTGGTAACTCTGAACAATTATTAGTATGAAAAGCCATCATACAGTATATTAGTCTGAAAATGGATACGTACAAAAAAGATGAAGTTCACCACACACATGGTGTACTTCAGGCACTTCAGACACGACATCTTCCACTGCGTTCTGTGAAGATATCAAACACACAGAAGCTGAGGTCAAACTGTTATCTCACATTAAGACCTTTGTGTTCTTTCCCAAACTGCAAGCATATACAACATAAAGATCCCTGACTCAGTAAAGTCAGAAAAAAATCTTTTCTGTTTTCCCCCCAAAACTGAAGGTGGAGCTGACAAGAGTTGAATGTAATATAACACAAGAAACTGCTAAATGGAGCCCTGTCACTGTGTGGAATCTTTATGGTCTGTCATGCATTTCCTGTGTAACTTCCTTTACCAGAACAAACTGAAGTTTACACATTTTCAGCACTACTTGATGAAAACAACCACAGATTTAAAAAAATAAAATAAAAAAATAAAATAAAAATTATGCTGCTGCTTCCTTTTTTTTTTTTTTTTTCAGGTAAACAAGCATAAAAAATTAAATAGACTACCCAGTGGGCATATGTATACATAAAATGACATCAAACAAAAGCTGGACATTTCATGATTTTTTTTATAAAAGACATTATTATAAAAGACACTATTTGTAATAAGGAACTATTTTTTTAAATAAAAAATTACATAAATTAGAATGAACATAAAAATCAAGACAATTTCACAGCTTTCATATTCTTACCTTTAATTTACTCGGTAAAGATGCTCCAAAGAATAATCCTCAATTGAGGCAGCTGGACTCGCGCTTTGTGACCGTGTTGTTCTTAAAGTCTGTGTCAGTGGCAGTGGGAGTGCATCGAGTCTTACTTCCTCTGTGAGTGACGCAGTGTCTAACTGACAGTGCTGGGGTGTTTAAAAGACAGACACGAAGAAAGAAAGATGTGCTATGAAAAAAGTGGGATTCACTGTCACTATACCACATGGTTTATATGAATGTGCCTATAATACCACTCTTAAAGAGGAGTATTGCTGTTGTTGCAATGCCTCATGCTAAAGCCATACATTTACTAATAAAATGGCACAAAACATGTGCACCATACAATATAAACCCAAAGTTTCAAAGCAATTAAGTAAACTTAATGTAAAAACAACAACAAAAAAGTTCTACTTAAATATTTTTAATTCCTGTGACTTTCTTAGTTTTTGAATTAAAACTTATTTGTTTTGATTAATTTGAACTGCTTGTTGATGAATAGTAAAGTATATAGTAAATAGTAAGGTGAACTGGCACACACACACACACACACACACACACACACACACACACACACACACTGAGACAGCCAATCCTGCAATGTTTCCTCTATTTCCCAGGGTCCCCACAGCATTTTGTGAGACTATGATGGGTGCAGATTGGTTTCTAGTCTAGGGGGTTCTGCCGGACATTTTGTTAATTTTAAGTTTAAATGCATAAATCTGGTGCATTTTGAGAGCAGAATCAAGTGACTAGATCGATGAAGAGATATGTGCTCTTTCTTAGTAGTAATATAGTAGTAATAAGAAGTATTTATTGGTTGCATACATGTGGTTGTGATGGAAGGGAACAATTTACACTATATAAATTCTTATAAAAGCTACAAATCTTGTAATAAATGTCATACTTTCTGAGTATGAATTAGCATGTGCAAAAAAAAAAAACACAACAACACTAAAGCACTGTAAAATGTTCAACTGACTGGCTTCTCTCCTGTATGGTTTCAGGTGCAAGTAGAGACCAGTTTTTTGTTCTATAGCTATAGAACTATTTTGAGCTATAGAAAACTCCACAACCTATTATGGCCTACATACAAACAACAGCCTAGCTATGTTATGTAGCCTAATTTGCATGCATCAGGAAGTCGCTCTCAGAATTTAGGGTATTAAAATCAGCTTTGAATGCACGCGTGTGTTTTACTTTCAAGTTAATTTCTGGGAGAAAAATGTGTTTTATATTCTCACTTCATGTTAAAAGGTGTGTATTTTATTTTGGTTCAGCGAGTGTGAATCCTAAACGCTTGTCTCAGGTTTACAGGTGTTGTACCAAAATTTGACCCCCTGCTAAATTATTATCCCCCTCGTTGAAGTCACTACCTGATTGCCTAATCCTAACTCCTCCCCCACACATACTCCTTAACCAAGCAATATAGGGGGGTAATAATCTGTCGGGGTCAGAACAGCCTCTGTGCCATTTGCTCCATTCACAGCAGCACGGGTGACACGGAAAGTAACACAGTCATTTGTAAATTGACAGTAAATAAACAGTCTTTTTTGCTGCTTGATACTGCAGACCAGTATTTCTATGATATTTTCTTTTCTTGACTCTAAGGTGGTGGGCACCAGTATGATTTGTATTCAGTTTCATTTACTTTCTGGTTAAACTGCCTTCTGCACGTGCAACCTTCCTTTCCTCAACAAGGTATCAATGGTTCACACATGATTTTCATACAGTACTTCCTGAATTTACATTATGATTTAAAAATGTCTTAATGTAGCATCTTCTGTTTACCAAGGCTGCATTTATTATGTAGTAAAACATTCGTATTTTGAAATAGTATTACAATTTGGATAAACTATTTTCTATTTAAATATATTGTAAAATGTAATTTATTTCTGGGATGAAAAGCTGAATTATCAGCATCATTAATCCAGTCTTCAGTGTCATATGATCCTTCAGAAATCATTCTAATATTCAGATTTTCTGTATAGATACTAAAAATTCAGCTTTGCATCATAGGAATAAATTACATTTTAAAATGTCTTTTACAAACAGTTATTTTAAATTGTAATACTTTTTGACAGTATTAGTTTTGTACTGTATTTTTGAGCACTTCAATTAAAAAAAAAACCTTAATTTTAAACATTTAATAATAATAATGTTTCCAAAAATTGACAAGTAGGCCTTCGTCATTATGTGACAGAATGTTTGAGCTCCAGGACTGTTTGCCTGGGGCTCTGAAATACAGGTAATGATGTAAATAATCAGTTCCTTACAAAGACCAATCGTTTTGTTTTAGAAGACCTTAAGACATCACCAGGTACCAGTTGACTTGCATGAATCACCAAGGGCCATGGGTTTAGCTAAAAACATTCTTTAGTGTTCTACTGAAGTAAGTCTCTATCTTTTATTTGAGAAACTAGGCTTTGGGTTTGTATTATTGGTTTCTGCACAGTCTATTAGCTGACATTAAGTAAGTGTTTAAGATATGACCTTTTCACTGGCATTCAGAATAGATTTGACTGTTTGATGAATATGAAGTGGACTGTTTCTCTTTACTTAGTAAATGTGCTGTGTAGCAAAGTGTTATATTTTTACTGCTTAAATGTTGTTTAACCCAGGACCTGCTCAAATTTGTGATCTCCTGTTAAAAGTATCTATTCCTTTCCTCAATATCTGGCATAAAGAAATAAAAATAATAATGGTTGTATTTAAAATTTTTCCATCCATCCATCCAACAAATCCATCCATCCATCCATCTTTTGTGTTTATATTTTGAAATTACAGTGTTTCTGCTTGTCCTTTTTAGGATTTTGCCAGATAGCCTTATACACATTGCCTTTCCAGGTTTCCTTGATGTAACAAATTTACTTGACTGTTGTTAGTGATAAGGCTGGACAAAGTAGGGGGAAAAAAAGTAAAAAAAGGAGATAATTTCATTTAGATGTACCTGAAGTACATGTGCATTTGATGAAGTTTAGAAGTACATGTGTATTTGATGCTTGTTAATGAAATGCATTTATATTTTGTAGTTGTCAAGTCACCTTTATTTGTAAAGTGCTTTATACAATACTGATTGTGTCAAAGCAGCTTTACAGTGACAAACAGGAAAATAGTTTGACAATAACAGTCATTTTTCCAGCTAAAGCCAGTTCATGCATGATTCAGTGATGTCACCATCAAATTCAGCTCTCTTCCAATAGTGTCTGTGCAACCATTCAAGTGTCCCCAACTAAGCAAACCAAAGGTGACAGTGGTAAGGAACCAAAACTCCATTGGTGACAGAAATTGAGAAAAAACCTTGGGGGAAACCAGACTCTACTGTTGTACAATTAGTAAAGGTGCAATTGTAAATTAATTAAAGGACAAGCTCATGTGTGTTTGTGTTAGCACTTCTTGTGAACTTGTAATGTTTTGAGTCTCTGTAACATTAAAATCAGACTAAGGCTGATGATACACTGGGCAACTTTTGGAGCAATTTTGCTGGGCAACTTTTTTTTTGAGTAATGTTGCTTGTGCACTTTCTAATTGAAAATGGTTAACAAATGTCGATCTGTATACTTTAGATTGGACGTGGGCCCTGTGTATCACCTGGTTGCCTGTTGACGGCAACATTTACCAAAGTTGCCCGGCAACATTGCTCAAAAAGTTACCCCGTGTATATCATCAGCCTAACATTTGAGAGCAGTGGCACCAGCGCCACTAAGTTCTACAGATGGTGGTGCCAGGAGCAGATTTGGTAGTGCTGGGGGTGGTGTGTGGGGGTATATTCATAATAAATATAATTTAATCATACAATTACTATTGTTTTGCATTAATAAGTGCAGTTACTAATAACATTTCATTATTTTTTTTTTTGTTTTGTTTATACAGATTTGACAGTAAAACACTTTGAGTTAAGTGTTTTGAGTAAGCTTGAGTTAAGATGCATACCAAATTTACTTTTATTAACAACAGTTACAGGTGCAAAATCTACTTTTTATACAAAAAATGTATTCCACTCTTATTAAATGTACCATTATTTTTCTAGCATATGGAACTGACCAACTTCAGTGATTATGTGTGATTTAGTAGCAAACTGAAGAAAAGTTGACTTTTCTTACTTCATACAAAAAAAGTAGTTCTTGATGATTTTATATTTTAGAATAGTGATTTTATAATTTCAAAATATAGAGAAAAAGTATAAATGAATGACTAATAAGGCAATAAGTGCTCCTCTGCTGCTGTCTGTTATGTGATTTGATGTATTGCAAAGTATATTTCGTTCATCCCATTAAAAATAACTTTTAAACTGGATCATCTTAGAGCTTTAAATTGCTGGAACTAGTGTGAAATGCTTTAAAGTCGTTGAAAAGTGCTTGAATTTCTCTCTCAAAAGGTTGGAAAACCCTGAAATGAATGATATAATGCATTAGACTATGGTTACAGTTAGCGTTACCGCTTCTGGTTTCCTGATGTATGTCAGATCTGTTTATAACAGATTTCTGTGCAGAATTTGGATGATCCGCATGAGATCTCGCAGTAACATTATTGCAGTGCGAATTCAAACGCTTCTCACTGGATCTCGCAGCACTATCGTCGCATCTGCGCAGCGGAAAACCAGCGAGGTTTAGATTCGCTTTAGTTTCGTTTGCAGTTTGATGCTTCTCAAATGCAACGCAAATAGCAGAGCTTATGAGTTGGGCAACACGGTGGTGGCGAAAGTGCGACTGCTCACAAAAATAAGACGCACCGGTGTTCACCGACAGAAAGAAATGTCTCAAAATGCGACCATTTGGTTTCCGTCTGGAGCCCTGCTCCCATGTTCCGTTACATTATTTAGTTAAAAATGTTTCACCAGTCGCCCACATTTCTTGGTAAACAGAGTTCTTATTAAAAACACTGACAAAAACAAATGATGCTTAATATATTCCAAGGGGAAATTACTGCGTGATTACACATATTGTCTGTATCAACGTGTCAGAGTAATTTGCATGCTCAGTACTATTTTCCTCTTTTACTGGTAACCAATGTGAAGGGACAGATACAGCAAATGCATAGAAACTTGTGAAAGGGAAATGAAACACATTCAAGCCTGATGAGAAAAATAAAAATATTTTTGGCCCCCATAGTCAAAACTCAGGGTGTTAAAATGGAGAAATAGTGAAATTGCACAGATTATCACCATATAACACACCATTATCAAATTATAAGGTTCCAATATAGATGACTATATACCGTACTTAACCAAGTATGCTGGAGAAAGGTTATGTCTTACTCATTTTGTTTTTAGACTTTCATAAACATCACCCAAAATGGTGATAAACTTTAACATTATATTTTACTGGTGCCTTATAAAGGCCTCAATAAATAGGTAAAATAAATAAATGTGTGATGGACAGAGATACTACAGGAGAAAAACACATCTGGAAATGAGTCTCAGCTAATAATCTAGCATACATTAGCACAGTGGTACTTGTCCCCAGTTTTGGTTCCTGAGACTGAAATGAGCCATGAACTCATCACTCATAACAACACAGGAAAGAAAACTAACTCCAGCCATTTCATGAGGTCCTTTAGAATGTATGACCTAAAAAAAAAATACAGGGAAACTGTTACAACTTAAATAAATTGTAATTTATTGATTGAATTAAACCTTTTAAGAAGCAAACATTATTTTGATTATTGTAAATGAAATGCATATAGTTTGAAACATCTGGATTTTCTTTAAACAAAAAGAATAATACAAATATTTCATATAATAAAAACTTTTTTTGAGTGATCAACTTAAAATTCAAGTTTGTTAAGTTCTAAGTTACAAAACGATTTTAGAGTGTATACAAATTATTATGGGTTGGTAGAAGCTATGAAAAAAACTTATTGTAAAACAATTTACTATTCCTAACATTTCATAACAATCATATTACAAACTTGAGTTGTCAGCACATAACATCCAATTATAAGACAAACTTTGAATGTTTAATTCAGAATTTTCATGACAACCATGAAAACAGTTTGACACAGCAGCTTGCTCAACCACTGAGCTGATGACAACAGCAATAACAATCTCTCCCAGTATAAAACAATAGACAAATGTTGCACAACTGTGGAGAGCCGTGACTAGACGTGATAGGAAAGGCCGGAACTGTCTCTTGGTTGTTACTCAGCATTAGTTCCATATGGATGAAAATCTAATCGAATCAATTTTACATTAATTAAAAGATGACTGCTGACAGCTGATGAGATGATGGTGACAGATGGAGGTCAAAGTCTAGGTGATATATTTTATTTTGATTCATTTCTGTCTAACTGAATGCAGAACACAAGGGTTTTGGGGATTTCTGCAGTGGCATTACAGTAGACAACCTGAGAATACAACAGTTTGAGAAACTATTGTGCCTCTGTGAATGCTGTTACACAGTTCTCTGTGCCACTTCTGGGTGAAAGGCGAAGGTCATTGTAACTGGTACAAAAATACAGCACACGCCCACACAACAGTCTCTAGAGACCTTCAAAAACACATGCGCACTCTTTCAAATATTCTTAAACAGCTTGAGATCATAATCACGATTGAGGTCAGGTATGGCTTTTAGTTCAGTGTTGGCCTTCAGGTCCTTTCTGTTGGTGAGGTCCAGAAGCAGCCCCATGCAAAAAATGCCAGTCACACTCACGTTGGACCTCTCGTCCCATTTCCTTCCTGTCACGTGTTTTTTAGTTTGCTCAGTAGAAGCGTTTGCGGCGGTTCTCTTTATAGTGACTATATAGAAAGATAATAACCACAACCACTACAACCAGCACAACGACGGAAACAATGAAGAGAAATAAGGTGGTGATGATGCTCCTTCCTTCATCCTCCACATGAACTGTGTAAAGAACACATTTGGAAGATACAAACATTTGTACTTCTCTGTAAAACAGCTTATACTGAAATGTAATGAATGTATAATCTTATCGTTAGTGTTACCGTTAGAGTCCACTCGGTAGTCTACACTAGGCAACGTGATCTCCTGCTGGTCCTCTTCAGGACTGCGTTCCACTGTAAGCTCATACAGCTTGAAGGAGATCAGGTCATGGTTATCTAAAAACAAAACATGCAATAAATAAATAAAAATAATACAAAAATGTATTATTTAGCATTGTCTTTTATTTCAATTTTAAAACACCTAAGAGCAAATACCCTCTCCAGACATTTTTTTTTGTGAATGCAGACATTATATTGCTCTCAAAATTGACTATAAAATACAATGCAGTTTTCATAGGATCTGAATATCTGCCTGATTTAAATTTGATTGAATGAAAAGCTTCACTGGTCCAAACCTGATAAATCTCCAGTAGCCGACGAGACGCCGAAATAGTAACCTTGTGGCAGCCTCACTCCAGGTATATCCAGACAGTCCTTCCACTCTTGCTTCCCCTCGATATCCATCATCACCTGAAAGAAAGATCAGCAAACGAAGGTGCATACAGAACTGAAGGCTGCTCTCCAACATCGGTCTAACAATACTAAATTTAACCTCTCCCTCGTCTTGACTATCTGCATCGCAGTTTGAAATACTAAATTGGTGCAGCAGGTCATGTCTTTGGCTAAAAACCCCCCAAACAAAACAGAATGTAAAGATGTTTCTTACTGTGAGTCTGTTCTGCGTATATCTGATCAAGAGGAATGTGTCATATTCAACATTGCGAACGTGAGCAGTGCAGCCACCGAGATCAGTAAACCGTCCGTCATGGTCGTGATCATATGCAAGACTTCCATTTCCCACCATTGCAGAGATGAAAGGAAACGTTCTCTGAAAGAGAGACAGAAATTAAACCGATTCGATTATCATTATTTTTTCACAGGTTGAAGTTGTTAAAGCTGACATGACATATGATGATGAGGACATGACATTTATTGAAATCTTGTTTATCTAATATTTAGTGACAATATACCTCATGCTGCTTGTCATCATTGGGATAAGTGTCTACAAAAACACCCAGACCTGTAAAAAAGTTTGTGTTTCCAAACACTTGACCTTGAGGAAAACACAAAGACCAAAAAAAACCCCATCATAGTCATATCACAGAAAATCAGTATTTTGAAGATTTGTAATATTGATGATCTCATACCATTTTGCATTCGCTCTTTGGTGAGCCATATTGCAAGGCCGTCTCCATTCAGGTTCTTCTTGCCCTCACCATGGATCTTAAATTGTACTTGCAGCTCCCAGTCCCTGATGTAACAGGGCTACACACACACACACACACACACACACACACACACATATATGTACAAGCCTGTCTATTACACATTATCTCAAGATCCTCTTTTTCTAACAGGTTGCTATTTAATTGCTTTGTCTAATAGATGTGTTTCAGGATTTCTCATCATTTAAACTCACATTACGACTCCATACAGCTCCTTGTCTTGTCTGCAGGTCTGGTGTCAGCCGTATGTGTTCAGGCATGATCATGGCGTTGCCCATGAGCTCCCAGTGTGAGGAGCTGGAGGAGCCCAGTCCTGTGTACACACATCAACACAGTCAATTTCACTCACACACACACACACACACACACACACGTATATATGTGTATGCATGTTTGTATTTGTATGGATGTATACACACAAAGGCTTAACATTTGTCCATTAATTTATGTTGCATATTTTCTTTTTGCTTCTAGATAACCAAGACCATATATATATTTATAATGTCTACGGAAAATCTACAGCCATGGCCAAATGTTTTGAGAATGACACAAACATTAATTTTCACAAAGTCTGCTGCCTCAGTTTTCATTATGGCAACTTACATATAATCCAGAAGGTATACAGCGCAATCAGATGAATTGAAATTAATTGTAAAATCCCTATTTGTCATGAAAATGAACTTATGTTCAGTGATTCCCTCATTAACACGGGTGAGAGTGTTGAGGAGGACAAGGCTAGAGATCAGTCTGTCATGCTGCTTGAGTTAGAATAACAGACTGGAAACTTTAAAAGGAGGTTGGTGCTTGAAATCATTGTTCTTTCTCTGTTAACTATTGTTACCTGCAAGGAAACATGCAGTTATCATTGCTTTGCATAAAAAGGGATTCATAGGCAAGGATAATGCAGCTAATTAGATTGCACCTAAATCAATAATTTATCAGATCATCCAGAACTTCAATGGGAGAGGTTAATTTGTTTTAAAGAAGGCTTCAGGGCACCCAAGAAAGTTCAGGACAGTTTGTCTAAAGTTAATTCAGCTGTGGGATCGGGGCACCACCAGTGCAGAGCTTGCTCAGGAATGCCAGCAGACAGGTGTGAGCGCATCTGCACACACAGTGAGACCAAGTCCTTGGAGGATGGCCTGATGTCAAGAAGGGCAGCAAAGAACCCACTTCTCTCCAGGAAAAAAAACAGGGGCAGACTGATATTCTCCAAAAGGTACAGGGATTGGATTACTGAGGACTGGGGTGAAGTCATTTTCTCTGATGGATCCCCTTTCTGATTGTTTGGGGCATCCCGAATAAAGCTTGTTTGGAGAAGAAAATGTAAGCGCTTCCATCAGTCCAGTTTTCCAACATGCTGGAGCACCTTGCCATAGGGCAAAAGGGATAACTAAGTAACTCAGGGAACAAAACATCAAAATTTTGGGTTCATGGCCAGGAAACTCCCCGGACCATAATCCCATTGAGAATTTGTGGTCAATGCTCAAGAGGCAGGTGGAAAAACAAAAACCAACTAATTCTGACAAACTCCAAGCATTGAATATGCAAGAATGGGCTGCCATCAGTGAGGATGTGGCCCAGAAGTTGACTGACAGCAAGCCAGGGCTAAACACAGAGGTCTTGAAAAAGAAGAGTCAACACCGCAAATACTGAGTCTATGCATAGATGTATCGTAAATGTCCATAAAAGACTTTAACACTTATGTAATTCTTGTAATTATACTTAAGCAAACCATAGTCACAGCTGACAAAAAGATCTAAAAACACTGCAGCAGCAGACTTAGTGAAAATTAATGTGTCATTTTCAAAACTTTAGTCCACGGTTGTGTAACTGTCCTGTACGTTACTTCCACCATGTGGACTTGAGACTAATCACCGCAGTTGCGAAATAACCATGCCACTCTCACGAGATAAAGAAAAGGGCAACCAACAATTACAAAAGAAATAAAGGACACAGTGATCGTCCTAACAATAAACCTGTGGTCTCACTTAAGTATTTTCTCTTCAGCTAGTTGACTTTCCTGAAACAGGTGTGATTTTGGCAGGGCGTCACTGAGCGAGCAGGAATGGACGCTTACCTTGGTATGGCTTACTCAGCGAATACTCTCGCTTGAGAAATTCATAAGTGATATCGTCATATGTGTTTTCTCCAGAACTACTACTCAAAAAAGTGAGTATTAAAACTAATAGCGCAGATACTTTGCTTTTGTTTGCCGGACTGTACGCTAAACTCTTTACTGTTATGTAAAGAGTCCCGTTCAACTTAATCACGACGGTCGCCATTTTCCCTGGCTCACTTCAAAATGCCCGCCCCTCGTCACTATTCGTCTATTTTCATTCGTACACTGCAATAAGTGGTTTACAATCTTGCCAATCATTATTTCGACCAATCGCTGTTTTCCGTACGTTACGTTTGGTGAGTATCTGTGCCAATAAAACAAGTGCATCCTGAGAAGAAAAAAAGAAGATAAAATAAGGGTATTCAATTTTTATTTTAAACCTAGCAGTTCTAAATCTAAACTTAAATCCAAACGATTAGATTTAATTTACCTATCTAACCTGTTATGCAAATCGTCATACCCCTAGGCTCTGTCATTATCGGTCAAATTGTTTGTTTAGCAGATAAGCAAATATTTGTCATTCAAATAAGCTGAAATTTTTAGGCTCACACTTTTTACTTTAAAAAGTGCTCCACACTGGCGCATATTATTATATTAGCTATATTATATTATATTATGATAATATTATGATAAATGAAGAGGGGTTTTGACCAAGTTTTAAAAATCAGCATACACAAAGACAAATCAAAATAATCAGCATTTTAGACATGGACCCGTAATTTAATTTCTTTACATAACATTTGTCCAGTGAGTAGCAACAACAAAAAGAGTGTTTTCACTGCTTTCTGTGGTTAGTACTGATAAAGCATTAGTATTGATATACAGTATGTATATATGTGTGTGTGTGTGTGTGTGTGTTCTTGTGGAGGAATTTCATTGTGTACAGGCTATGTCTTTTTATTTATAACTTTAAGTGTATGAAATAGACAAGTGATTAAAAGTGCTCTTCTTGTTACGGGAGAAAACTACTAGCACACTCACTGCTACAGTCAGACACAAATAATGAGTTATCATAATGTTATAATAATATTTTATTATTATGAAGTAAACCATCTATCTTGAAGAGAGGTGTTTGACATTTCATACTGTCTGCAGTTTAATTGACTCTTCACTAGAGGTCACTGGAGGACTGGAATTGTTCTCAGCTCTTGAATTTTGAGTTACAGAATTGTATTTAGTTTAGTTCAGTGTTTTAGTTATGCACTCTGAAATACAACCCTTCAGTACTTAGAGGTGGATTTCTTAAATGCAAATCCTTTTGGTTTCATAAGTGATTTAAACACAGATTTAAAACAGCAATGCGTAGGGTTCAAAATACTAGTGGCAGCATGTGAGGAGGTACAACAAAAATGAATAGAACTGTATTTTAGTCCAGCAGTTCCTGTGACCCTCAGCTGTTTCAGAATATGGTGTCTGGCCCAGTGGGTGTTCATGAGGTTATTAGGTTTCCTTGTTGATTTCAACATCACAGTGCACTAGTAGACCACATACTGGACTAAAGTGTGGTTTTGAGTTTGATGGGCTCTTTAGACTATAATCAGAGGGAAACATGTTCACGCCTAAGCTGTCATACCTAATCAGGCAAGACAAAGAAATCATTTATACCAGCTCAACTTACTTCATGCTTTTCCCACACCCTCAGTTTTCCTCTGTCAGGTTTAAGAAGCCTTGATTACCAATGAGTAATGAGTAATGAGTACAACCCAGTTATGCAAGTTAAATTATGGGAAGACTCTTAGATCTGGTTTAATCAGACATCATCATGTGAACATTTATTTACTAGCAAAAGTAAGTAACCTTTACTTAACTTGACCCATATCTCCATTATAAACAATTGTATTGCTTCTCTTCTAGGAGAACATCTCATGAATGTGTCGTGGGGAAGTCGTGGGTTAGAGAGTTTGACTCCTAACCCTTGAACACAGATTTTGAAGCTTAAAAGGATATCGGCGTTGTATAAATGGTACGTTTTTGGATATATTTTTCTATATTTTTCTAAAGTAGGCTACTCTGAGATATGGTCCACCTGTGAATAATTTGATCATAAATAATCCTTAATTATCTTCCTAGTGGGCATCTCAGGAATATGCAGTTTGTAAATCTCAGCGCAGATGGCAGACATTAAGAACACCTTCAGACATACATTTTGATGCTGTTTGAATCAGAAGCCGTAATTACAGTCAGAAAAGGAATCTGCTTGAGGAATGATGGGCCTCTTTGTGCTGAAGTGTCCTCAGTGCACCTCTTCTTCCATTGAGGTGTTTGTGCTGACAAAAGAAAACGGAAGATAAAGAGTACATTTCCTTAATTAAATAGCATCGCTCCAAACCTATCCTCATCAGAATGCTTCTCTCAATCAATAATTCACACCAATGGTGAATACTTAAGTGTCTGATAGACTGTGAAAGTGTGTTTTTTTATTTATTTATTTAATTGTGGAATTTTAACAGTACAGTACAAATAATTCATTATTATAGTTCTTTTTTTCTATATAAATAATTATAAAAATTATGTTTTATTTTAATGAATATTTCTATACAATTATGGAACTCTATTTGGTTAATTTGATAACCTACTGTTCAGCTATGGAATATTAGTATCTCTTCACTTATTTCCTGAATCATCAGGCCTTTATTCACTGCAGATTTGAAGTATTCTCAGAGCAAGCCTCCATTCGCCCATTATCTGTCTGAAGATTTTTACTGTTGACTTTGATCAATATGCCTCATTTACTTTAAAGCAAGCCTGTTGTCTGCTCATTTTATTCATTTATTTATTTATTCCATCATACCAGTGAATGTTGTGCTGACTGTCCTTTGGCTCTTTGGCTTTTTTCAGAGAAGAAACTTGTTTAAAATTAGATTTCTTAATGGTTTTGATGGATTAAGTCTCTTATGCTCACCAAAGCTGCATTTAATTGGATCATGTCTGTGAAATATTATAATATTTTAAAATAACAGTATTGTATTTTAATATTTTTTCAAATGTAATTTGTTCCAGTGGTGGCAAAGTTTTCAACAGTCATTATTCCAGTCTTCAGTTTCAGACGATCATTTAGAAATCATTCTAATATGCTGATTTGGTGCTCAATAAAAAATATTATTATCAGTGTTGAACACAGTTGTGATGATTAATATTTTTTTAACACTTTTTTTGGATTCTTTGATGAATAGAAATATTAAAATTGCTGAATTTATTTGAAATAGAAATGTCTCATCTTAATTTGTCTTTGCTTTCACTTTTGATTCATATTTGACTCAATTCAAGAATGCAATTGTTTTTTAATAAAAAAATATTTTAGTGTTTATAAAAATTATACATCACATGTATGTTAATTTTAGAGCCTTGCAAATAGTTTCCACAAATTTTTATGGAGAGTCATTTCAAAGAGAAGACATTTTCACTCTGAGTCAACAATATTGGGTCTAAGAAAAGCCACTGCTGCAAAGGGACTGAAACTAGAATAAACGGGATGTTGAGACAATTGTAAGTTTGATGACAGATTCACAGGCAGACATGATAAATTCCAACATTTCTCAAGCTCTTAGATCACTGTGGTCTGAGTTAGACATGAAAACTTTAGTGCATGTGGTTTTGAATGCCACAATACAGAAGATACACAAACACAAACAATGATCATGCTCACAGATGTCTCCGGCACAAGCCAAAGATGAGTTTTTTATATTAAAAATATATTTTATTTTTTATTTTAAACACACACACACACATATATATATATATATATATATATATATATATACACACACACACACACACACACACACACACACACACACACTATTCAGCACGTAAAACATTAGAACATGTAATGTTTTTAATAAAACAAATATATTGTATTGAAATCCATCTGATAGTTTACCCTTACTGCCTTTTGATTCCCCATTCACAGTGTACTTTATCCCGACCCATACACTTTGGCATATAAACACACCAAAGCCCTGGCAAAGCTTAAATAAACAGACTTTTATTGGCTTTATTGCATTGCAAAATCAATCCAGGCAAATAGAAAAAAACAAAAACAAAAAAAAACAAAGGGCAAGGGAAAGGAATCAATTTTCACACATTAGAACTAATATCTTATTAACCACTTCAGCTGTTATTTTGATTTTTTGAGAATTAGGCATATGCAATATTGGACCCACCGGTGGGTCCCCAGAGTTGATGTGGTTAAGAAATGGACGATAGAAAGCCTCAAGGTCTTTCCGTAGTTTAAAATGGAATTACATGGTTACATGGAATGAGTGCTATATCCACAATCCTAAAACATGTCTTAAAAGCATCTATATGCAGCCAGTCTTAATAGTCAGTCAACAGTCTTAGAATCAGTAATACTGATTTATATCTAACATACCTGACAAAAGAGCCTTTACCAAGAGATTTAAGTTAAAGAAATCTACACTAATAAAGTCATTTAAGAATGTGCTATAAATGTGAATATGCGTTTTTAGCTGCTCATTTAATTGAGATGCTGTACTAGCACTTTGTTCATCTGAGAACTAGTAAAATCACAAATTAAAAACCTTTGCTAAATTACTGTAAAAACTACTGTAAAAAAAACCCTGCTATATGTTTACTGTACACAATACGTAATTTTTTAGTTTCATGATTTCCGAAAAAATTTTGAGATTGAAAAACAAAAATCTAAATTTGATTAAAAACAAAAGTCTTGATATTCTTTTTGTTATCTAGAAACAAACATTCAAATTCCTGAATATCAGATTTCGAATGATCCTCAGAGTAAACAAATGTTCACATCTAATTTAATTTACCAGAAAGCTTCCTTTATTTACCGCTTCCCTCTGTGTTCATTAACCAGATTCATGTTTAATACTCTAAGGACTACTACAGCTTTCAATCACAGGTTTACTGAGCCAGGCAGACCTTTCCTAATCTACCAGAGTAGGTTTTCACTGCTCAAAAACATCAATACTGTATTTTTGGCGTGGGTGTTCATGGGATTAGTTGTGTTTCAATGAGCCGGATATCCTGATCCTCACAGAACAGAACCCAAAGAGCAGATTCAAAACCAGTCTGGGGCTGGAGCCGACACAGAAGTGAGCTCTGGGGCTGGAGACGACACTGGAGCAAGCTCTGGGGCTGGCTGGAGATCTGGAGCCCTCCCCGGGCTTAACAGGGAAACAGGAGCCCTCCCTGGGCTTAATGGGGAGACAGGAGCCCTCTCCGGGCTTAACTGGGGATCTGAAGCCCATCCTGGGCTTGACTCGGGAACGGGAGCCCCTCCTAGGCTGAAGTGGGGAACAAAACCAAAACATTATACGGTTTTCAGCAGCCATTCCTCTGGACTTCAAAGTAACATGATCCTCTAGAAATCATTCTAATATGCTGATATACTGATAAATATTTTTTATTATTGTTTTCTGTTCATTGTTGAAAACAATTGTGCTGTTTAATATTTTCATGGAAATCATATATATATTTCCCCCAGGAATCTTTAATGAATAAAAAGATATGAATAAAAACATCATTTATTTTAGAATAGTTTTTAACATATCTATTAAGAAACAATATTTCATTAAGTGTTCTTCATTAGGATGTAAACTGAATCACACTAATAACTGCAGACTCGCTGGATGATCAGTCATTTGCTTTCATTTCCATCAGTGCTCATTTATCTTCTGTTGGGTCTGCTACCAGAAAGCCTGTCTGAAGAGATGTGCTGATTTCAGCTGTTTACTCAATCTTGAATGTGGATCATTAAAAAATCCTGCCTGTCCTGTTTTTGTTTCTGAGTAGAAGTACCATCTATTGCCCCGTTTCCACCGCAGGAACTTTACCCAGGAACTAGGGACTTTGGCCTGGTACTCTGTGTTTCCACCGCAGGAGCCAGGAACTAAATAAAGTTTCGGGTAAAAAAAAATGCCCCTCAGAAAGTCCCTGCTGGCAAGGTGGTACTTTTTCAAAGTTCCTGAACTTTCAGGGGCGGGACTTGGGCGCTAAACATCCTGATTGGTTGAGTTCACGCAGCATTGGTTGAGTTCAACCACCATTTATTCGGATCAACATTTTCAAAATATTACTGTTATTGTGTCATGAAATGTAATTTTAAAAGTATTTCAGGCGAGAATGTAGATGTTTAAAAATCAAATCTGTGGTTTATTTATAAAGACAGCGCCTATTTAAAAATGTGTTTCGCCGATCTCAGAGACGGTCAGCTCCACACGATCAGCGGGAGCTCAGTGATCATCTATCCGCCGAGAAGCAGCCTCTCCTCGGCTAGACCTTCTGATATGTGCCGCTGGCTCTGATGTCTCTTTAGTGGTTAAACATAAAATATAATTCAGCTGCGGGGTAAATCTAAAAGGTTTTCTTTGGTCTGTATTCAATTTATCTATATGTTATCTATATGTTAAAATGAAAATAATAAAGGCAAATCTATATAATATTTCATTTCATTGTAATGGCTGTATATCCCTGAACTAAGTACATTTCTGCAGCTGTTCTTATGTTTAAATGAAAACGAAAGGAGGCAGTGGTATTTGATATCCTATTTCGTTTTATTGTAAATATACTGAGAGGAAAATTGCAGTAGCCAAAGCGAGTTGAGTTCACGCAGCATTGATTGAGTTCAACCACCATTTATTCGGATCATGTTAGTGAAGTGAAGTGACATTCAGCCAAGTATGGTGACCCATACTCAGAATTTGTGCTCTGCATTTAACCCATCCGAAATGCACACACACAGAGCAGTGAACACACACACACACACTGTGAGCACACACCCGGAGCAGTGGGCAGCCATTTATGCTGCGGCGCCCGGGGAGCAGTTGGGGGTTCGATGCCTTGCTCAAGGGCACCTAAGTCATGGTATTAAGGGTGTAGAGAGAACTGTACATGCACTCCCCCCACCCACAATTCCTGCCGGCCCGGGACTCAAACTCACAACCTTTCGATTGGGAGTCCGACTCTCTAACCATTAGGCCACGACTTCCCCCATGTTCAAAATATTACTGTTTTATTGTGTCATGAAATGTAATTTTAAAAGTATTTCAGGGGAGAATGTAGTTGTTTAAAACTCACAGCGCCTATTTAAAAATGTGTTTCGCCGATCTCAGAGACGGTCAGCTCCACGCGACCAGCGGGAGTTCAGTGATCATCTATCCGCCGAGAAGCAGCCTCTTCTCGGCTAGACCTTCTGATGTGTGCCGCTGGCTCTGATGTCTCTTTAGTCGTTAAACATAAAATATAATTCGTTTTGGGTAAATCTCTAAGGTTATCTTTGGTCTGTATTCAATTTATCTATATGTTAAAATAAAAATAAAAAAGGCAAATCTGTATAATATTTCGTTTCATTGTTATGGCTGTACACATATCCCTGAACTAAGTACATTTACAGAGAGGAAAATAGTAGCCATGGTCAGCTGACTGAAGTTATCAAGTATATGCTGCTGTTTGCAGATTTACTGGATTTGCGTCGTCGCGGACATCACACTCCTGAGTCGAATGCACAAAGTCCGCACTACCGAGAATGCACGTCCAAAATCAGCGTACTTTGTATTGAGAAACGCGCGCAGACCTACGTCACCAGTCTATTTGCCTAATCTTCCCGGTACTTTACACCGCGGTGGAAACGCAGAAAGCAACAGGTCTGGGGGGAAAAAAGTTCCTGGGAAAAAAAGTTCCTGGTACAAATGTTCCAGGTAATTTCGGTGGAAACGCGGCATATTTGACAGCACCACGTTCTCTGAACCTCTGCTCTGTTTCAGCTTCTCTCTCTCCTCACACCTTCTCAGTGCCAGTGTTTAACTGCCTTCCTCCCACCTCCACAGTCCAAACATGTCCAGTCACACCAGTCTGTTAGTGGCCGACTATTCATCACAGCCCAACTAAATAAACAGCTGATGTGTTTGAGAGATTGCCACATTGAGGCCACTCATTGCACATTTACTGGAGGAAAGTAACCCCAATTACTTTGTTATTGTGCTTTTCCTTTATGTTGTAATACTTTATTGAAATCCTTCTTTTCAAGGCTGTCTATTCAGCAACAGATTTGTGAGCTGAATGTTATCCTCAAACACACACACAAAATGCATAAATGTAATGCTCATGCTTATGCCGTCACACATTTTTTTATTTTAAAATATAGCACAAAGCTTATAAGTGAAGAGACATACAGCCAAGTATGGTGACCCATACTCAGAATTCGTGCTCTGCATTTAACCCATCCAAAGTGTCCACACACAGCAGTGAACACACACAAACCGTGAACACACACCCGGAGCAGTGACCAGCCATTTATGCTGCGGTGACCGGGGAGCAGTTGGGGTTTGGTGCCTTGCTCAAGGGCACCTCAGTTGGTATTGTCGGCCCGAGACTCAAACCCGCAACCTTAGGGTTAGGAGTCAAACTCTCTAACCATTAGGCCACAACTTTCACAAATGGTACAAATGTAGACGTACTATAAATGCAACTATTACAATATTATACAAACAAAACATCCTGTGTCAAAATTTAGCATTAAAACCTCACCTCTTCCCAACCAGCCACACCTCAAGGGTCAGTACCAGCTGGTGGAGCAATTTAAACCAACTTTTTACCCTTGGTTTTAAGTTACACACAATACCTGTTAGTGTTCTCACACAAATATTAGACTGGTATCAGTGCTCCCTCCCTCCCACAGCTCTCTGCCCGCGCACTCTTTGAAGTAGGGATAACTGACAGCCAGGGTCCATCAGTAGTGGATGGCCGCAGATGGCATAGCTCTCTCTTTGTACTCTCAGCCACCATGGCAGCACAGCTGAACACAGGACATAAAGCTGTCATAGGACAGCGTCATTGTAAATTCACAGATTGATCCATTACAGAAGCCGGGCGTGAAATAATTTAAATGCCTCAGAATATAGGCAATGTTCGAAATAAAGCTGTATCCCTGTGAAGGAGTTTTCACCACCCTTGTATTAATAGTGTTTAAAGTGTTTAATCCCTGTTTAAGTTTTTTAAATTCAATTGATCAAACGTGACATGCAGAAAATATATTAATGTAAAAAAAATCTTTATATTTTTCAAGAAAATATTGAAATAAATATGCAATGGTTTTCACAAAATATGTTAAGCACCACAACTGTTCACAACATTGATAATAAAAATCAACATGTAACCCAGCACTGATACTGAAAGAATGTGCTAGCAGGCATTGTACACGACACTATACACTAATACAAAAAATGCTAAATGCTAAATCTAAATGTTCAATCTAAATGTTAAATCTAAATCTAAATGTAAAATCTAAATCTAAATGTTGAATCTAAATGTTTGGGTTGAAACCAGTCTATGGTTGAAACTAAATATTTAGCTAATATGCAAATTCAAAATCCCGGAAGTGCCAAAATAAAAGCTCAATGAGGTCATTGTGTGTTTATAGCATTGTGTTAATCTCATTCGAAGAAATTGACTCTTGGACATGGATTATCTTGATAATGACTACCTAAAGTAATAAACACGTTTGGAGAAACTGTATTTGAAGAGTACGCTAATGTATGTACATATTAGGGAACAATGTGAGTGATGTGTACGTTTAGTTTTATTATCTGATCCACACTCCAGAACAGAGGGCGGTATTGCGCCAATAAGCTGGATGCCAACCGCCGTTAAACTGGGAAGAAGACGAATATAACCATAGACATGTATAGAAAGGCTAGATAGCTTACCGGCGCTGAGAGCCAATGGGACCCGACGACGTCGAACGGCGGCCATCTTAGGACAGGACCGCTCGTCCAGTTATAACATTAAAGTCTATTGTGCATGTAGTGCTGAAATAACTATATTTTGCTCAATTTTCAACCAATTTTCAAACGGCTTGGTGTGTCATAAACTTCAGGGATGTGGCTATTTAACTGCATACTTGTGAAATATTATTAAGAAAATAGTATATTAAGTAGACTAGACAGGTAAAGTACTAGCTATACCCATACACACACACAGTAATGATGTCAATATTTATAAGGTACATGAAACATGAAATAGTGCAATTTAGTTTATTACTAATATTTACATTATTAAATACATGTGTAAATTTATGTATAATATAAATCTGTCTCAAGTTGCCATTCTGTAAAATAAAGAGAAAAGAGATGGGTCTTTGTTTTTTTACTTAGGTCCAAAGGCACACAATTAGAAAAAACTTACAAAAAAAATATACAAAATATACAAACAAAAACAAAAAGACACAAAACTCTTTCCATCAATACAATATAATCAATACAGCTCCCTCCCTCTCCTCCTCTCATTTTCCACAAGCGTAATCAGAAGTTCTGTAAAAAAACAACAACAAAGTAATCCAAATGTAAAGATGTTTTTAAGAAACCAAACCACTTGGAAATCATGTGTAACTCAAAGCTATGTTGAAACGAAAGACTAACCCTGCCTCTCCCACCAATTTACAATTGCTTGGTGACTAACTTACGACCTCTTCACTGCTAGCCAGCAAATAAATACAACCACATCCACAAAATGACATTTAGACAAAAGATTAGGTTGTCAAGAAACGTTGTTGGTCTCAGGAAACCTGTTAATAATTGAAAATGTCGACTGTGGCATCACTTTAGAGTAGAGGGCAGCCATGAAACACACAGCTACGCTGCAATGTTAAGCGTTTCTCAAAACGTGAAGCTACAATTTAAACATCGGCATCAGCACAAATCATAGCCACGTTAATAAGGTTTGTAATAAACCAAACCGTTTGTAAATCCGTCAAGAATTCAGCAAGTTACGAGCATTTTAGTTGGCGTATGTCACTCACCTTCCGTCCACAGCAGCAGTTAGCAGCAGCGCAGTCTCCTGACCTAAGATGGCCGCCAAGTGACGACACAGCTGACTCCGCCTTGAGCCATCTAGCCTTTCTATACATGTCTATGAATATGACGGCTTGCTGTGAGTTACAATAGTGAGAATATATTTTTTTCACGAAATAATTATTTAAATTTAAGAGTACAAGTTATTTTCATACAGTGGTATTGATTTTGGAGTTAATAATCTATTAAATCTAAGGTGTAAAGTCAGCAACATATATGCAAAAGGTGTAAAGACGCTATTCTCCGGTTTAACAGGCAAGACTAAACGAGCCATGGCCTGATCCTGGCTTAATCTAAACCCTGTTTGTTACTTACATAATACAGCATATTTGTGATTGTGCTGTAAAAACACGTTTTATAATGAATAACTAACAGGGGAGCTCCATTAATTACACGACTCAAAAGTGGATTTACATAAACCATATATACATCTTGAAGACTATTACTAAATGTCTATCATCTGACAGGATAGTCTTTGATAAGAATTGCAGGTGAGCACATTTAACAGACATGAAACCGGCATCTGAGTTCACTCATTGTTGTCAACACTGCTTTAGATGAGTGTATGTGTAACCGGCCTAAATCTGCCCACTGTTATGATCTGCGTTGTGTTGGTTTATTCAGAGAAGACACCGGACACTGGAACTGCTGCTCATGGAGAATTTATTTTCATCGAGGAAGTAGATGGTACTCTCCTCAGCATGCTCAAAGGAGTCTGGATGGATTAAACAAAATACAGCAACAATGTGTTCACTCTGTGATTCAATCACCTCTCCTCAGCGCGCTCAAAGCAGACTCAGCACACATCACAATGATAATGACATCAAAAATACTGTGTGTGAAACATGTTACATACAATGGCAACATTAATTGTCACAAGCATTTACACCAAACATACATTACATTCTCCTGCAGCTATTTTTTAAGTCGATCACAAACTAGTAAAGAAACAAACTGATACAAAATGAATACATTAGGAAATTTAACAGAAATAAAACATACCTGGATGGATTAAACAAAATACAGCAACAATGTGTTCACTCAAATCAAATACCAGTAAATGAATCAGTAAAATTCACCGTGTTCTATTGACGCACACACATACTCAAATTGCTGTTCTCAGTAATAAAACTATCAAATCCTATCCATCCATTCATAAAACACTTCCTACAACACTTATAACAGTCTTAACAATAATATTACAGCATATTATAAACTTAATCACATTTAGGATAACTTTTATACTTTTATATAAGAAGAGCACCTCTAATTGCTTACCTCTCCTCAGCGCGCTCAAAGCAGACTGAGGACGCAGCACGAGGTGAGCGGCAATGACGTCACGACGTCAACAAAAAAAGATCGCAAAACTCTTTAACCAAATGAATACTAATGATGTCAAAAACCAAATTATAGCCTTTTCTTGGACACAGTAATATAAAGTAAATAAACTAAAATTGACAGGAAGGATTATTGGTGAAATACATGTATTCTCAGTGGATATTCACTCATGAATATTAACATCCGTCACATATGTCATGTAATCAAACAAATCTACATACAGTAACTAAACACAGGTTATCTATTTTATTTGTCCATTTGCAATATTGATAATTTTAGGAACATTTGTGTTGGATAAAAAGCGAGTTACATCATTTACTAACTCAACATGCAGATGCAGTATATCACAGATAAATCACAGAGGAGACTGACTCTTGTCTGGATGTTACAGGGACAGATGAGACACATGTGTGTTTATCTGGTGAAGAGAGACTGATGAAGGAATGCTGCCATCAAAGGATTTGTGTAAGTACACTACAAAAATAAATGAAATATTTTAATTAGTGTAATTTCAAAGAGTTATAACAGCACTTTTCTTATTGTTGATTTCTGTGCATTTGCTGCAGATCTTTTGTGGTGGAGCAGGACCTGCAAGGAAAGGGGAAAAAAGGAAATACCTGAAACAAAAGCATAAAGTAATTACTTTTTGTATTGTGTGTGTGTGTATTTGTGTAGGTTATGAAAATGTCTGCAGACTGGTGTGTGCACTGAGGATGGAGAAGTCCACTGCAGCATCCGGAAATGGTCCAGAGATATGGATGAGATGCTCCATCACTCCAGCTCTCACCAGCTCTCATCAGGACCAGATGCTGCTGTGGTCTTTTCCTCATCGGTGGCCCCAGAGCAGCTAGAGCATCTAGAGAAAGACAGAAAGACACCGAGGATTTGATTTTGGTAAAGTTTGTTCTGCTGGTTTCTGTTTATACAATGAAGGCTGACTTTCAGAAGCTTCAAAAAGCATCATCAAAAAATGTGATGGAGCTTTTATCTGAAGTCATTGACAGTGCTCTTATTACAGGGGCTACAATCCTCTGATCAACCTGGAGAAAAGAGGCGTGCTCACAGACATACTGGTGGTTTTGAACCAGTTCAGTGGTTTAGCCCACTACAAAAGTAATAAATTAATTAATGTACTTGTAAACTATGTGTAAATGTTTTAAAGGTAGTGGTGCTTGTGGAGAGCAGGCACACGATTGTTTGGAGCAGACACAGCAGCAGTCAGATTGTCCTGCACGTGTTCTTTTGCTCTCGCTTCAAGGTTGTGTGGTTCAGAGAGCCGACATCATGGTCTTCCTCATCCTGTTGCTCAACGACATCCCCGTTGAGAAGAGTGAGACTGTGAAGCACAGCGCAGCAGCAGAATCAGAACAGCTGTGTTGAGATGATAGTAAGATGTGGGGTTCACCATCTGTAAATACATGATTGTTAGAATAGTAAGTTTGAATGAAGCTTTTGTTTCATGTGTTGATTACTTGTACATGTATGCATTTATTGTGATGCTAACATTTATACATTCTTTTAATCATTTAAACATGTTTCTTGTTGTCAGTAAATAAAATATAAATATTTTATCTATTTGTGTATTAATTGCTTGACTGAAAACTGATGCATTCACATCAACTGCATTAGTGTATATTCATGTATAGCTATGTCACGACAGAAAATACATTTTGCTTCTTTTACTAAAATGTAATTTTAAGGAAAAAAATTTATATAATTATTGATTGGCATTTATCATTATTATTGCATGTAAGTGTTGGTGTGGGCAAAGGATGCAGTTCATTATGGGGTAATCTTCATTGTTGAGTAGTAATACTTACATTTTTAGAGTATAAAATCATCAGTCTTCTCCAAAGGTGAGATCTTCGAGCAGCTGTTAGACGTGTGCAGACATTGCAGAGTCGCTGAGAGAAACTGTACTGGACTGTGGAGTTAGTGATGCTGTGAAGTGGTAGTGCACCTGTACCTCTTTTTATTATTATTGCCAAACTTATAACATAAAAGATCAGGGTAAGACGGTTGTATTTAACAATAACAACCATAACGCCATAAAACCGTAAATAAAAATGTAACGTGTTCATCATATGAGATCCTATACAAGAAAAAAAAAAATCACATAAAATAATTGAAAAAAATATTATAGAGATAACGATTTGGGGTTTTCTAATTCTATATATAAAAAAAAACATTAGTGGAGTTAAAAATATAAAAACTACAGGAGCATTGAGCAGCATAGAGCGCCCTCTCGTGGCTGTAGACGGTCATGTTTTCTCTTGGTTCATTTCAAATTAATTTTGATAAGTCGCAGGACCAGCCAAACTATGAAAAAAGTGCGATTTATAGTCCGGAAAATACGGTAGTCATTATCACGATAATCCATGTCCAAGAGTCAATTTCCTCGGATGAGATGATTTTTATTCATTCCTTATTTAACACGATGCTATTAACACACACGGATCTCATCGAGCTTTTATTTTGGCACTTCCGGCATTTTATATTTGCATATTAGCTAAATATTTAGTTTCAACAGAAACATTTAGATTCAACATTTAGATTTAGATTTAACATTTAGATTCAACATTTAGATTTAGATTTAACATTTAGATTTAACATTTAGATTCAACATTTAGATTTAGATTTAACATTTAGATTTAACATTTAGATTTATATTTAACATTTAGATTTAACATTTAGATTTAACATTTATATTTAACATTTAGATTTAACATTTATATTTAGATTTATATTTAACATTTATATTTAACATTTAGATTTATATTTAACATTTAGATTTATATTTAACATTTAGATTTATATTTAACATTTAGATTTAACATTTATATTTAGATTTATATTTAACATTTAGATTTAACATTTAGATTTATATTTAACATTTAGATTTAACATTTAGATTTAACATTTATATTTAACATTTAGATTTAACATTTATATTTAGATTTATATTTAACATTTATATTTAACATTTAGATTTATATTTAACATTTAGATTTATATTTAACATTTAGATTTAACATTTAGATTTAACATTTATATTTAACATTTAGATTTAACATTTATATTTAGATTTATATTTAACATTTAGATTTTATATTTACATTTAGATTTTATATTTAGATTTAGATTTAACATTTAGATTTAGATTTAGCATTTAGATTTAACATTTAGGTTTAACATTTAATATTTATATTTAACTATTTAAAATATCTCTAAGTTGACAAATATTGTTGTAAATGTGCTAAAAAGTGACCGTCAAAAAATTCATACCAGTTTTTTTACATTGTTTGAAGCTAAATGTGACAAAATGTTGCTGCTATTTTCAGCATGAGCAGCCTTAAAAATGGCGCCCGATAACTGGGAGGGGTAATTTAATGTGACAGTCCTAAAAAGAGATTAGATTAATTACACTTACAAATTGTAATTAATAAATTGTATACATGTACATTTTTGAATAAAGCCTGAATTTTCCACGCCCTTGCGAAGCACAATTGGTTTGGATGGGTCCACGGAGCCAATAAGAAAGCCCTGACTGAACCTTCCCGTCAACAACCATCATGCTGTCTTGAGATAAGGTCCCCGGGGTTCATCATCTGTGCGCACGAGACCCCTGTAAAACAACTTTACAGTCTTTACAGTTGGGTTCTTCACTCAAAAGAACAAAGTCATGAAAGCCTGAGAATGGATGATTCACTCAAAAACGCGAGAAGCATTTTGACAAACCATCCACAACTTCTGACTGAAACTAGCTTGATTCCACATTAGGAGTGAATGCTGAAGACCTCAGAGAGTTGTTATACATTGTGAGGATGAAGTGATTACTGATGATGACGTTATAAAACAATCCCACAAGCAGCACAAGTGGAGAGAATGGCGTATCACCACTTAATACCGGCCAGTCCAACGGACCTCACTGTAAGCTCGATGCTTGGACAGCAGTCCCAGTTTTTTCCGGTTGGATACGGGAAACAGCAGTTTGCGAACGTACTCCATAACTCGATTTGTCTGGCACTCAAAGAAGCCGCGTCTCCCGCTCACCTCTCTGTGGAGACGAGAGACCCCGGACTGGAACCTGAGGATGACCCGTGGTTCACCTGGAAGGCAAGGAACTGTGGGGGCAGTTTCACAGAAGCGGCACGGAGATGGTCATAACAAAGTCTGGAAGGTAAGAAGGTGATTTGACACGTCTTTTGAAAATGGGCACTGGACTGCATTAGCTTCATTCTATTTATTTCTCCAAGTATTTTTACTTGAACACTTGTAAACAAGTGAAAGCGTTTTGCTTCTTTGAGGCGCATGTTTCCAGCATTCAAAGTGTGCTGCAGCGGCTTGTACAGGAATTCGAGGTAGGCTACATCCTGCTGATGGATAAAGTTGCAGCCGATGACTACAGATATAAGTTTCACAACTCTCGCTGGATGGTGGCTCGAAAGGCCGATCCAGAAATGCCCAAACGAATGTACATCCACCCAGAAGGTCCTGCTACCGGGGAGCAATGGATGTCCAAATCTGTGACCTTTCATAAGCTCAAATTGACGAACAATATATCTGACAAACATGGATTTGTGAGTATTTAATGTGATTCATCTTTTATGAATGAGGTTTATTGTAAATTTCTCCTCAAAATAATTGTCTTAGGTTACTGTCACCAAAACCGTTCAAAACCTACGTGTTTCCCGAGACAGAATTTATAGCTTGTGACGGCATACCAAAACGAAAAGGTGACAGATACAAATGCTTTAAAGGTTAATAAATCTGTGAACAATTTTCACAACACTCTTGAAATGTGGTATCATCATTAACATGTTTACCACACCTTTACAGATAACTCAGCTGAAAATCGATAATAACCCATTTGCCAAAGGATTCCGAGATACCGGAAATGGGAGACGAGAGAAAAGGTATTTCTGTTTTTCAGGTTTATGCCTTTACAGTCCTGTTTAAAAGCCCACATCTAAAATGCAACGATCTTTTTTTCTCAGAACAAATTATATGATCTGCATAGACTTTTAAGTGAAAAGTTGAACTAAACAATATTAATTTCTGACTATGCCCCTTTTGCTTTAATAACAGCACAAACTGCATGGACACAAATTTGTGTAAAACCTGATTATCATTTTCTCCAGCATGATTTGAGAATGTATAAAAGAGCCCATTGCACTTAGCAAATCTGACCTCTGGAAAAAAATAGTTTACATGATCATATCACAAATTGACTTATTATTTGATTAGTGCAAACGTCTTCTAATTTAATTAAAATATTTATTTATACTGTATCATGCTATTTTGTGTAAAAAAAAACTTTATTTCCAGGTTTAAATTAGATTTTAAATTAGATCTCAGATTTTCAATGTAGTCTTTTGAACAGTAGTGTGTGTCTGAAAAGAATCAGATTAATATCCACTGACATTTGTATTTTTCGACAATTAGGAAACAGATGTTACATCAGAGGTGTGATGTGGCACCGAAAAAAGCCAATGTGTTCACAGAAGACTCGTCTTTTCATCAAAGTTCATCAAATCCTTTAATTCAAGAAATATGTATATATTTTTTATACTTATGATATTATTATTTTTTATTGATATGATTTGGTGATCTCATTTATAATTCATATTATTATTTCTATTCCAAACACACATTTATGAGATATTTATTCTACAGATAAAAATGAGAGAGACATTGATGGATATGGAGAGGAGAAGGGAAGCAATGAAGATAGAAAGCATTCAGTTTCTAAAGATGAGCAAAATTCCACAGAAATCTCAACAACAGTGCAAGAGTCCAAGGATGATTCAAAAGAGGAGATACAAGGAGAAAGGAACATAAGGGTCATCACAAAAGAAAAGCATGGTGAAGAGGGTTCTGAACATTTAACAAAACACTTGGACAAAAAAACATGCTGAACAACACAAGTTTGCAGATGATGTTTCTCAGAAGGGTTCGCCCACTCGGCACTATTACATCCCCACTCCAGGCCTAATTAATTCACATGTCTTGTAAAATTTATGCCAGTTTAATTAGTTGGGACACTTCCATTTTTGGCATCTGAAGCAACTGATCCTTGGTTTTCTATAAGGTCAAATGAAGGGGAGGGTCAAGGTTACACCACTTCATCCTTACAACAAAGACTTATTGGCATGCCTGATTTTCAGCAGTTCAGAACAACCTCTCAGGTAGGTTGACAATTCATGATGTAAACCTATTTGGTTGAATATTACTAAAAATACAATTATTTATTGTAAAAGAATTAAGAAAACGCAATAATGTTTTTAAAAAATATATATAAAAAGACATTAAACGTGATAAAAACAAAATGTGTTGGTTTATTGCCTTTAATTTACGTATTTTTTTTTAAACAACTAAATAATAAAATCAAATGCTAATAATAATAGTGATTTTATCAGATTTTTTCAGGGTGAGCTTGTTTCAGCGCATGGAAATGTATTATCATATCCACAGAGTTACGTGACCACATCTGTTGCCACCTCCTCTGCTGTATCATATCAGGTTCAAGGCCCCCTTATTTTCAACATTGGCTACCGGGCCAGATGCAGACCTTACTCTGTGCCAATGTGGGTGCATGGCCAAAAAATGCCACAAACCACAGTATTTGTACCATATGGTGAAATTGATACAAATGAGCATGCTGGTATTACAACTACTGTATCAACTGAGTTTAGATCAAATCCTAATGAGGATCAAAACATACCGCGCCGGGATCTCTAGAGATGTCTGTTCAGGAGTAACAACAAATTCAGCTGTAATGATGTGCATTATATCTAAAGTCTATGGTATGTATCAACTGAAGATCTGGATTAAAAATTAATATATTCTATTTATTCTTTAGTCTTAATCTGCTGTGTAAAAGTGTGAAGAATGTTTAAAATAGCTAAATAAAGTTGCAGAGCAACCATTAAATAAATGTCATACCATTTTTCTTTGTTTTCCCCCTGTTTTTTTTTTTTTTTTTTACCATCGAAAGTAGTCATATGACTAATATACATTTCATTTAATCGTATTTTAGGCTATGTTTAAGCAATATCTAACAGTCCTACCATACAGTTTCAATCTACTTCTCATGATCCATTTTTACCGACGATTAATTAAAAGTTAAGCCTAAGGTTTATAATAAATAATATATATTTTACATTAAGTACTTGTATTTGACGTTTAAGAATTTTTATGAACTTCTAACTTTTTTCATGCGGGCAAAATCTGCACCTGATTGATGCAGATGATAATCATTTGACCACAAGAGGTCACATGAGGAAACATGGAACCAGATCTGCGGCTAAAACAGTTTACCCCGGGAAGGGGGCTTTAAAAGTATTTAAAAATTTACACACACACACACACACACACACACACACACACACACACACACACACACACTGAAATCCACAAAACTATCTAAAATGTAATGTTAGTATAAAATCTGGAAAACTGAGCTCAAATCAAATGAATTATCCCGTTAATGGGCTACATCTGCAACACAATTGATGGCGAACTTTAATCCCATAAATATTTAATAATTGTAAAGGGAAAATACTAATTATAGTATATCAATGTATTTCTTGAGTTGAAAATGTTTTTTTTTCTTGAGTTGAATAACACTGGAAATAAAAATGGAATGACGTAACACACAAAGCGTCATCACAACGCGCAGCTTATGTTGTCATGGTACAGATCAGTTTTAGCTTGTGTACTGGTAGCAGAATAATATGGTAAATTCTCGGCTGCAACACGGAACATAAGTTGCATATTATGAAATAAAACTGCCAGTAATATGTCGACTAGCATTAGCAGATGCAACTGGGAAAATGACTGCTAGTTAGCTGCTGTCGCGATCGTTAGCTGACAGATTGTTTAGCCGTTCACCTTTAATTGCTGTCCAGAAATCATGCCGCAGATCTCAGTCAACTACATTTTATTAGGCGGACAGTTCTTGCTGCTCTTCACAGTGCTGCTTTTACAGTGTCTTGAAGGGATTCACTCGCAAAACTCAACCGAGGCCCTCGGGAACACAGTAACGACCAGCAAAACAGTTGTGTTCAGCAATCAGCCAGAAGAAAATGTGACGAGGAATGTTACAACGTTACCTGCTGAAATATCAAATCACACGGAGCAGTATGAGTACAGCCCCCCATCACCTGTCGTCCTCTGTCTATATCTGTAAGTAAACATCTCATCTTTATGAAGCACGCGGGCTGTTTTGTGTAAACAACACCAAACTACAGTTTCAGTTCAGTCCTATCATGATGATAAATAATTCGTGCACTTTTCTCTTTTAGACCAGAGGAATTCATATTTTGTCAAGATCCAGTCGATCACGGAGGAAATGTCTCTGCCTTTCAGGAACTGGGCTATGGATGTGTAAAGGCAAGTACATTTTAATTGGAAAGATTGTGTTGCACTAATAACTTGAGTGTCAGAGCCTTTCCAACAGATGGCTTTATGTAGGTGTAGCGAAACTTAAAAACTTGTAACTTACATTTTCTCATAGTTAGGCGGTCAAGTGTTTAAAGATGTGAACCATACCAAGGTGTTTTGCACGGCACTAGATGGCATAGAGTGCGCTGGACCACGGGAGTTTCTCAGAGGCAATGAGCCATGCATCAAGTAAGTGAAACACAACATAATATATGGTTCCCAGAATTTGAAATATATAATAAAT
Source organism: Carassius carassius (assembly GCF_963082965.1). NCBI lineage: Eukaryota > Metazoa > Chordata > Actinopteri > Cypriniformes > Cyprinidae > Carassius > Carassius carassius. Next base: position 30,789,723 of record NC_081758.1, on the reverse strand, counting down.
AATTTAATATATACACTTAGGCAGAAACTATTTGCACATTAAATTGCATTAAACACTATGTACACTAAGTGAAAAAGCTGCTATTTGCTCCAAGTATAAATCATAGCGTTAGATGCTAGTCATGTTTTAGTGCAAATAGTGGCAGATAATATTTACAGATCAGTGTGTTGTAGTACATTATAAAACAGTAGGTTTGAAGTTGATTTAAATTTTGACCCATAACCAACATTGAACTTGCTGATCAATAAAGGTGTCCTTGAAGTTCCAGGTCTGCGATCAACGTGCCTATTAAATACACATTAACCGCTTTGTTTCAACTTCTCTCTTAACTAGTATGACATTTGAGATCTTGAGAGCTTGTTATTGCTCTTATCTGTAGTAAAACTTGATAGCTAGCTATTGAAATGTTCACAAAACTGACTTGACTTACAAAATTATCTAAACAATTCAAGAGTAAACTGGTCTTAAATCCTTATTCAGTATTCACCTTTGACTAGAAAGGTCATGGAAAATTAAATTGTCAAGAACGTTGGAACCCTGCTAATAGGTTTCTATATATATATATATATATATATATATATAAAAATTTAAAAACATCACTTAGATGGCAGCCAGTTACATAGTGTTTCCTGTTTAACCTCTTATTCACAAGAGAGTTTACATCATTTTTAATTTCGTTACCACAAGAGGGCAGTAAATATTGTGGATCCCATCAGTGATCCTCAAATCTGGCTCATGAGATCCACTTTCCTGCAGTTTAGCTCCAACCCTAATTAAACGCACCTTTTGTGGTTTAAGGATCACTGGTCTACATGACAAGACTTTTCCGATTATTAACTGTGGACCGTGTGTCAGTACTTACATAGCTTATGCATAATCTTAGCTTTTTTAAGCTATACAGCCTATTAAGGCATTGGCAATGTTTTTCTTTGTGATTTATTAAGATACACAGGACACTACTTCATCACCACCCTACTGTACTCATTTTTCCTGGGATGTTTTGGCGTCGATCGGTTCTGTCTCGGACACACTGGGACTGCGGTGGGAAAGCTGCTTACACTGGGAGGTCTTGGCATCTGGTGGTTTGTGGACCTCATTCTCCTTATAATAGGAGGCCTGACCCCCAGTGACAGCAGCAACTGGTGCACTTTCTACTGATTTAAAGTAGCTGTATCTAATTCATCTTTCTCATGCTCACAAGTTATATTTAATACTGTATTCATGTGGGCTTACAATGGGCCTTATTTGCTATTATGTCTAAAATACTGTTCTCTTTTGTAAAGTGTTTATGTGAAGCAGTGTTGTAAATAAATGTCATCTTCAAAGAGTAGAACTCTTAATTTATATATCAATTTTTATGATGATCTGAGTGTAATCTATATTAAACAAGTAATTTTTTTTTTCTAAATGGACTACACCTTTCCGTCCTTGTGTGGCCTTTCTGAACATGCTCCCAATTATAAAATGTTTAAAATCAAATCAGATTTTGGTTTTCAGGGCCGGATTGCAGTCAAATCAGCTGCAGAGATGATACAGATCTAGTTTTAGACTGAGTACCTACAAAGAGCGGTCAACAGACAGATGTTATGAAACAGCTTGCAATTAAAAATACATACAGTAATAGACACAAGAAAACATGCATCTCTAGTTAGAAATCATATGGGTACAAAGACTTGTTTTGACTAGTGCATGGCAGTGAAAAGGATTCTGTATTTGAAAACAATTGAAAGCAGTAGGAAGAATGTGCATACAGTGTTTATGTTGACCATGTGATGGATTACCCCTGACAGATAATCGGCTTCAATGTTTACATGCACTACAAGTCTCTTTCACTCAAAACACAATGATTATTTTTTTGAGCAGCAAATCAGAATTAGAATGATTTCTGAAGGATCACGTGATATTAAAGACTAGAGTAATGACTGGTGAAAATTCAGTTTTGCCATCTCAGAAATATTTACAGGCAAAACAGTTATTAAAATATAAATTTTAAACCGTAGTGGATATGAGTATCTAATGATATTTGTCAATTTAAAACTGACATTACACTCAATCAGGACAATATATACAGAAGAACAATACATCTTAGAAAATAAAAGACTTTTGAATTCATATCCAAACGCATCACTTGGCCTTACTGTATGCTATTAATATAATGCCCATATAATGCACATTATAAAAACTAAATGCACATTATAAAAACTAGCAAGATTCAGTCCACTTCATCAGGAACCACTGTTAGTGTGATTTCTTCATTAGCACGTCGCACCACCAAAGACAGAACTTTGTCTGACTGCACGGCCTGACTCACGTTCTCTGTAGAGTGCACTGATTGTCCATTAATGCTGATTATCACATCTTGGTTGAGCAAGCCAGCGCTACAAAAGTGCAAAACAAAGTTCATAATGTGAAATCTTTGTGATACTCTTTGTTATTCTACAGAGTACAGCTTGTATTGTCTGTGAATTGCAGCAGCTAACTGTTCAGACTTTGGATCTAAACTGGCCCATTTATTTGTAAAAAATAAGAAAACAATAGAGAGTCCAGGGTGTTTTGGTTTAATTATCTGTAGTTTGTTCAAGTGGAAGGTTCACTTAAATACAACAGCCGAATCAAACTTATCCACTTAAAACGACAGTTCACCCAGAAATGAAAATTCTGTCATTACGTAAAGAATGTCGGTGACCAAAAAATTCTGGTGCATACAATGGAAGTCAATGGAACAAATTTGGTTACCAACTGTTTTAGTTATCAACATTCTTCTGTTTCAAAGAAGAATGTAAGCCACATAGGTTTGGAACGACAAGAGGGTGAGTAAATAATCATTTTTGGGTGAACTATCCCTTTAAATTTCTAATACCAGACACTTACACAAAAACAAAATACCTTAGGAGGAATGGCATCCTAGGACAGAAGTGCTACAGAAAAAATGTGTTCTTTGGCAAATATGTAAAAGCCCTTGTGGTATACGATGAGGATATATATCTTGATCTGACTGAAGGTTATGATAGTAAGAAAGGGGCCCCTGGGCTTAGATGAGTGAAGAAGAAGGTGGTTGGGGTTAATCAGGAGGAGTAAGAAGAGGTGTAGGCAAATACCTTTACCTGAAGGCAGCTGTCCCTGGAATAACCTCATACACATACACCCCAGATCTCACATCTGGGAAGTTGCTCTCCTTCTCCTTGAGCTCCCTAATCAAACTAATGACACAAACATTAAAAAACAAAACAAAAAAGCAATATAAATAGATCTTTATATCTTCAAAAAAGCATATTTTGAAGAAAAAAAAGAAACGTACGCAGCTGAAAGTTGAAGCATTCGCACTCCTATATATCTTTTTTTAGTCTGCATTCTTCCTGAAAATGTAATAAAGAAGTTAATTTAATCAAGATAAAAACAGCTAAGCAGCTCATAAGAAATTTGCAAACCTTTTCTTTGTCTGTCATAGGAGTCTGCAAGGAACTGGCGTATGCGGTCCGAGGGAATGGCAAATGATATTCCTGGCGTAACCTTAAGCGTGTTTATGCCAATAACATCCCCATCCTTGAAAGAGCAAACAGGGGGCATAATATTGATATGCACTGTAATGGATTAACAGCTACTTTGAGACACACAAGGAGACGGTGGCCACTGGGTTTACTAATTTAATTATAATGATTATTAAATACTTTATTAATCCTTCACAGGAAATGACATTGTTAAAACAGCAATCACAATTCAATCATTGCACACCGACATATCTACCTAACTAAACAACTTAAAGGATATCTTACAATAAAAAACAAAAACATGTTACACATTACAAGACATAAAAATAGTAATAGAGAATACTGAGGTCATTATTTAAACAAGTAAAATGTTTGCATGTACATAGTTTATATATAAAAAATAAATGATATACAGTACAGACCAAGTTTGGACACACCTTCTCATTCAAAGAGTTTTCTTTATTTTCATGACTATGAAAATTGTAGATTCACACTTAAGGCATCAAAACTATGAATTAACACATGTGGAATTTATATATGGAATATATGGAATATATGGAAAAAAGTGTGAAACAACTGAAAATATGTCATATTCTAGGTTCTTCAAAGTAGCCACCTTTTGCTTTGATTACTGCTTTGCACACTCTTGGCATTCTCTTGATGAGCTTCAAGAGGTAGTCACCTGAAATGGTCTTCCAACAGTCTTGAAGGAGTTCCCCGAGAGATGCTTAGCACTTGTTGGCCCTTTTGCCTTCTGTCTGCGGTCCAGCTCACCCCTAAACCATCTCGATTGAGTTCAGGTCCGGTGACTGTGGAGGCCAGGTCATCTGGCGCAGCACCCCATCACTCTCCTTCTTGGTCAAATAGCCCTTGATGCCTTCAGTGTGACTCTACAATTTACATAGTCATGAAAATAAAGAAAACTCTTTGAATGAGAAGGTGTGTCCAAACTTTTGGTCTGTACTGTATATATCATGTATACATATATCACTTCATGTATTATAAAATAATACTTTTAACTTCATTTGCTTATCCAGTTGCATCGCTTGATTGAAGTTTTATGGTGCATCTGTGCTTTTTTTAATACATATTTACAAGCTTCCATTGTGCACTATAAATGGAAATCTTTTTTTTATTGCAACGCCAGATGCACGCTCGAGCCTGAGGCTCCTTCAAGGACACATGTTGTGTTTTCCTTTACAAGATCAATAGAATAATATAAATCACTACAGGTAATTTGCCCAGGCTATACTAAATTTCCAGATGGAAGCAGACATAGAAACAGTAGACACTGCACAGTAAGGAACCATGAATTCCAAAACTGAATGCTGCACACATAAAAACAAGAGTTATAACCTTGGGGGAAGTTTTTCAGAAACAAATAGAGATAAACAAATCAGTAGCAGCTGAGAGTGAAAATTACAGTGGGTATAGAAATGTACCCCCCTTTAAAATGATCATATTTTGATGCTTTGCAGCCTGAAATGAAGATGGGCAGAGTTTTTGTTTTATCCAGCTATATTTACTCATTGCAACCAATAACATCCAAGTGAAAGATATAACACCAACACGTCAAAAAAAAAAAAAAAAAACAGAATCACTGAGTTGGAAAAATGACCACCCCCTTGTGTCAGTATTTTGTTGAACCACCTTTTGCTTTATCAGCGCCTACACTTTCTCTGCCGGCTGAAAAGAGCAAGTCTCCCTCCACCCATCCTCACCACATTCTACAGGGGCACCATAGAGAGTGTGCTGACCAGCTGCATCACTGTCTGGTATGGGAATTGCAGTTCAGCAGCCCGCAAGACCCTCCAGTAGACAGTGAACACAGCTGCAAAGATCATTGGTGTCCCTCTCCCCTCAATCCTGGGCATTTTCCTTACATGATGCTTCAGCAAAGCCAACATTATCGTGAAGATCCCCACCCATCCCTCCCACAGTCTCTTCCAGCTCCTACCTTCACGAAGATGGTACCAGAGCATCAGAGCCCGCTCCGCCAGACTGCTCAACAGTTTTTTCCCCCAGGCTGTGAGAGCCCTGAACTCACCTAACCCTCCTCTGAAACAATGGACCATCTTTTCACACACACTGCTGTGTACATATTCCCAAAAAAGACTCTGTAATATGTGTGTTTACATGCTGATGCACTACAAATCATCTTGCACTGTTCTTCAGCTACCTGTTTGACTTACGATGTTTCACTTTGCACATGTACAGTATTATGTGAAGCATTTGTATAGTTTGTATTTTTTTAGTTTATGTATAGGTAAACATTTATATATATTATATTTATAGTCAAAATCTGTCAGTTATATAAGCAGGTCACATTTGTATACAAAAAATCAGCAAGCTGGCAAAATATGTTTTACAGGATCAAATGAAATACATTATGTCTCTCTCTTATACAGACTCCCCTGCCTGTGCTTTTACTTGGTCGTTCTTCAGACCTGAGGCCAGGAGAGTTTGTAGTAGCCGTGGGAAGCCCGTGTTCCCTTCAAAACACAGTTCAAAAAACATTTTTTTTTTTGACGTGTTGGTGTTATATCTTTCACTTGGATGTTATTGGTTGCAATGAGTAAATATAGCTGGATAAAACAAAAACTCTGCCCATCTTCATTTCAGGCTGCAAAGCATCAAAATATGATCATAATAATAATGAAGTAAAACAGTTATACTGTTTTACTTCATTATTATATGTCTGTATTTATGTAGTACCTGGTCCTGTGAGTCACAACATTTTGTTACACTGTATGTCCACACATGCAACAGAATGACAATAAAGCTCAACTTGACTTGACTTGACTTTTTCCAACTCAGTGATTCTGTTTATTTATTTATTTTTGTAAAAAAGAAATCTGACATGTTGCCTCTTGAATGTTAATAGTTGCATATACATAATACGTAATAAAAGACAGGATAATAAATGGTTCTTACCAAGTTTACAAGAGGTCCTCCTGAGTTTCCGTACTGTGAAAGAAAACATTGACATTCTATTCATGAACATGGACAGATACAGCTAAAGTGTCGATTTTGATAATACGGGTCTATATGTAGAATGATTACATTTATACTAGCATCTGTTTGAATATAATCCATATCAGAGTTCCGCAGGCCAAGTTCATGACCTCCTCGGTGGGTAGTGCTGACGATACCCGTGGTCACTGTGTTTTGAAGGGAAAACGGGCTTCCCACGGCTACTACAAACTCTCCTGGCCTCAGGTCTGAAGAACGACCAAGTAAAAGCACAGGCAGGGGAGTCTGTATAAGAGAGAGACATAATGTATTTCATTTGATCCTGTAAAACATATTTAGCCAGCTTGCTGATTTTTTGTATACAAATGTGACCTGCTTTTCACAGTTTTGTGACAAATGAAAAAAATAGGCTATTCGTATAATTAATGTTTAATGGAAACAGTTCCAAAAAAATCTGCTGACTTTTGTCAGAATTTTCTTCAGATTTATTGAAGCCAGTTATTGTTAACTAAAAACAATAAAAATGTTTGTACAATATTAAAATTTTTTAGTAATTGAAATAAAATATTATAAGTTAAATAGAAAAAAACTATTAAAAATGACAAAAGCACAAAACAAAATGACTAATATAAAAATAAAAAATAGTCGGCAGTTTGTCGACATGTCCCGTTTCACAGATCTTTCCCAGTCCCATCTCCCTCTCTCTCCCACTTCGCTTACTCGCTACTATCCTATCAATAAAAGGCAAAAATAAATCTTAAAAATATATAAATAAAAACTAATTGAAAATATTAATATACTATAATAGTATATAAAGTCCATATATTTAACAATATTGACCTATTTAAGATTTTATTTACATGTTTTTCCACAAACAACTTACTGCAATCTCCGACTTAAAATGATATGGCCACAGCTTTACTATATGTGCTGACACCTTTTTAGAACAGTATAATAGTTTTCTTGAAATGTTTGAAGCCAGCAGCCAGTCTGGGCCTGAGCCTGCCCCTGCCTGCCTGTGCTCTCTGGGGTGCATTTTTATGACTTCAGGCTGATGCACAAGGCCTGATTACGGGGCCTCCTGAGCAGGACACCTTTACACTCTGTCCCAACCTTGACTCTGCAGGCTTCTGCTGGGGGCCTGAGCACTGCGAATTAACAGATTGTCATCTGCCTCCCCAGCACTTTTCCCCCACTTTCTGCTGCTTTCCAAAACCACAGGCAGCAATACATAGTCTGGGACTGAATTAAAGTGATTACCAATCTTTGTGCTACATGCTGTTGCTGTGGTCTGAATTATGGCAAGAAGTTATTGGTGTTGGTAGAGAAAGCTCTATGCTGCTGATCAAAGCTTGTCTTTACGGACGGTTTTAAGAGTTAGGTGGTTCTAAATCAGTCTGAAAGTTTTTTAATGTTTAGACCATTTTGTATTCTGTCAGGAGATATTTCAGGGTCCTCTGCTGGTCCTGTTTATAAAGGCAGGTTTCAGTGGCAAATATATGTTATCTTGCATGGTCACAAGCTCACATCGTAAATAGGTGAAAAGTTGGAATTTGTAACACCGAGACAAATTTTCTCTTGAGAAAATCAGAAAATTAATTAATCATGTCAAGAAGCAGAATATAATTTTTGGTGGCACAAGCCCTTGCTGACTCCAGAAACATCTGCTCGACTGCCTCCCAATGATTAATTTACTTCCAGCAGTCTTGATGCTAGTCGTTGATGATAAACTAGTGGACCTGGGTCCTAAAATGCAAAGATAACATTTTTACAAAGCAAAAAAGGTATTTTGACAACTTAAGACATCTGAAGGCTCTCTGAAGGCTTTATCAATGTCACCTGACCAGATTTTGGACATCTTAGCCTACTTACCTCTGAGTCGATCTTAATGAGAGCAATGTCTAATTTTTGATCCACATCTTTGATTGTGGCATCGTAGAACATGCCATTTTTTAGCTCCACTTTGATATGTTGTTTATTGGACAGTACATGTGCATTGGTGACGATCCACCCATCCTCTGACACTATAAACCCTGAACCACTGGACACAGGGACGTCTTGGTTGGAAAATGGAAGCCTGGAAGGAAACAACGGGGGAATGAGTGTATGAGAAAATTGTTGAGAAATTTCTAGGTTTTGAAATGTTTTGCAGCAAATTCCAACTTCTTGTCTTTATTAAAATACCACAAAATATTTTTTAAATAAATTGCTGTTCAAAAGTTTGGAGTAAGTAAGATTTCTAAGAATCCTAAAAAAAATGTATCACAGTTTCCACAAAAACATTAAACAGCAGAACTATTTTAATAACACATACATAATAATAACAAATGTTTCTTGAGCACCAGATTAGCATATTAGAATTGTAGAAGTGACACAATACTAGATTAGCGGCTGTTGAAAATTTGCCATCACATTAATAAATTACAATAACTCAAATTGAAAACAGTTTTAGTTATATTTTTATAATATTACTGTTTTACTGTATTTTTGTTCAAATAAATGCAGCTTTGGTGAGCTTGGTAAGAGACACCTTTCAAAAATAAAAAAAAAATCTTACAGACCCCAAACCTTTCAGTTTATAACATCCTTTTAAACACAACAACTGTTTATTGTAAATGTTTAGTGTTGTTGACACTATGCTTATTTTCTCACATAATTATATACTAATGTTTAATTTATGCAAAATGCAATAACAGTTATCCAAATAGCATTGTTTATATACAACTTCTACTCTCATTTCTGAACCTCTGTCTAAACAAGCAAGCAAAAACAATTATATTGTCATAATTTAATCACATATGGAGAGTGCATTATAGGTCAACTAAGAATACTAAATATTATAACCATCATGTCACTCTGTGCTCAGCATCTAAACAATCAACACCATCTGTACTTACCTAGTAAACAGTTCTAGATGGACCACTGCAGGGGCAATCTTATCCACCACATCTGCTATGAAGTTAAATTTGTAGCGCATGCTGCTTGGATTTCGAGAACCTGTCAGAAGAAAGCACCACAGTTTACATTAGAAAGTAATACTTGCTTGTTTTTAAATACAGCCCAAGCCAAAAACATCTGCATTAAACAGAGCTGGACATGACAAATCTAAAATGCATTATAAATGCCACAAAGTTGCTCTTCAACATGTTGAACATGTTGAACATCAACAATAGTACCGTGTGGGCACAAGCTATGAGCAAAGCAAACAGCCTGTTACCTGAAGGCACTGAGCGAGAACTTGCCACACAGTCACTGCATAAATTGATTTTACATGCTTATCTTCAAATCTGTGGCAGTTGACAGCAGTTGTGCTCCTTTGAGAGAAAGTCAGGGTCCTGAAATATCAGGACCCTGACTTTCTCTCAAAGGAGCACAACTGTAATAACATGTACAGGTTTCACTGGGGTGAACCACAACAATATTTCAATAGGCAGAAATGAGAAATCATGACAACAAACCACAGATGCAGCACCATAAAAACCTGTCCTAATAAATTGAGACATCAATTAATCATCTCCTCTCGTACTTTTCTGCCAAAGAAACCAACACAAAATCAGCTGATGCTACGTATATGCAAATATGTACTGAATGTGGATACAAAGCAACAGATAAAGGTTATGTAATCCACGTTACCACTTGACCAACAAGTTACCACTTGACAAAATAATTTTTCTCTTAACTATTTTTGCATACTGGGTCCACTTTCAGAGCTGAATTGCTTATGGCATTGTGTTTCCCAGTGCTTTGGGGACCCCTGAATTTGGCAAGGCATAGCTGACAGAACATGCCACATGGTTTTCATAGATGGATCATATATCCCGAGGCATAACTGTCAAAACAAAATAAATTTGAACCTCTTGGCCAGAGGCCAGAGAACATTTGTATGCATAAAACGGGTTTCACCTGAATGTATGTGTGTGATTCTGGGGACTGTGGGATTGTGTGTAACTCACACATTGATCATCGCCACTAGCACCACCTTCATTTATAGAAAACAATAAAAATAGTTTCTCAGTGCCAGACTGTTTGTACTAACACTGTAAGGGGACCATTTGTTACAAACATTTGTGTGTCAAATCATATCTCAAGCTATGAGAATGAGAAAAGAACACAATATGATGACTTACTGTACATTAGTACTACAAATGTAGAAGTGGTGGAAATCATCCCACAAGTATTATGGCACGATAAAAAGAATGCATTTAAAAATGTCAATAATTATCTCTTTACTAATATGATAACACTTTTGGGAGCTATAGCAATATCATTCCAAGGTTTCAGTTAATTTAGAAAACCAACATGCTATGACAATACTGATGTTCAAAAGGTGTGCCACGATTTGGCTTGTAACAACAAGTGACAAAGAACAACTCCTCTGCTTTTTCCTCTGCAATATGCAAAACTGCTGAATGCCAGCACTGACATGTGCTGAATCTGCTATCAAAGATCCCTTGACATTGAAATAGATTTGAAATGCTGCATCTCTTTTACTGCAGATGTTTGTGGCTTGAGTCAAATCTATTATCACATAAATGCCCCCTCTTACTTTTTTATGGGGGGATTTGGTTGAATTTTGCTTACTCATATCTATCATATCTAAAAGTATCATATCTCTTGCTCTGGCTACTGTGTATAGACCACCAGGGCCGTGTACAGAATTCCTAAAATAATTTGCAGATTTCCTCTCAGACCTATTGGTTACTGTTGATAAAGCGCTAATTGTCGGAGATTTTAACATTAACATTTATTGACCTAATAAACTATTTTGGAGTTAAGCAAAATGTCACTGAACCCACTCATCATTTTAATCATACACTAGATTTAATTATATTGCATGAAATCGATCTTACTGATATAGATATCACAGTGTGATATCTATATCAGTAAGATCGATTTCATGCAATAATCACACCTCAAAGTGATGATGTTACTGACCATTTCCTTGTATCGTGCATGCTGCGTATCAATGATATTAACTATATGGCTCTGCGTTACCATCTGGGCAGAACTATTGTTCCAGTCATCAAAGACAGATTTGCAAATAACGTACTGTGCCATTGTATAACAGTAATACTCTCTCAAGAAAGAAACTCGTAGTCTTGATCGCAAATGGAGAAAAACTAACTTGGAAGTTTTTAGAATTGTGTGGAGAAACAGTACAGCTATAGACAGGCTCTAAAAACTGCCAGGGCGGAGCATATCCACAAACTCATAGAAAATAACCAAAACAATCCAAGGTTTTTATTTAGCACATTGGCTAAATTAACAAATAACCAGACGCCACCCGATTTAAATATTCCCTCACAGTATGACTAGAAATAGTAATGACTTTCTGAATTTCTTCACTGATAAAATAGATAACATCAGAAATACAATAACAAATGTATATTCTACAGTGTCTAATAATTCAGTTTCATCCATCGCATCCAAGGATAAAATGCAGTGCTTTACAACTATAGGACAGGAAGGGCTAAATAAACTTATCACTGCATCTAAACCAACAACATGTTTATTAGATCCTATACCCACTAAATTACTGAAAGAGTTTTTACCTGTAGTAGAAGAAGCATTTCTTCGTTATCTTTAGGTCACGTCCAAAAACCATTCAAGCTGGCAGTTATTAAGCCTCTTACTAAGAAACCACAACTAGATCCTAGTGAACTGGCAATTTACAGACCCATTTCAAATCTTCCCTGTATGTCTAAATTTGAGAAAAAGTTGTGTCTGCTCAATTGTGCTCCTTCCTGCAAATAAAATGATATGTATGAAGAATTTCAGTCAGGTTTCAGGCCCCACCATAGCACAGATACTGCACTTGTTAAAATTACAAATGACCTGCTTCTTGCGTCAGATCAAGGCTGCATCTCATTGGTAGTTTTAGTTGATCTTAGTGCTGTGTCAATATCATGACATACTCATAGGTCGATTACAAAACTATACAGGTATTCAAGGGCAGGCTCTAAGATGGTTTAGATCCTACCTGTCCGATTGCTACCATTTTGTTTATTTAAATGTGGAGTCATCTCACTTATCAACAGTAAAATATGGAGTGCCACAAGGATCTGTCCTAGGTCCTCTGCTATTTTCAATATACATGCTGCCCCTTGGTAATATTATTCGAAAATACGGGATTCGTTTCCACTGTTATGCTGATGATACTCAACTATATATCTCAACGAGATGTTAAAAGTGTAAAACATTGGATGACCAATTATTTTCTCCTATTAAATTTGGATAAGACAGAGATAATACTTATTGGACCAAAAAACAGTACACAGAATCTCGTAGATTACAATTTGCAACTAGACTGATGCACTGCTACTTCCTCTATGTCAAAAATCTGGGTGTTATATTATTATTTGATTATATTTAAATTAGCAAATAATGCATCTCATAATTTTGGACTGCAGTTATATCTGATCAAATAAACATTATTATTCTTTAGCTTGGGTTAAACAAATTAATTTTACTTGGTGGGAACAGCAGCTACGCTAATTATGTCTCTATTTGTTTCTCTGTTTTGGCAAGAGATTTACATCCTGTGGTAACTTGGATTTACACAAGCTTCAGGCTGGATCCAGAACACCTGAGAAGAGATGATGTCAACCCCTCAGAGGACCTCAGATGATGCTAACTCTGAAACAACATACAGAACTACCAAATTTTGCTATAAGTTTGATTGCATCGTATAATAATTGCTGTTGCTAGTGTTCATCGTCAGTTTGATTACGTCTTTAATTTTTTTCCCGTACGTTTCTGCCATATGCAAATAAAACTGACAGTCACCACTGATAAGCTACAACTAAATATTGTAGAAACTTAATTTTCTGTAAAGTTCCTTTAGAATGATTTGTATAAAAAGCGGTCTACAAATAAACTTTAATTGAATTGAATTGAATATCTGATACGATATACCCCTTGAATGACTTTTTGATTTTCTCTTTCTCAGTATTGCGGAAGTAGCTGTAGTATTTCAGTGGAATCTGTGATAGACATTAGATAAGCGAAAGTAGGCTAATGTGCAAAAATCTGTTTTTAAATGGGTTTACTTTAAAATTTTTTTATATATAATCCTGTGTTGTGAAGATTTGGAAATTACATCTTAAAAGCATTTCATCAGGAGGAAAAGCACTGGCTTTTGTTAAATAAAAGGAATTTTATCAGAATGTAAATTAGAAACTGAGAGCAAACGATAATTTGTTTTGTTTCAAATATATTGATTATGGAAAGGAAAATTAACATGATGATGGCGACACTGAATAACAGAATTCACTGAAATACATAACTATGTCCATTTGATTAATACAGTGATCAATAACAAATAACGACAAAGACCACTCCCCATGCATATATTCTAAGACGATTCGTAGTTTTCACTTATGTTCACTTATTCACTTTACTTATATTTTACAGTAAAAGTATTATAAAAAAAGTATTATAAAAATATTTTAAATATTTTAAAACTGTACAAATATTTTACAGCAGCTGTATCATTGCTTCAAACGTTTCGACAATACGTTATGTGTTGTTCGACGCTTTCTGTCAGTTCGTCAAATTATATTTGCCACATTACTTTTAATATAAACTGTTGCGTCCGTTGCAAGAAAAAAAAACCCGTTTAGATTGTGATTAACTTAGGCCAAGTTTTCCAGGTGTTATGAACACCAAAGCAAACTGTTTTTTTTTCTTCTTCTTTTTTTCTTACCGGTGTCGCAGGGGCCTCTCTGGATGAAAATGACAGCAGGTATGCTGCTCATCTCAGCCCGTCTGTTCTCAGCTTTCAGTCGACAGATGCTGGGATAAGTTCTCCCATCGCTGCCGCACACTGGCTCGTGGGAGTCGCACACGCACGTACCGCGCGCACTGGTGCGATATTCACAGGTCATCCCCTGACCGCAAATTGCATGTTCGCGCTTGCCGCAATACTCCCCCTCTCCCGCTGCACACACCGTGCAACAGTCACATCTGTCCTTCACCACGCCGAAATAACAAGACTCTAGAGCAGATGAGCAGCGGGACAGGTCGCACACATTTGAACATATAGTCTGTCTCTTCCGTAGATCACGCGCCTCCAACGCAGAGGCCATGAGAACACAGGCCAGCAGTTTCCACATGATGAACAATACTCTCACGAATCGATGTAAGTAGTTCTACTGATGAAATTTCAGTTTTAAGTAAACTTAGCTTTGACAAAACCAACAGATGTATCATGTGCCCTTGCTCAAATCCACGGTGAAATCAAGTTTAGAAACACGAATTGCATATTGCTTAAATGTCATATAGGCCTATAATGATGCTCAAGTTGTCTCGTCGTTCGTAAACCTCTTTATGAACAGACAACATGTTGGAACGCAGCTCTTCTGAGGGTCTTCAAGAGAGGAATTAAGGGAGGAGCTCAGAGTTTACCTCTCTCTGTGCCTGTTAGTCCAATAACTCATAGCAGATCAACACGGTGAAGTGGTAATGATAAATGCAATCTAATCATGTTCTTGAGCAAAATTTGCTTTAGTCCTCTCATGTGTAAGGAGCTATGGGAACATTAATCCCTTGCACTGCATAATATTACAAAATCACAGTGCGAATGGACCTTCAATTATGTATTCATAAAAACATAAATTGTGTAGTCTTCTTTTCTAAAAGAATTTGAAAACGGATTGTATAATAGGCCTACCACTGCATACATGCAAATGATTTTGATATGGCTGTATCTGTTTCAGTGTCAGTGCTACTTGAAAGTTTATGAACAGTCTTTGGCAGTGTCCTGAAAAAAAGTTTGGCATGTCTTAACTTCTGCAGACATCTAAACAACTGAGCGCAGAGAGATGTGTACTACAGCAGCAACCAACTCCTGCCTCTGATCTTGTGTTTACAGCAGCACTTCACTTTGCCTCTTTGTTGCTCTGCCGACAGTGTGTGTGAATTGAGCTGACTCCAGATTTGATGTGGATGTTTTATACTTCAATAGAATTTACGTGTAAATACTGACAGACTCCAGAGAAAACTCACCAGTAACCTGTCCATTAATACCTGAGAGATACAGGTACATGATGTATTTTGTGTAATGTACTGTCACATAGCCTAAAGTGTTCTCCCTAGGTGACCTCTAAACTACCTGATTTTAACATGTGAATATTATTAAATATAAATCAATCAGACTGAATATTTTAGGTACATTTGAGTCATATCTGAGTTGCTCTCAGTGTCAATAATAATGATGTACTAACTTCATATGTTACTTAATCATAAATCTGTTAGCCAATCTTTTTATCATTCTTCAACCTTTTTTTTGTACAAATCCACAGTATTTTAGATGAAATACTCATAATTCATAAGCCTGTTAGAAAGACTGTAAATAGCCCTAGGTCAATTTTCTAACTAGAACTTTTTTCTAATTTAGAAGTCACAAACTAACTGAATTTTTTTTTTGTTTTTTTGGTTCAGATATCTTCATGGCTTTGGTGTAAGTTTCTTAGAACCATTGAAGTGCAAGGATGATATGAGCAAGATAAGTTAGTATATACTGTATGGCATGTTAAAGAACTCTTGCAGATAGTCAAAAATGTCCCAAAACTACATGTGTTTAAACAAAGTCCTTTCAGGCAAGTCGTGCCACTCGGCCGCCATCTTGGCAACGCCTCCGGGCAGCTATTTCAGAATAACAAGACCAGCTCCTATCTAAATGAATGGGCAGAGAGTCAGAACTGCACTTTCACTGGTCACCGGGACATAAAAACAGCATGTATAGAAACAGCAGTGAAATATGATAAAAATCGCTGAAAAACTTTGATGACTTTGCCCCAAAATAAGGTTTAAAACGCCTTTTTCCCCACAGGTTATACCGCATGCGCAAGGGTTCCTCAACTGTGCGCATACGTCAGTGGAACCAGACGATAGGCTCAAATGTTTCCCGGCTTGACTATTAAAAGCAGATGATTGGCTTTCCAGCGGGAGGGGCGGGATATGTACACACAACCGCCATCTTTGCCTTTACAGGTTTTCCTTATATAGGCTGCATCCGAAAACTTAGGCAGGTGACTTGCTGTCTAATCAGGCAATGACTTTGCAGGCAGCGTTTTTGCCCGAAGGCACCTCATGAAACGGATTTCGGACAGTCTTCTGAGGCGTAGTAATGGTTTAATGATCTACAACAAAATATAGAGAGCTTTGGTGATAACTAAGTGGATATTTCATTACTGCAATATTAATTTATCGCTAGAAATTACATAAAAAGTGGAAAACGTTGTTCAGAAACATACATTTACACACAAACTGACCACCAACCACAACTTTAAGACGCCATCTTTAATTTTTGGCTTAACTGTCACAGAATGGAACACACTGGATTGTGGGATATCAAAGGCAGCGAAGGATACATCTATGCTGCCTTCAAAAACCGGCCAGATGAAGGCATTTCAGGAGACAGGAAATGAAGCTGACATTGATTTCGGACGTGCCTTGATGCCTTCCTACCTTGGAATGCGACCTCCGAAGGCAGCATTTTTCAGTTTTCGGATGCAGCCATAGTTGTATTGAGGATTGAGGAAGTGGCATGTCTCTTATAAACTGTCTCTGGTTTAAAGCAGTAACATTAACAAAATATAAAATGAAGAATACCTTGCCAGAGGGTCGCTATATTCTGTCATAATTTACTTTCCCTCATGTCAGTCCAAACCTACATGCATTAATTTATTCTGCTGAACACAAAACACGCATTTTTTTTGTCCACAATGGAAGTCAATGGTAACTGAAAAGTCTTTTTAACTAAAAGTTACTAGCAGTCTTCAAAATATTTTCTTTTGTGTTCCACTTTAGGAAGAAAGTCATGCAAGTTTAAAACGACATGAAGGAGAATAAATTATAACATAATTACAGTTTTGGATGGATCCCTTTAACTAGCTAAGACAAGTCAACAAGCTTAGGCTGTTATTTACTGCAGAGTTATCATTCTATTTTTTCACTTCATTGATATAATTTATATTTTGTAGTGGTTTGCTATATCCTGTAATATAATTATTAAACATGCATATGAAGCATCAAAATCTCTGTTCATATTTGGCTTTGCTTATTGCACAATGTTAGAGATTGTGAGCAATGTACAGACCCTCAACAGTATCATCACAGCACTCTTCCTGTGTGTCGCTTTATGTTGCCATTGCACCAATAGGGGGCAGTGGTGATCTGTGCTGTTTTACAGATGAGAACAACGGTAATAGAGATAAGAAAAAGTACACACTTTTGAGAGTGTAGTAGAAGAGTAGGCAAGCTTTGGGACATACTATTAAGTAATACAATTGCGTCTTTAACGGAGCTCTCTGTCGCATATTTACATACTTCCTGTCACTGTAAACTGGCCTATCAATCATCTTCTCACAGTTAACATCCTCCACATTTCATTTCATTTAACTTCCTACCATATCAGAGAGAAAAGAAGTAGCATGTTGAGCTGCGGGTCTTCATGTGGAGAACTTATGTTTTTATAAAAGTTTAAATTGCTGTTGCAGATGAAAATTATTAGTAACTCAGACTCCTTTATCCTCTCTACTTAACCACGCGCACCCACCATGTCGTTTTTAAGGCTTTTTATTCATGTTTGTAGTCCTCAACTGAATGTGGGTAATTTTAGCCATTAGAGTGTGCATGGATCCACACTTCAAAAATCAACCTGAAATAGTAGACCATCCAGGGACTTTTGGCATACTCTTTTCAACATACTATACTTTGGGAGACACTAATTCTATACTATTTGGATAATATGAACATTGGGATGCAGGGATACAGTATGTTAATAGCATAAACCAGTGCTCTGCTGTTGATATCTTGTTCTTTATCACCTTGTTCTGATATGTCTTAAGCATCAATATGAAACATGTAATGCCATTATTGCTGTACTGGTTCCCTAAAGTATTCACATGATGCTTGCTTCAAGATATTGTAGGAAAGAAGGGTATTGAGATAAACGTAGGTGGGCGTGGAGTGTGGTGGGAAACAAGAAGAACTCTTTTGTGGACTTTGCATCAGCTGTCAAGAGAGACATGATGAGAAACAAGCTATGTCTTGTAGTTTACTAAGAGTGCTGATTCAATATGTCCCAGAAAAAAAATGAGGATCCTTCTGATATTGTTTTGAAAAATTGTGTTATAAAAAATTGGGGGATCAGATAAAGTAGCATGTTAGTGACAGACTTTTTGAAGTGGATAAAGATGATTCCATTTATAGGACTTGGTAAGTTTGGAGAGATCATTGACAGTATTATATTTTATTGCATGTTTGATTGTCATGGTTTAATTGACTCATCTTTTTCCCAGCAACAGTGATCTTAAGCTGAAACAGCTTGACAACACTTGAAATGCTGTTGAAAGGACAAGGATGTCCCACTTTCCCTGTGCAATATCAATGGAACCTGAGAATTAGCCACAAAGGCCAGTCTTTGTAAAGAACCATCAGCTTCAATCCCAAATAGTGCCTTCCTCTGTGATTTAACCAACTATTATTTATCACCCTTGAAATGAATGATGACATTGACCTTTAAGGAGATGATTTAAAACTCTCGAAAATGCATTTTTTATACTCTGTAAAGAAGTGCAGCTCTGTCTAATTGCTTTGCATTTCATTGTGTACTTGATGAATATGGATGAGAATGTAAGCAGGACTCAAGACTAAGGGTACAAGTTGTAAAATCTGCAAGGGGAACACAAATCTGGCTTGACAGAATGTTGCTTTTTCTTTTTTTTGGTGTGTGTGTGTGTGATGGATTTGAAAGATATACATCTGTTGTCACACACTGTTTTTTTTTCCAGTCCAACCCTTCAGGAGAGGGTTTCCCAGATCTCATCCTTCGGATGGGATCTGGCGAATGGAAGGAACAAAATATGGTTCTTCTATGGCATTGCCCACCCGAAAACCACCTTTTGGAACATGTATTTTTAAGAGTGTGCAATTGCACTAAAGGTTCTTTTTATTTTATTTTTTATTTTTTAAGAACTGTTCACTGAAATTGTCTTTGGGAAATCAAAAATGGCCATTCTACGACATTTCTGCAAAAGCCTTCTATTGTTCTGGCCTTTAATGAAGTTTATTTATATATAATAATTATTTTAAATTGTTGCAGTATGATTTCTATCTCTGCTTTTTTATATTAAAAATTAAATAATAATAATGATAATGGTAACTATTTATAAAATAATTTAAAATTAATAATAAAATAAATAAAATAAGGTCAAATAATATCACTCCAGTGCTGTTCTCATAGCAGTGTTAGTGTGTTCAAGCATGTAAAATTGGCCAGCATAGGTATGTGTGGACAGCTGGGCTCTGGCTCCTGTTAGGTAAAGAAATGCCCACCCAACTCCCGTTTAAAACAAATCATCCACCATTATAGGCATCCTTACACTCCTCACAAAGACTCCTATAACTGATGAACATCTTTGCCCTTAGAAACAGCTTCCAACACATTCATAATTCATTTTTAACAATTCTGACCTTACAAAGTACTTTGTGGTTCACCTTCCTTGGAGTGATGAAACAAGACAACAATAGAACTAGAACAGGAAGTCTATCATGCTAATGGATGTGCACACTCACAGGGATTATATTTGGTTTCAGCACTGTGCTAATATGCGAAAGTCACTTGCACATATTCATGAATCAGACTGATTGCTGACATGACTGTGGAAACAGAGGTGGGGGAGCAAAGATGACACTTTCATAGCGTTGACAGATGGGAAGTGATTTGGAGTTGTTGGCTCACTCAGGATAGGTTAATTAGACTGATAAGCAAAAATGTGTTTGGTTTGGCGTGGCTACTCTAATAGTTTAATACAGCCATCTTACAGTCATCATATGTCTTTCACTGTGCCTTGGAATATTTCCTTGATTTTTTTCTGTGAAAGTGCTTATGGTATTCAATCAAAGCGTGGGTCAGCTGAACTAGACCATCCAGGCAAGCAATTGCAAATTTTTATAGACAGAATGTGGATTGATGGGTGGAATGTTTATTAATGGGTGTTTCTTTAACTTCTGGGACTTTTATATCCCAGGGGTTGATTAAAATTAACAGATTTTAGTTCCAGACTTACAGTCTTAAAATGTGCAATTGCATCGTAAAATATTAATAATTATATATTTAAAGATATGATCAATAAACCATTTTAATTCACTACCAATCAAAAGTTTTGGTGTTGGGAAGATTTTTTGTTTTTAAAAATATAGTTTAAAATTATGAAATATTATTACAGTTTAAAATATCTGTTTTGTATTTTACTATATATTCAAAATGTAATTTATTCCTGTGAAGCCATTACCTCAGTCTTCAGTGTCACATGATCCTTCAGAAATCATTCTAGTATGCTGATTTGGTGCTCGAGAAACATGTTTTGTTATTATCAGTGTTCAAAACAGTTGTGCTGCTTAGTATTTTTGTGGAAAACATCTTACATTTCAAGGGAGTTCAAGTTCATTTCAAGTTCAAAGGAGCATTGATTTAAAAAAGAGAGAAATATTTGTAAAATTATTAATTAACTTAATGTCAAGCATTTGTAAGAGTTGATTGTGTTATGGTCTCCTTTAACTGTAATTGCATGTTGATTTTTAGTCTACTGTGATGAAGACATTAATCGGATGTAAATGTCACTCATGTCATAGTGTGTTTGGTTTTCTGTGAGATGTGTCTATGATTTTGAACTGTGAAAAGGATAGTGCATAGTGCCTGAATATCTTATAGTTTCTGATATTCCAGATATAAAAGAGTGAAGAACAGTAAGGAAAGAAGAGAAAATAATGTGAAAGATTTTTTTTTTGTGTGTTGTATAAATCATAGAGATTTAACATAGAGATTTAAGTTGTGTGTTTGTTCTAAAGCACCTTTTGAAGCTTTTAACAAAATGTAAGACGTTGAGATGCTGTTGGATAAGTTGCTATTGATTGTGCTCAGAAAAGTTGCTGTTGTCAGTGTTGTTCAGGATGGATAAGACAAAGATAAAACTAATGGCCACAGTAGCAAACACCTTTGACCAAAGAACCTCTGGGCTATATTGTAACTTCCATCATATAGTCATCTAGAAATTCCGCATAGTACAAGAGCATTAGAGAGTCTGTTTAAAACATAAATAAATTCTGAAATTTTAGTCCCAGGTGGACTTTGCAACAGAATAACCCCAGACTAAATTGCTGCAAGGGAACTGTGTTGTACAGCAAGCTTTCAAATATCACACATGGAGTGGAGTTCTGCGAATGAGTGTACAAGAATGTCTCCAGATTCTGGGATACTGACACTTATAAGCAATGCCTTCAGAACATAAATTTTTCACCAAATTGATAGTGTACAGGTAATTGCTTTCCTTATTTTTTGAGGGAATGATTGGAAAGAGAAATTGCAACAAAATATCAGATTTTAACATGCTTGTGGGTATCCTTATATCCTTATCCTTATATCCTTATGATGGCTTTTGCACAGCCATCTTACTGTTCTTTTATTTGAGTCCAGCTGTTTCCAAGAATGCCCCACTGAACTCAATCTATGGAACATTGAAAGACAGCTGGGCACTTAAACGAACCTGCCACATTTACCCTTGACCTTCAGTTCTTCTGCTGCTTTTCTCCACTCGCTGCACTTGAGAAATAATTTAACAGCGTGTAGTTATAATAAAGGCCTTATGTTCAAATTAGTTCTGTAAAAGTTTTCTTGGAAGTTCAGAGAGAAGACGTATGTTGTATGTACAGTGTGCATTTTTAGCATTGTTTAATAGACATTATGCACCTATGAACACTATAGGTATGCACAATATATTGGAGTTTTTACATTTAGATTATCCAATGCTTTGTAAAATTATTAATAGTTTGATAAATATGAAATATATTCTTTACCAAATAAAAAAAAACCCTCTTAATTTTACACTGTACATACATTAAATTGTTGCGATGTCTAAATTAATTCACCATTAAACAATGCATTTAAGTTTTAGCATTTTATTTTTGTGCATCCTTAATTAATATCTAGGTGCACATCCATGTCTTCATGGTTTCCTTTTGTCATTAAATTATGTTGTGCTATGGAAAACGGTCACACACATGGTTTTCACACTATCCTTTTCCATCTAGTAGCAAACTTACACTATGGTAGGAGCTTAATTTACAATTATATAACTTATTTCTTAAAGCAACTCCACATATTTTCTTCCCTGATCAACCACAAAGCAAACAGGACAGCTTCATCTTTCTGTCTTTTAAAATTCAACAGCTGCCCAGGGCTCTGGGGTTTGTTTGAACATAATAAATACAATGTTTGTCTAAAAAATGATGCGCCATTCAATTCCCTGGAACTAAAGGTACCATGCTTTCCATCAAAATGTAATTCCTTCCGTCTCAATGGTTTATTCTTTTGTAATCAAAATGTTCCTGCCTTAATGTAGTCTGGACACCCCTGAGTTGCTTCACATACTCTTGCAGGAAATGCAGGAAATTATATCAGGCACAAATCAGACCTGCATGAGGATCAGTTGAATTTGCTAGTGAATCTTCACATGTAAATCATACAGAATATATTTTTTGCCACAGTAATAAGACTATGTCAGCAACTAATGAGGAAGACTTATAGGATCTTGTATCATTTGGAAGAAAGAAATCCATTGCTAAATCTCTGTGAATCTTAAGATGTCCAGCTGCCAGAATTGGGGCATTCTGTCTCATACACTGTCTTGTGTATGTACCTGTTTAGTTCTTGTTTGTCCTTATTTGGTCCTTCCAGTTCTTTTCCCATCACCTGTTCCTTGTTATTAGTTATCCTCATCACCTGTCTGCCCCTTGTTATCTGCCTTATTTGAGCCTGTTCTGTTGTCCCTTGTCTGGAATTGTTAATATCAACCTTGCTACATGTGTTTTTCCTGGTTCCTTATGATTATTCAAATTAGTAAAATTCTCCTATTCCTCCTCGCTCCTTTGCTCTGTGCTCCTACATGACATTCACAGTTTATCCTCGGGCGACATGGCGGCATCTCTCCATTACCTCAGACACATCTTGACTGGTTGATGTCACAGTAGTTTTTCAGTGCTTCGCTGCTGATTCTTATTCTAATTCTGCTTTCCAATCCTCAGAAGGCCACTATAGCTCAATGTTCGGTTTGTACATTTCTGTAAGCATGCAATTGTGCACAAGTTTCAAAGTGACAGTCTGAATTCAAGATGTTTTCCACCAGAATGTCCTTCATGGTTGATAGATGCTGTATGAATGGAAAAAGTGTCAGTATTGGTTTTGTCATTACACATAAACATATTTTATAGCCCAAGGGACGTATTCCATTATAAGTGTCCTTTAAACAGTGTATTTTTCAGTGTGCGCTTTTCTGTATATTTATTTTGGAAAAAAACATGTATTATGTGATTACTTTTTGTTTAGCTTACAGTTCAAGTTACCAGGGAAACATATCTTATTTCCACTCATATCACCATTTTTATGTGACCTTTGTAAGATGACTTATTTCTCTGCTTTGCTTTAATTAGCCTTATCTAACTCTGTAGTTTTAGAATTATAACCCCTTTTTTATCCACTACCACCATCATTTTTGTTTACTAGAATGCATTTTAATGTAAATTGTATTTTTAAAAGGAAAATTTACATTTTACCTTTACTATTTTTACTGCTTTATTGAAATGTTCTGTACATTCACCTGATTGGGAATCTGATTTGCACCCTGAATGTTTAGACGATACACATACCTCATTACAAATGCTCAGCAGTGCCTCGGAATGAGCTTCAGTGTCTGAAGCCATCTACTTAATCCTGCTCCAGATCTTTCTCAATATTGTTTGTTTGCAGTGTGTTGACAGATATTCACAGGTTGTGCTGTATTGATTGCTGTTTTAACTTCTAAAGGACAGATTCCTCTCCTCTGTCCAGCATGTTCAATATTTAGTTTCAGGCTTAAAAATTCACATTTAATTAACCCACTCTCCACTAAAATAAATCAATATGTAGATCTAGAGAAAACTACTCACGGAACACAAAACAAATTTCAGATTCCAAAAGCATTTCAAAAGGTATGATATGAAGATATGATATCATATGGTAATGATATGAAGGTTAGTTTTTGAAAAGAACGTGTCTAACATTAGAGAGCTATGGGAAATCATACTGACGTTTTCATATCCTCAGCACTTATTCAGATCACACCAGCTTGACAATTTACATTGTAAATAAGGACTGCTTAAGGTTTTAAAAGGTTTATGTGATGTCTTATTCATAGCAAAATTACGAGCAAGGTTTTCAAGGAATAAAATTTTGATCTCCACCAATGGCTGCTATAAAAACAGAAATACAAGTTTTACTAAGGGAGCAGAGAAATTTACAAAATATACTTGGTAGTGTTTCCTCATGCAACCTTGTATACATTGACTTTCTCATAAATTGTAATTATTCAAAGCACATACTGTAGTATAAGAGCAAAAGACTAGATATGGATTTGCCTTCCTTCAGTCATTATGAGCTAATACAATGAATGAGTTTGTCTGCTATAAGCCATTGGAAATAGTGATATTGAAGTCTGATTTACTCTTTAGCTCCATGTTTGCTTGGTTTCATGTCATGTACTCAGTATAATATGTGTCACTGTTTTTGTCTTTTATTTTATTTTGAAGTTACATTGTCTTGTATAGTTGGCCAGAGGTGCTGCAATTGGAGGGATTGAGAGACTTTTATCCCTTTTGGCTGATATTAAAATATGTATCTTACCTCTGTTGGCTTGTATAAGAAACGCACCTCTGTTATGTTACATTTGTGCACACCACAGTACTTTTTACTTTTATGTAAAAAAAGGTTGCATTTAAATTTATATTGACCATTCAAAAAAAATGTATTATTAATTTTTATTTTTGGGGGAAAAGTAATTAATATTCAGCAAGGAGAAATTAAATTGATCAGAAGTGACAGTTATAAAGACATTTATAATATTACAATAGATTTATATATCAAATAAATGCTGTTCTTTAAAAAAAATTCTAATTATCAAATAATCCAGAAAAAAAGTTTCACTGTTTCTACAAAAAACATTAAGCAGCAACTGTTTTCAAAACTGATAATAATATGTACTGTATATGTTTTATTTGAGCATATTACAGCATATTAGCATATTACAATGGTTCTGAATGATCATGTGACTGAAGACTGGAGTAATGACTGCTGAAAATCCAGTTTTGCCATCTCTCATCTAATGTACATTTTATTTGTAATTAATTTTGATGTTAAATTGTCAATTGAGCTTTACAGGCTCAGTCTCCATATTATGTATTTATTATTCATGAAAAATAATGTAAAATATCTGCATACATAAATCTGGCTTAATTTTGCATTAAGCCAATGTGTATGTATGGCTTATGAATATTAATTAGCTAACATGATTGGAAGACTGCCTAGGATTATCACTGTGAGCTAATTTTCATGAATCTTTGTCGCTTTGTCACATCACAGATGCCTTGATCCAGCTTTTATATACTGTATATATAGATATAAAAAAATCCTCTTTCTTTACTCATTTGTCAAGTCTTTTTAAGCTGTATCATTTAGCAAGCTTTTGTTTCTAAGTTAATTTTGGTTACACATAATAGAGCTGCTGTTAGATGCTTCTAACCCCAGTTCACTGACGTTATGCTCAGACAGATGTGTGAGTATGAACTGCTAGAAAAAAGGAGGTGGACTTGCTGTTTTTGAGAACAGATGGTGCAGCCCGAGACACATGGTTTGTAACCCATATGTACATCTACTTACTATTGACCATATTTCCTGCAGCAGGACTTTTCACATGCTGTTGTTTTTGGCTGTGAACTCCATGCCCTCTGCAGACAATAAAAACTAGGGTCAGCAAACTTAATACAATGAATTCTCTCTCAGGACTTGTTGTACTCACCTCTGTCTTCACTGGACTCTGATGTAATATCATATAGCATGTATGTTGCTATGCTTCCCTTGGGTAAATTAGAAAACTGCTTGGTACAACTTCATCCCCAAATTCCCAACGATCATCCTGCTGCTCTCCATCATTACAAGGGTTTTATGGAAGTGGAAAAGACAAGAGAATAAGCTGTGCAGAGGAGATGTGTAAATCACATCGTGAGGACATTTCTCTTCATCAGGCTACATCAATTCTGTCAAGATAATTCATTCCCACAAAATTAGTAAATTCCTTAAAAACCTGAAATAGGAAATGTGAGTTTTGCTAAAGCTTGATATTTTTCAAAAATGTTTTTGAAAGAAGTCTTTAATGCCTATCAAGGCTACATATATTTGATCAAAAGTTACTTTGTAAAATATTATTACAATATAAAAAATAATAAAAAAAAATTCAATATAAGCTGGATTTTCAGCAGCCACTACTCCAGTCTTCAGTGTCACATGATCCTTTAGAAATCATTCTAATATGCTGATTTGGAAAGAAACATTCCTTCTTATTGTCAATGTTGAAAATAGTTGTTCTGCCTAATATTTTTTGTGGAAACTAAACTAAACTAAACCCACCACACACTTTGGGGGTTCTGTTCTATGTTGTATATATATTATAAGTCTTTGATGGCAGTTTTATCCCTTTGTGTCTCTTACATCAGGGGTTTTTAAAGGTAGATGATGACTAATTGCAGACATGGAGTCACTGGCAGACATGTGATTGAATGTCTCCATGTTGTAGGTTGGCAGGTGACCCATTTCCCAAGAAGATTTAATTGGGTCTTGTAGACTGATTACAGCCAATGACTCTTGAAGGGACAGTTGGCCTACAAAGCTTGTGGATTTCAGATTAACTGCTACTAAAACTCATTTATGGCCATCTTCATTCATGAAGTGACATGCTCTTTTTTCTTTCCTCTCTCCATGACTGTAGAAATAAAACCTGTGTCCAGCTTAAGCTTGACTGAACTCAGATAAATTGCTTTGGAAGGGAAGAAATCTGCAGATCTTTCCCACAAAAGCTGTTGATGGACAATTTATCTTCTCTTTTTGTTGCAACCTAGAAGATGCTTTTGGAAATGAAAAACTGCATTTTACTCTGCTAAACATCACTTTGTCACTTTCATTCCACAGTGTTTACATGGTCAGGTTTGTTTGGGTGTTCATACATGGCAGATGTGCAGATGTGAAAATGATAGCAGGGGAATGAAGAAAAATGATGCAAAATGATTTTTTAAAAACAATATTAATGCTCTCTGGACAAATCCTCCCACAGTGTTAATAAGACACTCCTCAGTGTCTGAAAAAGAGTGTCATGTCTGCATAATGCCCTCTCATTTAACAGTGCTTGAGTTGAAATTGGACTTTCACTTTCAATGAAATACTGCCTGTAAGTGACAATTGATGTTAGATAAAACATTGCATTAGGATGAGCTTTGTACTATGCAAAGTATCAAGATTCATCCACTATTATTGTCAATAAGCAACTATACAGAGCATGTTTTGTTCTTTTTAAAATGTTTTTTTCTATTCTATCCAATTTAATAACATGTCATTGTGGACTATGTCAATTTAGATGAAGACATCAGTAGGACTGCTGTTTCAAAGCCCCTGGGGATCAGATGGAGTAAGGCAGAGCTACAAATTAAAAATGTTAACTGTAACTGATGGCTGAATCAGAATTTCTGCAATAATCATTGCACTTGCGTAGATTGGAATAAAGTCTGTGCTATTTAATCAAACCATTTTGAGCATCATTGATAGAATCTGTCATAAAACCGACAGTATGTTGTCACTCATTCTTAAATCTCTGCCATTAATTATATTGAAGATGATAGAGCAATTAGGGAACTTTCAGAGAAATTCAATGCAAAAGAGTCTAATATTTAGTACTACAGTTTAAAACAGACATGCTAAAGAATGCTGCCAACACTATAAATAAGCAGGTGAAGTGCTATCATTGAGTTATTCCCTATGCAACTTTTCTAAATTAAGTGGAAATCTTGATATATAGTGAGGAGGGCGAAGACAACACTCCATAATCTGTCTCCAGGGAACACTTTTCTGCATTTCCTCAAAATGCTTTTACCAATATTCCAAGGATAAGTGGAGTGGGTTCACAGTATCTCACAAACTCAGCTCATTTAATTTGTCAGAAAAATAACCAATTTGTTGTAAAGGACACATGGGGGATTTTTTTGCAAACACGCTGAACAGAGACTATGTATGCTGATGGGAATTTCACATTTACATGTAGCACATGGCCGTCCTTGTATTTACATTTAAACCAGCTGGTTTCAATGTTGAGACTCGAACGGCCTTCGGGTGGGTGAGTGATGGAGAGTCCTTCACGTCTCCTCACTCAGCACTTGCGTACAGACTCTCTGTCATAAAGCAGTGCTGTTTGCCCATCTAATCTGTAAGGCAAACAGGGTGAAGCAGTCACTGCATTGCTAAAAAAAAATCACATCTGACAAAAGAGCAGAGTTATGCATGCATGTGTTTTCGCCAGGTAGCCACTCATGTGTGTTCACCCTCACCAAAAGAGCGGAAAATATGAGAATACATTACTCCGCCCCACCACTGGATTCAGTAAATGCTTGAAGGTCAGTGTGGGAGCAGGGAGACATTGCCTAAATGGTATGTAAATGCAATGAAGGTTTTACTAGCACATCACTTTTTTACATTGAGGACTCCTGTTGGTATTACATATTCCCCCTTTGTTGCTGAATTGTTTTCGTTAGAATTCTACTTCCTGGATTGTGAGTCGTGGGTATTCAAATTTCTGGGTCAACCATGAAGGTTGTTGTTTCATGTCTGTGTTTTTCATCCTTTCTACACACATTCTATTCTCAATTGTTTCATAGTGAAATACAGCACAACTGTTTTTAGAATTCTACCATCTAAAATTGAGTACACAGGGACCTCTTTCATGTGTCCCTGTAGAAACATAAAACTAAAGGCAAACAAGGATGCAAGAGCCAATTCAGGTTAAGGCACTAACCCTTCTTCTGTATGGGCTACGCTTGTGCCTACAAATGATTTCCCATATGACTCTGCTGGTTTTGTAGCACAGTATGTGTCAGTGTTGATTTGTTGAAGACTGAAGATATCTTTCTGGGACCTGAAAATGATGTGGAAAGAGGACCCAGATATGATATCCACTAGAGTTCTGTGTCTCTTGGAATCTTGGAAATTTTGATTATTTTATGTAAAAATCAATGTTTCAATAAATAATGAGTACATTTCTTTGTCTTTTTTTTTTTTAAATACGACATTGATGCATTTATTGTAGATTTATTACACATTTTTTATATATTTATTTTTTTATTTATTGCCACATTTTATGAGATAGAAAAATTTAAGCATTAATATGTCTCACAGTCCATAATGGTAGGAAATAATATAAATCTTTGAGAGAACAGGGATTTCATGGATGCAAGTGATCTGCCTTATCAGTGTTCTCGTTTATATATGACTGGCTTTATGGATCAGGCTGAGGATGAGGAAGCATTGATATGGACACGGGGTAGTGCCATTTTCTGAATCCACTGAAACTAAGCCCTTCGTGGAACATCTTAAGATAAACGCACCAAGCTAACACAAGAAGACAAGATGACATTTTCAACTAATTGTCATCTAATCTGTAGTGAGGCCAGTGTGTGATGACTGATCCTGGCAGTTTGGTTGAGGTAGCTTGCGAAATGTCAGCTGCAATGAAAAATAACGCAACAGCGTCTACAAAATATGTGGATGTTCACTCTTTTGTTCTTGTGTTAAATCATTGTTAAATAAACATAGATCAGCTACAGTGTTATATAAACAAGGAATGATATTTCTTTACAAATGTATTAACAGTTAATGCAGTTAATAATGGTTAAAGGTATAGTTCACCCAGAAATGAAAATTCTGTCATAATTTGGACTCCATACAATGGGCACCAAAACTATCGCTTACCAACATTCTGTTAAATATCCTCTTTTCGTGTTCTGCAGAAGAAAGTAATAAAGCTTTGCAATAAAAATAGCCGCATTTCCACTGTCGGGCCAGTGCGAGCCAGGGCTTAAAGCGGGCCGGGCGGGGCTAATAGCCTCGGGCCAGTAGCACCGAGGCCAGAATAGCGCAGGGTTTACACAGTCAGGGCCTGAAGCTCTGCTGTGCGTCACTAAAACACGCCCTTTACACGCCTCTCAGAACAACGTCATGCAGCCCCATCATTTCACCAACAAAGAGAAGTTATCAGAAAACTAATAAGAAATAAATCGCTGGAACATGCGCGATCACACAGGAACATGTTTAAAGGGGCCGTTTGTTTGCATGCTTTGTTAAATATTCAATTTCAAAAGCATCGATGTTTTAACTATAGAATAAGTGATACATTGATCATATTGATTTAATTTATTAGGACTCAAAATTAATCACACATAAATACACTTATTTCTATTTTATTTATTTATTTATTTTTAACGCGTATGAAAATAGCCTGCTTATTCAGTCGAGCCTGTTTCTGTTTATTTGTAGCCACAGTAGCCATCACATTTAGAATGAATGATAATATCTCTATTTTTATAAAATCTCCCGAGCAAAAACATTATTATATTTTTTATGATAGGCAACATGAGCTAAACTCTCGAGACGAGGCTTGTGACAGATAATATAAGTTACTAAATAATAACACGATTGTGATAGAGAATAAGAAGCTGACGTCTGATTTCTTCAAGTGGTCATATTTAGCTATATAGTCTTTTACATCGCTTAAAATATTTCTGCCTTGTTTAGGTGATTATAATCCACATCGGATCAAGTTATTTCAAACACTCGCTGCTGACTGAAAGTGAGTTTTGAGCTCAACTTATTTTAAAGTGTTTAATGCTGGTGTTATAGCTGTTAACTTTCTGAAATGATCCGCAGTGCAGACGCTCTCTATTTTTATAAAAGCTCCCGAACAAAAATCATTATTAGGGTATATTTTGATGATATATGCTACGTGGAGCTAAACTCTCGAGACGAGACTTATGAAAGATAAAATATATTAAATAAATACACAATTGTGATAGAGAATAAGAAGCTGACGTCTGATCTATCCTGGTTGCATTTACTATGGTAACGTTATTAATGTTTAGCGTGCATAATCTTTTACATCGCTTATAAAGATTTCTGCCTTGTTTAGTGATTATAATCTACATCGGATCAAGTTATTTCAAACACTCGCTGCTGAGTAAGAGTGATTTTTGAACTCAACTGATTTTAAAAAGTCTTTAATGCTAAAGTTATATAGCTGTTATCTTTCTGAAATGATCTGCGCTGACGCTCTCCAGACGCGGAGAAACTCCGCCTTTGTTCATAACCCCTCCTCTAGCCCCAGCTGGCCCGCTTTGGCCCAAGGTTATCGTCGGGCCAAAAAACCCTGGCCGTTGGCCCCGAGGAAGCCCCGGCGAGGCACGATCAAGCCTCGGAAGTGACAGTGGAAACGCGACTGGCCCTGGCACGCACTAGCACGCCCGGTTTAAGCTCGCCAGTGGAAACGCGGCTATTGAGGGTGAGTAAATGAGCTTAAAATGATTCATTAACAAAATGTTTAAAGCATTTATTAACCTACAAGTGCCGTTATTAATTAATTGTTAATTTATGGACTAATGTTAATTTGTGCAATTTAAAGTGTTAAGCAATTAGAAATGAACATTAATCTAGATTATACAAATATTGTTACATACTACTGCATTAAGCACTATTCATTTGAACCTTTTTGTAAAGTCAAAAGCCAAAAGTATTACTGTATATTTTTGTATCATTTAACTTTATTGATTATATCTACAGCGCCAAATATATGATTCTTATATAGTGTTATGTTAGTGTTGTGTTCCTGTAGCTCAATTGGTAGAGCACTGCGCCATCAAGCGCAAGGTTGGGGGTTTGATTTCCCGGGAACACATGATATGTAAAAATTGATAGCTTGAATGCACTTTAAGTCGCTTTGGATAAAAGCGTCTGCTAAATGCATAAATAAAATTTTAATTTTATATAGGTTAGGAGACAAGGTTAAGGATTGCAGATAAAATAAGACCTTTATAGTCTGTCATATTACTTAGGAAATATATGCACAAAGAGCTGAATGAGGTTCTTTTTAAATGGCAATTACTCATTTATGTCTGAACTGAGCTCAATGGTAGGCCTACTATATTTGACAGTAAGTGATGGTCCTCCCTGCAGAGCAGCACTGTGTGTTGACTTATGTCACATGCTGATTGGACCTCCAGGAACATAGTCTTGTTATGTTAGCTTTTGAACATGCGTAGCAGGGGGCTCCAAACACCTGGTCCCTGGGACTATACTAACTGTGCATATACTGTAAGGATTTAAACCTGAGCTGAATCTCAGCACATTGTAAGTGCAGTTGCAAAGACAGGATGTCAGGATGTGCAGGATGAAAATATTGGAAGGTTTTCCATAGTTACTGGATATTTGTTTTCGAGTCCAATTTAATTTTTGATCTTCTAAAGCTTTATTATTTTGTCCATTAAAGTGGTTCTAACAAATCTGTGCTTGAAAAATCTAACCAGAATAAAATTAGCTCACTTCGGTGAGCTGTTAAGGATAATATAGTATTTATTCCTAAACCTTTTAAATTGAACAGCATGAAATATTGTCTTCGGAAACATAGCATGCAGTAATTATGCACCTCATGGCTGCTATTTGACTAGCAGCCTGTCAGTATTCACACGAAATGCTTTGACAGGCCAGAGAGGTGGAACTTTCCTGGTGTGGAGCCGCCTGTTCCCCCAATGAGTGCTGCCTTATGGGCTTCTACCTGATTGATGTTACCTGTCATATTCTAAACACTTCTATTTTTCTCCTGCTGTGCCATATGTTAAGAGAACACTGTACGCAATAGAGGCTTTTAGCTTTCCTGTCTCAACATTGCCACAAACACCTCACTGTCATAACTTTCCAATTAGGCTCCCCATGTTTTAAAGTCACAACATGTATGAGGGATTCTAATGCTTTTTTTTCAAAACAGATTTATTTGTGAGTTTTTTTTTTAAATTCAATCAAAACTCTATATTTTATACTAAACTATTAAGCTGACATCATAGCCATAGCTGTTGCTGCCATAACATGTCCACTGTACCATAATTTTTTACAGTTTAATTATAATAATTTTATACATTAGTAAGTTTTGCCTTTTGGGCAGCACATCTTTTTTGCCATATTTTGCTGCTGGTGGTTTCGTGTTGCTTTGTTCATACTTTAATTTCATTACAGTAATCTTGCTCCTTTTAACCTGTGAGAAAAAAAAGTTCATTTGGTCCAGCTTTTTGTATTGTTTGTCTTTGTATTGTTCTAAAAATAATCTGCAACATTTTAAAGTGATAATTTTTTTAGATTAATTTTTATTTGTCTTGGTGCCAAACCTTCCCATGACATATATATACATACATATATATTTAATATTTCATTTTTTCTTATGTAATAGAAATGTGAATAGGGTATAGCGCTCAATGTCTATTAATATTTGGCAGAGTAGCTGTTCATAATTTGTTAACTGTTATCAATCAGAAGAGATTTTTGAAGACTTTGAGATAGTAATTTGATTTTACTCTCCAGTAAAAGCAAACTTCTTTCTATCACTGGGTTTAAAGGGGTAAGTAGCTTTGTTATAATTTAGTAAGATTAACTAGAAAGAAACCGTTCAGTCTTGAAAGAATCAGTGAATTGTTTCTGTGCTCACATTCTTAATCATTTAATGGAAATTGAAATTTGATTGAAAGTGAAGTCTACGACCCTTCCTTTAGTAGATGAGAAAATTAAGTCTTCCAGAATAAATTATAGTATAGTGTGTATCCTCTTACTGAAAATTATACCATTATTTTTTTCCCACTGTAAATATTTTATCATAAATGGCACAGGAGAAATATTTAATTATCCATATTTCTTTAGTTACAATTACAGTAAATTGTCAATATTTTATTTAAAAAAAGCTTTTCCATGTGTATTTGCAGGGATACAGTCACCATAAAACACCTTTTAATTAAAGCATAGGCCTATATTCCAGTGTGTATCCAAATCGTGGCACAAAGATGAAAAACATTTCCACATCGAACACAAAGATAGAATGATTAATTTGGAAGCACAAAACAATGGTAGAGTTGCTAACGATGTGCAAAGAGTTGGGGTTGTAAAATCATGTTATTTTATTTAGTGCACCAAAGAAAGATGTGTGCTTAATGTTGGAGAAAATGACTTTGTGTCTACAGTACATCCTAACAGTAATTTGCTTCTCTAGTGCATAGTTCACAGATATTTCCCTTCTCATCTGTAGCTACTTTACATCTTTGCTCTCTACATTTTATTGTGTTTTCATTAGATTTTACTGTCAGGCCACAAAATCTTGGAAATGACCAGTTAAACATCATAGACTACTCTGGGATGGCATGAGCCAATTATTATTAGGTCTTGCTGAATGAATGTGGGAAACTTTTGCTAATTCATTTAAATATTAGGACAGGGTAGTAAACAGGGTCAGTATCTTGCACAGTGGGGAATGAAGCTGTGTAAAATGCATTAAGACTTAAATGCATTAAGACAATCATTAAGCTCATTCAATACTGAAACCAAGACAGGATTCAGGGAACAGTGGGGTTGCTTTGTCTGTGCTTTGGGGGTCTGGAGATGTGTTGGAAGGCTTGTGGTGACATGCTTGCCACAGTGGTAGTGTAACAGACAAGGAGAAGGATCATATGTGTGCAGATTACATCCAGAGGTCTAAAGGCCCACTGACTACCACCTGCTGTTAGACATTAGCTTTGGAAGTTTTTCAAAGCAAAACACAAGTCATTTTATGTATCACATACAATTTATATACAGTATCTTGACTTTCTTGCATGTTCTCAATCTTCCTCACTGTCAGTACAGGTGCTTCTAATCTCCAATATATATTTTTTCTCACATCCCCAAATGAGACCTCAGTGATTAAATGTTTGATGCCTGTCTGTGTAGTCTGCAGCCCAGAGATCAGGGCCGGCTCCTCCAGCGCTCTCCTACTGAATGCCTCCCCTGCATCCACAATGAAAGAATACAGAGAAAATGAAGCCACACTTTCAAATGCATCTCTTGGCTTTAGGGAACTGAAATTACTCTGACATTATTGCTGCACAATACACTTCAAACGGAATGCCAAGATTGAACTGCCAGAGAAGATAAGATAGAGAAAGGATCAAGCCCCAGTGATTTGCTTTATCGGTGTCACCGTTGGGGTGCTGTGGTAATTATTTGTGTTTCAGACTAACAACCGATCCCCATGACTGTGATGCTTTTTGATCATAGTGGTGTGGTCGATTTAACAAACAGATTGCAGTTCAGGGCACTATTACTGTTTGAATTGTTATAAAGCAACCAAAGTGAACAGAACACTACTAAATTTCAGGATAATTCACCCAAAAATGAAAATTCTGTCATCATTTTCATCCAATTTTAGTCAAAAGCTACTATATGACTTCAGAAGACATTGAATATAGTGCATATATATGGACTTTGTTATGGGACATAATAATAATATATGAATAATATATTAATAATAATTAATAATAATAATAATAATAATATATTATTATGGGTAATAATAAAATAGCAGCATGGACATCCAGTCGGACATCTACTTTCGTAGTATGTGTGCAGTATAAAAGCACAATCACACAAGCACCGAAAGACATGTACAAGAGTCAACGATGACATAATAACGATGATATATTACTGCTCACCCCTTTTGAGCTTACAGCCATGAATAGATGTGCTTTGAGCACTTTGCAAGACTGGGAGCAATGCTCATCTGACCATTATTTCAGAGTGCAAAGACTTAATATGATGCACAGGCAGAGAGTTTAACTTCTGTATGAATTTTGTCTTGAAGGTTTACATGGCAATTTTTCACTGACTCTCAATATCCTCCCTCCTCACGGGGCTTAAGATGCATTTGACATTTCATTGGTTGTAAAGCCTCTGTAAAAGAGGTTTTGACTTGTAAGAGTTTTTACTTTCTCTTACATATCTCACTTTATGACTTGAACTGTTATTATATCTAAATACAGCAGCTTTGATAATGTGTAAATTTACAGGATGATGCTCTGTAATATTATATTAGTTCACATGTTTATGTAATTATTAAAAGTGACACAGGTAAATTAACTCATCTAGCTGTCTGATGTAATTGAGTAAATAAGATCATATCTCAGATTGTTGAGTAATTTTTTTTGTAATTTAATTTAAATTTTACATTTTAAAATGTGCCTTTACCTTTCAATTTTACGTAATTTTACATTTGTAGACTACATTTGTAGTGTAAAATATAATCTAGTAAGTACAGTATAAGGATTTTTTCCCTATCTTTGAGGTTTTTGCAAGCCAGTTTTATTTTATTTTTGTTAGGCATTATACATTATATTATATTATTAAATATTCTATAACTGAATTATTTATAATTTAACAAATTGCCTATTTGCAATGTAGGAATATGAGGTGGCAATGGCAATATTATATAATAATATATGTAATGAAATAATTTAAATAATATGTTCCAGGCTGTTACCACATCAACTAGGTTCTAGGTTATTAATGCTTATATAGATCTCTACTGATCTCTACAAAAATGCAGTTTAGATTTGTCAACAGGAATATGTCCAGAATTTTATTGTGAATAAACACTTTTGCAAGTACTTATATGTTTTTGTGCTTTTGCCCTGAAGCATTTGTTTATTGATGTTTGAGGCGAGGTACATTGGGAGAGTTCAGAAGTGTGTCTACTGTGTCCTGCAGCACCTGTCTTCATCATGCTAGACATCTAGTAAGACACTGTAAGAGTGCTGTTATACAACATGAAGAAAATTGATTACATTACACTTTGCTTTGACTTTGAAGTTCAGTTCATAGACATATTGATTCCCATCCAACCCTATTATTGCTTAAAGGTGTCATATGATGCAAATTCCAATTTTCCTTTCTCTTTGGAGTGTTACAAGCTCTTGTTGCATGAAGAAGATCTGTAAAGTTGCAAAGACTAAAGTCTCAAATCCAAAGAGATATTCATTATGAAAGTTAAGACTTGTCCACGCCCTCCTAAAATGTCTGAAGATTTGCATAACGCCATCCAAATGCTCCTTTGTCGAATCCGCTGGCCGTTCCTAAATCTAGCCCCAACATATGCATACATGGTTTTATGTTTACGCGGCATGATACTCAACACAAAGTGTAAAAAGACAGTATAAGTCATTATAATCAGTAATTATGTCCCAACCGGATGCAACAAATGCCTAATTTGTAATGGGTTTTATCGGTTTTGTCTTGTCGTGTCGGGACACATAGCATCACAGTATGGTCAGGGGTATAACATTTCCGTCACATGCTTGAGGTATTCGGCCAATCACAATGCACTGAATAGCTTGCTAATGACAGCTCACCTCACTTTTCAGACCGATGAGCTTTGTAAAAAATGACGTGTTTCATAAAATGGGGGCATAGAGAAGAAACAGTAATGTACAGTATGTGGAAAATAATGTGTTTTGTGAAACTTCAACTGCATAAAACCCTTTCATTACACCAAAAATAATGTCCTTTTTTAGCCACATCATATGACCCCTTTAAAAAGAAGATCCAGGCCTGGCTTTTGAGAGTCTAGCTTGTATACAGAAAATATGTCCTAAGATGGCATGAAATCTTCAATTTGTTGCGTGTCCCTCAGCAGGATCCTGTTCTTTATGTGTATTTCTAGATCCTTGTGAAATAGTGTGATCGTTTTATCTCAACCAGACACAGACAAATCTATAATGTGTTTATTGTGTCTTTGGACATTGTCTGCTTCTCTCCTTGTAAAGTAGATCACAATGTGTGGGCAGTGAATCGAGAGGTGTTTTTCTCCGGTGAAGCAGAGCTGCAGAGCATGCATATATGGATATTTTACATATATACGTGAATGTATATATGTAAGAAAATAAAGTGACAGTTAGATTTTTCATGGTGCTGTGAGATAATAAATAAGATGTAAAGAAAGAACAAAAAGCACTGAAAGGAAAAAATCGAATGGAAATATTAATGTGAATGTGTGAGATGCTACAGAATGAAAACTTTTGCTGAAATCTATGAATGTTTCATAATAATGCTTTGGGACTGAGCATTTGAAATATGAAAACTAAAAAGACTACCAGACAACAACATTGTACTGATCTCTATCCAAGTTTCTCTGGGCATCCATACTTGAACTTGTGGTGTGTTTTTCTGTAATATTCAGTCTTCAATAAACTTATTGACTCAAATAAATGGAACATATTCCAACATAAGTTATACCAAATAGTCAGTATTTTGGGCAGTACAATATCAGCTATAAGACTGCTTTTCTCTCCAACTATAGGGAAAAATACATGGTCCAATATAATTCAACAGGCAATCAATTTTGCAACGATTTTATCTTCTCAGTTATAAATTCTATTGTGTCCTGACTCACAACAACTCGTTAACCAATTCATTTATATAACTCTAGTCTTATTTCAGTTCATGTTGAGGCGTTAGTCCACCAGGGCTGCAAAGTTTTAAACACAACATTTTTAAACACAATTGCTGTAATGTAACCAATAAATAGCTATTAGAAGCAAAATTTTCAATTATAGACAATACTGTTTACCAATATTTGATCTAGAAGTCTGTAATTCTATAAAGTGTTTCCAGAATGTTGGTTGTTCGAAATTAGGCCAAACAGCTCAACCAAGCAAAGTCAGAACCTTTAAGAGGTCCCTTTTTAAAAGTTTTTATTTATTTATTTATTTTTCTAGATGCCTAGATGGAAAGTGAATTGCAATGACTATGCAACTGCTGGCACATCTGCATGAATGTTACTCCACTGTAATTAATTGTTCAATACTAATTTTAGTTAATAGATTTTCAATATCTAAGATGACTTGGATTTGAGTACAGATGTAGATAACACATCATTGTTACCACTTTATAATAAATATATTAGTGCATGTCTCCTGTGCGCTGCGTTTAATGTAAGCAAACATATCGTAGCAACATTTGTCATAGTTGGCCCTTGGTTCTTTCATAGAAAACCATTACACCATTACATTTTCCAA
The DNA here is from genome assembly GCF_963082965.1 of Carassius carassius. Classification (NCBI taxonomy): domain Eukaryota; kingdom Metazoa; phylum Chordata; class Actinopteri; order Cypriniformes; family Cyprinidae; genus Carassius; species Carassius carassius. Next base: position 30,750,223 of record NC_081758.1, on the reverse strand, counting down.
AAGAAAACAATAATTTCTTTAGTTTGGATGAGGTCTTTTTTTGGAGCTCCCCTGAGATGTTGTCTGCTCTCTGATATCATTTTATGAAGTCATAGAAGTTGTATATTGCAGTGAAATTTACAGAGCTTAGAGAGAACTTAATAAGATATAATGTCTGGTGTCTAGACCTTTGGTATTTGAAGGGACAACTTTTGGTCCAATGGACTACTCATCTGTGGCAGCAGCTCCAAAATATAATGTCTTTTAGGTATCACACTCGATTTCCCCAAAAAAGCCTGATTTTGAAAGTTTTCCAGAAACTTTGTTTCATATTTGAAGGAAGCATATTTACCTAGCTTTGCATTGGTACAAATAACACACATTTGTAAGACACCTGGGTAAAATTCTGGCCTTTGTTATAGATCATTCACATTCTCTGCAGTACTGTATATAAAATCTACTGCCTCCTCTTAGCATCATTGCAGTCCTGATTCTCCTAAATAGAAACCAAACACACTCATGTGTCTCTATTCTTTCTTTTCATAAATAGATCTTTGGCTCTGACAAACAGGCATATGGTGCCATGTGGTATTTTCGAACAAGTAACTTCAGAGTGTGGAGCATTCACATTAATTTATTTTCAATACGTTTATAGCTATCCATTTGGATTTGAATGATGTGTCACTAGGACCACATGGGCGTGTTATTCAGGAGTCTGCTCTTGTTCTTCAGCTCCTCTGACGATTTCTGGAGCAGATGTACCTCTCCATGTCAGTTTGAAGGTAATGTGCCTTTAAACTTGATTGGGAGCAGAACAACTTGTTCCGTTGTGAGATCTGTTTGATGTGGAGGTGATATAGTCAGCTGGAATTATATGCTGTGAAAGAGAGATGCAATGGATAGTAAACAAGATGGCAGTATAAAACCTGGCATGTTAACGTGTTCTGTGATTACAATTAACAAAGTACTAAAAAGTAGTAACGAAGTTCTAATCAAACACATCATATCTAGTGGTGTGTTCATTCATTTGTGTTCTGGCTTTGTAAGAGCAGTGATGGTAGGATATTTAAAGATTTATTTTGGTTTATTAAGTTGTGAAACTGTAACCCTGGATACAACACCAAAGCTCATCTTTATTAGTGAATAACCTGAATAACCTACTCTGTATACTAATGTATTTTGCTTTTTTTTTTTTTTTTTAATCTCAGGATGTTGGGAAAAGCTCATTTTACTACAGGGAGCAAACTGACATAATTTGCCAGATGTCCTGCTATTAAAAGCTTGAATGCAAAAACTTGCTGTTTGTGAAGCAGAGGGAGAAACAGGTTGCCTCTTAGAACCCCAGAACCATTAATGGTTTATGTGCTATCTATAGGATATTTTTTGTGTGACTAAAAAAGGTACTCGGCTAATGTAACCTCGGTTCCCTGAGATACGGGTACGAGTACTGCATCTACTTAAGACACTATGGGAAAAAGCCTTTTTTCTCCTGAACTGAAGCCTTTTTTTTCAATCACGCAATGAAACTGCTTGGTCAGTGGATCATGCAGTGTTTCGCAGCGGAGCAGCACAAGCCTCTGGCGACAAAGCCCGCCAGAATGGGTGGAGCCATCTGGCTGTATAAAGGGGCGGTCACACTAGCCTTTGAACATGCAAAATTATTTTGGACGCTGCTGCGAATATGGGCGGGAGCAAGATATAACGGTTTCCCCTCAGTTATCACAACATGGATTAATCTGTGCTTTTACTGTGTCTTTTGCGACGGCGTCGAAAGCGTCTTATTATATTGTACTCTCTGTTTCTCTCTCTCTATAAATATATACACACTAAACAATAAAAAAATTATAGAATGTGTCCTCATTCAAATGTACCATCTGTTGCTGTTTCCATTGACACTGCGAACCATGCACCTTCTTTTTTTTATTATCTTTTAAATATGTATTATATAAAATAGGATGCTGCAAAATTAGCACTTCCTTCATTCTTTAATTTCTGTACAGAGAGGTCACGCAGTGACGTATCGTTCATCTACAGGTCACACGACTTCACGTTATGCGAATTCGCAGGTCAGAGTTCACCAAACTTGAACTTTCGAACGCAGTGAAATACGAAATTTTTCGCTTGAGCCTGCGTTTCCGGTCTGACGCATTCGCATGCGTATGAATGGAAGTCAATGGAATGAAAAGTGCAGTGTGACCGCCCCTTAAGCGGGCATTCACCATAGGATTCTTAGGTTACTTCGACTGAAGCGACAGCTAAACAGCACAGCTAGCAGCGCAGTACTCGTTCCCGTATCTCAGGGAACCAAAGTTACATTAGAAACCGAGTAGGTTCCCTGTTGATACTACACTCATACTGTGTCTGCTTAAGATGCTATGGGAACACAGTACAATCTCGAAGTGCTAAGGTAGAGGAAGGACTGCAAAGTAATATAACTTCCATAAGCAAGCAATGCCTATAGAGAAGTTAAAAATAACCCAAGTGAGCACATATCTGTGCTAAAATTATACAATATGTAAAATCTGAGAATTTATTACCCATTGGCTAATATTAGACATCATTTAGTCGCCCAGAGTGAAGATTTGGTTGCATATGCGAGTGATTTACTCGCAATATAGAGGGTTGCTTCCAGGTTATAAAAACTAGTGAATGTGGATGGTGAGCCGTGTAGAAGTGTCTTGTAGATGGGGCTCTAGCCTCCGATATTGTGTTTGAAACTCGCTCTGGGAAGCTTGAAGGCTCCCGTCAAACAGCCTGAAAGAGGGCCTACAGGTCGGGCCAAGGGTGCCATATTGTTCCGTTTGCTTGAGAGAGGAGATCTCAACAGAATGGGCCAAGGGGCTGCTACCAACAGCTGAGTCAGCTCTGATAGCCTGATAGCTCTGATAGGTTCTTTCAGAGAGAAAGTTTTTTTGTTCCCTGATTTGCCTGATAAAGATAAAGAAGGAGGTTGGGCCAATCATGTCTGCTCCTTGATTAAATTTGGTCGCTGAAGGAGAAGAAATCTGCAAATCCACTGGCAAACGTCTGCTTATATAGCCAAATGGCCCTGGCTATATCTGCTCTGTTGGGCTTTCTTGCCATTGGTTCGTGCAGTGTATAAAAAAAAGCTGCCAGTGGCAAAGCAGTTTCACTGCATGATTGAAAAAAGGCTTCAGTTCAGGAGAAAAAAGGCTTCTCCCTATATCGTCTTAAGCAGATGCAGTACGAGTGTAGTATCGACAGAGAACAAGCAGTTATTTAGAATGCAGTGATTATACATTGGGATTTTCCTTTTTGTCTCTTTCCTTCTATTTTTTACCTTTGAGAGGCCAATCTCTGTGGCACTGAATTACACCCAGTTTGGACTCTCTGAACTCATATCTTTCTTTGACACAATGGGACTGATTAAAAGGGCAGAAGTGATGGCCACTGCCCTTGCTATCATTTTCTGTTCTCCACAATTTCTCTCTGGTCAGTTTGTAGAAATTCACTCTCTTTTTCCTGCCTTTGTTAAACACTTACAGCAAACCTCCAAGCCCAGGTAATGTGCTAATTACGTTATTTTTCTTTTCTTTACTTTTTTTGCTTCATGTTTTTTCATTTTCAATTTAAGAAGCATTAACCTTCAGCAGCAAACTGGACTTAAATCAATAGTACTTAGACTGCAAAAGAAGTAAACAGGATATTAAGATAAGATGTTTCCTGAGCCTTTAATTTTCCTTTTTTTTCATAGATCACCATATGTCAACTTTGTTAAATGATTGTGGCCTTATTCATTTATTTATTCTATCTGAACAGATAGAACAAATGTTTGGGTATCTATTTTTTGTCTGTTTTTGTTGGGGCAATGGTTGACAGTCATTTTTTTAGATTTGTATAAAAAAAAAAAAAAAACCTTGACTTGAATTTGGGCCTATCCTATTCAGTATCATTGTCAGTAATTGTTCAGTTATTCAACTAAATTTAAAAAATACACAAATTGATCTCCCTTTCATGACCCATTCCTGTACATGCTAAAGTCATCTCTACATTTCTTAGTTTATCAGTATTTGCTCATCTTCCCCTGCTTATCAATCTATATTATAGACACTTTTGCTTTGCACGTTTCCTCATTGCAATAACAGGCAAAGGAAAATGCACTGACAACAACATAAACCACAAAAAAACATAAATGATTCCCTGCTATGTAAATCACGATAAGGTCAGTATGCAGCAGAGTGCTCAATTTTTTTCTACTGATTGGACGAATGAGGTGAAATTGATTTTGGTGACTCTTTCCATGCTGAAAAGTTATATATCACGTGGCTTGCCCTTTTTCTCTCATTGCTTGTTTATAAAAGGCTACAGATGAACAATTGAAACTCCAAAGAGATGAGGTTCACCTACATTATCTGTACTAAGGATAGATCCCCAGGAGAATGGAGGACGTTTCATTTGACTTCCAGTCCTGAATCTGTAATGCACATACCGATTGAATGCAAAATGAGGATGCAAAGGGATATCAGCAAGAAAAATGGCAGCCACATTCATAAGTTTCCTGGTGTTATTCCTGAGATAAATTCTTTCTCTTTATGTAGCTCTTATATCATAAATCTTGTAAGGCTTTAAATACACAGTTCTTTCCCCTACACAGTAGAATACACAGTAGAGAAAAGTCCTCTACTTCAAATGAACGTTCTGTTGCAAAGCTACTTGCGTCACTACAGTCACTCTCCATTTTAGCGACTCTGACAGCAGCTGTCAATCAATCCGTCACTGCAGGTCTCAGGTTCACACCCACGCACTCAGCCCTGCCCTTGGTTCATCCCCTCTATCTCCGCTGTGCTCTGCCCACTTTTCAGCATTTTTCAAATATTGCCAGTGGGTGGAGTCAGGCTCTGACCAGGGGTTTAGTTACCCTTTAACACCAAAGGAGTTCTCTTACGAGAGCTCTCTTGTACTGCGTCTTAGCTAAGACGCTACGGGAAAAGTCTCTTTTCACGAAATACTGAAGCAAAAAATTATCCTTAATTTTGTATTTTTGTAAAGCGCATTTGCAGCAGTACACAGCCATAGGCGAGACGGCTCGTTCGCTCATTGGCTTGTTCTGCGGCAACTGCACAGCCTATCGAGCGCGGGCTGATGCAACATCAGACCAATAAGGGCGCTTCGCGCCCTTCTTGCCACTTCCCGCCGAAACGGGTGTGGCCCAACCTATAAAAGGAGCTCGAAAAGGCTGACTCACCTGATTTTTCATCTCTTCAGCGAAGCTCACGCATCGCTGGATCACGGAGGAAGCAAGCGCCGTCTGAGAAAGCACATCAGCAGGACGAGCCATTCTGAAGCTGCTGGCATCGCCGCCTTCCATTGCCATTCCTGCTGCGCTATCCGGCGCCTATATCCTTTCAATCCTGTTATATACAAGCTGTTCTTTATGTGTGTGTGTGTGTTCGCCCTGCGACACACACTCGTAAAGGAGCTTGCGTCTTTTTTAAGATGCCTTCCTGCGGCTCGTCAGAACCCCACTCAGCGAGGGAGACCGGTACGTCATCTGTGTCTCCTGCCTGGGTGAAGATCATGCAGCGCTCGCTCGCTGACGGCGGATGCCCCCACTGCGAGCTGTTGCCATGGTGACTCTGAGGACTCGCCTGGCCTTTTTCTCTGAGCCTGCATTCTCCGCTGCGCTGAGGCGCCGTAAAAGCATCGCTTCCAGCGGATTCTGGAACCGTCCTCAGCTCAACCGAGCTCGCCGGTTCGCCCTGCTTCACCGCCCCCCCCTGCATCGCTTCCCGGTGGGCAGCGCCCGCTGTTTGCCGGCGCGTCGTCCGAGGAAGTCGATCTCAGGGCCGCGTCGGGGGAAGAGGACACGCGCTCTCTGCTAGCTTCGGGCAGTGAGGGCTGGGCGAGCTCCGAGGATCTCGCGCCTTCTGCTCAGAAGCCCAGCAGACGAGCTGACATCGAGAAGGAGCCGGGGCGAAGGCTCGTGTTGGCCGCGATGAGTCTCGGCCGCGAGTGGTTTGCACCAGCGCCCCCCCCCTCTCGTTCCCGGCTGGATGGTATTTCCCTTTCGGATGAGCGTACTTCTCAAAGCCCGCCTCATTTCTTCCTGAGCTTCACGAAGAGGTGGCGAAGGCTTGGAACGCTCCATATTCAGCACGAACTCGTTCGTCTGTCTCACTAGCATTCTCCACACTGATGATGCTAAAAACAGGAACTACCACTCACTTCCGCCGGTGGAACAGGCGATAGCGACGCACCTTTGTCCGCCCTCTGCTGGACGGCGGCAAAAGCGGTGTTGCCATCTAAAGCCTCCTGTGTGACGCTGCGTCGGCACTACTAACGATGGCTGCTTCATCGAAGCGCAGGTGTACGAGTTCCGCTGTGGCCGAGCTCTCACCCAAGCGCACCGCTGTTTCAGTTCCAGGAATTGTGACTGTCTCAGCGTTTTCTGCAATGCGCAAGCCTGCACAGTTGCCCGCTTGCCTGCACACAAAAGCCGTTATCACAACAGCTTCAGCAACGCAGCTCGAGACCCCCGTTCTCGCTCTACTGGCCGTCGCCCCGCGCCGCGGGGACCGCGGCAGAGGATTACGGTGAGGCCGGGAGCCCCGAAGCCATCCTGGGAAAGCCATCTACGCATGCTGCATGACGCTGCGTCGGCACTACACACGATGGCTGCTTCATCGAAGCGCCGGTGTACGAGTTCCGCTGCGGCCGGGCTCTCACCTAAGCGCGCCGCTGTTTCAGTTTCCAGAGATTGTGACTGTTTCAGCGTTGTTTGCAATGCGCAAGCCTGTACGGTTGCCCGCTTGCCTGCACACGAAAACCGTTATCACGGCTACCCAGATATTTCCCGAAAAAGGTGTAATTCCTGGTGTCCCGGCCACGGCCGAAGGTGCTATAAATGTAGTGACGATGCCCACTGCTCAGTGCCCATCTCCGCATATAAGCACAGCCCTTCACACAGGGCTCGCGCCTATAAAAGCGACTCAAGTCGATCACGCGCACTACATAGTAGACGTGCCCACTCCTCAGTGCCCACAATCACTATGTCACACGCGTCATGTGGTTTCTGTAAAAACGAAACCCGTGCACGTTCGTCCGGCCACGGCCGATGGTGCTATAAATGTAGTGACGATGCCCACTCCTCAGTGCCCATCTCCACATGTAAGCACAGCCCTGCACACAGGGCCTGCGCCCATAATGTCGACTCAAGTCGGCCGCGCACACTGCATAGTAAACGTGCCCACCCCTCAGTGCCCACAATTACTATGTCACACGCGTCATGTGGTTTCTGTAAAAACGAAACCCGTGCATGCTCGTCCGGCCACGGCCGATGGTGCTATAAATGCAGTGACGATGCCCACTACCCAGTGCCCATCTCCACATGTAAGCACAGCCCTGCACACAGGGCTAGCGCACATAAGATCGACACAGATCGGTCGAGCGCGCCGCATAGTAAACGTGCCCACTTCCCAGTGCCCACATACACTATGTCACATACGGCGTGGGGCTTCTGTAAAAACGAGGCCCGTGCACGTACATTCTGCACAGGCAGACAGCGAGTTGAAAGTGGTAAAAGTGCACACATGCAGCCCACGGTTACTCGCAGATATATCGAGTCCCACGGGACCCGCTCAGCCTCCCTCCAGTCGGTTAAGCGCCGGAACGGGGTCGAGGAAGAGCGATCTGCCCGCTGTGATCAGCGCGCTCCCCGCCTCAGATGCGCAGCACACTCGAGCGCCGCCGTTGCCCAGTCAACAGAGCGCGTTTCGCATCCAGCCCTTAGCCATTCATGCAGATGCATGGTCAGTGCTTCCAGGGGTTTCGGATTGGGTGCTAGGCATTATAAAGAGAGGCTACTCGCTACAGTTTTCTCGACGCCCACCGTGCTTTTCAGCGCGCGTCGAAACTACGGTCAAAACAGAAGTAGCACACATACTTCGGGCCGAAATATCAAAACTGTTGAGCAAAGGGGCTGTAGAGCCTGTGTCTCAAAGCGAGGGGGGGCTGTACAGCAGATACTTTCTGGTGCCCAAGAGAGACGGGGGTCTCCGGCCCATACTGGATCTAAGACAGCTGAACAGGCATTGATGAAACGCAGTTTCAAAATGCTCACGACCAGGAAGCTCCTCGCGCAGATTCGCAGAGGGGACTGGTTCATGTCAATAGATCTGAAGGACGCGTATTTTCAAATACAGATAGCGTCAAACCACAGGCGATATTTGAGATTCGCCTTCGAGGGCCAGGCATACCAGTTTGCAGTCCTGCCATTCGGCTTGTCCATAGCTCCTCGTACGTTTACGAGGTGCATGGATGCAGCGCTCGCTCCTCTTAGACTCAGAGGCACACGAGTGCTGAATTATTTGGACGACTGGCTGGTTCTGGCCCGATCATGAGCGGAGCTCATGGACCACAGAGCCGTTTTACTCGATCACCTCGAGAAGCTCGGCCTCAGTGTCAATTGGGTGAAGAGTTCGCTGAACCCCAGTCAGACGATCCTGTTTCTGGGTATAGTTCTGAACTCGTGTTCCATGACGGCGCGGCTGTCACCACAGCGCACGATGGGCATTCAGCGTGCAGCGAGTTCTTTCCGCTGTGGCGCGACTGTGGCGCTCAAACACTGTCAAAAGATGCTGGGTTTCATGGCCTCAGCATCTCCGGTTCTGCGGCTGGGCCTGCTCCGCATGCGCCCCCTGCAGTTCTGGCTGAAGGCTCGGGTGCCGCGCAGAGCGTGGGCGTCTGGCCGGCTGCATTTCAAGGTCGATCAGAGCTGTGTTGCGGCTCTAGCACCTTGGACAGCGAACGGCTGGTACCGATCAGGTGTAAGCCTGGGGACTTCCCCGAGTGTGAAAATGGTGTCGACGGACGCCTCCACTTCGGGATGGGGAGCGCTGCTCGAAGGCAGACCGTCCTTTGGCCTATGGTCAGAACGGGAAAAGCTCCATCATATCAACTGCCTGGAAATGCTGGCAGTGGAGAACGCGCTGACGCGCTTTTGTCCCCATATCAAGGATCACCACGTCATAGTCCGTTCGGACAACATGTCCGTGGTGTCCTACATAAATCGCCAGGTCGGTCTCGGGTCCCGAAACCTGTGCAGGCTGACGGAACGCCTCCTGATTTGGGCTCAGCGCAACGTGCGCTCGCTGAGAGCAGTGCATGTGCCTGGACTGCAGAATCTGGGTCCAGACAGGCTGTCCAGAGGCAATGTTCCTACGGGCGAATGGTCTCTACACCCGCAAACAGTCCGGCTGTTGTAGGAGAGATTTGGCATGGCGGAGGTGGACCTCTTTGTGTCCCACGAAAACGCTCACTGCCCCGCGTTCTTTTCCAAGAACGAAAGCGCGCTGTCACGGAGATGGCCGTGTTGCCCGCTTTATGCGTTCCCTCCCGTCTCCCTCCTTCCGCAGGTGATAGAACGGGTGAGAGAAACGAGATGTTCAATACTGCTTGTAGCACCTCTTTGGAAGAACCAACCATGGTTCCCAGATTTGATGCAGTTAGCAGATGTCGCCCCGTGGCCGGTACCGTTGAGGAGAGACCTCCTCTCGCAGGCCAGGGGCTCGATTTGGCACCCTCAACCGGAGTTGTGGTCCCTCTATGTATGGGCACTCAAAGGTTACCCGCTGATCTCGCAGTGGGAGTGCTAAATACCATCACTCAGGCTAGAGCTCCGTCGACACGACGTCTGTATGCCTCGAAGTGGTCGGTGTTCTCCAGCTGGTGCACAGCTCGAGGTTATTCACCCCTTAGTTGTGAGGTGACGGAGGTCCTCTCCTTCCTTCAGGAGCTGTTGGATAAGGGCAGAGCCCCATCCACGCTCAAAGTTTATGTGGCTGCCATCGCGGCGTTTTCTGAAACGGGGTCCGGTCAGTCAATAGGAAGGAATGATTTAGTCATCCGGTTCCTCAGAGGAGCTAGGAGGCTGAATCCTCCCAGACCTCCGTCAGTCCCTATGTGGGACCTCGCGGCGGTTTTGGAGGCCTTGAAAGGTCCCCCTTTCAAGCCTATCCAATCGATTAGCCTTCAGAATCTGTCGTTCAAGACAGTATTCTTGTTGGCTCTCGCTTCTGTGAAGCGTGTGGGTGATTTGCTCGCGCTCTCGGTGAGCCAGTCGTGCTTGGAGTTTGGGCCCAATGACTCAAGAGTCATACTCAAACGTAGGCACGGTTATGTGCCGAAATCCCTCAACACACCGTTTCGGGCTCAGGTTATTGCCCTGTCTGCCCTGCCGGTGTCAGGGGAGGATGGAGACTCGAGTCTTCTTTGCCCTGTCAGGGTTTTAAGAGCTTATGTGTCTCGCTCTGCTGCCTTTCGGCAGACGGAGCAGCTATTTGTCTCGTTCGGTGGGCGTTCCAAGGGAATGGCTGTTTCGAGACAGACTCTATCCAGATGGATAGTTGACGCCACAGTGTTAGCTTACGCTTCCAGGGGCCTTCAGTGCCCGTTGGGCGTCAGAGCACACTCCACAAGAGGCATCGCCTCGTCGTGGGCGTGGTCTACTGGGATCTCCTTGCAGGATATATGTATGGCGGCAGGTTGGGCCTCGCCGTCTACATTTATCAGGTTCTATAACCTGGAGGTTCCCACCTTGCAAGCAAGGCTGCTGTCGGTATAGGCGAATCAGGGCCCTGAGGGGATTTCTGAGTTCACGAGCGCTATGTGCTGCCGACTGTTATATGGGCAGTATTGCGTAAGACCCGCATTGCCACATTGGTCAGGCCTTGCCTCGGCTGTGTGACGTCATATTGCCGCATCTACGGATGCTGCTAGATATGGGACGGAGGGCTTTTTCCCTTTTCTGTCCTGGACTCTCTGTGAGTCCCTCAGGTGACTGTGCACTGTAAATCCTGGGCGTTGCTTCAGGTTTATTGGTGTGTGATCCCTGCGCGCACGGCGTTTTACATTGGGTTCCCGTAGCGTCTTAGCTAAGACGCAGTACGAGAGAGCTCTCGTAAGAGAACGTACTCGGTTACTAAACGTAACCTCGGTTCTCTCTAGAAGAGCGAACGAGTACTGCGTTCTCTGCCGTGCGCACGATTCACTCTGGTTCGCTTCGGCGATGAAATAAATCAGGTGAGTCAGCCTTTTCGAGCTCCTTTTATAGGTTGGGCCACACCCGTTTCGGCGGGAAGTGGCAAGAAGGGCGCGAAGCGCCCTTATTGGTCTGATGTTGCATCAGCCCGCGCTCGATAGGCTGTGCAGTTGCCGCAGAACAAGCCAATGAGCGAACGAGCCGTCTCGCCTATGGCTGTGTACTGCTGCAAATGCGCTTTACAAAAATACAAAATTAAGGATAATTTTTTGCTTCAGTATTTCGTGAAAAGAGACTTTTCCCGTAGCGTCTTAGCTAAGACGCAGTACTCGTTCGCTCTTCTAGAGAGAACCGAGGTTACGTTTAGTAACCGAGTACGTTATCTCCACACTAATATATACCAGTATATATACATACCAGTAGGTACGGCTGGTGGTCCTCCTCTGACTGAGATAGCATTCAATACTGGTGCGGGACTGTAAACAGCAAAAACTAAAATTTGATTAAACAAAGAAAAGAGAGGGGAAAAGAAAATACTATGTGCAATGATGAATGTATAAAACCTGGATCTAGTTGCTTTGATTATGAAATGTGCTTTATAAATGTTAGTTCACCCAAAATGAAAATTCTGATATAATTTACTCACCCTCATGTTGTTCCACTTTGAAACACAAGTTAATATACTTTAATAAAAAACTGACTGATTCTTGTCCATCCATGGAGTCCACACAGCTACCACTTTGATGTTTTAAAAAGTTTATAAAAAGATTGTAAAACCTATCTATATGAATTGAGCAGTTAAGTCAAATTTGATCAAGTCTCTTCAGAAAAAATTGAATAAACCACTCAATTCATATGGATTAGGTTTACAATCTCTTTTTGAACTTTCTGAAGTGTCATTTGGTATTTGTGTAGATTGTCAGTCCAGGGACAGAAATCTCTAAGATTTTATTAAAATAACCAAATTTGTTTTACAAAAGTCCTAAAGGTTAGGAATGACCAGCCTGATTTCACTGCAATTAGTACATATTTTACGAGGTGACTAATTCGTATGAATTTGCATGACCTCATTCATACAAATTCATACGATTGGTGCATAATCGTACGTATTTTACATGTTACACAATTCGTATGAATTTGTACGAATGACCTACACATAACCCCGTCCCTAAACATATCCATCACTGGGATCTAGACAGATCGTACAATATCGTACGAGTGAGGTCATATGAATTCATACGAATTAGCCACCTCGTAAAATACGTATGAATTGGTCGTGAGATAGCGTTGGAATGACATGAGAGATTACATGACTGTTTGGATTTCATCTTAAGCATGGTTGCTACATGACTGATTTTAATTTGTTAATTTCTAAGTAGTACTACTTACCTTCATTGAGAAAATCTTGGAATGCACAATAGTTAAGCCGTTCCACAAATTTCTTGACTCATTCATATTGAACTTTCACCAGCATGACCACAGATGATAGTCATCAACTTGCTGTAATAACACTGATTCTGAACACTGATTTACACAGCAAGTGTTGATATCATTAAAATCAACACCAGAACCAATACTTTAACACTGGGAAATTAACATAACTCTAAACAATTCTGGATATTGTCCTTTGGTGTATTTCAATAATGATATTTACTGAGCAGAATGGTAAGAAGGTGATAGTACTTGTTCAATGTTCAATGTTAAATTTATTTATAAAGCACTTTAAAACAACCTTAGTATACCAAAGTGCTGTAGTTACATTGATCCAATCACACAATAAAATAAACACGTCATTAAAAAAAACCACAGTCACAAAACATTGAAAGCATGGGAAAAAGATACATTATTAAAAGACTTTTAAACTCTTAACACTTTTAAAGCTAATTCTGATGGATAATGGAAAATTGTTCCATAGCTTGGGACCAGCAACAGCTCTGTCACCCCTACATGTAACTGTTAAATGTTGCGAAGAACCAGACGGAGTTTGATCCATTTGCAGCTCTTTGTTTGGGATAGTCAAACAGACGGGGTCAAACGACAGCAAACTGAGCAATAGGGGCGAGGCAGAGACAGAGTCGGGAAATCAGGCAGAAAGTCGAGGCAGGCAGAGAACAATCAATAACGTGAAACAGTCCAGGGTCAAGAGAAGAAAACAAAACACGGGTAATAACGCTCAGAACAGACTTCGCAATGAGTGTGTGTGAGCAGCTTATATGGGTGTGGAAATGAGGTGCAGGTGTAAGTGTAATTAGTCCCAGGTATGAGGCCTTGTGGGAAATGGAGTTCATAGTAAAACTAATATTCGGGCGATGGCTCCCTCTGGTGGTGCAAGGGAAGCAGTACAGGAACGTCCACTGTAACAGAGCCCCTCCACTGCGAGCGGCTCCTGAAGCGAGGATGCAACTGATGCCGGGGTCTTCCTCAGTGAGTGTAGGGTCGAGAATATCATCTGCATTAACCCAAGAACGCTCCTCCGCACCGAATCCCTCCCAGTCGACCAAGTACTGCAGCTTACCCCCACGGCGTCTGGAATCGAGCAACTCATGCACACGATACACCTCCTCGCCGTCAATCTGGATAGGAGCGGGGGCCTGGGGTGCAGCTCCTTCCTCCGTCATTCCTCTCGGACCCCCAGCAGGTTTGAGTAGGGAAACGTGGAAAGTAGGGGAAACATGATAATTAGCGGGCAATTCCAAACGAAATGATACGGGGGTAATTTGTCTAATAATTTTGAACGGGCCAACATACCTGGGACTGAGTTTCTTGCAGGGTAATCTGAGGCGGAGATCTCTTGTGGAGAGCCAGACCCATTGAACAGGGGCATATGCTGGAGCAGGGCAACGATGATGGTTAGCCTGTTGTTCCTGTTGTCTGACTGCATGGAGCAGATGGGTATGAGCCCGATCCCAGATGGCCTCGCTGTTCTGCAGCCATTCGGTTACTGAGGGCAGGTCGGTGGGTTCACCTGACCAGGGGAATAGCAGTGGTTGGTACATTTGAAAGGTGTCATACCTGTGGCAGGCTTGGTGATGAAATTCTGGGAGTATTCTGCCCAGAACAAATACCGGCTCCACTCAGTTTGATTTTGTTGACAGTATGACCTCTTGATTGAGACGTTCCGTTTGTTCGTTTGATTCCGGGTGATATCCGGATGTGAGGCTGACATTGACATTGAGATGTTTGAAGAACGCTGTCCAGACTCGGGAGGTGAATTGTGGTCCTCGATCTGACACAATATCCTCGGGGAGACCATAGAACCTGAATACTTGATTGCAGAGAAGTTCGGCGGTTTCCAAGGATGTTGGTAGTTTAGGTAGGGGAATAATGCGGCAGGCTTTGGTGAAACGGTCAATGATGGTGAATATAGTGGTGTTACCCTGTGAGTTGGGTAAGTCAGTGATGAAGTCGATAGCAATGTGTGACCAAGGTCGTTGTGGTGTGGGTAGCGGAGTCAGGAGGCCGGCTGGTACTTGTCGGGGAGTCTTTGACATGTTGCCATTGGTGCAGTTGCGAATGGATGTGCTTGTATCAGTTAGCAGAGTGGTACACCAGAAGCGGTTTCGAAGGAGTTGTGTCGTGGCTGTAAATTCCGGGATGACCTGAGCTGGGTGTCGTGTGTACCTGGGTCATGAGTTGTTTGCGTAGGGTCTCGGGGACATAGATGAGGTTGGCTGGACATTCGACTGGAGGTGGTTCTTGACTGTTAAATTGTTCAATTTCTGTCAGGATATCCCATTGCACTGGGGCTACGAGCAGACTTTGTGGGATGATATTCTCAGAAAGGGTGGTGTGAACCGATTCCTCCGTTTGGCGGGATAGAGCATCAGCCTTTGTATTTTTAGATCCTGGATGGTAGGTCACAGAAAAGTTAAATCGTGTAAAGAACAGTGCCCACCTGGCCTGACATGGATTCAAGCGTTTGGCTGAATGGAGATATTCCAAATTTTTGTGGTCGGTGAGTATAATGAAGGGGTGTGTGGATCCGTCTAACTAATTTCGCCACTCCTCAAGGGCCAATTTCATAGCCAGAAGCTCACGATTGCCAGGAAGACGTCATTCATGAAAGACTGGAAGACAGACGGACTGTTGGCTAGGCTGAAGGGCATGACAAGATACTCATAGTGCCTACTAGTGGTCGAGAAGGCTGTCTTCCACTCATCCCCCGCACGAATGCGGAGGAGATTATAAGCATTGTGGAGATCCAATTTGGTGTAGAATTTGGCCCGATTGAGCTGTTCTAACGCGGCCGGTACCAGTGGGTAACGAAATTTCACAGTGATATCATTCAGGCCACGATAGTCAATACAGGGCCGCAATCCCCCATCCTTCTTTTTAACAAAAAAGAACCCGGCTGAAGCTGGTAAAGATGAAGGTCTGATGAAACCCTTGGCTGATTCTTCCTCGATGTAACGCTTCATTGCTTCAGATTCTGGTTGTGAGAGAGGGAAGATTCTTCCCTTAGGCGGTGTGGTACCGGGTATTAGGTCAATAGCTCAGTCTACAGAGCAGTTTTCAGGTAATTGAGATGCTTTTCTCTTGCTGAAGGCCTCGATTAAGTCATAGTATTCGACTGGCAGGTTTAGGCTGTTAACGTCCGGAATAGAAGGTTCAGATGCCTTGCTGTGGATTCTTGAAATCTTGGACAAACAAAGAACTTGACAAGACTTGGAGCCAGAGCGCCTGACATCTTGGCAAATTTAAAAGTGCTGGCTAATGCTAAACGTAAATACAGTAAGATTGTTATTCATGCCGGAGCTAATGATGTTCGACTTCGCCAGTCGGAGATCACTAAAAATAACATTAAAGAGGTGTGTGAACTTGCAAGCACGATGTCAGACACTGTAATATGCTCTGGTCCCCTCCCTGCTTACCGTGGTGATGAGATGCATAGCAGATTGTCATCACTCAATGGCTGGATGTCTAAGTGGTGCCCACAGAATAACATAGGTTTCATAGACAATTGGACAAGCTTTTGGGGCAGACCTGACCTGCTTAAAAGAGATGGTCTTCATCCCTCCTGGGGTGGCGCCACTCTTCTCTCTAGAAATTTGGCAAATAGTCTTCGTGTTTATACTTGACTAACTGGGGCCCAGGTCAGGAAGCAGACAGACTGGCTAAACCGACCGTCTGCTAGCTGCCTCCCGTCACAGAGGTCAGTTAATTCTCAGCACATAGAGACTTTTTCACCTAGATATAACACTATCGAGACTGTGTCTGTACCCCGAACTAGAAAAAACAAAAAACGTCCAAACCAAGTTAAGATTAACAATTTAATTGAGGTTCAAAAAATAAAAAACAGAAGCAATATGGATAAACAAATGATGAAGCTTGGCTTATTGAATATCAGATCCCTTTCTACGAAAACACTTTTTGTAAATAATATGATCACTGATCATAATATAGATGTACTCTGTTTGACAGAAACCTGGCTAAAACCTGATGATTACATTATTTTAAATGAGTCCACCCCCCAAGATTACTGTTATAAACATGAGCCGCGTCTAAAAGGCAAAGGTGGAGGTGTTGCTTCAATTTATAACAACGTTTTCAGGATCTCTCAGAGAGCAGGCTTCAAGTATAACTCGTTTGAAGTAATGGTGCTTCATATAACATTATCCAGAGAAACAAATGTTAATGATAAATCCTCTGTTATGTTTGTACTGGCTACTGTATACAGGCCACCAGGGCACCATACAGACTTTATTAAAGAGTTTGGTGATTTTACATCCGAGTTAGTTCTGGCTGCAGATAAAGTCTTAATAGTTGGTGATTTTAATATCCATGTTGATAATGAAAACGATGCATTGGGATCAGCATTTATAGACATTCTGAACTCTATTGGTGTTAGACAACACGTTTCAGGACCTACTCATTGTCGAAATCATACTCTAGATTTAATACTGTCACATGGAATTGATGTTGATGGTGTTGAAATTATTCAGCCAAGTGATGATATCTCAGATCATTATTTAGTTCTGTGCAAACTTCATATAGCCAAAATTGTAAATCCTACTTCTTGTTACAAGTATGGAAGAACCATCACTTCTACCACAAAGGACTGCTTTTTAAGTTATCTTCCTGATGTATCCAAATTCCTTAGCATATCCAAAACCTCAGAACTTGATGATGTAACAGAAACTATGGACTCTCTCTTTTCTAGCACTTTAAATACAGTTGCTCCTTTACGCTTAAGGAAGGTTAAGGAAAACAGTTTGACACCATGGTATAATGAGCATACTCGCACCCTAAAGAGAGCAGCCCGAAAAATGGAGCGCAGCTGGAGGAAAACAAAACTAGAGGTATTTCGTATTGCTTGGCGGGAAAGTAACATATCCTACAGAAAAGCATTAAAAACTGCTAGATCCGATTACTTTTCTTCTCTTTTAGAAGAAAACAAACATAACCCCAGGTATTTATTCAATACAGTGGCTAAATTAACGAAAAATAAAGCCTCAACAAGTGTTGACATTTCCCAACATCACAGCAGTAATGACTTTATGAACTACTTTACTTCTAAAATCGATACTATTAGAGATAAAATTGCAACCATTCAGCTGTCAGATACAGTATCATATCACACAGTGCACTATAGACCCCCTGAGGAACAGTTCCACTCATTCTCTACTATAGGAGAGGAAGAATTGTATAAACTTGTTAAATCATCTAAACCAACAACATGTATGTTAGACCCTATACCATCTAAGCTCCTAATAGAGGTGCTTCCTGAAGTCATAGATCCTCTTCTGACTATTATTAATTCCTCATTGTCATTAGGATATGTCCCCAAAACCTTCAAACTGGCTGTTATTAAGCCTCTCATCAAAAAACCACAGCTTGACCCCAAAGAACTAGTTAATTATAGACCAATCTCGAATCTCCCTTTTCTGTCCAAGATACTAGAAAAGGTGGTATCCTCACAATTATATTCCTTCTTAGAGAAAAATGGTATATGTGAGGATTTCCAGTCAGGATTTAGACCGTATCATAGTACTGAGACTGCTCTCCTTAGAGTTACAAATGATCTGCTCTTATCATCTGATCGTGGGTGTATCTCTCTATTAGTTTTATTGGATCTTAGTGCTGCGTTTGACACAATTGACCACAAAATTCTTTTGCATAGACTTGAACACTTTGTTGGCATCAGTGGAAGTGCATTAGCATGGTTTAAATCGTACTTATATGACCGCCATCAGTTCGTAGCAGTGAATGAAGATGTATCCTATCGATCACAAGTGCAGTATGGAGTACCTCAAGGCTCAGTACTAGGGCCGCTACTCTTCACGCTCTATATGTTACCCTTGGGAGATATCATCAGGAAACATGGTGTTAGCTTTCACTGTTATGCTGATGATACTCAACTCTATATTTCTTCGCAGCCCGGTGAAACACACCAATTTGAAAAACTAATGGATTGCTTAGTCGATATAAAAAACTGGATGACAAGTAATTTCTTACTACTAAATTCTGAAAAAACAGAGGTGTTAATTATAGGACCTAAAAACTCCGCTTGTAATAACCTAGAACACTGTCTAAGACTTGATGGTTGCTCTGTCAATTCTTCGTCATCAGTTAGGAACCTAGGTGTGCTATTTGATCGCAATCTTTCCTTAGAAAGCCACGTTTCTAGCATTTGTAAAACTGCATTTTTCCATCTCAAAAATATATCTAAATTACGGCCTATGCTCTCAATGTCAAATGCAGAAATGTTAATCCATGCTTTTATGACCTCAAGGTTAGATTATTGTAATGCTTTATTGGGTGGTTGTTCTGCACGCTTAGTAAACAAACTACAGCTAGTCCAAAATGCAGCAGCAAGAGTTCTTACTAGAACCAGGAAGTATGACCATATTAGCCCAGTCCTGTCAACACTGCACTGGCTCCCTATCAAGCATCGTATAGATTTAAAAATATTGCTTATTACCTATAAAGCCCTGAATGGTTTAGCACCTCAGTATTTGAATGAGCTCCTTTTACATTATAATCCTCTACGTCCGCTACGTTCTCAAAACTCAGGCAATTTGATAATACCTAGAATATCAAAATCAACTGCGGGCGGCAGATCCTTTTCCTATTTGGCGCCTAAACTCTGGAATAACCTACCTAACATTGTTCGGGAGGCAGAAACACTCTTGCAGTTTAAATCTAGATTAAAGACCCATCTCTTTAACCTGGCATACACATAACATACTAATATGCTTTTATTATCCAAATCCGTTAAAGGATTTTTAGGCTCCATTAATTAGGTAAACCGGAACCGGAACACTTCCCATAACACCCTATGTACTTGCTACATCATTAGAAGAATGGCATCTACGCTAATATTTGTCTGTTTCTCTTTTGTTCCGAGGTCACTGTGGCCACCAGATCCAGTCTGTGTCCAGATCAGAGGGTCACTGCAGTCACCCGGATCCAGTATGTATCCAGACCAGATGCTGGATCAGCACCTAGAAAGGACCTCTACATCCCTGAAAGACAGCGGAGACCAGGACAACTAGAGCCCCAGATACAGACCCCCTGTAAAGACCTTGTCTCAAAGGAGCACCAGGACAAGACCACAGGAAACAGATGATTCTTCTGCACAATCTGACTTTGCTGCAGCCTGGAATTGAACTACTGGTTTCGTCTGGTCAGAGGAGAACTGGCCCCCCAACTGAGCCTGGTTTCTCCCAAGGTTTTTTTCTCCATTCTGTCACCGATGGAGTTTCGGTTCCTTTCCGCTGTTGCCTCTGGCTTGCTTAGTTGGGGACACTTCATCTACAGCGATATCGTTGACTTGATTGCAAATAAATGCACATAAGATTACATAACTGAATTCAATAATGAACTGCCTTTAACTATAATTTTTTCATTATTGACACTGTTTTCCTAATGAATGTTGTTCAGTTGCTTTGACGCAATGTATTTTGTTTAAAGCGCTATATAAATAAAGGTGACTTTGACTTTGACTTTGACAAGAGGGGTCCCACTGGATAATTTGATTCTCTGTCCAGGAAATGTGAGGGTTATGGGTGCGCAGCCAGGGTAGTCCAAGGATAATGGAGTGAGTGGATGAATTGATGACATAAAATCGGATGGTTTCTGTATGCAAGGTTCCAATGAGGAGCATGGCTTCCTCCGTGATCTGGAGAATCCTCCCGTCACCGAGGGGTCATCCATCTAGCGCCTCCACTGCCAAGAGTGAGTTACAGGGAGTTAGGGTCAATTGGCACTGAGTAACAAACTCACTTGAAATGAAATTCCCCGCTGCCCCCGAATCTACAAGTGCTGAAGTCAGAAATACCTTGTTCTGAGTGATTAACTGAGCTGGTAGATGAAAGCAAGAGGAGGAGGGGGTGTTCTTGGTTTGTTGACTCACCGTTTGAGACCTTGTCGACGGACGTACAGGGCAGGAAGTCCTCATATGTCCCGGTTGACCGCAGTAAAGACAGAGGGGATTTTGCATACGACGTTCGCGTTCCTCAGGCGTGATGTGGGTCGTTCCTAGTTGCATTGGTTCCTGATTCATGGCCGCTTCGTGAGAAATGTAGTCCTCGACCCAGGTGGTTTGAGCTGCGAGTGTGCGGAATGAGAGAGCATACTCCGCAGCCGAGCTCCTCCCTTGAGTAAGGGTTAATAGCTGCATCTCCTCTCTCTTTAGAATGTTCGAATACCTCACGGAACTGTTGAAGGAATGCCTCGAATGAGGTGAAAGCGGAACCATCCGTCCTCCAGACTGCTGTTGCCCACTCTAATGCCCTTCCGGTGAGCAGCGAACAAACGAATGCTATACGGCTGGATTCCGTGGGCTATTGATTGAAAAAAAGAGAGCACTGTAACAGGAAACCCCTAAACTTAGTCGGAGTTCCGTCAAACCGTTCTGGGAAGGTGAGGCGAGGGCTGACCGGGGAAGTCATCGACGGCGAAAGGTTACTTTACGCTGGCGGTTGGGCAGCCATGGCGCTGGTTGTCGAATGACGGATACCTTGCAATGCATGAACTAGCTTCTCCGTTAGAGTTGTCAGTCGGTTCAGCTGATGCTGTTGTGATGCCAGCTTAGATGCTTGGGCCGTCAATTCGGTGGAGAGTTGCGCGAAGGCCACTGGATCACTAAATGGCGAAGTCTTCTGTTGCGAAGAACCAGACGGAGTTTGAGCCATTTGCAGCTCTTTATTTGGGATAGTCAAACAGACGGGGTCAAACTACAGCAAACTGAGCAATAGGGGCGAGGCAGAGACAGAGTCGGGAAATCAGGCAGAAGGTCGAGGCAGGCAGAGAACAATCAATAACGTGAAACAGTCCAGGGTCAAGAGAAGAAAACAAAACATGGGTAATAACGCTCAGAACTAACAGCCGTGGCAAATCAAGACTTCGCAATGAGTGTGTGTGTGTGAGCAGCTTATATGGATGTGGAAATGAGGTGCAGGTGTAAGTGTAATTAGTCCCAGGTATGAGGCCTTGTGGGAAATGGAGTTCATAGTAAAACTAATATTCGGCGATGGCTCCCTCTGGTGGTGCAAGGGAAGCAGTACAGGAACGTCCACTGTAACATTAATAAAAGATAAACTTTTCCTTGATCTTTTATTAAAAATATACTGTTAATTTCAAAACATATTATGTGTGACACCATTTGTTGAAACTAAGCTACAGAAATGTCTGTTTTTCAGCTTCGGAAACTTGCTAATGTTAGAAAAATATGGTTCAAATAAGGATGTTTAAAAAAGAATGAAAGGTAAACAAATCATTCACTTTTTTGTTATTTGAGTAAACCATACCAAACCAAACCAAGTTTCAAAGGTGCGTTTTTCTTTTTGAAGAATGCCTCCTTTATTAACCAGGGTTGATTTTAGCCTACGGGGCAACAGTACATTTATAAACAAAGAAACGAGTGGCGCCGATACAGGATGGCTGCCTCCGTGACGTGCTCTGCAGTTGTTTTTGTGTTTTTGTTAGTTTGTCCTGTCTTTAGTTATATTCCTGCAATCAGTTTCACCAGGGACGAATTGCTGGATATTCGGCAACACACATCTCCCGATATTTCACCGGTTTTCGACTATTCTGATGTTTTGCTGGACATTCTTGTCGGCGGAGCGGCTGCCCTGATCACACGCTTCAAGAGGACGCGCAGGCGGGGAAAGCGAGCGGGAGCGCTCGTGAGACTCAGAAAACGCGGATTTCGAACGCCGTTGCCTAGCATCCATCTGGCAAATCTCCGCTCTCTTCCCAACAAAACGGACGAACTGCTTCTGCTCTCTCGGACAAATAAAGATTTCTCTCACTCTGCTGCTCTGTGTTTCACGGAAACTTGGCTGAATGACACCATACCGGACAGCGCGCTCCATCTGCCGGACTTTCAGCTGTTTAGAGCGGATCGCGACGCAGAATCAACGGGGAAATCGCGCGGCGGCGGGACATGCTTTTACATCAATGAACGGTGGTGTACAGATGTAACTGTGTTAAAGAAGACGTGCTGCTCAAATCTCGAAACGCTCTTCATTAACTGCAAGCCGTTCTATTCGCCGCGGGAGTTTCATTCGTTCATTCTGGTTAGTGTTTACATCCCTCCTCAAGCTCACGTGAGCTCAGCTTTACAGAAACTCGCTGAGCACATCACAGAGATAGAACAACAACACCCAGACTCTGTTTTAATCATTCTTGGGGACTTTAATAAAGCCAATCTCTCCCGTGAACTGCCAAAATACAGACAGCATGTTACTTGTCCCACAAGAGACAGTAATACATTGGATCACTGTTACACAACAATAAAGGATGCATTTCACTCTGTTCCACGAGCAGCTTTGGGACGTTCTGATCACCTTCTGGTTCATCTTATACCGACCTACAGGCAGAAACTAAAATCAGCTAAACCTGTATTAAGGACTGTAAAAAGATGGACTAATGAAGCAGAGCAGGATTTACAATCTTGTTTTGACCTCACTGATTGGAGTGTTTTTGAAGCTGCTGCCACCGATCTGGACGAACTCACAGAGACCGTAACATCATATATCAGTTTCTGTGAGGATATGTGTATTCCTACCAAGACTCAACTAAATTACAACAATGACAAACCGTGGTTCACTGCAAAACTCAGACAGCTCCGTCAGGCCAAAGAAGATGCTTACGTGAAGGGGGACAATGTCTTGTATAAACAGGCTAAATACACACTGGAAAAGGAGATCAAAGTGGCAAAGAGGAATTATTCTGAAAAAATAAGGACTCAGTTCACTTCGAACGACTCCGCATCAGTGTGGAAAAGCCTAAAGAAGATCACCAATTACAAGACACCACCCCCCAGCACTGTGGAAAATCAACGACTGGCAGACGATCTGAACGAGTTTTACTGCAGGTTTGAAAGAACACCCATCACCTGCCCTGAACACCTCTCCACACAACCGTTCACACCAATAACAACTCCTGCAACCAACCCTGAATGCCTCTCCAAACAAACGTTCACACCATTCACAGCTCCTGCAACCCATCCTGATCACCTCTCCAATCAACCGCTCTCACCATTCACAACTCCTGCAACCAACCCTGAATGCCTCTCCAAACAACTGTTCACACCACTCACAACTCCTGCAACCCACCCTAATACCTCTCCAATCAAGCGCTCTCACCATTCACACCTCCTGCATCCCCCCTCTCCCCCACACCTGCAATACAGATCAGCGAGGATGCGGTGCGCCAGGTCTTCAGGAAGCAAAAAAAGAAAAAAGCACCAGGCCCAGATTGTGTTACACCAGCCTGTCTGAAATCCTGTGCTGACCAGCTGGCCCCCATCTTCACAAAGATCTTCAACAGATCGCTGGAGCTGTGCGAAGTCCCTTCATGCTTCAAACGCTCCACCATCATCCCCATCCCAAAGAAATCCAAAATTACAGGACTAAATGACTACAGGCCTGTGGCTCTAACGTCTGTAGTCATGAAGTCATTTGAAAAACTGGTGCTGGCCCACCTGAAGGACATCACTGGACCTTTGCTGGATCCTCTTCAGTTTGCCTACAGAGCAAACAGGTCTGTGGACGATGCAGTAAACATCGGACTGCATTATGTTCTGCAACACCTAGACAGACCGGGGACCTATGTGAGGATCCTGTTTGTGGACTTCAGCTCTGCCTTCAACACGATCATCCCAAACCTCCTCCTGCCCAAACTAACTTAGCTCTCCGTGCCCACCTCCGTCTGTCAGTGGATCAACAGCTTCCTGACAGACAGGCAGCAGCTAGTGAGGCTGGGAAAATACACATCCAGCACCCGTACAATCAGCACCGGAGCTCCCCAGGGCTGTGTTCTCTCCCCACTGCTCTTCTCCATGTACACTAATGACTGCACATCTAAGGACCCCTCTGTCAAGCTCCTGAAGTTTGCAGATGACACCACACTCATCGGCCTCATTCAGGACGGTGACGAGTCGGCTTACAGACAGGAGGTTAAAGAGCTGGCTGTCTGGTGCAGTCTCAACAACCTGGAGCTTAACACGCTCAAAACAGTGGAGATGATCGTGGACTTCAGGAGAAACCCCCCTGCACTCCCCCCACTCACCATCATGAACAGCACTGTGACTGCAGTGGAGTCATTCAGGTTCCTGGGCACCACTATCTCTCAGGACCTGAAGTGGGACATTCACATTGACTCCATTGTGAAAAAGGCCCAGCAGAGGTTGTACTTCCTTCGCCAGCTGAGGAAGTTTAACCTGCCACAGGATCTGCTGAAACAGTTTTACTCCACCATCATCGAATCCATCCTCTGCACTTCAGTAACTGTCTGGTTCAGCTCAGCTTCTAAATCTGACCTCAGAAGACTACAGAGGGTAGTCCGGACTGCTGAGCGAATTATCGGTACAACCCTCCCATCTATTCAAGAACTGTACTTATCCAGAGTGAGCAAAAGGGCTGTTAAAATCACTCTGGACCCCTCACATCCAGCACACTCCCTCTTTGAACTGTTGCCATCTGGTCGACGCCACAGAGCACTGAGCACCAGAACGACCAGACACAGGAACAGTTTCTTCCCTCAGGCAATCCATCTTATGAACAGCTGATAATAACTGTGGGACTACACTATTTATATTTATATACACTACACTTTTTATCCAACACACATACTTAGCGTACACGTAAATCTTTTGCACATAATATACATGTACATACATGGAACACATTAGGGGAAGTCGTGGCCTAATGGTTAGAGAGTTGGACTCCCAATCGAAAGGTTGTGAGTTCGAGTCCCGGGCCGGCAGGAATTGTGGGTTGGGGGAGTGCATGTACAGTTCTCTCTCCACCTTCAATACCACGACTTAGGTGCCCTTGAGCAAGGCGCCGCAGCTCCCCGGGCGCCGCAGCATAAATGGCTGCCCACTGCTCCGGGTGTGTGCTCACAGTATGTGTGTGTGTGTTCACTGCTCTGTGTGTGTGCATTTCGGATGGGTTAAATGCAGAGCACAAATTCTGAGTATGGGTAACCATACTTGGCTGAATGTCACTTCACTTTCACTTTTTCACTTTCACACTATACTACTTATATTTATATTTATATACACATACACTTATTTATCCAAACACACATACTTAGCGTACAGTTAAAATTTTTCCACATAATATACATGTACATACATAAATGCTCATTTTAATATACCTGCCATACATTGTCAATTTGTATATTGTCAATCCTTACCCACCTATTTGTATTTTTTTGTATTTTTTATTCCTTATTGTGTTTTTTGTTCTGTCGCTGTTATGTTGCACTGCGGAGCTCTGTCACAAAAACAAATTCCTCGTATGTGTGAACATACCTGGCAATAAAGCTCATTCTGATTCTGATTCTGATTCTGATTCAGAAATGTGCACAAGGAAATGTTCAGTGTTAAATTTATGAAAGTACTTCATGTTTTAGTGCAAAGTCATCAGTAATTGATGCTGCTTGGAAGTGATGCTTGAATGAGCAGGATATATTTTACAAATATGCCTTGCTTCACTTGCTCAGATCCCTGAGATTAAATGCAGTTTTCATAGTGAAAACATGTAATTTATATATGTTACATAGAAACTAAGGTAATTGAAACTGGGTTAAATTCTTTACAATTGATATATGAATGATATTTGAATTTGTTCTAAATTAATTTTGAGTAGTATTTGTTCAATTGTGGGTGGTGTTGGCGCAGTGGATAAGACACATGCCTTTGGTGTGAGAGACTTGGGTTTGAATCCACTGTGAGACACCAATGTGTTCCTGAGCAAGACACTTAACCCCTAGTTGCTCCAGAGGCGTGCAACCTCTGACATATATAGCAATTGTAAGTCGCTTTGGATAAAAGCGTCAGCTAAATGAATAAATGTAAATGTAAATAGAGTACTGAGCTGTGTACTATAAATAACTTATGGAGTGTCATAGATAATTTAAAATCGTAATTTTAACTGTTTAAAATCCCAGAATTTACATGACACACCTTATTTCCTAGTCTTGAAAGCCACTCTTTACTAAAGACTGAGAGTTAAGGGTAAGTTCATATATATTGTCCTTGAGGTTGATGTGTATTTTCCTTTCCTCTATGGCCCTAAGGGAAGTTGGTTCATGAGAGCCATTAGTCTTGTCTGATCTTGACTGATATCTTCTCACTGTATAATAAGGATAGAGCTTGAAGGCAGCGTTATATGGGAATACCTTCTCTCTGACTTGGGACTCTTGTTTTCCAGGCTCTGCTGGGACCATAGACTGTATAAAAACAGGCTGGGACATGCAGGTTACACCGATATACTCAGCTGCAAAGCAGCCACCTTCAGTGGTGAAACTGTTACACACTGTCATATTAACATTTGCACTTTAACATTTTGTGCGTGATTGCTCAGGTAATCTGTTTCTCCTGATTGCATGGCTTGATTGACAAATGCTTGATAACAGGTGAATGAGCACAGCTGTTAATAGGAGAGAATGTGAATAGCAGTTGAAAGGAATGATGATGAAAGTTATTTTTTGTAGACCCAATGTAAAGGAATCTTAAAGCCTTGAAATATATTTGAGATATCTAAAAAAAGTAATTAATTAGTGTAGTACTATGCAAAGTATTTCAAAAACTAAATGCCTGGCTGTGTGGTAATTCAGAAAATAAAAATAAAAATAATAATAAGGTTAAGATTCTAAAGAACTCATCAACAAAAAGATCAAAATATATACCCGGTGAATATAAATTTGCAAGAGGATTTTTCTGAAAATTATTGTATTTAACATAGATTTCTGCAGAAATTCGTTTTGATATTCAACTAGTCACAACAACAGTACAGTTAACAGACACGGACAAACAATTAATATTTTCCTGTCTTTATTGAACATAATATTTAAACTTTTACAGGACAGGGTGGAAAAATGCAAATACATATATGCTAATGATCTCTCTAAAAGACAATTTGGCATTTCTCATAAAACCCTAGAAAATGTAACAAAATCAACCAAAACAATATTTTGGCTCAAAGATGTAATCTATCACTAGGGATGTTAAAAAATGTTGCTTTATGGAATTATTTTCTGGACAATCCAGCACAGATCTCTTTTTTGTACTTTAGAATCATGGTTTTAAAAAAAATCTTAAATGCAAATCAATTAACTTTTTATTAAAGAGAGTACAATACAATACTTTAAAACATATCTCTCTCTCTCTCTCTCTCTCTCTCTCTCTCTCTCTCTATATATATATATATATATATATATATTCTTTTTGAAAAATGAGGGGTAAAATGAGATTTACTGTCCTAAAAAGTAATCTTAAAGGTCCTAATCATAAAGCTTTGTCTTTTTTCATGCATTTGTGGCTTCTGCAGGAAAAAGCAGACCCTCTAGAGTGGCCAGGTCAGAGTTCTGACCTCATCCTGTTTGAGATGCTTTGGTAAGAGAGCAATTCACACCAGACTTCACAAGAATATCGCTGAAATGCAAGGTGTTTGTAAAGAGGAATGGTGCTGAATTTTTCCTGATTGTTGTGCAGGTCTGATCCGCAATTACAGGAAATGTTTTGTGGAGGTGATCACTGGCAAAGCAGGATCAAGCAGTTTAAGCAGAAATCACATGCTCACATTTCTTTTTTCCAGCCAGCACTATGAATGTTTAAATGCTGTGTTTAAAACAGACATGGAATTGCATTGGTGTTGGGTGTTAAAAATTATATCAATAATAAAATTAAGCAGCCCCATACTGTTTTCTGTAAATATCTTTAAAAAATACTTTTGTCTGAATCTTTTGAAAGTATCTCAATTTCAACAAAAATAAATTTCAACTTTAAATAATAAATTTCAACTAAAATATGCACTATGTATCCTAATGTTTTTTAGTTTTGTATCTGCAAGTGGTTCATGAAAGCATTTTCTCTCCCACTTGCACTATACATTATGGGTTTCTCAAAATAATTGTATCACTTAAACACAAAACTAACGTCACTAACCATCACTAGTCCATAAGAAACAGTGAGAACATTGTGTATTGTGATGCACTCAGGACAACATCTGTGACGAGAAATGGCTTCTTATCAATAGCTCTATTAGGGGTAATCATGTAAAAATAGCACTAAACCCTCTTCCGATACCACAAAACATGAAGAAAATGACCTGAATGTCCGGTTCATGTTTAGTCCAATTGCCTCTTAGCAGTCCTAAATGTGTTGTTTACCAAGTCAAAAACACTAGAATTGTATAAAGCCATATGGGTACTCATTTATTTCCTCACACAGACAATTGAACCCTCAAAGTGGAAGACAAAAGAAAAACACTTGTGGTGTCCATGGTGATGTCTTATTCCAACTGCAGTCACTGCTGAAGTGTCTGTGTGGATCTTGAGGCAACAATTCAGATGTAGATTACAGGATCTACAGAGTGTTCCAATCAAATCTAATCATACGGTTTAGTACTCATACTTGGAGATGTAAGAAAAGTGTTTTTCTGTCTGTCCAACACAGAGGCGGGTCTGCCACTATCCTGCCATTTTACATAGAGTGGTCTGTTCACAGTCAAATGGAGGATATTTATGCAGCACAAATGTGGCATTATTTCTTATAAGTAGAAATACCCTTGTGTTGAATCAACACAAAGGTCAGAAGAGTGCCATTACAGGCATGAAAAATGTGTCAGAATTTGCCTGCCTTCTGTGGGGAAATGTCAGTGAGCGACTAAATAAAAATGTCAAATGGAGAGGAGAAGAGAAACTGTTCAAACTCCCCCCACAATACATTAAATCGAGCACTTGTGGAAAAAATGAAGTTGGAAAGTTTGGAGTTAGTATTCTCTTATGCTCACAAAAGCTGCATTTATTTAACAACAGTGAAATATGATTACAGTTTAAAATAACTCTGTTCTATTTAAATATATTTTAAAATGTATTTTTTTCCTATCATGGTAAAGCAGAATTCTAAGCAGCCATTAGTGCAGGGGTCTGCAACCTTTTGGGTGTGAAGTGCCATTTGAATTTTTTCTGGTTGACCACTGTGCCAGTACCCTCACCTGTATTTGTTTATCATACAAATAGTGCAGAATCTTAAATATTTCTGAATCACTTCTTCATAAGTTGTTTTTTTAAAAACAAAATCTTAAAAGTTTCTTTATTTTAATGTTTAATTTAGACTTTGAATAACAGATTTACAGCGTGACACTACTGAACATCAATGTATGTGTGCGCGACAAGGTCAGTTGTGCGTTAAAGCATTCTGTTTAATCAGCATTCTATAGAGACTGAGGAGATACGTGACAATGTTTTCACTTCGCATTGCATCTCAGGAAGGCATTGCTATATTAGCTGG
Source organism: Carassius carassius (assembly GCF_963082965.1). Taxonomy (NCBI): domain Eukaryota; kingdom Metazoa; phylum Chordata; class Actinopteri; order Cypriniformes; family Cyprinidae; genus Carassius; species Carassius carassius. Next base: position 30,720,494 of record NC_081758.1, on the reverse strand, counting down.
ATACTCTATCCGTTGCCATGGTTACTCGGACATTGAAACAGAGAGAGAGAGAGCAGCTTGATGTTTGTTTGTATTTTTACAATACGGCAGTTTCTTGAGAAGAAATGAGAAGGAGAAAGGGGCTCTAACAGGAGAGACTAAATAACACCTCTAACCAGTGTTATTTAGAGAAACTGGTTGACATTAACAGGACGAACGAAAGACTACCTCTACCTCTCTTATGGATGAAAACAGTTATATTAAAACTTCATATTTTTGGCTCAACCCCCCCCCCCCCCATATTATGTTTTATTACTAAGGTGTGTGCAGAATGTGGTCTTTTAACATTACTAAATTAAACATTTTCTTTATATGAGAGGAAATGCTTTAAGTGTGAATAAACATGTTGCTTTCACATTTTGGGCTAATATGCTTATCTGCACATAGTAAGTTTTATAGTTTTGTCTTTATCTCTGTGTTGGTACATTAAGCCACATTAAGCATTATCCGTGTTAAGCATTTTAGAATGTCTGTGTTCTAGTTCTGCTAATTCACAAGCCGAGTGAGATTCATCCTCACAAAGGTAACTTTAATTATTAAACCAAACAAAATCAAAACAATGTCCAGCAATGTGATTCTTTTATTGAGTGATAGGCAGTGGGTTTAATCAGTGACATTATTAATAGATTTACTGTGCGGCGTCTTCTCATCATCTCCATGACCTGCTTCCCTTGTTTTTTTCACATGTAAAAAAGGCACAAAAACATTTTGCATTGTCCAGTTTTCTCTCAGAAAGATGATCTTAATTACTAGTGCAATTCGAATGACATACAATGGTGCCATTTTTCTCAATCACAACAGAAAATCAAAATACCACCCTAAACTCAATAGTGGAAAGGCAGTGTGATCCTCCCAGTATGGTGGACGAACAAAGCAGTTTCCCAAAACTCAACGCGGTGTGATGTCAGCTTCACATTCTCTATATTAATGCACTGCTAATGCACTGCATTTGACGAAAGCTGTTACATAATTGTGGCAGACCAGGCTGAAAAAGTAACTTTAAGCTTTTGTAATCCTAACAAGAGCACTGCATAATGTAGACTAGTGCAGGTTAATTCTCACACTTTAATTGGATTTATAGCTCCCAACAGGCTGTGTGATTATGAGGAATGATTACCACGGTACGTCAGTATGCCATTTTCCCTGTTGCTCGTATGCCAGTGATTATGTCTCTGCATGCCAATATTGGCAACCCCTGCATTAGTGTCTCCAGTTTTCAGTGTCACATGATCCTTCAGCAATCATTCTTATATATTTATTTGCTGCTCAAGAAACATTTATTACTATAAATGTTGAAAACGGTCATGTCACTTAATATTTATCTAATATGGTAGAAACCATGTATTTGAATAAGCTTGAATAACAAATTTAAATATTAGATGGATTTCTTGCTTTAAAGGATTTTCTTTTTGTCTTCAGCTCACATTTGAGCTCATGTAAACCTTAAGAGTCTTTTTTTTGGTGGTGGGGGAGGGGGTGTGCATTGATAAGAATTAGTTATAATCTGTGTTTAATGGCTCAGCTGGAAAGATGTTTCATGAGAGAAATAGATTTGTTTAATTAATTGGAGTGGGCTTATTTCATTAAATTTCATTATTAAAATGCTTATTTCACATATCTTTAAGCATTTCATTATAAACTGGCTTTTTTTTTTGTCTGCGGTGTTTCACTGCATTCAATATTAATGTGATTTGTTTTAAAGAATTACACTTACATAATTGTGAATCAATACATGGTCCATAAAACAGAGCAAGCACAGCTAATGGATCCTTTTCTTTATCTTTGAAGGGAAGCAGATCTTAGACTTAATTAAAAAGAGCTTGATTTACCACCCTTATCTTTTGTAATCTTGTTAACCAGTTGTTGTCTGAATGATCATTAAGCGTATCGATTTTAATTAGGAACCATCTATACACTCTATATCACTGGCTCTTCTTGTGAACAGACAGTGAGATTCATCTTTATCAGACTGGTAATGATTTGAAAACTTGTGACTGGCTCTTTTCCTTTTTACTTAGTTTTTATTTTTTCTGCTTTCCAAGCAGGCACTTTTTTGCATAATGTTTTGTTTATTTTATCCCTCCAAGAATGGGTATTTGAATGTGTATTATTTTAATTATAATTCAACAATAAGTAATGTCATAATATTTTTAGTTTAGTTTATATCTGTAAACTGTAATTGTTTTATATATGATATAAATCAGATAATGTGTGATTGTTGAATATGTGCTGTTTGAACAGTTTGACATGATCTATTTTTGGTGTTGTCACTTTCTAACTTCTCATCTTCTAACACCTAACTAGTTCAACGTCAGATTACACATCAGTAGAAGATGATACCATTTAAGTCTTGATAACAGCTGATGCAGGGGATATATTGATTCATGCAGGCAGCATGGGGCACTTATTACATTCCATTAATTATTGATGAAAAGCTGAGTATTTAAACAACAACGAAAAAGTAGATTTCTGCTGTAAAGCTTCAGAGAATTATCAGTAATCAAGACCTTTAATTATCCTTTATTTGACTTTTTCAGGTCTTGTTTTTAAGTTTATTTTTCATGTAATTTTGATCTAGGGCCAATATTCCAGTTTTTTATTTTGAAACTGAACCTAAACCGTTAAGTATTACAACTATCCATTCATTCCTATCATCTGAGGAGGTAGATTCGTGGTTCATGTGTGTTTATGATTATCAAAAATTTGAAAAAAATGAATGGTAACTTCCTACAATCAAGCTCTAGCACCAGACTGAATGCATGAACATATCACTGATCATGACATTTTATTGATATTTCTGTGCCACGGACCTTGGAGTGTACTATTTAATATATTTAACATCTTCCCATTGATTTACAGGCTCAACCTCCACCTGGTTTATGAGCGTTAGCAGGCAGCCACTCAACTTTATAAGGAACCGAAAATGAAAAAATAATGACCCTATCCATTGTAAAAGTTCAACCTGTTCAGAAAGAAAGGTGCTGAAGACAATAGACTGGAATGAAAATGACACCTTTCTTTGCACACTTCTGGTAGCAGCATTTGTAAGCTTTTTTGCACATTTCTTACTCTCTTGAGCTCTGAAAAGTTCTATAAAGGAAACTATAGGAAGAAAGAAAGAAAGCGGGCTCCTGATAAATTCTGCTGGAGTGGATTCACTGAAGAGAGAATTTAATTGTGTGTGAATAAAATATGCCTCTGTGAGTGCAGAGATAATTTTGACAATGGTTAAGATGCCAATAAGGTGGATGTCATTATTCTGACCAGTTTCTGGTAGACACGGTAGAACTCTTTGCCATAGGTAGTTTTCCTATAGTGTGGTACCAAATGACAGTCCAATCAACAGATATGCCATGCTGTGAAATGGCAGTTTTGTAAATCTGGCTCATTTTCACTAATTGTCTGTATATTTCCAGTGAATAAATATTGATTTGACATGCACTTGAAAAATAGCCTCATTAAGTGGAAGAAATGTGAGATTCTACAGTTTAATGTACTCAATAAAAAGCACTTCACCTGCTCCTTAAATGTTGCAACACCAAGGTTGAAAAGCATGGTGAACAGGTCAAAAGCTAATAAACAGATGACCAATTTACAGTGTAACTGTTGTTGTATAAGCACTCCATCAATCCAAGGACACAACATATGCCTGGATTTGATTTATTTTACAACGTTATCAGCTTCTTTAAAGGTGCCATAGAATGCATTGATACAATATTTGAAATTGTTCTCTGATGTCCCCAGAGTGTGTATGTGAAGAAATACCCCAGAGATAATTTTTTATTGCTTGTTGAATTTGCAACTTTTAGGGTGTGAGCCAAAACACTGTTATTTGTGTTTGTCCACTTTAAATGAAAATGAGCTGCTGCTCCTGCCTCCCTTTTCAGACGAGCTGAGCCAGTGTCGCCAAGTTCTCTTACGAGAGTTCTCTCGTACTGCGTCTTAGCTAAGACGCTATGGGAAAAGTCTCTTTTCACGAAATACTGAAGCAAAAAATTATCCTTAATTTTGAATTTTTGAAAAGCGCATTTGCAGCAGTACACAGCCATAGGCGAGACGGCTCGCTCGCTCATTGGCTGCTCTGCAGCAAGTGCACAGCCTATCGAGCGCTGGCTGATGCAATATCAGACCAATTAGGACGCTTCGTGCCCATCACGCCACTTCCCGCCGAAATGGGCGTGGCTCAACCCTATAAAAGGAGCTCAAAAAGGCTGACTCACCTGATTTTTCATCTCTTCAGCGAAGCTCACGCATCGCTGGATCACGGAGGAAGCAAGCGCCGTCTGAGAGGCATATCAGCGGGACGAGCCATTCTGAAGCTGCTGGCCTGCGCCGCCTTCCACTGCCGTTCCTGCTTCGCTGTCCGGCGCCTATATCCTTTCAATTCTGTTATATCCAGCTGTTCTTTATGCGTGTGTGTGTGTTCGCCCTCCGACACACACTCGTAAAAGAGCTTGCGTCTTTTTTAAGATGCCTTCCTGCGGCTCGTCAGAGCCCCACTCAGCGAGGGAGACTGGTACGTCATCTGTGTCTCCTGCCTGGGTGAAGATCATGCAGCGCTCGTGCTCGCTGATGGCGGATGCCCTCACTGCGAGCTGTTGCCATAGTGACACTGAGGACTCGCTTGGCCTTTTCTCTGAGCCTGCATTCTCCGCTGCGCTGAGGCGCCGCACTCTGCTAGCTTCGGGCAGTGAGGGCTGGGCGAGCTCCGAGGATCTCGCACCTTCTGCTCAGAAGCCCAGCAAACGAGCTGACATCGAGAAGGAGCCTAGGCGAGTGCTCGCGCTGGCCGCGACGAGTCTCGGCCTCGAGTGGTCTGCACCAGCGCCCCCCCTCTCGTTCCCGGCTGGATAGTAGTTTACTTTCGGATGAGCGTACTTCTCAAAGCCCGCCTCATTTCTTCCTGAGCTTCACGAAGAGGTGGCGAAGGCTTGGAACGCTCCATATTCAGCGCGAACTCGTTCGTCTGTCTCGCTAGCATTCTCCACACTGGATGATGCTAAAAACAGGAACTACCAGTCACTTCCGCCGGTGGAACAGGCGATAGCGACGCACCTTTGTCCGCCCTCTGCTGGACGGCGGACGAAAGCGGTGTTGCCATCTAAAGCCTGCTGCATGATGTCACCTCTGCTCGCGCGAATCTTCTGCTGCTGAGCAGGCTGCGTCTGCACTGCACACGATGGCTGCTTCATCGAAGCGCCGGTGTACGACTTCCGCTGTGGCCGAGCTCTCACCCAAGCGCGCCGCTGTTTCAGTTCCAGGAATTGTGACTGTCTCAGCGTTTTCTGCAACGCGCAAGCCTGCACAGTTGCCCGCTTGCCTGTACACAAAAGCCATTATCACAACAGCTTCAGCAACGCAGCTGAGACCCCCGTTCTCGCTCTACAGGCCTACACTATGTTACACACGGCGCGTGGTTTCGGTAAAAACGAAACCTGTGCACGTACGCTCTGCCCAGGCAGTCAGCGAGTCAAAAGCAGTAAATGTGCACACTTGCAGCCCACAGTTACTCGCAGACATCACGAGTCCCACGGGACCCGCTCAGCCCTCCCTCGATCGGTTAAGCGCCGGGACGAGGAGGAGCGATCTGCCCGCTGTGGTCAGCGCGCTCCCCGCCTCAAATGCCACAGGTGTAACGCCCATGTTGCAGCACACCGAAGCGCCGCCGTTGCTCAGTCAACAGAGCGCGCTTCGCATCCAGCCCTTAGCCATTCATGCAGATGCATGTTCAGCGCTTCCAGGGGTTTCGGATTGGGTGCTAGGCATTATAAGGAGAGGCTACTCGCTACAGTTTTTTTTTTCGACGCCCTCCGCGCTTTTTAGCGCATGTCGAAACCACGGTCAAAACAGAAGTAGCACGCATACTTTGGGCCGAAATATCAAAACTGTTGAGCAGAGGGGCTGTAGAGCCTGTGTCTCAAGCTCAAAGCGAAGGGGGACTGTACAGCAGATACTTTCTAGTGCCCAAGAGAGACGGGGGTCTCATGCCCATACTGGATCTAAGACAGCTGAACAAGGCATTGGTGAAACGCAGTTTCAGAATGCTTACGACCAGGAAGCTCCTCGCGCATATTCGCAGAGGAGACTGGTTCATGTCAATAGATCTGAAGGATGCATATTTTCAAATACAGATGGCGTCAAGTCACAGGCGATATTGAGATTCGCCTTCGAGGGCCAGGCATACCAGTTTGCAGTCCTGCCGTTCGGCTTGTCCGTAGCTCCTCGTACGTTTACGAGGTGCATGGACGCAGCGCTCGCTCCTCTCAGACTCAGAGGCATGCGAGTGCTGAACTATTTGGACGACTGGCTGATTCTGGCTCAATCACGAGCGGAGCACAGGGCCGTTTTACTCGATCACCTCGAGAAACTCGGTCTCAGTGTCAACTGGACGAAGAGTCGCTGAACCCCAGTCAGACGATACCCTCTTGGGTTTAGTTCTGGACTCACGTTCCATGACGGCGCGGCTGTCACCACAGCGCGCGTTGGGCATTCAGCGCGCGGCGAGTTCTCTCCACTGCGGCGCGACCGTTTCGCTCAGAGAATGTCAGAGGATGCTGGGTCTCATGGCCTCAGCATCTCCGGTTCTGCAGTTGGGCCTGCTCCGCATGCGCCCACTGCAGTTCTGGCTGAAAGCGCGGGTACCGCGTCGACTGCATCTCAGGGTCAATCAGGGCTGTGTTACAGCCCTGAAACCCTTGACAGCAAACGACTGGTACCAATCTGGTGTAAGCCTGGGGACTTCCTCGAAAGTGAAGATGGTGTTGACGGACGCCTCCACTTCGAGATGGGGAGCGCTGCTTGAGGGCAGACCGTCCTTTGGCCTGTGGTCAGAACGGGAAAGGCTCCAACATATCAACTGTCTGGAAATGCTGGCAGTGGAGAACACGCTGACGCACTTTTGTCCCCGAATCAAGGGACACCACGTCTTAGTCCGTTCGGACGACATGTCTGTGGTGTCCTACAGAAATGGCCAGTGCCGTTGAGGAGGGACCTCCTCTCGCAGGCCAGGGGCTTGATTTGTCACCCTCAGCCGGAGTTGTGGTCCCTCCATGTGTGGGCGCTCAACGGTTACCCGCTGATCTCTCAGTGGGAGTACTAAATACCATCACTCAGGCTAGAGCTCCGTCGACACGACGGCTGTATGCCTCGGAGTGGTCGGTGTTCTCCAGCTGGTGGACGGCTCGGGGATGTTCACCCCTTAGTTGTGAGGTGACGGAGGTTCTCTCCTTCCTACAGGAGCTGTTGGATAAGGGCAGAGCCCCATCCACGCTCAAAGTTTATGTGGCGGCCATCGCAGCATTTTCTGAACAGCGCTCGGTCAGTCAATAGGAAGGAACGATTTGGTCATCCACTTCCTTAGAGGAGCTAGGAGGCTGAATCCTCCCAGACCTCCGTCAGTCCCTATATGGGACCTCGCGGCGGTTTTTGGAGGCCATGAAGGGTCCCCCTTCTGAGCCTATCCAATCGATTAGCCTCCAGCATCTGTCGTTCAAGACAGTATTCTTGTTGGCTCTCGCTTCAGTGAAGTGTGTGGGTGACCTGCACGCGCTCTCGGTGAGCCTGTCACGCTTGGAGTTTGGCCCTAATGACTCAAGGGTCATACTCAAACCTAGGCACGGTTATGTGCCGAAGTCCCTCAACATGCCATTTCGGGCTCAGGTTATTGCCCTGTCTGCCCTGTCGGTGTCAGGAGAGGATGGAGACTCGAGTCTTCTTTGCCCTGTTAGGGTTTTTAAGAGCTTATGTGTCTCGCTCCGCTGTCTTTAGACAGACTGAGCAGCTGTTTGTCTCGTTCAGTGGACGTTCCAAGGGAATGGCTGTTTCGAGACAGACTCTATCCAGATGGATAGTTGATGCCATAGCGTTAGCTTACGCTTCCAGGGGCCTTCAGTGCCCACTGGGCGTCAGACCACACTCCACAAGGGGCGTCGCCTCATCGTGGGCGTGGTCTACTGGGATCTCCTTGCAGAATATATGTATGGCGGCAGGTTGGGCCTCGCCGTCTGCATTTATCAGGTTCTATAACCTGGAGGTTCCCGCCTTGCAAGCAAGGCTGCTGTCGGTATAGCCGAATCAGGGCCCTGATGGGAATTCTGAGTTCAGGAGCATTATGCGCTGCCGACTGTTATATGGGCAGTATTGCGTAAGACCCGCATTGCCACATTGGTCAGGCCTTGCCTCGACTGTGTGATGTTATATTGCCGCATCTACGGGTGCTGCTAGATATGGGACGGAGGGCTCCCCCCCTTTCCTGTCCTGGACTCTCTGTGAGTCCCTCGGGTGACTGTGCACTGTAAATCCTGGGCGTTGCTTCAGGTTTATTGGTGTGTGTTCTCTGCGCGCACGGCATTTTACATGGGGTTCCCGTAGCGTCTTAGCTAAGACGCAGTACGAGAGAACTCTCGTAAGAGAATGTACTCGGTTACTTACGTAACCTCGGTTCTATCTAGAAGAGGGAACGAGTACTGCGTTCTCTGCCGTGCGTACGATTCACTCTGGTTCGCTTCGGCGATGAAATAAATCAGGTGAGTCAGCCTTTTCGAGCTCCTTTTATAGGGTTGAGCCACGCCCGTTTCGGCGGGAAGTGGCGTGATGGGCGCGAAGCGTCCTAATTGGTCTGATATTGCATCAGCCTGCGCTCGATAGGCTGTGCACTTGCTGCAGAGCAGCCAATGAGCGAGCGAGCCGTCTCGCCTATGGCTGTGTACTGCTGCAAATGCGCTTTACAAAAATTCAAAATTAAGGATAATTTTTTGCTTCAGTATTTCGTGAAAAGAGACTTTTCCCGTAGCGTCTTAGCTACGACGCAGTACTCGTTCCCTCTTCTAGAGAGAACCGAGGTTACGTAAGTAACCGAGTACGTCTGCGGTTTTCCCGCGGGATTAAGTGACCCCAATAACATGATATTTAGCCCCTTAAATGGCATTTTTACCAGGGGAAACCCACTAAAATAGTGTTTTTAACCTCACTGGAATGCAATTTTTATCAGGAGATCCTCTTCAAAAATGACTGGACTAGTTTTGAGTAGCAATTGGGTGGGTTTTGTTGTGAAAACCTGGCAACCCAAGAGCTCATGCTCGCGGGCATATGTTACGCTCGGAGACCCAGGGAAACACAAGAGACAAGAGATCCAATCGCAGTGTGGGTTTTAATGGGTAATCCAAATCCGAAATCAACAAGCAGGGGTCAAAACCATAAATCCATGCAACAAATAATCAAACAGGGAAGGAACAGGAATGGGAACGGGAACAGGAACTCGGAAGATGAGAAACTCAGAAGGCGAGGAAACTGGGTGACGGAAAGAAAGGACTCCATGAAGACAAACAGAAAAAGACCGGTTAATATAGGGAGGGTAATGACTAACAAGTGAAGACACCTGAGTGCAATTAACAGGAGTGCAATTACTGTGATGAAGGGACAAGGCTATGTGGGAATTGTAGTGCCTACGGTGAGGTGCCTATGGGAAAGTGAGACCACTAGTGGAGACTCAGGGAAACAGAGACCAGACAGCGTGACATTACCCCCTCCTCCACGGAGCAGCTACCAGATGCTCCACCTGAACACAAGAAGAGACCAAGGAACACAGAGACCAGAAGGGAGGTGGAGCGGCGGAGGACCAGGGGGAGGGACGGAGGACCAGGTAAAATGGGGAAACAGAAACAAGAAGTGCAAAAAAAAACAAAACCAAGGAGCCCAGGAGGGAGGTGGACCGGCGGAGGATCAGGGGGAGGGACGGAGGGCCAGGTCCATAGAGGGAAACAGAGAGAAGAACAAAAACAAGGAGCCCAGGAGGGAGGTGGACCGGCGGAGGATCAGGGGGAGGGATGGAGGGCCAGGTCCATAGATGGAAACAGAGAGAAGAAGAGCAAAAAACAAAAACAAAACAACAACAAAACACAAGTCCAGGAAGGACATAACGTTCAGTCCCCAGGGCCGAACCGACAGGGCAGGAATCCAGAGAGGAGCAAGGTGGAATTGGGGCCATGCGGTCGAGACAGAAGCCCACCAGGGCGGAGCAGAAGACCACCGCATCCGTGCGGTCGAGAGAGAAGCCCACCAGGGCGGCACAGAAGACCACCACATCCGTGCGGTCGAGACAGAAGCCCACCCGGGCGGCGCAGAAGACCACCACATCCGTGCGGTCGAGACAGAAGCCCACCAGGGCGGCGCAGAAGACCACCACATCCGTGCGGTCGGGACAGAAGCCCACCCGGGCAGCGCAGAAGACCACCACCTCCGTGCGGTCGAGACAGAAGCCCACCAGGGCAGCGCAGAAGACCACCACAGTGGGATCGATGACACAGGAGAGCAATTCTGGTTAGGCAAGTCTGAAACAGAGAACATGAACAAGTTAAGGGTGGCCTCCGTGGCCACGACAGGATCGAGCGCTCATAGAGTTCGGTTGAGACGTGACAAGGCCCTGGAAGTTCTGCAGAAATGAGGAGAGGCTCTGGTAGTTCAGCCGAGACGAGGAGAGGCTCTAGTAGTTCAGCAGAGACGTGGAGAGGCTCTGGTAGTTCCGCAGAGGCGTGGAGAGACTCTGATAATTCCGTGGTGTTTAGACTGGATTCAGGAAGATCAATAATGACTTGACTCTGCTCATGAAGATCATTGGTGACTTGACTCTGCTCATTAAAATCATTGGTGACCTGCATTAGTTCATGAAGATCAATGGTGACTTGCCTTTGCCCATGAAGAACACTGGTGACTGGACTTTGCCCATGAAGATCATTGGTGACTTGCCCTTGCCCATGAAGATCAATGGTGAGGTGCCTTTGTCCATGAATATCAATGGTGACTTGCCTTTGCCCATGAAGAACACCGGTGACTTGACTTTGCCCATGAAGATTACCGGTGACTAGCCCTGACTCTGGAGTGTCAACGGTGACTAGCCCTGACTCTGTAGTGTCAACGGTGACTAGCCATGACTCTGGAGGGTCAACGGTGACTTGACCTGACTCTGGAGGGTCAACGGTGACTTGACCTGACTCTGGAGGGTCAACGGGAACCTGACTCGACTCTGGAGGGTCAACGGGAACCTGACTCGACACTGGAGAGTCAACGGGAACCTGACTCATCTCTGGAGGGTCAACAGGAACCTGACTCAACTCTGGAGGGTCAACGGAAACCTGACTCGACTCTGGAGCGTCAACGGGAACCTGACTCGACTCTGGAAGGTCCACGGGAACCTGACTCGACTCTGGAGGGTCAACGGGAACCTGAATTGACTCTGGAGGGTCAACGGGAACCTGACTCGACTCTGGAGGGTCAACGGGAACCTGACTCGACTCTGGAGGGTCAACGAGAACCTGACTCGACTCTGGAGGGTCAATAAGAACCTGACTCGACTCTGGAGGGTTAACTGTGGCTGTCATCTTGGGCAGTGGCGCTGGGCCGGTGGCCATTTTGGGCAGGGGCGCTGGGCCGGCGGCCATCTTGGGCAGTGGCACTGGGCTGGCGGCCATCTTGGGCAATGGCGCTGGGCTGGCGGCCATCTTGCACAGTTGCGCTGGGCTGTCGACCACCTTGTGCTGTGGCGCTGGGCTCACGGCCATTTTGTGCAGTGGTGCTGAACTGGCGGCCATCTTGCACCGTGGCGTTGGGCTGACGACCACCTTGTGCTGTGACGCTGGGCTGGCGACCATACTGTGCAGTGGTGCTGGGCTGGCGGTCCTCCTGTTTGCAGAACCCGGTTCAGAATCGGCCATCCCACCGGGAGAGACAGGAGTGGCTGGGGCATCCCACGGAAGCCGATCCTGCAAGTAGCACACGAATTCCCAGAAACCAAATGCGTCCAACTGATCCATTTCTATGAGAGGTACCGGTTCATCCAGACCGGTGTTGAAAATGTCCTTAAGGGCCGCCTCATTATATCCCATACCCGCCAAGGTCCAGAACACATGTGCCATGGCACCCATCTCATTGCCCTCTTGGCGGAGGGTGGTTAATTTGAAATATTTCGCCCTCCACTCCACCATACTGGCTGGGGAATGGGAATGAAGTCCCACACCGCTGGATCTCGACATGATGGAGTCCTTCTGTTATGCTCGGAGACCCAGGGAAACACAAGAGACAAGAGATCCAATCGCAGTGTGGGTTTTAATGGGTAATCCAAATCCGAAATCAACAAGCAGGGGTCAAAACCATAAATCCATGCAACAAATAATCAAACAGGGAAGGAACAGGAACGGGAACGGGAACAAGAACTCGGCAGAGACGAGGAACTCGGAAGGTGAGGAAACTGGGTGACGGAAATAAAGGACTCCAAGAAGACAAACAGAAAAAGACCGGTTAATATAGGGAGGGTAATGACTATCAAGTGAAGACACCTGAGTGCAATTAACAGGAGTGCAATTACTGTGATGAAGGGACAAGGCTATGTGGGAATTGTAGTGCCTACGGTGAGGTGCCTATGGGGAAGTGAGACCACTAGTGGAGACTCAGGGAAACAGAGACCAGACAGCGTGACAGCATACTGTTACAGTTTAACTGGTGACAACTCCAGCGCTGAACTGACCCATGTTTGTGAGGCAGTCCGGTGTAGTACAAACGTATAGGACTTTTCCATTTTTTTTCTGGGATATTTCCTTTGAAAATGAAATTTAATCACAGTGTCCTCAGCGGTCTATGGAGACTCCTATGTTCATTGATGGATCCCAAGATTCCCAAAACACGACACTTTAAATGGATCTTTGGCGTTGACATTTTACCTCCAGCAGCTACAGTAAGAAAACAGTAATGGCGGACCGCAGCATCTTACTCAGGGCTGTGTATATGTTAATAGGGCAGAGAGTGTCATAAATGTGCGGGACTTTCACAGACTATGTCATCATATTAGTGTGAAACCTGGAACTGCTAGTGTGGAGATACTGTTTATGAATTATTGGGATCATAAAACAATGAGTGGGTGGATTTATACTATTATAAGCTGATTGTTTTCACACACTGAGGCCACACAGTTGTGTTTCAAACACTTTATAAAAGTGATTTTTGCATTCTATGGCACCTGATGATCATCAAGGAAAGCATACTGTAAGTGCTACTCAGCTTCTCAATCCTTTTATTTCAGGAGATGGTCTAGAATTTACTATTGTTCTGCTTTGTGTCACACTATGGAACCATATGGAATCCATTTCCAGAGTAAGAACTAAGACGTAATGGTGAAACAAAGTTTTATAAAATAAATAATGTTGCACGGTTTTTGATATATGATGTAGATTTGTGATGTATGAATTCACATTTTGAGTAGTCAATGTCAAGTCTAAATGACCTGAAATAAAGATGCAATTGCAAGAAATTACATAACATTTTGAGATACTATGTCACATTTGGCAGATATTACTAAACTCGCAATTATGACTTTATATCTCATAACTGCAACTTTGTATCTCACAGTGTGACTTATTATTGAGATATGGGCATCTAAAAATCAGTGAAGCTTGGTGTAATGCACACAAACTGCCAGTCCATGTTGAAAATGTGCTACAACACTCTAAACAATAAAATATTAACTCATTTATCATCACTGAGGCTTGTTTACTAATAAAAGTGAAAGTGATGTGTGGGCTTTTATGCATTTCTGCATAAACAAAAAGGTGAAAAAGCTGTCAATACAGCTGCAATTTAGTATCAATTTGATGTTTTTATTTCTTCTGTTTTCTTTTTGTCATCTGTCTCTAAGATACACAGATGTAAATTTATGCAGAGAGAAAAACACTGTATAGCCAGAGTCAAGGTCAATCACCGTGGGAATGTTGTTGATTTAAATACACTGGCCAAGAGCAAAAACAGTGGATGATACAGCTAGAATCTGATCACAGAGACAGAAAACGAGACAGTGCATCTTCTTACCATTCTTCTTACGAGACTGCATGTTTTCTATCAGGCTTCTTAACCTGATATTAATTATTGCCATGTCTTCAAATGCTCATTTTTTTAAGTGCTCCCAGAAGAATTACAGTACATAAACACCTGTAAGTAACAGTATTTCCATAGCTGCTGCATGAAAACCCAATAATAATTGAAGCAATTTTTACAGGAGTGTTTCACCTTCCTTGAATGGTGCACACATTGTCATTTGTCTGCTTAATGGCCTCATTTAGTCCATAAAGCAGTATATAATGAGCTGTAGAATATTTTCAAGTTGTATAATGAAGCCATTACTATATGCTGCTCTCCTAACTCAATTAGTGGAGTACATAGACAGCCTGTTTTTATCAGAGGTGAGAAGCTTGATTCGTCTTAGGGGCAAATTAACAACAGTTATAACGTGTTTCTTCATTTATTTATCGATCTTATTAGTTCTTTCTCTGTTTCTCACTTTTCTTAAAATAACTTATAGTGAGAAGTCAATAAAGGCTCTTGGCCTGCTCTGATGTTCTTGGTAAAAACAGAAAATATGTCCTGTTCAGTGGTGAACAAGGCTTTAAGTCAGAGAGATATCAGTTATCTAGCTAATTAAACAAAAGTGTAATGAAACATAAAATGTGTTATATTCAGGTAAGAGTTTTACATTAATGGTGTAAACTAAAAACAATACAATGTTCGGGCATATCTTTGTCAGTATTCTGAAATAAATCACTTAGATAGTTTTATAAAGCACTTATAAAACTGTTTTGGAGTCCTGGTTTTCTTCCAGTGACCTTTCCGCTATTCTTAGAGATATGATACCTCTAGCAGGAGTCCAGGACATGCTATGCCTCTTGTTATTAAGTTCCAGTGCAGGGCTCTTGCAAAATTCATTCCCTGAAATCTTGTAGTAAAATGCTCAATGAATTATCAATAATTGAGATCATATCCTGTTCTTCACCTTTGTTTGAAAGGATCTAGCAGAGATTCCCTCTTTCTTTGCTTCTTCTCACTATGCTGACCAGGTGAGGAGAAGCTCCAGATGGCTGCAAAATAATGTTCTGATTTTGATGGATGTGCAACGTTCACATGTGAGTTCTTACACATGAAAAAAAAAAGGTCTAAAATGCACATCAATTATATTCCTCACCAATAAAATTGGAAGCAATTTTAAAATGAATAAATCTCAGTTATAAAAGAAGAACATCTAAAACAGCCATTCTAGCTGTGAACAAACACATAATGGTGGGCTACTGTCTAACACTGACTATTAAGTTTCTCTTTATCAGCACTCCTTCAGCTACTGTGTGTTAAACATTTGTTTGGCACATTATGGTAGTGTAGATGGTAGTTGACACAGTATATATTTATATTATTAGGCTGTGTAAGACAGACTGAAAATTGTCCCAGAGGAGCTGTTTGGCGCTTCCACAGTTAGAAGACATGCCACACATGATGCAGACTAATCCTCATTATCAAAGCCTCATACCCCGTACCATGCTGAGAAGGAAGACACTTTTACTGTAATAAGGAATGGCACCAGAACACACTTAATACCAAAAATTTGTTCTCAGATAATGAGATTCATTTACCTGAATAGGATTTAGTTCTAACCCAGGAACATATACACATGCACATTATACGATTTATTGCTAGGAAACTGAAATTTGTTCAGTGGAAATTTTGCTGATGTCGTGCAACCGTATCAACACTGTTTGTGGGTTACCCAAAAAAAGACCAGAGTACTTTGACTCATAGCCAAAGCCAGGTTCATTGAAGATTTGCATGTAAAACTGTGACAGGTGATAAATAATGCACACACGGGGAAAAATCCAGACTCCAGACTCACTACAAAGCCTTATTTTATTAATGTTCTCACCACTGAAATGCTACTTGATAATGGAAGCTCATTTAATCCTGAAGGAATAGTAGGACAAAGTTGAAACATAAATATGTTAATAATAGCCCTGTGCTAGATTACTCCTATTTGTCAGTGTCAGGGCAACTGTCGCGTGCCCTCCTCTATTCTAAAACACATGCTTATTCCTGCACACAATCACTACACCTTCAGAAAGTGTTATGTCACCTAATATACTTGCATTGAATGGTGGTAACTTTGTGTTTGTTTTATAGACAACATTCAACTGGAGACTATTCTAAGAAAATTTGAAGCTCATTTGAAGGCAAATTGTGGTAAAACACCTGAATAAGGAAATTCAGCCTATTTCCCATGTGTTCACATTATTTATTTAGAAAATGGCATAACAAATGATTTATTTAATCTACATCTGCAAATGTTAAAAAGGCTAATCAAACAGTATTGTTGCAGATTGTTTTAAGTAGCTAATGCTTTCATTTGCTCAATTATATGTTTGATATCAACTGATTTTGCACTATATGATGACAATATACAAGCTCAGCACAATGGACAATAACAAAGCCCTGCATTGTGTTTTAGTGCTGAAATCACAGTGCCATGATATGACTCTTAAAGGGAGTTGATGAGAAACCTTGATTCTTCACTGGTTCAGTTAGCTGAGATTGCTTTAGTGATGACCATACAGTTCATAAATTCAAGACCATGTGTGTGTGTCATTTTATGATTCTTCATCCTCTGAGCTGTAGGCTATCCCATGACAGTACAGAATGCTGAAAATGCTTAAAGTGATGATGAGAATGGTATACTGTACTACTGCCTCAGTTATTTTGGTAAAAAAAAACACCTTTCAAAAGAAGCATTGTAGAAACTTTTCCTCATCTTGATGACATCCATTCACTGCATAGAATCCATTGGTGAGCAAGTGATGTAATGATAAATTTCTCCAAATATTTTCCTATAAAAAAATAACTCATGCACATCTTGGATGGCCTTAATGTGAGTACATTTCCAATAAATTTGTATTTTTGGGTGAACTATTGCTTTAAGCAGAGCTTTTTGGGGGCCGTTATACTGTATGTAAATAAGAATCATACTTTAAGTCAATCTGAAGTTTATGGGGGCCACTGTACTGTAAATAGAGTCATTCTGAAAGTCAATCTGAAGTTTTCACCAGTCCTCCCTGCCAGCACTGATGTTATTTGCAAACAGTGGTATTGACAGCTGTGATGGATGTTGGTGTCCTGCTCCTGTGCAAGGCAGCAGAGTGAACGAGATGCTCTCTGTCATCACTTCTGAAATACTTTACATGATTGACTACTGTTGCAGTGTAAAACGTTTTTGACATCTGATTGCTTTGTTGTTTCCACTAATACAAACATGAAAAATGTCACTTTATTTTAGTCTCTGTCGAATTTATAACCAAATTTGGACACAACATGTCCCATGAAATATATTCGCATCAAGTCACAGCTTATTGTCAGTGTTCTTTCACAGAATAAGAAAAGAGGTGAATGTAGTTCCTATAGGCAATAACAGAAGTATACATAATATAAACTCATCATGTACACAGAAAACTAATTTGAATATATCATGTTATTACATAGCATTTTAATATACATTATTGCTATTGTAGAGTATCAAAGTAAATTGCCTAAAATTCTGTGTGTGTATTTTGAAAGAGTTAGATGGCTGTGTGAAATGATTTATTTGACAAAACATCATAGACGGGCAATGACTGATTTTTAAAGGTCTCAGTATAGACTTAATACACATTTTTTCTTCCATTCATATGCATGCAAAAGCAGTCGAGCTGAAATGCATGAAATCTGTTGTGTTCAGTTTGTGAAATGCACGTACTGTGAACATACTGTATATTATGAATTATTAAGTATCAAGTTGTATTAGATGACTGAAATTTCTTATTAAACGTCACAGACAGACATTGACTGACTTTAAAGGTCACAATATAACACCACCCCCCCATTCATATGCATGCAGTCTATTGTGTTCTGTTGTGAAATGCACATGATTCTGATTCATAATTTAAAATGAATATGTTCACATAAATAAGGATAAAGTGAATAAACAAACAGGCCTGGCTGCTAAAGTCCATTAGTTGCTTTATTGAAGACTATGATAAAGAAGGACTTTGTGTATAAGTTGAAAGTAGCTTCACAACTTATTTGGTAATTTCAACTGCCATATAGTAGTTTCAGATTGCATGTTAGCCCCTGAGAAAGTAAATCACTGTCCCCTTGGATCAAGATCAGGTTAGTGACGGCTGATGCATCAAGATGCATCTCATTTCGGCTGATGAGTAACACCTTTGATATTATAACAACAGCTGTGTTGTTTATGTTTGACATTGACAGGCTCCAGCATTTACCAAACTGTTCTGATTGGCAATCTGTCATTGGAATCTGTCATATGCTTAGAGACTACTGAGGAGAGGGGTGTAAGATGAGTTCCAGGTTATCACATTATAAAGCAAATTGAGGAAATAACACGCATCTGTTCTAATGAGTAGGACCTGGAGATGAATGCAGAAAACACATAATTGAGTGGCAAATAGGAAAAAAAAGCCAGAACAATCTGTCAAACTTCTACAGTGAAGTGTGCAATTACTTTGATGTCAACCTACTTTCTTTTATTCCAGTTTAATGTGCAGAAACAACTAAGTAATGCATTCAAAAGTTGACGTCCCAAAGAATTTGGTATGGTTGAGGGGCCTGTCATGAAGGGCTACCTATTCTTCTGAACATTTGTCAGCTGGGGGCAGTGGTATAGCTTTACGAAAACCTGTTTGAAAACAATGAACCCTTTTTACATTTATAGGGTTCTTAGGGTACTGTATGTTTAAACGGCAACAGTGTACATAAAACAGAAAAGCTTTTCCTTTGCATCTTTGAAAAGTTTTGTGTTCAGATATAAAGATTATAAAAACGATCCCCATTGACAAAACACAGCAAAACCGATAATAGTTATCTAAAAGTTATCTTTTTTCTTTAATAACATTAGTACAAAAAGTTAGCACAACATAAAATGTTTCTGAAACATTTTATTTGAATGTTTGTCTAACTTGGTTTAGAGAACATTCAAAATTAATATTCCCATTATGCATGCAAAATAATAAAATCGGAATGTTCCTCTTAATGATGCCTTTAAAGGGTTAGTTCCCCCAAATATTAAAATTATGTCATTAATAACTCACCCTCATGTCCAGGGACGTGCACAGACATTTTGAGGGGCAGGGGCTCAAGTGAAATAAAGGGCACTTCTCATAATTAGTTTTTTTTTGTACAAAAAAGTATATATATATATATATATATATATATATATATATATATATATATATATATATATATATATATATATATATATATATATATATATATATATGTATATATATATATATATATATATATATATATATATATATATATATATATATATATATATATATTAACGCAACTCTGACTTCCTTTAAAAAAAAATGTAAAAAGTTTATTAATTTTATCTTCCTCAAACTTGTTTCATTTTCAAAAGATGTCTACAAAATAATCAGTTCACAGAAACCATGGTCTCCTTAGTATTCACTAGGTTTATAGAGCAGCAAAGGAAACCATTCCACAATGTGCATGTTTTGAAAACATTTTCTATGCTACTAGTTTCAAGTATATATGAAGAGTTCAGATGCAAAAGCCTCTAAGTGCCATCTGAAATTTTCTTATGAGCTTTTTTTTTCAAGCTCGTATTTAAGTTCAGTAATTTAACTTAAATGACAATTAATAGGTAATTTTCATTGCCAGTAATGTGAAATAAGTGAACATAAACATACAAGCTTGATAAAAATGATCATTATTGAAGGAAATTTCAGATGGCACTTAGGATTTTTCATCTGAACTCTTCATATTTAGAATAACCTAAATAACTGCATCAAATAGAGGGGCGTGTTTTACTAATAATTTGTTAATTTGTGCACAAGGCACATCGTTTTAATTATTTTGGTGTTATCAGAATACATAACACTTTAAAATTAAACTTACCAAAATAATTGAGTAAAAATTCAATAAAAGCCAATGTCCTGTATGTATTTGTGGTGGTATGGAATGCTATTTTATAAAGGTTTCGAGGAAATAAAAAAAAATTAAATTACTTAAATAGTTAATTTATAAATATTGTTATTTTTAAAGTTTAATGTTAACTTATTTCTACTCAGTTTTATTTATTAATGTACCAGATGCAGTTACTCAGATTTACTACATTTTTTAGAGTTTATCCTCCATCTGTTTGCATCTGTAGATTTCTTCTAAATTCACCAATTTAGATTTCTAAATTTCAGGGGGAAACACTCTTGATGTAAGTCAATAACTGGGGACGTTCTGTATGCAAATTAGGCGTCAACTAGTTAAAATGCGCACATTTGCATCTAATTGACAGGGCAATGCAGGTAAATAGGTTAAACAAAATAACTAAAGCATATCACCTGGTGGTGATATATGCTTATTTTATTAACTTATTTTATTACATGGCTTGGTTGAATTCCAATGTAGAATGCGGTCTGTTATAACCAACAGACCGCTGTGCGGAGTATAACAGACCGCTGCCATGAAAAACAGAGCGTTGCTATGGACTCACAGGATTCTAACCGTAGAGATGGAGCGGACTATTTTCTTTAGCGGAAGCAATACAATCGGGTTTAACAATCGGGGGAGAGGGAGAGGGAGCACTTCAGAACTCCTGACCTGATATTTAGATACTATATTTCAATAAATATATTTGTTTGACAGGGAAGCTGTGTGCAAACAGAAATATATATTATTTTTCAAAAATAAAAAAAAAGCATCCCAGAAAAAAGGGCACTTTCTCTCCAGGAATAAAAAGGGCAGGTGCTCAAGCCCCCTTTCATGTCTATGTGTGCACGTGCCTGCTCATGTCGTTCCAAACCAATAAGACCTCCGTTCATCTTCGGAACACAGTTTAGGATATTTTAGATTTAGTCCGAGAGCTTCCTGTCCCTCCATTGAAAATGTATGCACGGTATACTTTTCATGTCCAGAAAAGTAATAAAAACATCATCAAAGTAGTCCATGTGTCATCAGAGGGTCAGTTAGAATTTTTTGAAGCATCGAAAATACATTTTGGTCCAAAAATAGCAAAAACTTAGACTTTACTCAGCATTGTCTTCTCTTCCGGGTCTGGTGTGAGCACGTTCACTGCAGTGTAGTGATATCCGGTTCGCAAACGAATCACTCGATGTAACCGGATCTTCTTGAACCAGTTCACCAAATCAAACTGAATCATTTAAAACGGTTCGCGTCTCCAATAAGCATTAATCCACAAATGACTTAAGCTGTTAACTTTTTTAATGTGGCTGACACTCCCTCTTGAGTTAAAACAAACCAATATCCCGGAGTAATTCATTTACTCAAACAGTACACTGACTGAACTGATGTGAAGAGAGAACTGAAGATGAACACCCAGCCGAGCCAGATAACGAACAAACGATACATTTACGATTTAAACATTTTAACTGGACATTTTGAACATTCAGAAATAATGTATTCATTTTAGCTAAATGTTATCAAAGTTAGGAAAATGTTATGTCTTAGAACATATTTTTGTTCTGCTCATCAGGTGAAGCACAGAAGTTTTATGTAATAGTTTTCCAGAGATTACAAGAATGTAAACAGAAATCGATCAGCATTCCAGACCAGCACAAGACTCTTGTGATTTTAATTAGTAAACCTCTGCAACAATGCTGCTTTTTCTCCATTCAGGTCAACATTATGAGCAAAGCTGCTGTAAAGTCCTGACCCAGCACTGCTGTGATGCAGCCCAGCTGAGATTACCAGCATGAGGAAGTGACCCCAGGCCAAACCTGCCTAATGAATTCTCTTATGAAAGAAAAAAAAAGGAGAGAAAAAAGTCCAGATTGTGATAGATGGCCAGGTCCCAAAGCTATTCCTCACATGCCTCTCTAGCAGCTGCGCTACCAATTGTAATGGCCTTTGTAGTCTGTAGGACAGCACGGAGATGCTATTTTTCTCTTTAAGTACACAAAAAGTTGTCATGTTGCTGCCAAAGTCAAGATTTAAACTCTCCCTTGAGCATGCAATAATTAAAGGAATTTATCATAATTGCCAATCAAAGTGCTCTAAGGGGGTGGCTCCTTGTCGTTAGATATTATTTGCGCCAAGACTTATTAACGTGCCTTGTTTAGAAATGATTCGCACATATACTTTGTATATGTCTGAAAGAGAGTAATGTGCCAGTGAGGTAATAATATTGCTAAATTACCTTGAACTATAATCATCAGAACATAAAGCTTGTTGTTGGGGGTTGTTTACGCTGAAAATACAGACAACATGCTTAGTATCTTTCAAGGAAACGAGGAAACAGTAAAAGAAGCACTTAGAATTGAGATTGAAAATATTTTGATGTAAATAGCCTTACATTAAAAAAATACAAATCTAAAGTTCCTTTAGCTTTATAAAATCACACAACGGCAGTTACCA
Organism: Carassius carassius; assembly: GCF_963082965.1. Taxonomy (NCBI): domain Eukaryota; kingdom Metazoa; phylum Chordata; class Actinopteri; order Cypriniformes; family Cyprinidae; genus Carassius; species Carassius carassius. Next base: position 30,698,210 of record NC_081758.1, on the reverse strand, counting down.
TCATTTCAGTTTACATCTGAAATGTTGCTTTGATGACTCTGAATATACACAATGATGGAAATATAGCTACTGTGATGTTAGAAAAGCTCACAGGGAGTTTTGAGTTCAGTTTACTGGATGTTTATGTACAGTAGTGTATTAAACTCTTAGAAGATCAAGACAAAATCCAGCATTTTATGATATGACCCCTCAAAGTAAAGCTGACCACTGAATGATTTACAAGAATAAAAAGCCTTTTCTATCCTTTAAACATTTTGCCTTCTACAGAAACGCAAAGCCTGTCAAGCCGCAAAAGGGTTTCTAGTTTTAATTGCTTCTTCAGAGAATGGACTTGGTGAAGCAGTCGCAGTAAGGAGGAAATAAAAGGTAACAGCTATATAGTAGGATTCGGACGCAGTGGTGCTGCCTTCAAATGCTCATCAGGAGATGGTTAATGCATGAACTGCTGTTCGACAACACTGTGGGACTCTGGCTCACTCGCACACTCATCAAAGACAGCCTGAGGGTTCTGAACACCCCTCTGAGGCTTAAAAAACACATTTAATTTGTACAACTGTTCCATTAGTTCATACGACATTCCTTTTTTGTCCTCTGAAGGCTTCCATGAGGGCAAATGGATCAGCTACCTAATTCAATTTGCTCTGCTTCGACGCTCATGCTCTGTAGGTGACTATGAAGCAGAAGGAACAGTATAGAGCATGTGTTTGAATGATAGAAAGCAGAGCACACTCTGAGACAGAACACTTTAAAAGGTGCTGTAGTGAAGCTCTGGAACCAGATTTTGCCAGATTTCTCTTTCCAAAACCTTGCTCTGAAAAAAAAGGTACTGCTTAGATTACTGTAAACAAATTCTGGTTCTTTAGCGGTTCTATTCAATAATATTTTAACATTTGTAAAGAATTAACATTTGGAAAAAATAAATTCAGTGTCAGTGCCAAATTATGAGACTGTTTCTGTAATAAAATAATCTCTTCTTTCAAAACCTGTTTTACACAGATTTAAATAACATTTCACAGTCTATTTATATGCTGCATAAAAAGCAATCCAACAATAGACCTTAGTCAGGGTAATTTCTGAGAGGAATGAAAATGAAGCTGTGAGGGATAGAAGTACATGGTGTTTAGTGGACTGTATTGTTGTTTAATAAGAAAAAGATTGATATGAATATGAATATGAATAATATGAATACAATTTCTTTATGTTCCTTGGTTGCCAACCTTTGTTTTACTTGTGTTTTGTATTTATGATTCTTGTCTCTTGTCTGAAAAAAAAATTATTTTACAAATGTATCTTTGTAAAATACTTATTCAAATTAAGTTGATTATGGCACATGACTGGAATGATTCACTCTCAGCTTTATTTGTATATAAATTGTTTAGAAGGTAAAACATTTGGGATGCTGTACAACAGAATGAAGACTCATTGATTCATACACTTTATATTTTTTTCAGTTTATCTTTTTAATTCTAAATAAACATATTCCTGGAACGCATTCAAAATAATGTTAAATGTGATTGCATGTGAGTGATCTGTACAGCTAAAGTGTAACATTTTGTGAAATCAATTAAATTGAAATGAGTACTGAATAGCAGTGGTTCTGCTGACATTCTATCCCAGAATACCTGGTTCCACCTTTCCCTACCCTCTGGTTTGTCCCTACTCCCCAGATTCAACACTGTGCCAGGGAAAAGACGGTGGGAGAAATATGGCTGAGGCTCACCTCATCCATCACAAGCTGAACCTGCCCAATGAAATACAGGACGAGCTTCCCCAACAATGAGTCCTATCTTGTGTTAGACCCCTTGCTTGTGTATTTTTCACCTGAGCAGAGGTACAATGACTGATTCACAGGGCAGTCAGGCTGATAAAACACACTGACATGATCTCTGGGCCGATTACAGAGTCTCTCCCTATGTTCTCCAACAACCTCTTTGATTTAGAGTTTGTCTTTGGGGCTTTTTCTATTTGTTTTTAAATAGACCGCCTTCGTAGTGTCCATATGTCCCCATTTGCAGTACTTAGGTACTGATCAAGTACATTTCTTTGGAGAAGAAATTGAATGTGGGAAACCGTTTCAGTTTTTTTGTCTTCTTGTCACAGTGCTTTGTCAGGTGTTATTTGCTGCCAGTGGGTTTGATTTGATCATAAAAATATTACACCAAAATATTATTATATCAGACAACTATTATTTACTTTGTGTGAAAGTGTTTTGAAAAACCCATCTAACAAGGAACTTCAGCTATCTTTCTGGAAAGGTTCTCTTGAAGTTCAAACAATCATTCATCTAGTAATGTAAATATAATTTATTCAAAAATATCTGGTCTTTAATATTGTTCTCATTCTAATTATATACAAAACCCTAAAAGTTTTTATGTTGCTCTTGCTCTTTTTTTTCCTGATCTTATAATTGAACATTTGTCTAACTTCTTTATATTTTTTAATTATTACTACTTGTTTCAGAACATTACATGAACATTCAAATGTAATATTCCCATGATGTTTGCAAAATGAAGGGTTCCTTTAACGTTCACATAACCAATAATAATAAAAATAAATAAAATAAAAAAACACTTAAAATGTTTAAAAACTGGACATTTTGAATGTTCAGAGAACACTGAGAAATAATTTAATAACTTCATAGGAAAGTTAGCAAAATGTTCTTAGAGCAACGTTTTGTTAGTTGAGTACTCATTTTATAGTATTTGTCATTTGGATGCAAGTTATTTGTCTTTTTCACCCCTAATTGCATATTAAATATTTTACATAAGGACTAAGGTTACTAGTTGTGTTCCCATGTGATTTATCAATATATTTTGTCCTAGAGATATATAATGCCAGCTAGCTGACTGTTACATGGCATTTTTGTTGTTGCAGTTGTGACTCTTTTGCAGCCCATTGATTCACTGATAGATTTACTAGCATGGAAAGGGAGCCAGACTGATGATGGGTATGAGTGAAGGTCTAGCTCCTTTGGATAGCCTTGTCCTTGATTTAGACAAATATCTAAGAAACAATAACTCACTATGGCTCATCTAGCCCAGTATGTCCTCCACTGGGTGAAAGGTGGAACACATCACATTGCTGGTGCTAATATCGAAGTCATGATGGATGACAATTATATGCAAAACTGAAATGCATTCCATGTGGGGCAAAAATATCAGGAGCATCTACAAAAGTTTCCATAGTTTATATAATAAAATTTGGTCTTTTGCAAATGTAAATTAATAAAGGCAATTGGGACCATTAGCTTTCTGGTGTGGATGTAACTATAAATGGATGCTGAAATATTTTAGATTATTCATTATCTTAATATATTCACATAGTTCAGAGTCACAAATCGAGGAATTATTTTTTGTAATGTTTCCATTTCAAATGGTCCACATGAAGTGATTAACTAGAAGGAATTAGAATTTCCAACACTACACGGGAGAAAGGATTGTTTAGAAGAAACAGATTCACTGGAATGAATTGGGTTTTCCAAAGTTACACATTTAGGACAAATCATTTCAGAATTAATACAAATTTTCATTGCTACAAATGAGCTACACATAAATAAAAAATGCAATGCAATTGTGGGACTGCAAAAAAATTTAGTGGGAAACTAAATAATTTAGGGGGTTGTAAGTTTGAAACATTGTGGACACTTATCTATAGGTGATAAGTTTCTCACCAGCACCCACTCCACAAAGGTGGCGAAAATCCCTCAAGGACCATCTCCGGACAACCACACTCTGCACACGGTGTTGTGGCTCACTAGGTAGAACAAGCAGAGCACATTCTCTGGGTAGCTGGTATTGTTGGTAATGTCCAGAAACAGTCTGGTGTGGTCCTCAAGGGCAAGTCCCCCACCTGCTCCAGCAGCTGGAGGAGGAATTCAGGGTGATCCATTTAAAAGAAAAAACAAACAAACAAACAAACAAAAAAAGAACAAAACAAGGGGGAAGTCTGGGAAATTGTCTGGTCAGAGGAGAACTAAGCCTGGTTTCTCCCAAGATTTTTTCTCCATTTTGTCACCGATGGAGTTTTGGTTCCTTGCTGCTGTCGCCTCTGGCTTGCTTAATTGGGGACACTTCATTTACAGCGATATCGTTGACTTGATTGCAAATGATTGCACAGATACTATTTCAACTGAACTGAGATGATGACATCACTGAATTTAATAATGAACTGCCTTTAATTGTCATTTTGCATTATTGACACACTGTTTTCGTAATTAATGTTGTTCAGTTGCTTTGACACAATCTTTTTTGTTTAAAGCGCTATATAAATAAAGGTGACTTGACATGCACTGTTAAACTTCTTGTTTGGTCAAATGTTCAAATTCAAAACACTAATGAAAATTATGAAGGTAAATTAATTTTAAATATCAACACAGATGGTAAATCCACAAGAGTAAGGCTTTGCACACAGGAAGACATTGACAAGATCTGACAAACACTAACTGAACTGGCAGGAACTTAAATACATAGACAAATAAAGATAATTAACTAGACACAGGTGAACAGAATGAACTAATCAGACACAAAGGAAAGTACAGTAGGTCAAGGGAAACATGAGGAAAGAAAACAAACTAAAAGTCCATGATAGTGACAGCCAGCTCATTCCTTCTTTCACAGTTTCTCTAGAATGGCTACACAAGCTGATGTAAAGAAAGCTATTTCACTATTTCATTGGCCATATTTACCGATGACAACGACAATAACATCATGACATGTTTTCCAATTTCAATGCATATCATAAAAACAAATACTTAATCTGCAGTAAAAGTGCACCAGAGTGCTTTATGTTGATTTTTGAGAAAGTCAAACAGATTTATTAAATACATTTTTGCCCACCCTGTGATTCTGGTAAATTTGATTTCCTTGATGCACTTCACAGGCTCCCCCGCTGAGAGTCAACCATCTCATAGTCTATGCTAAACTTTTTGTGCACATGCTGTGTGCTGAATAATTGACTGGAGGTCTGACCAAGTCCCAGTGGCAGCTGGTCCAACAGACGCCATGCCGCTATCACAGTTCATCATTTCACTTCAAGCCATTGATAATATCTGTCAATGGTCATCATTTTTGATGGCACCGAATTCTAGTAATGTGTTGTAACCAAACATAGCTTTGGATCCAAAAGCAGAACACAGACTAAATATTAAGCAAATAAAATGTATTTATTGCCAAAAAAATCAAGCAACACAATCCATCTCTCTTTTGCTGTTGGAGACAGTTGGCTGAGGTGAGCTGGAAACTAAACAGGCCAGAGTTGAGTGAGTACAGTCATGGCCAAAAGTTTGGACAGTGACATAAATTTTCTATTTTAAAAAGTTTGCTGTTTCAGTATTTGAAGATTACTTTTCCATGTTTCTATGGTATACTGAAAGCCAACAATAAGCATATAAGTTTTAAAGGCTTTTGTTTGGCAAAAAATTAGTGTTAGTGTACAATGAGTCAGTATTTACAGTGTTGACCCTTGTTCTTCATAACCTTTGCAATTCGATCTGCCATGCAGAATATTAGCTTCTGGGCAAAATCCTGACTGATGGTGATCTATGGATGGTCTCAGGATGCTTCAATGCTGGCACAACACAGGGCTCGTGGTAGTGTAGTGTAAACTTTTCTTTTCTGAACAATTGATTTTCAAGATGTCCCAAAAAGTTGGAAGGGAGCTTCATCAGAGAAAATAACATTGCACCAGTCTTCTGCTGTCCAATTCTTGTACTTCCTGCAGAATTTCAGTCTGTCCTTGATGTTTTTCTTGGAGAGAAGTGGCTTCTTTGCTGCCCTTCTTGACTCCAGGCCGTTGTCCAAAAGTCTTGGCCTCACTGTGCGTGCAGGTCCTCTCACACCAACCTGCTGTCATTCCTGAACAATCTCTGTACTGCTGGAGACATGATTTCAGCTGACTCCTCAGGAGGAGACGGTCATGCCACTCGCTTAACACTCTGGAATGTCCTGAAGATTTCTTGGCTGCAGTTGAACCTCTCTACTTAAAGTTCTTAACATTCCGGTAAATGATTACTTCAGGTGCAATATTATTTCTAACAATTTCCTTGCATGTGAGGCCATTTTGATGCAAAGCCATGATGGTTGCACGTTTCTTTGGCGGTAACCACTGCTAAAAAGAACACAATGATCAAAATCGCTTCCTTCCTCCTTTTATAGCAATCAGTCTGCTCTTACAATCTTATTAATATGATAGTGTTTTACCTGACTAGTAGGCCTATTCATTCATACTTTCACATGTGCTGCTGATATAATGTCAATTAATGTTAACTGGTCATTTTATGTCAGGATCAAAAAATTTAAAGTAGTATTTTTTTTGTGTGAAAAGTTTTTCTTTTGGCCAATGAAGCTTTTAGTAATTATTTAAAATGCATCTGATCAGTCTACACAATAATTTAGAAACAATGTGAATGAACACCACAACAGTTTAAGCAACAAACTTTGCAAACCACAAAATTTATGTGACTGCCAAAACTTTTGTCCATGGCTGTAGCTTGTTGGTGAGGTATGGCAAGCAGAATGCAGATGACTTGAGACTACATAAGAAGACTAAACAATCTGGTAGAGAATGGCTGAAGACCCAGGGTTTAAATACTGGAGGCTATAAATTGATTGGCAGCAGGGGAGTTAGATTCATCAATCAGCCACAGAGAGGAGTGCTTTGCAAACAAATACACAGCACCTACATAAATAAGATAACACTTGCCACTTTAAAATAAACGTTAAAATAAATGTTCCATGTTTGTACTTTTTGCATTTCAGACTGTTGCAAAAAAGGTTTAATCTGGCTGACCTTCTTGTCTGGTGCAGGCATCACGCTATGACATATTTTCTGGCTTAAATTGATCATTTATGTCAGCAGTATATAAAACTGTGGACAGAAACCAGTCCTACATTCAGTGACCTTTTCAGAACAGCATAAAGGTAAGGTATGCCAGAGGAGTTAGAGAAAGTGTAGCCTTTGTGTGATCTCACCGGTCCAAGTGTTTCAATAAGCTAGGGAAATGTTTGCAGTGACAAAGGCTTAAAAAATGTAAGGGAGTTAGATTCTTTATGGACACTTAAAGATGTTGAATTGTTGTAGACAATCTCTTTCATATTACATCATTTGAACAACTTGTGAGTTAATAACTTTTGATGCTTTTAATGCTTGTGATCATCATGTGCAGAACTGAATGACAGATCTGTCCATAATGTGCTCAATTGTGAAAAAATGCAATATCTCAGACAGAGGCATTATGTTAGAAGCTACTAGAGATAGAAGGGATGGACTGTGGCCCACTTCTCAGATCATATTTTATTAATAAATTGTTTCTTTTGATTTAACATCAGTGAAGCTTCCCACTAGTGTGTGTATACATGTATACTGTACATACTCTCTCTAATGACTGCATTAATAACTGCGTCAGTTTGCTATCAGTTGCTCTAAAATGATGTTTTGGAATTGGCAATGGAGGCGCTGAATGAGGTGCGTAAGAAATTAGTCCTACATACAAGATTTTAATGACAAAAACCTGACAGATGTCTGGAAAAAAAACATCTGAACAATGTCTTGGAGTTGTAACCATATTATAAGTGTATTAAATAACTCTGGTTGAATTAACTTGGGAGTGGATTATTTTCTAATATTTTTAAATTTCAACAGGAACCCATGTCCGCTTGTGGCGCAGTACACAACTCCAAATTTTTTTTTTTTTGAGAGCATATGGGCAAAACACTTTTCAAAATAATCTTTGTGTTCCACAGAAGAAAGTAAGACATACAGGATTGGAATGACATGGGTGAGTGAATTTTCTAAAAAGACAATTTCCATTTTTGAGGAACTGTTCCTTTAATATACTGTATGCTAAGGAGTCACAGCATAAACCAGAGGAAAGGCAATTCTGAATTGCCATCCGACCTCACAGAGATCTCAGAATGAAGGCAGATATTGATGCCTCCTTGGATTACCTCTAAGTGCTGACTGTCAGTTTGCCTCCTCAGCTCAGGGGTATGGCTCGGATTCCAGATTTTCATTCCATTGTTCTGCTCTGCCAGCTGCAAGTCAATTACTCCATTTACTTACCCTGAGGAGATTAACCACAGAGCAAGTTTAGGGCCGCTTAAGAGGCTAGACCTCTCCAATAGCAAATGTTTACTGCAGACAGGACAGAATCTCTGTGACAAAAGGTTAGACCTTTGAGTTATCTATCCATGTTGTAGTCTAGTCTCTGGTGTCAGTAAACCTATATATATATATATATATATATATATAGAGAGAGAGAGAGAGAGCGCTTCCTACCTGTTAACCAGGTGGTGCATTGAAACCATACACGAGCATGCCTTCAAAGACATTTTAGATTAATTTATCATTTGTGGATGATATGACAATTCCCTCAAAACTACACAACAAATGTAATAAGTTGGCTGAATGCAAAGAGAGGAAACGTATTATATTTGTATTGTCTAAATCTATATCAAGTTTTAAGGGATTCAGAAAACAATTGTTTTATCTCCTCAGTAAAATGGGGGGGGGAAAGTACTTTCTGTGGATGAATTTGATAAATGAGAACACTGCCTCATTGCTCATTAAAATTTCTGCCTTCTTGAATATATTGCCCATGGCTCATTTGATTCATTCCATTGTTTATTCTTACTGTATTTTCAACCTTTTTGTGACGTTACAGCTCATGTGAAAGGTACTGTAGCAAAGTGGGCCAGTTAGAGCCCCTCTAGAACAAAGAAAAAAAGTATTTACTGATTAAGCTTACTGTTTAGAGAGCTACTTCAAAGCCCCAAAGGCTGATTCATATATGTATATCTTGTAGTGTATTTTTGTCTGCCATGGATTTGAGGAATCACACAGTCTCTGGGTTTTGTTTCCAGAAGATAGACTTTATTTCAGAGAGAAACAAAGCTGAGATGTTCTCTGCAAGAAGATCTCCTGAATAGTAGGTAGCATCTCATTATATACCCTATAGAGGGCGTTTCCAAATAGTCAAACTTTTCTGTTTACAATTTTAATATCTCCCTAGAGGGAAGAGGCCCCCTCCTTTGGTATAGACAAAGGCCCTGTCTGTATGTCTGACCACATGTTTCTCAGCTGATCTGACCACATGTTTCTCATCTGGTGTACAATTTGGCTCCGTAGGCATTAACCTATAGGATTATAATGGAACAATAACTAGCAACAAAAATGGCTAGATTCACATTGATTATTCTTGATTGATTAAAATCTTAATAAAAATCTTCCACAATCTTCAGAGCTGGAAGTATAATGATGGAAAATGACCCCAGGCATATATAACAGCTGGCTTGTTAGTAGTATTTCAACACTATTCTTCCGTTTCATGCTAATGGAAGCAGTGCTTTCTGCTGCCCTACTCAACTTTACAATTTGATAAAAATGGTGAATAATACTCAACTCACTCTGTAATTCATCCTCTGAAAGATTACATTTCAGCTTACCATAAAAAGCTGAGAAAAACAAAGACATATTAGGGCCTGCTGGAAACTGTGTTCACTGAAACAATGAAATGTAACAAAAGAAAGTCTTGCAAGACGTTTACTGGCCTCAGGTGAACCTATACAACTAATTCTATAGGAATCATGTACAGTTGCTCGTGTTGTGAGGAACCTTAATTATCAATAAGATTTTATGAAAGGTATTTAAAGCTTGGCTTGCTTGTGCATGTGCAGGACATAGGCCTAGAGTTGTGTGACATTTATTGAGTCATGACATTAACTTTGTTGGTTTTAAACTTGAACAAACTTAAAAAATTAAAATGTCCTTGCAGATATAGAAATATGTCTATTTAAATATTGACTTCTACCTTTCCTCATATGAAATAAAACTTCCCCTGAAGCACAATATTATACAAACTTCCACAAATACTCATACCAACTCTTTTTTCGTCAAACTTTGTAATGCAGTTTTCCTCTGGTAGTAAACAATGAATGCATGATATTCCTCTTTTGCATAACTTGGTTTAGAGAAAAACGTTATGTTTCTAAATGCCGCCCACTATGAAAGGTTATTCACATTATACATTTGAATTGCTTTCTCAAATGTATCTCAAATTTCTCAAACCCCCCAGGTGCATCATTTATGTCTATTGGATATGTAAATTGTTTCTTACTCAGTGCCTCTAACTAAAGGGGAGATTATTGCATTATTGTGAACCATAATGTATGCTTGCACATTCCTCCATTAGTGGTATACATTACACAATGCTATATGAGTATTTATAATATACATTTATTTGTGCTAAGTGATTCTACAGTTCTGTAGATTTTGAGACGCTACTATTTACAGAATAAAATATTTGCTAGACAAAAATATATAAACAATACAAAACAAAAAACAAACAAGGCTTGCCTGCATTACATTTTGATATCATACAAACAATTTAGATATGTTCCTAAAGTTTAGTCTGACAGCAGTAGGATTTTGCACTGCATACTATATTCACAGCATCCCAGGTTTTTTGAAAGTCTAAACATCTTTGTTTTCTCTGGCAAATAAAGTAACAGGATTTGTCTCTCTTACATGCTGGGAGCATGAAATGGGCATAAAAAACTGAAGTGGAGTTGAGATGGAGTAAAGTGGAATCTGTATTCCAGTGCAATGCTTGGCAACATAGATCCTTTGTGCTTTGATTTCATTTAATACTATTTTCATGGACAGATAAGAAATATATGAAAGAGCTTGAGCAGTTTTGTCTGAAACATAAGTTAATCAATATTATTTATTTATAGAGCTATACTGAATTTGCAGTAATGTTTTAGTATACATGTAGTATATGTCATATATATATATGGCAGTATATATATATATGGCCATCACATGGCAGTTGCTTCAATGCATTTAGGGGTGTGGTCCTGGTCAAGACAATCTCCTGAACTCCAAGAAAGCTCTCGGGCTAAATCTAAAATATCTTAAACTGTGTTCCGAGGTTGAACGGAGGTCTTATGGGTTTGGAACAACAGGATGGTGAGTCATTAATGACATAATTTTCATTTTTGGATGAACTAAACCTTTAAGGCTCTTACATTCAATTATAAATGTTCACATATATAGAAAAAGTAATAAACATTTTTGTACCATTAAATACTGAAATAAATTGTTTATTAAATAGAGGGAGAGGCAGTCAAACTATTTTTATATAAAAAAATTTGAGGAAATCCAGCAGCTGGCAAGGTCTTTAAGCATTAAAAAGTTTTTTTGCTGAAGTTAACTTTTTTTTGTTTTTGACAATGTAGCAAGATTTCTACCTATTAGATTCCGGACGCACTTCAAAAGCTACATCAAAATTCAGGTTATATAGTCCTGAGCATAGACAGTAAAAGAGTCCTGAGCCCACGAATATTCCCATCTGACTGGTACTGATGCGTGTGGTGAACGTGACTCCGCCCACCACGATGAGCCATTGGCAGGCTCGGCTAGTGAGCGTGCTGCACCTGCAAGTCTCAGCAAGTATCTCAGTGCACTAGAACAAGGCTCTCAAGCAGAGCACAAGCGGGTGCGGTGTTTGAAGTTCGGCGCACAGGAATGATGTCTGATGAGGTTTTTAGAGAGATGTCAGAACATTAAAGTGAGAGAGACCGTTAGAGCAAAACATAAGGAACTGTCAAACCAGAGAGAGACAGAAAGAAATGGGAAGTACTGTGAAGGGACGTCGGCGAGAGATCATCTTGGTTCTCGCGCTCTGTGCAACAAGCGCCAGCGGTCGAGGTAAGAGCTGAACGTGGGAGAAAATACGTTGTGACATTTACAGTGTTATAACATGCTAAATATCATGTAGTCATTATTTCAACTTTTATGCTGGATAGAGAATGTTATGAGACCTTTTTGTTTTCCCGTTTTGCCCACTGTATATTTTTTTATACTGTATATATATTTGAAAGGTGGGATGTAAACACTGTTGAGACTGACAGTGAAATGGACAGTTTATAACTTTCTGTTCTGAAAGAGAGCAGCAGATTGTCCACACCACCCGTGCCAGGTTCGTTAGGAAAACAAAAACAAACAAACAAACACAAACTGAACAAATGGAAATGAAGAGCTGGAGAGCATTAAGCTTTTTAATAGAAAGTCCATGTTCAACAGGCGGCCATATATTTAAATACCTCTCTCCTAACTCAAATGTACCAAATATCATTATTGTGACACTTAAATTCACTAAATGCAGCGGTTAAGGGAGTAGTTCACATCCAAACACATTCACATTCCTGGGGAAGTCGTGGCCTAATGGTTAGAGAGTCGGACTCCCAATCGAAAGGTTGTGAGTTCGAGTCCCGGGCCGGCAGGAATTGTGGGTGGGGGGAGTGCATGTACAGTTCTCTCTCCACCTTCAATACCATGACTTAGGTGCCCTTGAGCAAGGCATCGAACCTCCAACTGCTCCCTGTGTGTGTGTGTTCACTGCTCTGTGTGTGTGCATTTCGGATGGGTTAAATGCAGAGCACAAATTCTGAGTATGGGTCACCATACTTGGCTGAATGTCACATCACTTTCAAAATGAAAATTCTGTAATCGTTTACACAACCTTACACAACCTTTTTTTTTCCTACTTTGGAAGTCAGTGATGCACATCAACTGTTCGGATACTAACATTTTTCAAAATATCTTCTTTTGTGTTTAACAGAAGAAAGAAACTCATGCAGGTTTGGAACAAGAAGAGGGTTTTGTAAATGATGACAGAATTAAATGAAGTGAAGTACTCCTTTATATTGAGTTTATTGTGTTAGCCGACTCGATTCTTAATATCACTTAAAATAACATGAAGTGAAATGCAATGTTCAGCAGTATAGTCCTGCTGCCTTTTTACATACTGTACACTTGACTTGTGTGGATTAAGGTGAAGATGATGGACTGTCAGGTAATGTGATGGTAGTTGTGTAATTATAGTAATTTAAAGGTTTTGTATTTTATTTATAGACAAAAGAATAATAATAACAATATAATAATAATAATAATAATAATATGTGATGGAAAATATGACGAGTAAGTGTAAGAAAGGTGTTGGTATTGTAAATTGTATAGCTGCGTATTATATGTTTTATATTATTAATTGATAATAGAAAAAAAACATTTATTATTATTATTATTATTACTATTATTATTGCAGAGTTCCATGTTCATGGAAAACTTTTGAAAATATGAATTTATATAAATTTAAATGTAAACTTTTTGAATATATTTGATCAAACATTGAACTTTGTGAATTCAATCCTTTTTTTTTTTACTTATTTTTAAAATTATCCAATTCTCACAAAAGACTGGAGGTGCCTTAAGTCTGTGTAAGATGTACAGAAGGTCATCTTGTATGCCATGGCAGCTTGTTATTTTTGTCTTGGATGTCTTGAAGCTTGTTAGATTTTGCTTTTCAGAGATCAGTGTGGATGAACATCATATCTTCACAATGAGTGCAACACATATGAAGGGTCAGGAACTGAGACCTCTTGCGTGCTACACTGCTCTCAGCAAGCCCAATGGGGCCTATATGAAACTTTAAAAGGGTTCTCAATGCATCCATTCGGGCATGCGTGCCACATGGATCCCACATAATGGCACGCGATGGTTCGCTTTCTTTTTCTCTAGCAGAAGGCGGCACAGACTGTGCAAACATGAATAAATTAAGGGTTTAGCACAAGTTTGAAAAAAGAAAGCTAAAGTGTGGCTTCAAAGATAATGTTAAAGTTAAAAGTTGGCGGAGGTGCCTTAACTCATTCTGACTATTGAAAAGGTATGTTTGCAGTGTTTTCTCATTCTCACACAGGCATATACCTCAGCAAGAATATAAAGATCTCTGATATGACAATACATGGCCTTTTTCAATACACTTTCAGCTAGATCTCTGATAATCCTCATTAGAAGTTGTTTACTTTTGCCATACACTTAAAAATATGGCAGCGATGTGACTACACTTTTGCTTTAATTTTCTAATTCATAAAGTACATTTACATGCAAAAGTTACATTTCAGTCAGACTAAAATGATAATTTCAAATTTAAATGTCACATAAAACCATTTAGTTTAACTGGAATCATACAGTTCTCTCTCTCTCATTTTTTTTTTTTTTTTGTGAAATTGGACTAACAGATGTAGTTAATGTGGTTATTGCTGCCAACATATATTGTATATAAGAAAGTCAAACTACAGTTGGCACTTGATCCAAAACACAGCCAGTGTTTGTTCATAGTTGTTCAAGTATTTTATTGTGCATTGTGTATAAGTATGGTTTATACTTGAGCAGATGGACACAGAAAAAGTCTCTGTGGCATGATTAGAACTGCGTTTATTTTTTGCCTTGTGCTAAAGTATTTAGATTGAATTTAAATGATTGCCCACGTATGCAATGCTGTTTTAGTAGCAACAAGCTAATTTTAGCAGTGAAATTGTCAAGCCTCCAAACTCCACAAGTGGACCGCCCAATGACAGAAAGCAGCCAATCTGGATTCTGGAAGCGATAGAGGTTCTGTGTATTTTCCCCACAGTTATAAAAATCCATCACCAGCTCAGGTATGCTAACATTGTGCCAATGCAGTACTGCTCACTGCTCAAATTTACATTTAAATGAAACTAATGGACTGAACACTCACAGATGAAATTCAGTAAAAAAAAAGCACAACCTTCTTTTTTGTGTGTGTGTGCAAAATTATGATTCTCTGCCTGAAACTGTTATTAGGTCCTAATTAGATATGTGTTGATAAATAAGGAAATTACAGATCGATCATTGTTTTTTTGGAAGGAAAAACATGTCTCATATAGGGCCTTCAGAAGGCTTGATGGAATAAATCAGGGAAGAGAAAGTACCTAGAGAGTGTAACCTTGAGCATTATTAAAGGATTAGTTCACTTTCAAATTTAAATGTAAACACCCTCATGTCATCAAAGATGTTTACACCTTTCTTTTTTCAGTTGAAAATAAATTATGGTTTTTGATGAAAACATTACAGGATTATTCTCCTTATAGTGGACTTCAACGGCTACCAAACGGTTGAAGGTCAAAATGACAGTTTCAGTTCAGCTTCAAAGGGTTCTACACAATACCAGACAAGGCATAAGGGTCTGGGGTCTAAGGGTCTAATAAAATGACTGATTTTTTCGCTAGATAAGACCCTTATTCCTCGTCTAGTATTGTGTCTGGTATTACATTAGGCTACGTTCACACTGCAGGCTGAAACGACCCAATTCCGATTTTTTTGCCCCTATGCGACCTGTATCTGATCTTTTCATGACAGTCTGAACGACACAGATCCGATCTTTTCAAATGCGACCCAGGCCACTTGGGTATGTGGTCCTAAATCCGATACGTATCCGATCTTTTGAAATGCGACCTCTGTCTGAACGGCCAGGTCACATGTATCTGACCCGTACGTCATTGATACGCTACAAACATCATAATTCTGCATTGAAGTAGGCGGGAATTAGAAGATAAACAACAACCATGGTGGACGATGCTGCTTAAATAACTTTAATATTGCTAAACGAGCTCCGCTGTTGACTACACTGTTGTTGACATCCATGTTTAGCTACTTCCGCAAACAACGAGTGACGTCGTTGGCCGTTGAGTACTCTTCTGCGCATGCGGATCACTTCTGGGTCATTTCACATTCACACAGGAGATCACAAAAGGTCGCATTTAATTGGAAATGTGAACAGCCTTGCAAAAAAATTGAATTTTTTCAAAAAATCTGAATTGAGCATTAAGCCCTGCAGTGTGAACGTAGCCTTAGAGTGCACACACTACACTGAAATTAATACGGGGAGCGGCTGGAAACTAGCAACCTCTCCTGGTTGAAAATACTGTACTATTAACATCATAAACTGAAAGCAATATCGTAACTTGCTTTTCAAATGTTTTATAATTGATCATCCGAGTCTAATATGATCAGCGGGCCATACATAAAGAACATAATCCTGGAATGTTTTCATCAAAAACCTTAATTTCTTTTCGACTGAAGAAATAAAGATGTAAATCTTGGATGACATGGGGGTGAGTAAATTATCAGGAAATGTTTATTTGAAAGTGAACTAATCCTTTAACTCTTAGCTATACTTATTAGTGTGCAGAAAATAATATGAGCATGCTGGGACTGCTTTCACTGTGCTCCTATATGTGCTTTCACTGTGTAAATATTTATTTATTTTTGATGGTGAAGAGTGAATTTAACTTCATTAGTCTAAAGTAGAAGTAATGTGGGCTGATCAGGCTTTTTTCAGGTTTTCATCACCACCTCTTCATAATGATCAGTGCAGTGCCTAGCCTCATCCTTTAATGTGAAGTCTGTAAAAGTGTTTGCATGGTATAAGCATAGACTTATATATACAAGATATAGGCCTAGGTATAAAGGCTTAATTTTCAACACTATTGTCATTCAAATTCCATTTATTCTAAGGATATGCAAACTTATGAAGATGCAAGGTAATATCTGGTCTCATCAGAAGCTTTAGTACATTCTGCAATATTAGCAAAACCACTTATAATAATATTTGAACATGTGAGATATTATGTGTTAGTCATAAGTGTTAGACCTTCGGAAGCATTGGAAAAAAAAAATGACTGTGGTGACCATCATTGCATGATTTATTTGGTAGCTAACTAAAATATTTACATTTAGAGAATTACTCTAACTACTTATTTATTTTTGCCGGCAGCAAAATGTGTTCCGGCAGGATTTAATATACTGTAGCTGAAAATGGTAGTTCAATATTTAAAACAATAACAAGGGAGTTGCATGTCAGGAAAATGCATACAGTTTTTATCTTTAGAGATGCACAATATGTTTTGACCTCAAGGTTAAATATGAATATTTACTAGTAGGGCTGCACGATTAATCGCATTTTAGGGTGCTTTCACACTAGCACTTTTGGTGCGCACCCGGGTTCGATTGATGTCAGAGTTCGGTTCGTTTGGATGATGCGAACGATGTCTTCCGTACTCGGATGCGCACCTACGAACCGTACCCGAGTCCGCTTAAAAACGGTGGTCTGGGGTACGTTTCATGTAAACTCTAGTATGGTTCGCTGCTTATGTGAACGCAATTGTACCAAATCGCGGAAGTGAACCGCTTTTAATGACAAATTATTTGATGAAAATGTGTGTTTGTGTGTGTGTTTCACTCACTTTCCTGATGAGCGTGACTGATGTGCTGCAAGCAAAGAGCTGTACATCTTATTTATGTTCGCCTTCAACATTCTTTAGAGCATTTTCAGTACATTCGTAAGACAGACGCAAGTGCTGTTATGTACCGAAGCTTTATAACAAAACGAACAGTTCAAAAACGTAATACATAAAAGTGCAGAGAGTAATGTTATGCATTTGCCGCCTTCTCCTGCGCTGTCGTTACCAAGCAATGGGGTAAACAGCTGCTGGCTTGATGACGCAAGCAAAACCGCGGTTCGGACTCAAATATTATATAATAATATGAACACAGTCCAGTGGGGGCAGGGGGAGGGGGAGCAACCGAACTCGGGTTCTGACCAGGCAAGTGAACCAAGTGTGAAAGCACTCTTATTCTCGATAACGATATCCACCTTTCTCAATTAATTAAAAATAATCGTCACGATATTGGCCGACTCGTTATTTATCCTTGTTTTTAATTTGGCATCTGCATTATCTTGCATTGCTAACAAGTCTTCACTAGCGTTCATGCTTGTAGTTGCCAGATCTTAAGAGCTTTAAGCCCCAAAACAGAGCTTTTCCCATTTGATTTCATTTGTGCAGTCTCTGCGTGCTCACTTTTGGTGAAACAAGCGCTGATGATGAAAACATACGAGTTTAGCGATCTCTCCACAGCAGAAAGTGTCATATAGACAATGTGTACTTTTTCACAAGCCATTTGTACTGTTTGTGTAACCAAATGTGCCATGATCAAACTCACTGAGTTTCAATAATGGATCTATTGTGTTTGAGGAAGAAATGCGCTTTTCCAACCTGTGACAATACAATGGGGAAATGGGTACATAAATTGGAATTGTTGGAATTTATATTAAGAGTTTTTTATTATCATAGTTGGTTAAATGAAGTCAGTCTATTGTCAGTGGAGGTTGGTTAAAGGATACATGAAATGTCATTGCATTTCCCTGCTGAATAAAAAATAAAAAAATAAAAATAAAACCCCCGCTAAAACCAGCCTAAGCTGGTTGACTGATTTCAGTTGCTCTCTGCTGGTCAGAAGGCTGGTTTTAGAGGGGTTTTGACAACTTCCTTAGCTCGTCAGGCTGGGAAACCATCTGGAACAACCAGTTAAAACCAGCTTGACCAAGCTGGGAGACCAGCCTTAACCAGCTAAGTTTAGGCTGTTTTTAGAAAAATACAGCAGACTCTGGACATGGAAGAAGCTCTCTAGAGTGTATGTGTCGATCGCCTCCATTTGCACACAATATCAATGGAGTATACTTTGAAAGGCTAGCCATTCAACTGTATGCATACTCTAGCATATGCGTACAAAAAAGAAGTTAAAGTTTAAATTAAATGTAGTGTAAGTTTTGCTGTTTACTCCTGGTAGTTTTATTTAGACCTATTTTGGCCACCTTATTTTCTGTGGTAATCCAAAAGCCATTTGAAAATCCTGTTGGCCTTTTGTTTAGGGAACTAAGGTAATGCTAAGTTCTGGGTTCTACATAATTACTTTCTCCCTGCGTCACTCTATTATTGATGCTGTTCATCATTTGGATACCATTTAGAAACTCATCCTGCCCAAAGAGTTAAAAGAATAATGAAACACTCTGTTTTGTAGCATTGACTAATGCACATGAACTTAAACCATCCGTAAGGAAAAGTATTTTGGTTTACAGGTGCTAAGATGTTTATTTAAAAAAAAATGTTTTTGCTGTTATGAATATTACCATAACTTGTTGGCATCCTTGACAGTGATTTCGTCGTTGTTTGAGTTTTCAATTTAATACATTTTAATTTTCACTGTTGCATTGTAGTTCCCTGAATTATGTAAAGTGTTCAGTAAATATCTTCATTACATGGATTTGTTGTAGATCTCCTTTATGCTTTTCTACATCAGCGTTTACAGATCGTTCAGACCAAAAGAGATTTTTATAAGCCGGTTTAATGATAAAGTTCAAATTGCCCAAGCAGTTGTTAGGTTTAAAGGATATATCTATGTCTGCTCTGCAAGAATATTACTCTCTGTCCTTCAGTAAATTGTTTTATCCACACACATTAAAGGTACAGGTTGTAGGACCTGCCACTAGAGGACGGACTATCAAAACAATAACAATCGCATGGTTTGATGATGCTAAGGAGAGTGGAATGATAGGATTTGTTGTCTTCTACCCAACCGCTGACGGCCATCAAATCAGACAGAAATGCCAGGGATGGGCAACTGGCAGCCCGTGGGCCGTATATGGCCCGCAGTGTTTTTTAGTATGGCCCGCTGATCATATTAGAATCGGATAATCAATTATAAAACATTTGAAAAGCAAGTTACGAGATTGGTTTCAGTTTATGATGTTAAAAGTACAGTATCTCCAAGCAGGAGAGGTCGCTACTTTCCAGTGGCTCCCCGTATTAATTTCAGCGAAGTGTGTGCACTCTAATGTAAACATTCAATAACATTAGCAAATAATAAATGAAAAAATTATCATGAAAACAGTATTTTCCAGTCAATATGGTAAACAGATTATCTTTTTAACA
Organism: Carassius carassius; assembly: GCF_963082965.1. Lineage (NCBI taxonomy): Eukaryota > Metazoa > Chordata > Actinopteri > Cypriniformes > Cyprinidae > Carassius > Carassius carassius. Next base: position 30,678,582 of record NC_081758.1, on the reverse strand, counting down.
AGTTCAACAGGATACCATTATGTTTGGTTTGTTTGGAAATCTGTACTTTATTTAAATCACACCCCTGCTCACCAACAATTGCACTTGCCTCAAATTTCAAAGGAAAAATTCATAGTTAACAAAAGCTTTATGCCACATGCATGGCAGAAATGTTTGCACTGAACTATGTTCTTATTAGTGTTTCTGCAGGTCCTTAAAGCATTTTCAGTTAAATTGTTTACATTTAAGGCCATGAAAACTCAAATGGTACAGAAATTCTAAATTATAAGAGGTCTTTGGGGACGGAAAGAAAATAATTGCTACAGTACATGGATTAATATGTCAATTAAACTTCAAAAGGCTACGATTTCACTGAAAAACTACCTTGTGTACTGCGGTTACTGGGGAATCCACTACATTCTGCCGCTCTGAAAGTTAAACCTGCTGGCAGAGAATGAATTTGTTTTTTAATAAGCCCATCTGCTATTTGTGCTATTATTAAATGTGAACCAGTGGATCAACAAAAAGCTAATGGATTATAAAAATCGAAACAATTAAGACACGATATATTTATATGTTATTTAACATAATAATTAATTGATAGTAATTGTTTAAATTAATGTAATAATTAATACTTATGACTCATCCCTTTTCTTAAAAATTGTTTAAAGGCTGAAATGTGAAAATCAGATCTTAAAAAGGTATTTAAAGGTACTAAATTTGATTTAAAAAATCCTGCAGATACCAGGTTATTTTATGGTACCATTTTAAATATATATATTTTTATAAGCCCTTTTTTTTACTGTCCTCTTAAGGACCTCTGTACATTTTGTTTGTTGCAAATTTACAGACAATGCAACTGAGATGTTTACATTTGCTTGTTGTCCACAGACAACAAAGTTTTTCTTCCGAATTAGCATAACTGTACAGGTTTTATACTTAAAATCTTTAAAAACAAATCACATTAGTTATTCTTTAATTTCCTTCAAGTAAGAAGGTGTAAAAGGTGTGTGAATGTTGATTAGTAATCTGGCCCCTTGGTATAAATTAGAAAAAAATCTGGCCCTCGTCACTATCAAAGTTGCCCATCCCTGTTCTAGATTATATACACACACTTTCTCCGATCTGCTGTGAGTGGTACAAAATCACTGTTTTTTTTGGAGTGCCTCAAGCTATTTTACTCTTTCTTTTCTGTGCTTTCCAAGTTTCGATCACAATTGCCCCTTTCTTTTGTTCTAGTGCTTAAGTGTTTCAGAGTTTGACCTACAGTGGGATCCACCCACCTCTCACTAAAACTACATTCTTCTTATCCATCCCAGGAGGATGTTTGTCAGCTTTTTTGTTGATTTAACCTGCACCTACACCAAGGGTCATGTTAATTCTGGTGGTTTTGATGCTGCATTTAGGAGTCACAGAACTACAAGAGGACAAAAGAGTTCAGGAATATTCTGTTATCACTTCAGTAGAATGAAGTAGATCATAAACACTGTACTGCAATACAAATGATGCTGATATTTTTTTCAAACATTAAATTAGTTCTCAAACTTCTACCTCTTCTACAGTGTTTTTCATGTACAGTATTAGGTTTCAGCTTGGTTTTTCCCAATGGTGACAAATAGTAATGAAGTGCTTTACAATATCACCTTACACATTAGTTCAGTGTCAGAAATAACCTTTTTATTAAAGAGCAATATTTGATAACTAAATTATTTGCATCTTTTTTGCTTTTATAGGTTTTCTTTTTACTAACTATACAAAACATGTAATCAGACATTAAATTCATATCACACACACCAAAAATATGCAGTTTTTTGGCTGCAGCCCAAATGGTGATTGGCTTGAAGGCAATCATATTTGTTATCAGACCTGGTGTCAAGGCCAAGTTTTGACTATGTATTCCTCTGAGCTTTACAGCTAATAAATCACATATTTTGTATTTCTCATCAATATCTGACCCTGATTTAGGTACAGTGTTTCTGTTGCTTGATTGCATTAAATCAAAGCTATAGTTTGAAAGCAAAGTTTCACTTGAGTAGTTTATGTTTTCTATGCTCAAAGTAATATTTTTAGGGGTGGACCATTATGGCAGTTCCCCATATGTGCACATCTAGAAGTATGTTTTTTGGACCGCACACATGACTGAGGTTTACTGCATGTCATGCATACAGTACCTTGTCCTTCATTGTGTTTTTCTTCTTTATAGGTTCAGCAGACTTGTGATTTAATGTCTCATGCACTGGAAGGACACACAGATAGAAGCCATTTATCCCATCTGAATGATCCTCTCTGTTCAAATTTCCATACGACATGTATAATGCTCATCCTTATTGTGAATAAACTACCTACTTTCCAAAGGGGAAATGTCAAATTAGGGAATACTATTAAAATCACACCTGAGCTCTTTTGAATGTAAGCTGACTGACTCTAGGTCAGAGAGGTTATTTAAATATTGTCCTTTATTTTCGTTAGAATGTCTTGGTCAGGACTCGGACTATTCACATGAATATAGAGCTGGCAAAAATGTCAGCTCTAATGGCTGTGACATTTTATCAGGGAAACATGAGCCACTACATCAACAGAATGGGGAATACATGTCTAACAGTGTAATTTGTTTGTGTAAATATATCAATGAGTGAGCAGGCGAATATACATTTAGAATAAACTGTAATTATTGGAAACACATTGATTGTGCATCCATGGTACAAATAATTAATGAGGAACATTGAAATATTTATGTAGCCTAAATGAAGTGCTTCACTGAAAGCAGTCAGGCCGAAAGGTTAACTGCAGCCCATCTACTAAATATTAAACAAAACATAAATCTGTGAGCTCGTTTTTCATCAGTGAGGGGTTTGGGACAATATCAGAGCCAAATCAAAGTAATTGTTCACCACTAGAGGGAACTGCAGTACTTTGTCATTAGATTATTATGATGTGTCTGAGGTCAAAGGTCATAATGATTTCAAAGTCTGAGGCTACATACATGACGTAAAATAGGTTTGGTGTTGTCACTTATAATTGCAGGACACAAGGTATTGGTCCTTTCACTCTTGTATCTGCAGTACTTTGGTTATGACTGAAAGCCTATAATTCAGTGCCATGCTAGGCTGCTAAAATTGCATGCCAGTAATTTAGCAGATGTCACTTAAACACTAAATCACTCTGTCAGTTGAGGTACAGGGTCTGTCAACTTAACAGTGATTATTACATTCAGGCCTATTTTTAGAGGTGTCTTCTCTACTAGCACATTACCTTTTGGAAATGTTTTTTAAGTAGTCTAACTTTATTTTCAGTTAAGTTGATGTAGTTTGAATTTTTGTTATGCTTGAGATTAGTGGTTCAACGGATCACATTATGGTTTTTGATCCACGGATTAAATAATTTTTTCGGATAAGCAAGAAAAGAAAAATATTTCAATTTAACTTGCTTTCAATTTATTATTTATAGCGAAGTACTTCTTTGATACCATAGCAAATACTACTAGATTAACTAAAAAAGTTTAAACATGATAAAAGAGACAAGAGAACAGCTAGTAAAAATAAGAACAAATACACAAATTACAAGCATAGATAAATACAACAGAATATGTTACAAATAAAATAAGGCTGGTAGTATTCAAATACAGAAATGTAATAATCAGGTAAAATAACACGGCAGAGTTTTTACAGTATAAATTAAATATTGATTTTCATCACAGCTGTTTTTTGTTTGATTATCATTAATGAGAGTAGCAGTATTTATAGGCCATTGTCCCTTTAAGACCTGATGCATGGATCCCATATAATGATACACATCACATTCAATTTCTTTCTCAGCTGTTATCTTTCACTTGAGACATACATAACTGACTGCATTTACCTGAAGGATTGTGAAGATGGGTATTTTGTCATAATTTTATGTGTCTGTTCAGAGGATTCAGAAAAGGATTCAGTTTGGCGTTTGTGCGCAGTCTGAAATGCATATGTGCGGTATTGGTCCTGGTATGTTGTGTATTGGTATGCTGTGCGCATACAGAACAGCACACGAGTAACACATCTTTTCCCTTTCACAATTTCTCTCTGGAATTGTTTAAAATTAGCTTGCTTGTGTAAATACAAACAAATGATAAACTTATACTCTATTATGGTTACATTTTGTACAGATCATGGATCAACACGATCCGTTTATCCACTACTTAAGATTGATTGATTTATTTAATTTTTTTTAATAGATAGGCCCAATTATTCCTAAATTTCATTGCATAATTTTCATACTGCTGCTTTTTAAAGTGTGGGTGATCTTAAATTTTATGTTGTCTAATTCTTAGTATTGTTTAGCTGAAACCTCTCTAGTGTGCTGCTAGATACCATAAGATCACCAGATATTTGTGGCTCTTGACACAGCTCAATCCATTTGTGCTCATGGGTTTGAATCCCCACATGAGTGTGGTGGTTATGGTTGTGGCTCTGGTTTCATTATGATGAGTAGCGGGAAAGGTACAGAAAGCAGGGTGGGAATTAACTGACTCTAAACTGACTCTTCAGACACAATAGGGTGTGGATATTGTAATAAATACTAAAAACCTCTCTCTTGGGTGGTGTGTAGTGTATTTTTTTTTTTAAGGTGATTTTTTTCCTTCTCAAAAATGTATTTGCTTAAAAAAAATTTTTCTAGATAATACCTTACTCACCATCTGACCTAATGAATAAATGTAGCTCTATTAATAAATAGAGCTCTATTAGGGCTGTAGCTATCGAATATTTTAGTAATCGAGTATTCTACCACAAATTCCATCGATTAATCGAGTAATTGGATAAAATGTGTTTTTGCTTAATTAAAGTGCAATGTTAATTATGCAAGAGAAAATAAGACACCTGGGTCTCTTAAAATTAACAACTAAGTTTCCTTCTTTAGAAAAAAATCTTTTTATTTTTTAAATGCATAGAATGCAATGCATACATCAAAAATAAATTATTACCCATTGTTTCTCTGTCTGTACTTGTACTGTGAACAATGACAATAAAGTTGACAGATGAATTAAGTGCATTTAAGTGCCATTCAGTTGGGGTTTTAAATAAAGCATTTTCTGAGATGCATATTAAACACATAAAACATTAATTAAATTTATCTTTTAATTACTGAAAATTCACTTAACTTTTTGGTAAACAAAGGGGATTTACTATTAAAAATAAAACATGAAAGAAATGTTGTGTGATTAAACCTAAAAAAAAATAATGTTTGATTTTTTTTTTTTTTTTTAGTAGTAGGCTGTGTACAGTCATGGCCAAAAGTTTTGAGAATTACATAAATATTAGTTTTCAAAAAGTTTGCTGCTAAACTGCTTTTAGATCTTTGTTTCAGTTGTTTCTGTGATGTACTGAAATATAATTACAAGCACTTCATACGTTTCAAAGGCTTTTATCGACAACTACATGACATTTATGCAAAGAGTCAGTATTTGCAGTGTTGGCCCATCTTTTTCAGGACCTCTGCAATTCGACTGGGCATGCTCTCAATCAACTTCTGGGCCAAATCCTGACTGATAGCAACCCATTCTTTCATAATCACTTCTTGGAGTTTGTCAGAATTAGTGGGTTTTTGTTTGTCCACCCGCCTCTTGAGGATTGACCACAAGTTCTCAATGGGATTAAGATCTGGGGAGTTTCCAGGCCATGGACCCAAAATTTCAACATTCTGGTCCCCGAGCCGCTTAGTTATCACTTTTGCCTTATGGCAAGGTGCTCCATCGTGCTGGAAAATGCATTGTTCTTCACCAAACTGTTGTTAGATTGTTGGAAGAAGTTGCTGTTGGAGGGTGTTTTGGTACCATTCCTTATTCATGTCTGTGTTTTTGGGCAGAATTGTGAGTGAGCCCACTCCCTTGGATGAGAAGCAACCCCACACATGAATGGTGTCAGGATGCTTTACTGTTGGCATGACACAGGACTGATGGTAGCGCTCACCTTTTCTTCTTCAGACAAGCCTTTTTCCAGATGCCCCAAACAATCAGAAAGGGGCTTCATCTGAGAATATGACTTTGCCCCAGTCCTCAGCAGCCCATTCACTATACTTTCTGCAGAAGATCAATCTGTCCCTGACGTTTTTTGAAGAGAAGTGGCTTCTTTGCTGCCCTTCTTGACACCAGGCCATCTTCCTAAAGTCTTTGCCTCACTGTGCGTGCAGATGCGCTCACACCTGCCTCCTGCAATTCCTGAGCAAGCTCTGCACTGGTGGCACTCCGATCCCGCAGCTGAATCCTCTTTAGGAGACGATCCTGGCGCTTGCTTGACTTTCTTGGACGCCCTGAAGCCTTCTTTACAAGAATTGAACCTCTTTCCTTGAAGTTCTTGATGATCCTATAAATTGTTGATTTAGGTGCAATCTTAGTAGCCACAATATCCTTGCCTTTGAAGCCATTTTTATGCAACGCAATGATGGCTGCACGCGTTTCTTTGCAGGTCACCATGGTTAACAATGGAAGAACAATGATTTCAAGCATCACCCTCCTTTTAACATGTCAAGTCTGCCATTCTAACCCAATCAGCCTGACATAATGATCTCCAGCCTTGTGCTCGTCAATATTCTCACCTGAGTTAACAAGACGATTACTGAAATGATCTCAGCAGGTCCTTTAATGACAGCAATGAAATGCAGTGGAAAAGTTTTTTTGGGATTAAGTTAATTTTCATGGCAAAGAAGGACTATGCAATTCATCTGATCACTCTTCATAACATTCTGGAGTATATGCAAATTGCTATTATAAAAACTTAAGCAGCAACTTTTCCAATTTTCAATATTTATGTAATTCTCAAAACTTTTGGCCACGACTGTACATTTTGCTGAACAATAGTCTTTAACCGGACTTTTATTTTGACGGGTTGACGTACCTTTACAGTTCTGTGTATGTGATGTGACGCTAGTTTTACTCAAATTAAACGGTCAAATGCTCATGAAGTGACTGTCAGAGCAGTTCTGGAGATGTTGTTCATGTGTTCACGTCTTATTTAGTGAGACCGCAGACGCTGAAATTACCGCGAGCGTCACGCGCACTTCAGTGTGTGTGATAAAGGAAGACGCGCTTCTGCTCCATCTGCGCTTTCAAATCAAAACACTGCTGACTCCTTGCAGAATGCGATTTCGGATGCAGCGCAGTCTCCTTCCGCTTTGTGGGTGACGTAAACGCGTTGTGTCACATTAAAAAAATAATTGCGAAAGAACCTGATGTGAGATTTAAAATAAAGTAAAAGAGGCTTCGAGGCAGAGGAATTTGCCTCGATCATTTTTTGTAATCGAGTTACTCGAGGAATCGTTTCAGCCCTACTATTAATTATAAATAAAATTGTATTGGAAGATGGAATGGATGGGTTAATTTAAAATTGAAAGGTAAAGAAACACTTGTATGTGACAATCTTTTTCTTGTCTTGTATTGTTGGCTAAGACTCTAGTGGTGATTTTAAAGAACATTCACAAATAGCAAATTTATCAAAAATTAAGTGACCCACAAAAGGCTTGTCTGACTTGTCACGAATTCAAGCACAAGTGATTTTTATTACTTTCATTAAATAGTTTAACAAAAAAATTTCAGATATCTAAAAATATCTGCATTTCAGGTAAGACTGTTTTGGCAGAAATATCCATAATAATGCCATGGGTTGTCTGGAATTGTGGAATATCTTGATGAATTATATTTTCTATTTGATTCAACAGCCCTGGTATTAGACTTTGATAAATGTTACTTTCCTTGGTTTGTCTTTAGTCAAAGGCCTTTCTTAAAGGCCACCTTTGTCATCATCACTGCTTCCTTTTGTTGATCTGAAACTTGCCACAGTTATAGGGATTTAAAAAAATACAGATACATAAATGTCAGGGCAGGATTCACTTGCACTGCTAGAATTAACTTCTTTCACTGATCTAAGACTGGCTTCAAATCCGAAACCTCTCAGTATACATGGTTTATTTTTATATAATCTTAAAAGGACAACCATCAATGATATTGGCACTTCCTACATCTTTATGATATTGGCACTTGCTACATCTTTAGCACAGGTAACTGTGACTTGATGTGTCTTGGGTCTAAGGGCAACAACACTGAGTTGTGATTACCTGTTGAAATTGGAGAAGGCTGAAGCCCAAAGCAAATGTGCAACAAAATAAGATTTTGATCTTGGACTGAGAGGCAGACCGGTTTAGAAGTAATAAGAAGGCGGGATATCACAGGGGAGAACAAGTGCAGTGATTACATGTATCTCTGTTGGTCTGCTACAGGGCTGCTGAAGGAAAACAATCCCTGAGCTCTCGATGTAGCAGGGCTACAGGCTTTACTTGATAGATGATGCAGATAGTGTTTGATAATGTTGCAATTGCACCAAATTAACATGTAAAATCAACAGCCCTATTTATTTTTATGTAAACATGCTAGATGGACATCTCTGGATCCCTGAATTTTTATTTTCAGTGTCTCAGGTCATTTATGCTCTGTTTTTATGCTGTGTCATTTAAATAAGTTGAACTTTCAGTGAAACCATCAACCCATTCGTCAAGTTTCTGAAAGGCCACGTCTCTCTGTAATCCTTATTGATGTTTCAAACACAGCATGTGTCTTTACTTCTACACAGTGTTACAAGGGAAGAATACTATCAACATTACTTGAGATTTAGAAATGTAGTGAAACTTCATAATTTTCTAGTAAATATTAGTATCTTAAAGCGATATACGGCCAAAAATGAAAATTGCCATCTGTCATATATTTGTATGAATACACCAAGGCCAATATATCAGCCAATATTTGGCATTTTTCAAATACCGGCATCAGCCGATAAGTTTTTCTGTTTAAGTCTGTCTTATAATAAGATAAGAGCTGTTAAACAAAGGAATTAAAATGTATGCAAAAAAGTATTATAACGATTGCTTTTATATTGTTAGTAATAGAAAGGCAAACATTATAATACTTTCTCATTTGCCGTCAGCATTCAGCAAATACACATTTATAGAATTTTAAAAAATCTTTAAATGACTAATGAATATCTAATTTCAAAAACCTTGCAAACCTAGTTGAATCTAGCTGTGAGATCTTATGAAGTGTGCATTTGTATCCTGCACGATTGCATATACTCTGTGTGAAGGTGGGTCCATGTAAATTGAATACAGTCAGGAGGAGAATTCAGATTCATTGAGATGCGCGATCAACAAACTTTAACTCGTGATTTCAAATTATGCTGCGCTTCATGCTTTTGCCCAATGTCATATTTTCTCATGACAGAACACAGACCGGCTGAATGACACATTCATTTAGATTGATAAACTCCAGCTTGTTTGTTCTTCAGATCATATTTTTTATTCCCAATGCACACAGACTTCCCAGAATACGGAGTGTTCTGTTTTGTTACAGTGTTTACTTCCTTTTTAATAATATATTTATTCAATATTTGTTTATTTGTGAAAAATACATTGTCATTTAAAGTATAAGCATTTTTATTTTACACATGTATTTTTTATTCAACTTTCAAATGATTTCAAATTTCTTAAATATTAAATAAAATAAAATTATATTAGCCATTGGCCACCCTCCCTGCTTTCCAAGATATCAGTATCGGCCTCGACTGTCAAAAAAACAAAATCGGTCGACCACTAGTTATATACCCTCATGTCATTCCAAACCCATAAGACTTTCATTCGTCTTCTAAACATAGATGAATATTTTTTTTTTCATTGAAAGTTCTACCCAAATTATGACACTTCAAAAACTACAAAAAGACATTGTAAAGACAATCCATATGAACCGGTCTTTTGAGGAGACACAATTGCTTTATATGACCAAAATATTTAATTTTTTCATTATTCTTTGCTTACTTGATGACAACATTTTTGGATGAACTATACATATATGCAATAAATAGTACTTGCTAGTATGTTATGAATGGTTATGTGCAACAATTAAAGTCCACAATTTGTTTTCAAAGGAGTGTTCTAAAAGTTCAGATATTGAGTCTAACAGCTTTCAAATTTTTCACAACAAAGTAGCTTTCTCATTTCTTTTAACCCATTTTTAAGAAAGCTCATTTAGAAATTTTACACTAAAAGTGAGGACTGAATGAGCAATATCATGATCTTAATCCAGTGCTAGTCTTGTTTTTTTTTTTTGCCTAATGTTTCTAATTTCTTAAACCTTTTCCTCTCAGCTTTTAATATACTGGGGTTATGTTTGAGTTTTTCATTCTGATTCTGCAATTCTTCAGCACTTATTCATGCAGATGTGGCTTTGGGAGGGCAACATGTCAGGCAAACAAGATGGATACTCCTCCATTATCAGTGGCCAATTTTTCTGGCACCACATCCCACAGGATTGCGCCGGTGTGATGTTTATTAATCGTATATGTATAATTTCTAATAAAAGGCCTTCAGCACAGTGCTGCACTTTGTGTTCCCAAAGACTGTCTGCACTGGCAAGTCACATTAGCATGCCAGTCCAATTGAGTGAATGAGAGGTATTGCTAATGCACCTTACAAGCCTTTTTTGGACCAAAATCCACTTGTGGGATTGGAGATTGGTCTGAATGCTTTTTAGATAATTTAGAGGGAGCGAGATAAGGGCAGTATTATTACATTAATGACAAAATGGTGCAGTGGTCCCTCTTAGTATGACATTTACATGCCTTGGTGGTCTTTGTGGAGCTGCCTTTTTTTTTAAAGCATGCTTTGTCACAAGTTTTCTACAGTAAATGGGTTAACTTAGAGGAGATGCGTGAGAGTGCTAAAGCTAATTTAGTTTTATTTTCACAGACTATTGATCTGCTGGCAGCCAAGAAGCAAGAAAAGTTTTAATTAAAAAAAAAAATTATTTCTGGAATGTATTCCGGAACTTTCTATGTATTCACTTCAAACATAAGCAAGATAAGTAATTTCTAAGTCACATGTAAGTCATTGCATTAGAATGAAAAAATGGGCAAAGTAGATAAAAGTGCCATAGCTTATGTTTCTCTATTTACCCAACAGCGACCACAATCACAAACAATACAGTCGAGATCTCATGACAGAACACAGACCGGCTGAATGACACATTCATTTAGATTGATAAACTCCAGCTTGTTTGTTCTTCAGATCATCTGCGTCGGTGCTTTCGCAATGAGGAGCTAGCGTTTGGGTATGCATGGTTGCCAGATTGCTTAAAATAAGCAAAACACCAGGAAGAAAATGTATCTATGTAACAGCGAAGCTCTGATTTGGGAACTCTATCTAGCAACCGCACTCATGAGAGTTCGCGTAGTACATGAGTGTAGAGAAGTCCGCAGTAACATGTTCCCTTTTTTGGACGTTTGCTGTGTTCTTTTGGGAAAGTATGCTTGAATTTGAAATATTCTTTATTCACAAAATTTTAAAATTTTACATCATTGTCAAAATTATTCCGATGTTATCACTAATTTTCGATATATCGCTCAGCCCTACTAGAGGTTTTGTTATATTGTTTATTTTGCAGTTTGCAAATATAACCGTCTCACCCAGTAAGACTTAAAAGTTATATACACCTAAGAGTGATAAAGAAACATGAAGCATAAATGAGAAAAAGAGTGGGACATGCTAGATGTTAAATAGAGTTATTAAGAGTAAAAACAGTGACAAACAACTCAGTGTGGTGGTAGAATTCAGACATACTCCTTACACAGAAAGCCACCTCTCTCAGACAGCATGTGTTCATAAATTCAGAAGATTATTGTATGAATTGTTTGAATTAGGGATGTCAACAATTAATTGATGATCGATTAATTGTCGATAAGTGATGCAGTCGATTAAAGCTATTGATGGTCGATTAAGCTATTTAATTTAATTTGTTTTCCAGCTAACCAATTATTCCTCTAGTAAACAAACATTTTATACCACATAGGGCTGTAGCTATCGAATATTTTAGTAATCGAGTATTCTACCAAAAATTCCATCGATTAATCGAGTAATCAGATAAAATGTGTTTTTGCTTAATTAAAGTGCAGTATTAATTATGCAAGAGAAAATAAGACTTCTGGGTCTCTTAAAATGAACAACTAAGTTTCATTTTTTAGAAATTTTTATTTTTATTTTTTAAATGCATAGAATGCAATGCATCCATCAAAAATAAACATTTAATTATTACCCATTGTTTCTCTGTCTGTACTTGTACTGTGAACAATGACAATAAAGTTGACAGATGAATTAAGTGCATTTAAGTGCCATTCGGTTGGGGTTTTAAATAAAGCATTTTCTGAGATGCATATTAAACACATAAAACATTAATTTAATTTATCTTTTAATTATTGAAAATTAACTTAACTTTTTGGTAAACAAAGGGGATTTACTATTAAAAATAAAACATGGAAGAAATGTTGTGTGATTAAACCTTAAAATTTTTTCTTTTTTTTCTTTTTTAGTAGTAGGCTATGTACATTTTGCTGAACAATAGTAATACATCTCTGGCAAATACTTTTCTTGGACTGTAAACCTGACTTTTATTGTGACGGGTTGACGTACCTTTACAGTTCTGTGTATTTGATGTGACGCTAGTTTTACTCAAATCAAACGGTCAAATGCTCATGAAGTGACCGTCAGAGCAGTTCTGGAGATTTTGTTCATGTGTTCACATCCTTATTTAGTGAGATAGCAGAAGCTGAAATCACCGGAGCGTCACGCGCGCGTCAGTGTGTTTGATAAAGGAAGTCACGCTTCTGCTCCATTCATTAACAGAGACACGCAGAACATGCAGGATTCATATTTAAATAGACTATTCCGGCTTAATATTTACAGATATTAGTCCATATCGTGATTTGATGTGAGTGCAATTACCTATTTTTTATTAATTCGTTCAAAATTTGGCAAATTCCGCGTTAAACTGTAAATTCCGTTTTTTATTACTGGATTCAGCGATTCTTTACGCATTTTCTGCATCGCGGAAATCATAGGGCCCTAGTTGGTGTATGCCAGCTCTATCTTGCAATGGTCACATGCCACGACGTTCTCTTTACGTTTGCCTCGATCATTTTTTTTTATCGAGTTACTCGAGGAATTGTTTCAGCCCTAATACCACACTTGTCATAATCAGAGGTTATAATTTGCAAATAAATAATTGCTGGATTCAAAACGGCAATAAAAAAAGGCACTGTGCATCGCTGATCTGGAGACATCTCTATTCATGTCACCCCTCTGCATTTGTACAAGTGTCTTTAAGTTCCCATGATCGCAAACACCTCTCTGGTCTGGTTTGACGAGGCTTTCTCCAAACTGTCCAAATACAAATGACTCGAGACAGCGATTAAATAAAAATTTTGACAAGAAATGTGGGAACGATTCCTATTTCAAAGAGAGCGCATGTAGACGAGGAGGTAATGCGCTCGCTTAAAGCAGGATTTATACTTTCACCTGGCTCCACTGGCGCATGCACCTTTCCAAAATGGATAAGGTTTTTTTCAGTGAACCATCACAACAAGTTTGCCTATAGTCTTCACCGGACATTTGAACTCTGTATCAGTACCTCATAAATAGGACGAGGCAGTGTACTGTCAGGGATTTGTCATTTGTCAAAGCAATAACTCTGAAAATGACTGATGTACTGCATCTTATGATGTACCTGTTGAAAGTAACATGAAAATGGTGCTGTGATGAGTGGGGCGGGGCCGAGAGACGTGGGAACAGGAGCGAGGCCGGTGGAGTGATTGGAGATGAGCGACACCTGCTCGACCCACCGGTCTCGAGTCCCACTGAGGAGATGGAGGGATATAAAACCAGAGCTACGACAGAGAAGGACTTTATTTTGTATTTGGTTTTTATTTGTTCACGTAAGTTGTCTGTGAGGGGCTGACACGCTGTTTTGTCTTTATTTTGATTATTAAAGCTTTCATTTTGATTGTCCTCCGGTTCCTGTCTCCTTCTTCCCATAGTTATGGAGTTTTAATCGTTACAGTGGTGCCGAAACCCGGGAGAAGGAGGGATGCGCTGCCGAAGATCCCTCGCTGCTGTGGTGAATCCGCGGTGCCATCAAGCAGGCGAGGGAGTGTGCTGCCATGGATGCTCAAGGCGGTGGGCTGGAGTGAGTTGCCGGGGACGGGCCCGCTCGCTGCCGGCCGCCCGTGATGTGGAGGGGCAGCTGCCGTCCGTGAGGGAGTGGAGGAGTCGGCGCCGTTCGCCAGGGGGCCGGAGCCTGCTGCCTCTGTGAAGGAATCCGGAGGAGCAGGGAACGGGGGACTCCTGCCGGCTGCCCAAAATCGGAGGAGCCGTCGCCGTCCACCGGGCGGCGGAGGAGTGTTGTGCCGTCCGCTGAGGCCTTCCAGTGCCACCGCCAGGCACCGCGGAGAAGACCACCCAGCTGGTGGAGGGCTGAACGGCAGCGTGTCTGGGAACCCGAATTTTATTTTATTTTTTTCTCTTCTCTCCCCTCTCTCGTCTCTGTCGCTCCTTATCCGTCCATCTCCTTTTCTCTCGCCTCGTCTGTCCTACCCCCAGGTTCCTGCAGGTCGCCGTGAGTGGTCCCCCCCGCAGGGAGGGGGGGGGGGTGTAGAGCGCAGTCTCGAGGGTACCCCCCGGCCTGCGAGGGGCGATGGGGGTATGTGACAAGTGGTGCGGGGGCGAGAGACGTGGGAACAGGAGGGAGGCCGGTGGAGTGATTGGAGATGAGCGACACCTGCTCGACCCACCGGTTTAAGAGTCAGCAGTGTGTAGAAAGCTTTTCACTATGACTTTTGTTACATTGCAGACCGTTCAGTGCCAGAATCATCATGCTAATCAATGGCAACAGCTGTTTCACCTCCCCATGGGATCATTCTCATTGACACATCATAATCCAATCCCTTCCCACCAACCCTTTACTCTTCATAATGTGCTGTACACTGCATGTGTGCAGTGCTTCTGTTGTATATGCCCATATCTCAGCCGTCGGTTCCATTGCATCCCCCGAATCATTATAGATTTGCAGTTTACTGCCTCAAAAGCAGACGGTAGAACCCCAAAGCCTGCGAATACCGGTGAGACTACAGTATTTCTAAATTAGAATTACTTTAGCATATTAGGGGACTGTATTTGAAGCAATGTAAATTAGATTTCCTTTTGCCTTTTCCCTGATGTAGTTAAGCATTGCCTATGCTCCTATTTTTGAATACTAATTCCGCCCATTTTATCTGGAAAAAGTGTCCTAAAGGGATTAAATCGTGGTGATTTTGTAGCAGCATCATATTCATTTGTTTTTATTTCACATCATGCTTAAAATGCTTAGAGCTTCTGTAAGCATTTTTTCACTAATTAATTGCTTCTTGCATAAGACTGCTAGCCTGGTTTTATTGATTAGTTTGTGGTCTCCCAGTTTTCTCTTGGTTTTACAAGTCATCTGTTCTGTCAAGTTTACCTAAAGGCCATTTCCAATTGTATTTCTTATTCAAACACTGCAAGTCAACGTTTACATTATGAGAATGGTGTTTTGTGCAGTTGTGTATCAAATAAGAACCTAGGAACTGCACCATTTTCGCAGCACAAATGAATTTCACTTTTTTATTTCTTAACATGTTTATTTTAACATTTAGATTGTATTTTTTTTCTCCATTTCTCCATTTTTTTCTCATCCACTAAGCTGTGGATGATGCCTGCTGCGTTGACACTGACAATGAGAGTGAAGCTGTGAGTAGATTCCCTTAGTGGCGTGGCTTTGAAGCAGTGAAGACACCATTCGTCTCAGGATGATAGAGGAAGGCTGCCGTGCCATAACACAAGGTCAGACATTGTGCTGAGTGATTGAGGACACAATTAATGAAGGCGGCCATAAGTCCTGCCTCTTCCATTTAGTATTGCTCCAATGGATGGGGTCATTCAGAGTTTTACAACAACTCTCCAGCTGCAGCATAGCTGAAGAAAAGCCAAAGGTCTGACTTTCACATCTTTTAAACTTTTTGAACTCAAGTACCTATGCATGTCATTGCCAAACTCATTTCCTATGATCCAAATCAGACACTACAACTTTTTTATTTGCTGCTTGTCTTGTGGTTAGAGAGTTGGACTTGTGACTCAAAGGTTGAGGGTTTGAGTCTCAGTACAGGCAGGGATTGTTGGGGGGGGGAGTGAATGACCGGTGCTCTTTTCCACCTTCAATACAATGGCTGAAGTGACACCATTTAGCAAGGCACCAAACCCCCAACTAAGTGCGCATAGACGATAGTAAAATGATACTACACTTGATGATGGTCAGATGTCTTTGTTGATAGTCAAGGCGATATTAGGTTAATTCTCATATAAAATTATTATTTTTTTTTATTGTTGTTATTATTAGGTGGCCTATTACAACTCGGATATTATTCTCAAATTGCCTCACTATTTCACTTCAGCACCTCACTTTTATACTTTTATAATTAGCTTGTTCATTTATGTCCAATATTTAGTTAAACTCTTGGGTCCTATTTTAACGATCTAAATGCAAAGTGTAAAAAGCAAATGGCGCAGGTGCACTCAGACCAAATCCACTTTTGCTATTTTAACGACAGAAAAACGGTTGGGTGCTTCCAGGCGCATGGTCTAAATGGGTTGTCCCTATTCTCTTAATGAGTAATGGGTGTTTTTTGGGCGTAACATGCAATAAACCAATCAGAGTTTCATCTTCCATTCCCTTTAAGAGCCAGTTGCGCTCGTGCCAAGATGGATTTGCTATTTACACAGCGAAATTTGGCAAGCGCAAAGACAGAACGTGTTTCCGAGATAAAACGGAGCTGTTCGTGTTCGAGCAAATACAAAAAAAATTGCAATCCTTTAATTTTTTTATATTTGCCATGTTTGTGTGCTGCTATGCGTCCCTGTGTTTAATAAGCAGCGTGTACGCTCTTTAAATAACAAAGAAAAAACATTGGCCAGACTTTAGACCAGGTTTGAGCTGGTCTATGGCGCAGTCTATTTTCAGTTCCTTAAAATAGCAATGCGCCAGCAATGTGCCTGAACACACCTCTTTTTTAGACCAGCACGCCCATGGGCGCAAAAATGAGTGCAAATGCATTTGCTAATTAAACGACATTGCGCTAGACAGAAAAATGCGAACGGCGCCGGACTGAAACTAGCAAACACACTTGCGCTTCGCCCTGCGTCGCATTGTGCCGGGTGTATTATAGGGCCCTTGGTCTTTGAAATAAATCTACATTTGATTTTCACCGTTGACTGATTTTGCAGACCTTTTACACTGATAACTTCAGTTTAATTTCTAAAGCGATCAGTGTAACCGGTGCCGAGTCATTATAACTGCATGTGTACATAAACTGGCAAAAAAAAAAGGTTAATGATTTTACATGCTGTGCTTAATCGGCATAAGGGGCGAAAATGTAGCTGTGATGATTGGTTTATGCTTAAGCCATTTATTACCTTATAAAAGAAAACGGGTTAAAGCATATGACCACATGCATTGTCGGCTTATTAAGCTTAATTAGGTTAAGAACGTGCATGTAAATGCAGTCATGGTAGTCCACTTGGGTTAATGTTGAACCCTCTATTTTACTTTAAGTGGTAGTTGGATTTATTCCCTGACTGAATCTCTCGCCAATTTTATCTGATGCTACCTGAAAGGTTGGGGTTTTAAGGAGCCCCATTTACTATTGGGTGTAACTTTTCAGTGGTGGCCTGAGGAACTGTCAGGTCTCTTATCAGCCAAAAGAGGGCTAAATCCCATTATAGCCGGCAGTCAGGCAGACAAAGAATCCTTTACGTGATCAGAGAGATCAATTGCAAAAGGTTACATTTTTGATGTCTGCAT
Source organism: Carassius carassius (assembly GCF_963082965.1). Classification (NCBI taxonomy): domain Eukaryota; kingdom Metazoa; phylum Chordata; class Actinopteri; order Cypriniformes; family Cyprinidae; genus Carassius; species Carassius carassius. The sequence continues at coordinate 30,660,893 of NC_081758.1, read as the reverse complement.
TTAAAGTAGCTGAGAGGATGATGGATGTTTTTCAGCTACTTAGGTTTCCAGGAAGACGCCTGAAATTGCCTCTCAGGTTTAACTAGTGTCGATAGTAACTCTGCAGCCGTAATATGACAGAAACATAGAATGCCTCAGGGTGAGGAGGAAGTTTGGTTAAGAGTAGACATTTCAGATGCTCACTAAGAACCAACTGAACTAAAACAGTTACAGTAGAAAGCATTGAGATTTTAATCAGTCCTCCTACCTCAAGTGGCCTGGCTCCTGTCTCAATGAAGAATTGCTCATTATGTCCTATCAGTGTTCAAACAGCAGGCCATCTTAACACCCAGAGACTGCCTTTTAATCAATAAGCTACTTTTCATTTGCACAGACAAAATGAGAAGTTGTTTTTATTGAATGAATGAGAGCCTTACATGCATGCAGTTTATTTTGCTTTGAAATAACCTTTTCTGTGAGTGACCAAGCATGTGATCCAAACCCAACTTGACTTGACTTCTGAGTGGAAGCCCAGGAGTATGGTCTCCAAAGTGACTGACAGTTAAAACAAGTGTGTTGGTGGTGAGGGAAACAGTTAATTAATCCATGGTAAATCCCCAGCAGTTACTGAGGTGGAGATTCAATTTTCACATTTCTAATTCATTTTCCCTAAAGGATTACTGACTAGTGTGCAGTAATCGCACATAGATAGCAGTGGACTATGTAATTGGGTCATTTAATATTCTAGAAAGAGTACTAATAATGGCTTTTTAACTTTGCCTACTTGCTACACTTTCATTTGAAAACATTCTGAACTAATGTAGATACATTTAAATACAAAACCTAAGCTTTATAAAGGGTGATATGATGTTGCTAAAAAGAACATAATTTTGTGTATTTGGTGTAATGAAATGTGTTTATGTGGTTTATGGTTAAAAAAACACATTATTTTCCACATACTGTACATTATTGTTTCTCCTCTGTGCTCCGCCTTTCTGAAATGCATAGTTTTTTTTACAAAGCTCATCGGTCTGAAAAGTGAGGTGTGCAGTGATTGGCAAGCTATCCAGTGCATTGTGATTGGCTGAATGCCTCAAGCGTGTGATGGAAATGTTATGCTCCCACCATACTGTTATGGCATTTCATCAGTGACGAATCCTTTAAATATGTAAATGTACTTACAGACTGTGAGTCAGAAGCACCAGACTGTCCTTGAAGAGAGTTTGGAATGGCCAGGGATAGAGTGAGGAACAGCCAGGGCCTTGAGTGAGGAACAGCCGGGGACTTGAGTGAGGAATAGCCTGGGACTTGAGTGAGGAACAACCGGGGGGCTTGAGCAAGGAACAGCCTGCAGCTTGAGTGAGGAACGGCCAGCGGATTTGTGCTTTGTCCATGGTGAAAGCCGATCCAGCGATCCACAACGCCAAGTTGATGTATTTCCTCAGTGACCAGCATGGATCAACTCTAGGCATGAAGGAGCAGATATCATGCTCTTTTGGAAGGCCAAAGAAAGTAGTTTCGTTTTCACAATGAAACCCACATAATATTCTATTTATAAATAAATGTTTTTTTCTTGTATTCATAAAAAGACAGATACAAAAAAGTATCTCAAATATATCAAGCAGCACAACATTTTTCAACATTGATGTGTTATTTGAGTACCAAATCAGCATATTTGAATGATTTCTGAAGGATCATGTGACACTGGAGTCACAAGACCAGAAACACATCACAGAAATAAAATGCAGCCTTGGTGAGCATAAGAGCATTTATCAATACATTGGAACAGACTAAACAGATTCAGACATTTTAGTTAAGAACTTTTGAACGATTTTTTAAAAATGTTCGTACAATTCCAGATAAACTGACACATTATTTCTGACCACCAAAACATAACATTAATCAAAAGTATAAACCATCCTAATTCATTTAGGATGGGAATGAAAATGAGGCAGTGATGAATAGATTTACAGTCTTTTCAATGGCCAATCACTGATAATAGCAAGTATATGTATATAGGCTGTAGATTACATGTTATTATCAGAAAGGCTTGTGGTTTCTGGAATTTTTTTTTATTTTTATTAAAAATGTTTTAAAATATATTTTCCCCCAATGTTTCATCTGCTGATTAACCAACACTAATTAGTGGTATAACTCATTGGAAAAATATTTTAAGTGCATCCCGCACAGGCTTATTTTCATTTCTGTCAAATTAAATTATATATTGAATAAGATAGCACACTTCACTTTAAAGAGCTGCTGTGTGGGATAGGGCTGTGAAAGTGGCAGATTTTTACCACCGCGGTGGTAATGGACCAACTTCCGCCAGTGATGCGGTGTTGAGATTTCCATTATCCTTAAATGGAAATTTAAGGATAAATGTTTGGGACGACCAGAACCCTTCCTAGAGCTGGCCATCTGTCCAAACTGAGCTATCGGGGGAGAAGAGCCTTGACAAGAGAGGTAAAGAATAACCCAAAGATCACTGTGGCTGAGCTCCAGAGATGCAGTCGGGAGGTGGGAGAAATTTGTAGAAAGTCAACCATCACTGCAGCCCTCCACCAGTTGGGGCTTTATGGCAGAGTGGCCCGATGGAAGCCTCTCCTCAGTGCAAGACACATGAAAGCACCCATGGAGTTTACTAAAAAACACCTGAAGGATTCTCTGGTCTGATGAGACCAAGATAGAACTTTTTGGCCTTAATTCTAAGCGATAAGTGTGGAGAAAACCAGGCACTGCTCATCACCAGTCCAATACAGTCCCAACAGTGAATCATGTTGGAGGAAGCATTCTGTGGGGTTGTTTTTCAGCTGCAGGGACAGGACGACTGGTTGCAATCGAGGGAAAGATGAATGCAGCCAAGTACAGGGATATCCTGGACGAAAACCTTCTCCAGAGTGCTCAGGACCTCAGATTGGGCTGAAGGTTCACCTTCCAACAAGACAATGACCCTAAGCACACAGCTAAAATAACGAAGAAGTTGCTTCACCACAACTCTGTGACTGTACTTGAATGGCCCAGCCAGAGCCCAGAATTAAACCCAATTGAGCATCTCTGGAGAGACCTGAAAATGGCTGTCCACCAACGTTTACCATCCAACCTGACAGAACTGGAGAGGATCTGCAAGGAGGAATGGCAGAGGATCCCCAAATCCAGGTGTGAAAAACTTGTTGCATCTTTCCCAAAAAGACTCATGGTTGCATAGATCAAAAGGGTGCTTCTACTAAATACTGAGCAAAGGGTCTGAATACTTAGGACCATGTGATATTTCAGTTTTTCTTTTTTAATAAATGTGCAAAAATGTCAACAATTCTGTGTTTTTCTATCAATATGGGGTGCTGTGTGTACATTAATGAGGAAAAATTAACTTAAATGATTTTAGCAAATGGCTGCAATATAACAAAGAGTGAAAAATTTAAGGGGGTCTGAATACTTTCCGTACCCACTGTGTATAAATATATATACATTTTATAAATTGTATATTTGTAATTTTGAAATGCATAAATTAGGCTCAATCATATTTTAACAAATGTGTGTGTTTATTTTAGCACTTCCATCAGTGAATACACAGCCTGCAAATACTAGAATTAATATCAAAGTAATAATACAGTCAAACCAGATGCGAGCGGCATGGCGCAACGCAACAAAATACTAGACTATAAGACTCTTTATAATCGGTGATGCTACACTGGATGCGGGACGACATGACATGACAAATCCCCGACAGTAAACTCCCTCATACTATTTATGAGATACTGACAAAGTTCAAATGTCCTGTGTAGACACTAGATAGACTCAACCTGTTGCAACGCAGCGGTTTCACATCCAGTGTAGACACTGTTCACTGTTCCAAGACCAAGCAAGCAGACACATTAACTTCTCGTGTGCACGCGCTCTCTTTGAAATAGGAATCATTCCCACATTTCTTGTTAACATCTACCATTTATCGCGGTCTCATTGTATTTGTCCAGTTTGGAAAAAGCCTCTCCAAATAGACCAGCCAGACGTTTGCAATCATGTGCTTTCTACCGTTGCGAGCGCCGCTGAGGCTACAAAGTGCATTTGCAGCTTTTGACCGCTGAGTGGCACTTTAACCACAAGTTAAACACATCAAAGCAATCAACTTTGCCTTGCCTATAGCCCTATTCGGACGGGACTAGTTTTCTAAACTACGTTTGAGTTTCGATTCTTATCACCTGACGTCTGCGATTTTCATGTACTAGTTCGGACGGGACTAACATCTCCGTGCTTATTACAGAGGTGGGAAGGTCTGTTTTGTGCATCTGGGCATCACAGAGATCACGCGCTCGGTATGCGTGCATTGCATACAGTCGTTCTGATTGATTAATATTATTACACAATAAATACTAAATGGCTAGTACAGCAAAGCCATGTTAATGTGTGGTTTCTTCAGTTTACCTGGTTTACCTTTTTTTTTTGTAGTAGTTGTAGCCTAAACCCATGTTTAATTTTCATAAAGGTATATCTGTAATTAAAACATTATGTAACTGAGTGTGCATAAATGAATGCGAGTAATCTTACCTGATGCTGATATTACAATAGCCAGTATTAACAGTTTACGTGATCTGGCCCTTGATTTTATTATTATTATTATTATTATTATTATTTATTATTATTATTTCTTTGCGAAGCAAATATATAAAAAATGTGCGTGGTAAGAGCATCTACGGTAATTCGCGTTGGCCAAAACACACGAGGAAACGCGTTGTGAAATAAAATACCGCTGGCAATCACAGACATTTGCATTCGGATGGGATTAGTTTTCTCAGAGGATCACTGAGTTTGCTGAAAAACAGTAGGTAATTTGCTCTGGAATTATCACAGAGGTTGTGTGAGAAAAACACAGACGTGGCAGATTCGGACGGGATTAAAATCACCAAGTACGTCTGTGAAACACAGATTTCTCTAACGACCTCCTGTAAAACTAGTCCCGTCCGAATAGGGCTTATGTGTTACATTTGACAGATGCAGTCAGGTAAAATGAAAGAAAAACACTGTAGTTAAAATATTTAATATTAACAGAAGAAAATTGTAATTAAACTTGGCTACGATTTAGCTGAATCACTGAAACTGAAAAGAATGGACGGATTAATAAAATGTCCATAAAGTTTAAACTCAAGTTCTCAAATGCAAACAATGGAAAAAAGAGCTTCATTAATTTACACCTTCAGTGATTTTAAATGGAGCTGTCTTTACGTGCTTTTACACAGTTTAAGTAAAAAAACAAAAAACAAAAAAAAACAACTGTGAATATTATTTTTTAAAATATCAGAGTGCAAGATTTTCTCGGCATGCATGATGCTGAGTCACTTAAGTCTCTTTATATTAAATATACTTTTTGTACGATTTCTAGTTTTTCATGTCAAAGGTTTAGCCTATTATTCTTGATTTCTTTTCAAGTTTTTAATTTTTTTTAATGGTGTGAGTGTAAGAATTGCGACGCGAATCAAGTCTCATTAACTTGCAGCCTTGTACACATCGATATGTATGCTTGTACAGTGGACCAACGGCCAAGGACAGGATTTTTAGTTCAAAAACTTTCATTAGCCTGTAGATCGAAATGAAAGCCCCTTAATACAACATAAGGAAATTGTATAGTTTTAATGGTTTTCATAATGACTGTTAAACAACCATAACATGCAGTAAGAGCCATTGTGTAAATTATAATTTTTTAGGCTGCAGCCTATACAACTATTTCAGGATTTGAAAATAAATTTCTAAAAATAAATTTTAGATGAATTTTCTAATGATTTTAAGGAACGTATAATGTTATATTATAAAGTTATATTTGTTTTATTTAGTTATTTGATCTCCGTTTACAAAACAAAATATAATTCCAGTCAGTTTGCAAACTGTCCCTTTGCGCCACCTGGCGGTAGTTTCGTGAACGACTTTAACATGCGATAACATGGTACAGGCGGTATTGGGCATTTTGGTTGGCCACCTACTGTACAAATGCAGATGGGTTACATGAATGGAGATGGCTTCAGATCGGCGATGTAGTATTTGGTTTCCCAACAAGGTCCATTGCCCAACACAAAATTAATTTGCTGAATATAGAATAAACTATATTTTCATTCGCTCAAACCTCCCAAATCTAAAGGAAACCCTGTGTATGGCATTTTAAGGTAATTTGTGAATTACCATAGACTTATTGTCTAAATAAAACAATTAGCAACTATTACTGTTATTACACTTGAATACAAAACTTCGTATTATGCTTGTTATAGAGTGCTTGATGTCACATGCACTACCACTGGTGGCAGTTGGTGGTTGCAGTTGTCATGGTGACCGTCACAGCCCTAGTGTGGGATCATTATTGAATATTTACATCGATATATACCCAGTAGTTCTCATGGACCTGAAACTGTTTATATCCACTACCTAATCTTTGTAGAGCTTCCCTGCCATATGCTGCGGAGTGTAAGGGCGTTAGAGTTAATTGTACCACAAGCTACAACCAACTCTTCCTAATGGCCCTAAACAAATGGACCATTGAAAGAGCAGGAGATGATACCTCTGTCCTGTCTCTGAACTGATTACCTATACCTAATTATCACTTATTTAATGAATGAGTAAATTAGAAGCATAGAATGTGGACTCTCGTTTATTACAGTGTGCATCATGCAGACCAAATGGATAAGGACAAATTGAGTAAGGGGTTTGGGTATAAAAAAAAATGAGAAGAAAAGGGAGTCTGGGAAAAATCACTGCTCAATGAGGTGTTCAATGGAAGTGAATAGGCCTTTGCTGTTTGGCACACTTGTGTGTAATCCATGGCACAGTTTGAATTGGAGCTCCAGTCCAAGAAAACCTCTCAATCACAGGAACAATATCCTCCCTGCATATCCTACAGCAGGGCTATTCAATTAGTTTCCTTTGAGGGACGGATTATCGTATTGAAAATTTGAAGGGGGGGGGGGGGGGGGGAATTTAAAGAATTTAAATGAAATGCATATTCAGCTGTAAAATGAATTAATATTACCAACAGCAATGTCTATGAATGGTTAATATTTGTGTTTTAAATAAAAAAATAGGGCTGTAGTCAACCAAAGAAATGCTTAGTCGAACAAAGTCCTGTCCTGCGCAACGATCAGTCGACTAAAAAAAGTTTTGCATTTTGATTGAACATTCATTAAACAATTTTCATGGAGCATTTATAAAACATCAATGAAAAACATCAATAATACATAAAACTATAATAATAATAATAATACAATTCTTTGAAAATTAAGGGATTTTTTTAACTGCAAAGTGAGGAGCTCTGTCCTATGTCTATAGTGACATTCACAATCGTGCACCTGACCACACCACACGCTACAAAAAATATAACTGCTAAAACTGCCAAATAATGAAAAATACAAAAAAAAAAGCTCTCGTTTATACAGGCTGTATATTCTTCTTTACTTTCAAAGCTATGGGTTAACTTTTGTCCAGCCGATCTAGGCGTTTTAAAACAAACACACAAAAAACCCAAATAGCCTAAAAAACAAGCCCAAGATGGCCCGCCGCAGCCACTGTGTGCGACACCGGGACTCCTTTTAAGGCAGCATTTACTCACAGCTGCAGGGTGTGGCCTTAAGGCAGCATTTACACACAGCTGCAGGGTGTGGCCTGCACACCTAACCAACTCCACGTCTGGCCACTGACCGCATCCCTTCAGTAATTCCACCGAAAACATGTTGGCAGTGTTGTCCGTTACCACAGGCACCCGCTTCTCTGGTGGAATGTGGTAAGCATCCGCAACTTTCGCATTTTCTCCCGTGTGCGCTTCTATAACAACGCTATTCATTTTCCAGTCCGCATCGATAAAATGGGCCGTGACTGTCATGTATGCCTCCATTCTAAGCGAAGACCAGAAATCAGTTGTGAGGCCTACAGCCTCGGAGGATTGGAGTAACTGGTTTACATTTACATTACATTTTGGGGATGCGCCTAGTACATGTGCCTTTGGGCATGCACCTAGTACATAACACATGTTCAAGTGGTGCGCTAAACTGTGGCACTGTTATAAAATAGCCTAAATTAAAGCATTTAAAGTTTGGGATAAAACAGGCTAATTATATTTAGAATAGAGTAATATATAACGGCTCATAAAGGAATAAATAACAAGGAGTAAATCAATGAAAATTTCTTTATTGGTGAAAGAAAAATAAAAAATTATGCAACTGGTCGACCAATGAGAATGTCAGTGGACCAAGACGGCATCGACCGATTAGTCGACTAAGCGACTAAAGTTGACAGCCCTACAAAAAAATGTATCGCACATTTTCTGTAATTAATCGTGACTAATTGATTACTAATATATTGTCATAATTTCACACTGAACCTCCAAATGATTGCAGAAACAACAACAACATCTTTTTACAAAGTCTCATTATTAACAATTTTTTGATAATACTGCTGATGATGTCTCTATTAACCCTTAAAGACCTAAAACATTTTTGGGGTGCCTGACACACCTGCACTTACAGGAGAACTTACAGTTTAAGTCTAAGTAATTCAAAGTCGAAATTTTGCTTTCGTTTTCTCAAAGAATGAATGAAATTACAGAATTTTAAGAAAAATGCAAGCAACAGTTGGGTGTTTTTTACTGTGTACTCAAACAGAAACTCCTAAAGTTTGGATATTTTTCTTGTGTCTTGTGGATATTTTTCTTGTGTTTTCTTGTGTATATAAAGTTGTGTCTGGGTGTTTTACACTTCTAAATAAAATTTTGTTTAGATATACCATTCCCCAAGCAAATTATATTTTAGTAAGTATTGTAAATTGCCAAGGCCTAGATACAAATGAAGACTACGTTCTTTCTTAAAAAAAACCCTTTGACGTCATATATATTTACACGGATGTCACACTATGGTCACACTACTTCGTCTCATACTCTAATTCACTGTTAGTCAACGGTTCGCGCTTGGTAATGATGGCAGTGGCTGCAGTAAACAAAATGTTCGCGGTCACTGATCAATGTCATACGGGTTCGGGCACCATAATACATCTAAAAATTTCATTTAAACAGCTCGACACCGCTTTAACTTGGCACGAAGTTCTGGAAAAACTGTGCCCAGATCTTTTCCCATCCCTTCTCCCGTCTAGTCTAAAACTTCGAAAATCTATTGCACAAATCGAATGGAACAACCAACACAATTTTCGAAAACGAAAATAGGAAATTGATTTTAACGGCCTTCTCTCGGAGCGCGTCCTGTTTTTGGAACACGCGTCACACAGCAACTGCAGCTTCGGACACACACGCATAACAGCAAATAATACTTCTGCACAGTGTTTCTCTTTTTACAACAGAAATGTGAATTCTGCCGGTATTCAGACAGTCTCATGCATACAGATACAGATTCGGGCTAGAATCGCCTACGTATGCGATTTTATTGTTTCTGTTGACATTTCTAATCGTAAACACAGCCATGTTGAAGCCTGCAGTAAATGCACTCCTGTTCGTCATTGTGCACGTAACTTCATGCCAATAAATCATCAGAAATATTGGTCTTTACCAATAGCCTATATTGAATCTTTACATTCGTCCTGCCTAATGTCCGTGGATTTACCTATATTTGGTGTTATTTGCCGTATAAAACTTTAGATGCAACATGCAAAATCGATTTTACAATCGATTCAATGAACACTTTTTTTCAAAGTGACAACCCAAGAAATCTAAGTAAATGGTCTCTCATTTGTAGGTTGCATTGACACCTAGCGGTGGATGCAAGTAAAACAGTATAACGGTACCTAATTTTTTTGAAATTATTGAATGAAATTCATGCAATAAACATGTTTTTGACAAAGATTTCAATTTTTGTTTTTCAATTGTTTGTGGTCTTTATAGCCTGCATCAAAATGAGGTTTGCAATGATGCGCCCGAAGGCACGGGTTGAAGACCCAGTCGGTGATGTATACCTACGTAATCAAAATTTTACTTTTTTTTTTTTTACATTGAAACTTGAAAAAAATATATATAAACCTACCTAGTGACCCTGTTTTACGTTTTTTTTTTTTTACTGTCACTACAAACCAAAATATTTTAAGGTTGGCCCCAGCACAGACAGGGTAGGTGATGTATGTAGCTAAATGGAAATTACAGCTTTTGAATTATGTTTTGGAGCTGTAAGAGCACAACATTTTTGACAAATAAGCTGTTTAAATTAAATGTTGAATGTATATAAGCATTGTGGATTGAACACCATAGCATAGATGTTTCTTAACCATTTTTTGTTGATTTGGTAGACTGTAGAGCCACTCTCCTATCAGTAGTGATTTATTTTTCAAGATGTTTGTGTGAGAAAAATATGTTCCGTTTTATACTTTTGTTCACTAGGGTCGATCGATTGCAGCCACAGCAGTTTTAATGTAAATGGACTCTTTTTCTCTCTATGTGTCTTAAGGACCTTTTGTTAAATCACTCCTCTTATCGCACTATTCAGTGTTGTGGCACTAAATTTCATGCAAAGAGACAATCCATGGCCAACAAAGATAAATTGCCTATACCAGACATCTTAACATGATTCTTTATGATAATAAATGTTAACCCCAATCAGTGTTGGGGGTAACGAGTTACAAAGTAACGGATTACAGTAACTATATTACTTTTTGGGGTAACGAAGTAAAGTAACGCATTACACTAATAATATTGGTAACTACACTACTTTACTAGACTATAGGAACGCACTTTCCTGCGTTACACATGCCGTGTTTGCCAGTGTCCAGATTGATTCAAACTCTCCCATATTAAACCAATAACATAGCCTATTGCTTTGGAAAATGAACGAAAACAAAGTGAAAGTAAAGTCTGTCGTGAGTGCATGAATACAAACACACAATAACACATTTGCATGAGAAAACTCTCAGAAAAAGCACAAAAAACACTCGACAGAGTACTTTGACATAAAACAAAACAAAAACAAGGATGAAACACATATCTGATAAAGCACTGGGATTTATGTCTTGGGTCGTTAGGCGATGTCCCAGTAAAATCGATTCTGACACAGATTACAGCCAACGAATCGATCATTTATAATATGTATATTATGTATACTAAGTAAATCATTATATAATTATACAGTTCATAAAGATAGTTGCACTTTTTTCTGTTGCACTCTGAATATTTCTCACTCATTTTGTGTTTAGTTTGTGAATCATTTGCACTGTTATTGCACTGTATTGTTGAAGACAATTTGTGCAATTGTTTTTACTATATGCTGCATAGTTTGTGTTTATTGTTCAAACTGAGATTGAAAATATATTTCTCAGAAGAAGAAAAAAGAAATGCAATTTATCTTTAAAATAAAATCTAAATTTGTTTTGTTTTATGCCTTCATTTGATAACCAGAAAAATGTAAATACACAACAGAATTTCTGAGGGGAAAAAAACATTTCATAAGGCTATTTTAAGAAAAAAATAATAAATGAAGTTGTTTTTATGCATTTAAATAATTACACATGCTAAAAAAAATAAAACGTATGGTGAAGAAAAAAATAAAACATTTCATAGGGCCCTGAACATTTAATTTTTGTTAAACTTTTAATAAATTGCTGTGAAAATTAAATTAAATTAATTATGCTTTTTGACGAATACAATTAAATGTAACCATTAAAAAGGAGTTGAGAAAAATAAAAAGTAAAGTAATAAGTAGTGAAGTTACTTTTCAAATGCAGTAACTAGTAAAGTAATCTCATTACAATTTACAGAAGTAACTAGTAACTAGTTACTAATTACATTTTTTGAGTAACTACCCCAACACTGACCCCAATATATCAAAGCGTCATTCACCGCTTCAGCAACAATATCAAGATGAATGAGGTATGTCATACCAATCACATTAAATCAGCATTAGACTGCCTTTGCCAATCAACATATGTCTTGCAGTCCAAATTATACCTATTATTCAATCTGTAAAAAAAATTACTGCACATATTCAGAGAGAAATGAAATATAAATATAAAAATAGATAAGATCTGGAGTCTGCATTTGCACTTTCAATTGTTTATGTTTAGTTACAGTCCATTGAGCTACTTGATGGATTCATTAACACTGATACATGCTGGGAATTTTATTAATTGGCTAATAGTTATACTGCTGTCTAAGCTGAGTGATTTTGATCCTAAGATGAGGTTCAACAATTTGATTTTAATAGTCAGTACTTTATTGGTTAAGACAACATAATTTGTTCTGCCATTGCCTGTGCAAATCTTATTTACACCATTAAATAATCATGACAAAGTGTGCTGATCTACACAAAGTTCCAGTGAATCACAGCTGTTGTCACTGAAGCGTGTAATTCTTAACCTAGGAACCCAGAGATTTCTTGCACATATCTGCTATAATGCCAGACAATGTGTGAAATCCTACCGCGACCACGCTGCTGAAACGCTGTGCATGTTTCCCTCGCACCCCGTGGATGGAAGATGCATGAAACCAGGTTAAACAGTATAAAAAGTTCATAATCACGGGAAGAAGGAGGTGGGAACCGGCGGACATTTAAATCAAACTTTAATCCCAAAATAAACACAAAACAGCGCGACAGCCCCTCGCGGATGACTGCTACACACAAACAAAAACCAAACACAAAATAAAACCCAGGCCTGGTCCTCTCTCATCCTTCACTGTCGTCGCTCCTCTTTTGTATCCTTCCGATCTCCTCCGTGGGACGTCGAGTGGAGCAGGTGTCGCTCATTTCCCTATCACTCCACCGGCCTCGCTCCGTTCCCACGGCTCTCAGCCCCGCCCCATTCATCACACCTGGTTAACAATATGAACCGCAAACAAAGATTACCTTCGAATACTACATAGTGGCCAACTGATATTAGTTTTTTGACAGCTGATACCGATGCGGATGTCGATATCTTGGAAAGCAGTGTGGCCGATATAAAGCCGATATAATTGTATTTATTTTATTTAATATTTAAGAAATTTGAAATAATTAGAAAATGGATTAAAATAAATGTGTAAAATAAACATGCTTATACATTAAATGACAATGTATTTTTCAAAAATAAACAAATATTTAATAAATATAATTAAAAAGGAAGTAAACACTGTAACCAACAGGGCACTCAGTATTCTGGGAAGTTTGTGTGCACTGAGAATTAAAAAAAAATTCAAATAAAGCCAAGGTAACACTCATTTTACATACAGCACACAGTGAAAATTACATGAATATGACATTGGGGAAAAGCATACAGCATAATTTGAAATCACGAGTTTAAAGTTTGTCGATTGCGTGTCTCAATGAAGCTGAACTGTCCTCCTGTCCACATTCAATTCGCATGGACCGACCTTCACACAGAGTACATGCGATCATGCAGGATATAAATGCACACTTCATAAGATCTCACAGCTGGATTTGACCAAGTTTGCAAGGCTTTGAAATGAATTGTTCATTAGTCATTGAAAGATTTATTTAAATGATATAAATGCGTATTTGCTGAATGCTGACGGCAAAAGAAAAAGTATAATAATGTTTTCCTTTTTTATTACTAACAACATATATATTACATTTTAATTCCTTTGTTTAACAGTTCTATCTTATTATTAGGCAGACTTCTGTCCATGGAACGGACTGTTAATGATGACAGTAGGGATGGGCCGATACACGATGCCATCATCGTCCATCGGCAATCGTGAGCCACTACCCCCCCCCGCCTTTTGAATGCACAATCACTTTTTAGTTTCACTTTCGAGATTAGCGATCACACGTACTCTGTTTATACTCTGGAACGGCAGTAACGTTACTTACCACACATTTTACAAGATTACATGTTTATCACTGGTAATGAGGATCTGCAAATCATTCGCCATCTTCCTCAGTCATCTTTCCTTCACCGTGTCTACAACAGACGTGACAGCTGTCGTGTGGCGCCATGCCTCATTAGCTAAAGACTGTCTACACTGGATGTGACAAAGCGACCTTTGAAAATCTTTAGAAATTTGTGTCAGCACATCATAAACAGAACGCGGCAGCAGTTTACTGTCAGGGATTTGTAGTGTCCCGCCGTGCCGCATTAAGTGTAGACAGCATCACTGATTATACAGAGTTCTATTGACTGATCTATAAATAATAGGGATGTGCATTTTAAGTAATATTCGATAATCGCTGGGTATTATTTGATTAGTACCATATTTTTTGGACTATAAGTCGCACCTGAGTATAAGTCGCACCAGTCCAAAAAAAACATCATGATGAGGAAAATAATAATAAGTCGCAGTGGACTATAAGTCGCATTTATTTAGATACAAGAACAGAGAGAAAACATTACCGTCTACAGCCGCGTGATGGCGCTCTACGCTTCTCAGTGGTAGGAGCACTGAGCAGCATAGAGCGCCATCTCGTGGCTGGAGAAGGTAATGTTTTCTCTTGGTTAATTTCTCTTGGTTCATGTCAAATTAATTTTGATAAATAATTCGCACCTGACTATAAGTCGCAGGACCAGCCAAACTATGAAAAAAAGTGTGATTTATAAATCGCACCCCTCCTGCACATGCACCCACGCACTCACACACGCATAAACACACACCCATAAAAAGAGAGAGAAGGAGAGAGACTATTCAGGCTTTAAATCTGTATGATAACAAACTGTTTAATTAATTAGAGAATAGTCTCTCCTAACCCAAGCCAATTGATGGTTGTATGATTGTTGAAACATATTAATATAACATAACTGCCGATTATCAACTGCTCACCAGGCTGTAGGAGCCTAGGACATTTCTATTTTAAAGTAAACTTGAAAGTATAGTAATTAGTAATCTGATTACTTTTTAATTGCAGTAATCACTAATGTAATCAAATTACAATTTTAAAGAAGTAATTAGTAATTTGTAGTGGATTATTAGTGGAGTGGAGTGGAGTAGTCATGGTTTAAAACCACAAGTAATTGTCTGGTTTCTACAACTTTCACTTAGGACCAAAAACCTGCCTTTATACTCGAAAGAAATAAAGATTTTATCAGCTGACATGAAAAAATGGTCATTTGGTCATATTGCCCAGCCATAATTACAGAATATTAAATTACATTAATTAATTTAGTGCAAAACTACATATTTTCACAATCGCTTACAGTATGTCATCGACTAGGCAACAAATCAGCATTTAAGGAGACAGTTGTCTAATTATTTATTGCCATAACAACTTAGTTGTTTGTAGGGATAGGCGTTTTCCGCAAATATCACATTCGAATATTTGAGCTCATAAAAAATATTCGAATATTTGTTTATTTAAATTAAGTTTAGTGAGACAGATGTTATTTTTCAGCAACATTTATTGTTTCCATCATTTTTGAACAAGCTTACACACAATAAGCTTGAACATTACACATCGTGTTTTGTAGCTGAAAACCTTTAACAATGTGTGCAAACAAACAAAAGTACAGATTAAAAGCAAAAAAAAAAAAAAAGGTGAACAAAGAAAAAACGTAAATAAAGCAGCCTGCAGCTATTAGGCTGCTGTACAGAACGTAGCCTATACTTAACTTTGAAACTTTTAAACTGTCAGCAAATCTTTTTTGCTTTTTTTCTATTGTTTTACATGTTCTTGTTAAGAAACACAGGCATGTAAACATGATCGGGGGAAAGTCGGCTCCTTAGTCTGTTAACAATAAGGCCGGCCGCGGAGAAAACACGCTCTGACGGCACAGAAGTTGGCGGGACTCACAAATAATGGTGTGCTAAGCGAATAAGTTTTGTGAAGCGCTTCATGTTTTCGTTTCACCACTGAATGGGATCCTCATCTGGTGGAATACATGGCTCCAGCAAGAACTGTTCCCACTCATCTCAGCTGGACTCTCTGTAATCATCGCTGAAGAACTGGCTCAGCCTTTTCCGACGAGTGGGCATTGCATCCTCTTCATCGTTGGTGACGGCAGCTGCATCCGCACCACTCGCATCAAGGAAAATGTTCTGATAAGTTTTTTTTCTTACTTCTCTCATGTTTATATCGAAAAAACCTGAGACGTTTGGGCCAAAGTGTCTAGGGCGGATGCGAGAAGAGGAGTTTTCACTGCATTCTCCATGTTAGCGATGTTTATTCGTTGCTTGAGAGATGCCGCAACAATGTTCTTGAATTCGGTCACTTTCTGTGATTCTCCACAGCATATTTGAAGTACTGTAGAAGACCGCAGTTCTTATTCATTCATTAATTATTTTTTGCTTTCATACATCTTTTTATTATTGATTATTGATGTTCGATTATCCGTGCACACCCCTAGTTGTTTGAAGATTTTCTTTGGTGAGCTCATCAACAATGAGAACATACTGTACATTTGAGAAAAGAAACACACATACATATATATATATATATAATCATGTGTGCTATCAGTTACAGGGAGTGAAATGCAAATGCAAAAATACCAGAGCAATTAAGAGCATTAACAATCCTACGATAATTTCTGTAAAGAAAATGTGTAAACTTAGTTTTAAATACTCTAAGGTGTCTGCCTGAATGTAGAGGCATGAAGAGTAGTCTGGCTGGATGTAAGGAATCTTTCAGGATTGTTAGACCTTTTTTCTGCAAACATGAGACATAAATGTCATCAATAGTGGGAAGATCACAACCAATACTTTACCAATTACTTATCTGTAATAAAACTCAACCAGATGAGTTTTGGTCACTGAGCACTACCAAGTACTTTAAGAAAGTGTTTTTGATTAACTAGAAGTTTCCTAAGAGTGGAAACTCATTCATAGGAGTGAAATAGATATTTCCGGGCATGTCTTGTCCTTACTTTGTCTTTTGGCTCATTTCCCTTATTTTTTTACTGCTGTCTTGCTGATATGCTAGTGCTGGGCGGTTTGACCAAAAATGTATATACCGTTTTGTTTTCACAATTATACCGGTTTTGACGTTTTTTTTTAATGCATAATCAGGTGTACAATGCATTTTCTGCTGGTTGATATTCCAAGACGTGCTTGCAGCTAAGGTGCTGGAGCAAATTGCTCGTGTTTAAGCCCGACAGCACTTGCACAAAATGGATATTATATATGCATATATACAAAATATATATACAAAAATAGACTCAGTACGTTAATAATCGCTGCACTGCTGCAGACGACGCACCGCTCCTTGGACACCCTGACCGCATCCTCGTGCAGCCGAAATACGTTAATACGCACAGCAGACGGACTGTGTGAAACAGGCGTTATAACGTAACACCAGAGCACTACTGTGTTCACCCTCACGTCTCGCAGTCGCTGCTTAGAAGTGCAACATTTTAAAGGGTCCGTCTGAAACAGTGTCCCGCGGCGCAGCATAACGTTCTTTCCGAACGCTGAGTTATTAAATACACCGGTATGGCGGTATATTCAAAATCGTAACGAAAATATACACCGGTTTTCGGTATTAACCGGTTTACAGCCCAGCACTATGATATGCTTTCTGAAAGTTTGGAGCTGTTTAAATGTATTTTTGGAGATGTAGATACAAACCAGGAGTATTAAGAGGACTGACCATATTTATGACGAATGTTTAAAAATGAACAGCTCAGTGGAGCTTGGACAGAACCTGCTGTCAGATTGCCTGTCTAACAGGAACATTACCACACTTGCCCTGATTCCCTCGCTTTTTTTAAGGAGACACTCATGTAGATATATTCAAATGATCTCTCCCATAATCCACAGCGACTGCACAGAGAGAATATAATAAAAAAAGACCTAAAGCCAGACCAGCTAACAAGATTTTGTTTTGTAACCAAGGAGAGCGTTAAGCAGTCAGATGAATTATTGCTACAAATTTTGTTGTGACATGGTGAAGAGACAGATGAAGTTAATTTGAGCAAGTTCCTGGCAGCTCTTCAATTGAGCTTCACAGACTTGAGTGAAGCTCAGGAAGACGTCTCCCCGTTCTCTTTGCATTTTGATGTTTTGGGGTATGTTTGACAGGTTCATTTATACTGAGGTCTTCATTTTGTTTTAATCTTATAATGAACTAATTTTTTTTTTTCTTTTTGAGTTATGTAACCAAGTTCTTCAGCTGTGTACATATAATTTGTGATATAAAGACTTGATAGACGAGTGCAGAGACCCGTGTCTGCCGGATTCGGGAGAGTAAAATGATTCACGGGACTCCAGTAAAATAGAAATATCTAAACATAAAATATCTAAAACAAACAAATTGTTATTCAACTATTGCACAAAAGCAACATGAACTAACATAAAATATAAATGATCAGCAAGCGCAAGTGTATGTAGAATTTCAATTTAGGCTATAACTAGGGTTGGGTACCGAAACCCAATGCCAATATGGCACCGGTACCTATGGAACCGGTATGCACTGAACTGAATCAGAACACAGATTTCGGTGCCTCTTAAATGTCTTTTTTTTAAAGTATTGGTTCAGGCCTGTTTCACACATACTCCATCTGCAGTGCATATGCATTGCATATTTTTTTACGCACCCATGTTAACGGATTCCAGCGTTCACACTGAACGTGGTTGCGGTCCGTCACTTCGTTCCAGGAGCGGTGTGTCTGCAGCAGTGCAGCAATCGTTTATGTACCGAGTCTATTTTTGCTGTGCTGCATGCACTGAATTAAAGTGACCGCATTGTTCGCGGTAAAAATGAACATGGATTGACACGGAAATGCAGTAATTTCACAATAAATGTGTACTAATTAAAGCCTACTGTGTTTCACACGCAACACATGTGTGCTGCTTCTGCACCACATACATAACGCGCACGGACTGCATATGCACTGCAGACGGAGTATGTGTGAAACAGGCGTAACACGTATTTGCAGCGTTGATCAATTCTGTGCGGAAATTTGCATGCTCACGTTTCCTCTCATTATAACACACGAATTGTAGACATTATGAAATATTAATTATGCATATATTTACTGTGTTATAACTAGTGGTGGGCCATTAACGGGAGACTCTTATCTGGCGATTAAAAAAAAAATCGCCATTAATCGATTCTCAAAGTTGGGTTGAGAGCTGGGTCTTTACTACGCAAGCTATGATGACTTTCACCTTGATATTTTAGCGTGGATGTATGCCTAACCAAATTGCACCGTGTGTATGCCTATTGTGAAATTACCACATCAAACGTGACATGCTAACACGGATGCATCTGAAGCCGCCGGGTTTGCTTCAGGGAATTTTTTGTCTTTTTTTTTTAAGAAGCTTCCCAATGGAAACCTCGACAAGACTTATTGCTGTTTCACACATAATCCCTCTGCAGTGCGTATGCAGTCCGTGTGCGTTACGTATGTGGTGCTGAAGCAGCACGGACTCGTACTCATTGTGCTTTCACACAGGACGCGTTTGCAGTCCGCTACTCGGTATGTAAACGATCACTGCACTGCTGCAGACGCACCGCTCCTGGAATGCACTGACGGACCTCAACCGCGTGAACGCTGGAATATGTTAACATGGGTGTGTAAAAAAATATAAATGCATACACACTGCAGACATAATGTTCACATGTGTGAAACAGGCATAAGGTTGTTTGCACCTTGTGCAATGTGGACTTAGTTTACAGCGTTCTCAAGAACTTTTATGATGCATTTTGGAAACTGGAGAATAGCCCCTGGTCTAATGCACCACCTGGCTTGAGAAACTCGTTCTAAAAGACTTACTTTAAGTCATTATTTTATTTGGGTAGCACACATATTCTGAATGCCTTTGTCAAAATTCAAATGAGACATTTTAATCTAGATTAATCTAGATTAATTCCAAGATTACAGTGATATTACCGTATTTTCCGGACTATAAATCACACTTTTTTTCATAGTTTGGCTGGTTCTGGGACTTATAGTCAGATGCCACTTATTTATCAAAAATTTATTTGACATGAACCAAGAGAAATGAACCAAGAGAAAACATTACAGTCTACAGCCGCCAGAGGGCGCTCTATGCTGCTCAGTGCTCCTGTAGCCTACCCCTGAAAACATAGAGCACCCTCTCGCGGCTGTAGACGGTAATGTTTTCTATTGGTTCTTGGTTCTAAATAAATGCGATTTATAGTCCAGTGCGACTTAAATATGTTTTTTTCCTCGTCATGACGTATTTTTGGACTGATGCGATTTATACTCGGGTGCGATTTATAGTCCGAAAAATACGGTAATCTAGATTAAAAAATAATCTATGCCCACCACTAGTTAGAGATTTGTGATATTGCGATGAACTGAGATGTCTTTTAGAGATTATAAATGCAGTGCTCTTTGCCGGCATTCTGCCAAACCATGCACGCAGCAGCCGCTTGCTTTAGTTAAAAATAACAATGTTCTGTGAATGTTGATGTTTTAATAACAAATATTTATAAGGACGCTGGGATTTAATAAATTTCATAGAGAAAAAAAGTAATGTAACTAGTAATTTAACTAATTACTTTTGAAATAAAGTAATCAGAACAGTAACATGATTACTTTTAAAAGGAGTTATCAGTAAACAGTAATTTGATTACATTTACTGTTTTGATTGCAAGTAACTTGCCCAACACTGACTAAGAGTGAGTATTATTGTTGCTCATACCTTTTTTTGCATGGAAAATTAAAAAGGAAAATTAAAAGAGAGTTAATGCAGGGTTTTTCCTACATTGAAAAGTTTTTGGCGGCCGCCAAAATGATTTTTTGTCCCGCCAAAGCCTTATTTGATCTGTAATTGGGTTTTGTAAGTGAAGCAGGTTACTAACGTAGTGACGGAGAGAACGAGCTATGCTTAGCATTTAAATTTAGCATTAATAATCCGCAGTATGTATAGGCCTATGACAATGTGTAGTAAATTACCTATAAAATCATTTAAAGTTAGACTGGAGTGAGATGAAACTAGATCAAAGCACAAAGCAAGCTGTTGCTAGCTAGCTGCTAATTTTATTAAATTTTATATGGTAAAAAATTATTACTATTACACCTTTTAACGCTACTTTTTTAATGCTACTTTTTAATTGATATGATTATACTAAAATAATTATCAGGTCTATCAAAAAATGATTTTATCTTTCTAAACTATGAAAGCCAGTCGTGGAAAAATCACAGCTTTTTTTGCAAAGAGGGCAAGAAAGGATGACAGTGATCGTTTTTTATTTAATAAATAGGATAAGAAAAAAATCACAAACTGTTTCTTTGTATTTATTTTAAATGTAACATTTATTGTCAATATTGGGATCATTTGGGTACTAGGGTACTCTTTGCTGTGTGTGGATGACCATGTCGGTCAGCCACCACTGAAGACCAATTTTGACCCAGGAAAAACCCTGTAATGTTTGATCTAGTATATCACATACTTGGCCTCATTTGACTTTATCCAGTATGAAATCACCCTAACAACCATAGAAAGCAACTTATGGTGGTGCATTTTGCATGGGCATTTTTTTTTTATTGTGTTTGTCTTCTTTGTCCTTTTAAACCTCATAACTATGTCATTCTCGCATTTATTTAATAAAAGACTGTCTGTCTGGCTGTCTGTTTGAATTTCCAGCTAAGCAATATCAAACAAATGTATGGACAAAGTAATAGAACTCATCAAGCAGGGAGTGATTGGTTTAAGCCACAATGATTATGCTGTTATATAATCAGTCATAATCATATATGACCGTGCTTGGTTTACCCTCCTGCCATTTCGTCTTAACTCAGATTTAATTGAGGAATCTTATTGAATCTTATTGTATTAGGTTTCCGGGCATCAGGTTATAACATAAGTCAGGACAGTGATGTTGACAAATCTGCAATGGTTGTAGCCTATTTGTGTGTTTTCATTAGTCTCCTAAGAAAACTGGTGGTGGAGAGCCCCACAGCTATATCACCACATTGAAACAAATATGTTTTTTGACATCTTCCCTGACTCATAATCAAGTGTTTTTCATCAGAAAGAGGCTTGAAGACTCCTACATTTCTTTGATACACCTACATCTATGATTTATAATTACTTTTTCCAAGGTTATTAGCATCTCTGTTAGCTCTCCTGTGGGACACATCCATCTGTGGTCCTCCTTCTTGATGAGAGGCATTTGTGTTACTTGAGAATCAGTCCTGAGAGAGAAAGAGTGAGAGAGAGAGAGAGAGAGAGAAAGAGAGAGAGAGATGTGGGGCTGGTCTAAAACCTTGAGATGGAATGGATGCGACTGCATAATTTAAGTTTAATCCTTTTTGTCGTTCACACTGCTCTGAAAAAGGCCATAGGGGAAAGCATACGAGTTTGATGAGTCTAATGGATTTTCTTGGTCTTGAAAAATCTCATACCTTTGAGTTTTACACACGCACACACACACACACACACACACACACACACACACACACACACACACACACACACACACACACACACACACACACACACACACACACACATATATATTTGGGGTGTGACGACACACTTATGCCAGTTACAAGTGTTACAATACATACAAGTAGGGCTGGACGATTATGGCCTAAAATCAAAACCTCGATTAATTGAACATTTTGCCTCGATTATGATTATTGAACAATTATTTTGTTTTCGGTTTTGTTTTTTTTGCCCTCATAGTTCATTGACAAGGTTTGTACTGTAAATATGATTGACTATCAGCAGTTATTTTAACATTTCTTACTAGGGTTGGGTATCATTTGAATTTTATTGATTCCGATTCTTATGGATTCCTAGTTTCGATTCCAATAAGATAAATCCAATATAAAAAAAAATAAGTCAAACATTTAGATGTCAAACATTTTTACAAAGCATTCTGTTGCAGCTGAATAACATGAGCAAAAATCAGCAGCCTACAAAACTCTGCAAGAGGAATTTTGCCTGTGATTAAAAAAAAATACCATAGCAAAAACAACTAGATTTATATAAATTTCAAATATTAAAGTGTTAAAGACAAGTAATAAGATAGGTCAGTAATAAGAAAGGAACAAACAAATCAATTAGCAATATCATAAATAAATACAACTAAACTAAATTTCAGGTACAGAAACTGTAATTAAAACTTTAAAAACACTGCATAGTTTTCTTTTTATAAATAAAATAAAGATTAATCAAGTAAAGTTATTAAATATATTCAGTCAAGATCAGTGAATGATTTTCTTTTGTTCTTTGATTAACATTAATGACAGTCAAAAATACAAAAATACAAAAATACTGCACATGTGTGTTTTCTTTCTCCTCTGTTTATGTTCACGTAAGACAAAAACGGCTTATGTTTATGATGATATACTGATGTAACGTTAGTTTTCTGTATCGTAGTTTCGACTCGGAACAACCTTTTCTACAGTTAAAATACACAGAACAGTCCGAGAACGGACACAGACCGGGAACCCGCAGCGCGAACGCCGACCGCTGCTCTCTATGCGCGCGCTTGTGCTTCATGTGCGCTGCACACAAACATGCTATAATAAGTTTTGAGATTCTAAGCTACTTTAGTGATAAATCACAGGACAGCGCTGACAACTACTTTCTGTGTTCCTCTATGCGTGCGATCTTCATAGCTACTGTTTATATGAGGGTTTGTGCCACAATGCAGCTGCGCGAAATGGTAGCTCGATATAAGAATACACATCCGTTCATCTAATCGCTTGAATGTCCAAACCATAAAACAAATACAATTGACAAAGTTTAGTTAAGACGCAAGGCTCACCGCTCACACCGTTTTGCTTTTATGCCACTGACTGGAAAGCAGAGTCATGTGGCTACACACTCGCTAGTATGCTTTTAAAAGGGGAAGTGTTAACACGATTAAAAAAACAAAATAACCGACATGGGAAAATTACGTTGGTTAGAAGTTATGAATTACGTTTTTTTTTATTAATTTTTCGATTAATCGTCCAGCCCTACATACAAGTGTTAAGATGCTTTCATTTTAATCGCTACTGTAGATAGCAGATACAGATGTTCTCTCACTTGAATTTAACTCAAAATAAAGTGGTCTGTGACTGGATATAGGTAGAAATTAATTGAAGTATATAACAAAACAGGTGTCATTTTTCAGTGTTTATATATGGGCATTTTTTCCTAACCTTATTAATTGTATATGTCAGCCTGACTATGTCAGACTTCATACTTCTGCTCAATTTCAGTTCGCTTCTGTACTCCATTTGAGATAGCAAAGCATCTCCCAGTTTTCCTCCGGCTCCAAACCAGCTGGCCAATCAACGAACAGAAGGCGGGCTGAAGGCAGGGACAAAGCGTAAGCGCCAAATTTGAGATTGTAGTTTAGGTTAGGGAAATCGAAAACAACAGCGGACATGGAGACACGGATGCTATTTGCTGTATTGTGGAGAGCAGGGATGCACCAGTTGACCGGCCATAAATCGGAACCGGACGGTTTTCGCTTATATTTTGGTCTTTTTTCGGCCGATTTTTCCGAAAGTCCGCCCGCGTACACAGACTACTTTGTAATCATTTGTATGAAAGAGTATTTCGAAATCTGTGCGCAGGACACGGGAAGCCGTTC
Organism: Carassius carassius; assembly: GCF_963082965.1. NCBI lineage: Eukaryota > Metazoa > Chordata > Actinopteri > Cypriniformes > Cyprinidae > Carassius > Carassius carassius. The sequence continues at coordinate 30,636,531 of NC_081758.1, read as the reverse complement.
AGCACTGGAAGTGCCGAGCTTCATGTCTGAGGCACAGATAGCAGGAAGCAAACAGCTATTGGTGTACTGACACACAAATAAGAGCTCCTTTCCTGGGCGAGCATACTGTACCTGTCCCTACACAAGCGGAGACAGTGAAGCGAGGTTCAGCTCAACTTCTCGCGTGTTGGATGAGAAACTAAATGTACTAAACTGTCACAAAACTGAAATTTTTATTTATTTATTTTTTATAAAGTAAAACTTGCATACACGTTTGAAAAGCCAGAGGTAAACGTCAGTTCTGTATAGGATGATTATTTTTATTTTACCTTAAAAATACATAGACTTAATTTGATTCAAAAATCACCTGCTGTAGTACACTGAAAAAAAGTTTCATTCATCCAATTAAAAAATTTAAGGTAATGCTTCACATCTATATTTTTTTAAAATAAGTAAACCAAGGGAATATAGATATAGAATATAGAAGTAAAAAAATATAGATGTGAATCATTACCCTATTATTATTATTATTATTATTATTATTATTTAATTTGATGAATGAAACACTTTGCATCTTTGTTTTATTCGCACCAACATTATTTGATTTTAACATTTTGGAATAATTTATTTATATAGCATAGCCTACTTTTTTATTCTCACTGGTAAAGCTTTTTTTTTTTAAACCAAATTTTAAAACTAAAACAAATACTCAATGTTGATTAAGTTAAATCTTATTGAATGTGTGTTGATTGTGTTGTTTGGATTGTAGAACTATTCAGTTGTTGCCTTTAATTTCACATGGTTACAGTTAATCTTTTCATGTAAGGCCAGTTCTATGTAGTTTCAACCCAATTCAAAAACAAAAGCTAAATGCTGATGTCTAAAGGACTATTTTAATACCGGGCTGGATGACACGGTTCCTCAAGAGGAAATGGTTCTGTTGTATGGAGCCAAAAGAGTCTCAATAAAGATAAATGCACACACTACATTCACATATGCACACATAGGATTCATACATGCACACACATAATTCATAAATACACACACAGGATACACAAATGCGCACAAAATTCACAAATGCACACACAAAATTTTAAAAGCACAGAAGATTCACAAATGCATACAAAATTCAGAAATGCACACAAAATTCAGAAATACACACACAATTCAGAAATGCAAACAACATTTACAAATGCGCTCAAGATTCACAAATGCACTGGACAATATTCAGAAATGTATTTCTGATGCACACACACATATATCTTGATTTACAAACTGCTTGCGGTCTGTGAACTTCACTGCATTTGTGTGTGAATTTTGAGACTCCCCTGACTTGGCTCGACACACAAATGCCTTTTTTAAACGGGGAATGATCTGCAACCAATCAGATATCTCCCTTGTTTTAGCCAATCACAAGAATGCACCCCACGTGGGGGGATTGTTTACTTATAAGCCAATCAGCGAACGACTCACTTTCCTCAGCGAACAAATCACTTTCCTCATGCAGCAAACGGCTCATTTTCCTCAGCGAATGACTCACTTTCCTCAGCGAACGACTCACTTACCTCACGCAGCCGGCGACCCACTTTGCGCAGCAGGAGACTCACTTTCCGCAGCTGGAGAGTCACTTTCCTCTCGCAGCGAACGATTCACTTTCCTCACGCAGCGAACGATTCACTTTCCTCACGAGTCATGCAGCGAATGACTCCCTTTCCTCTCACAGCGAACGACTCATTTTCCTCATGCAGCGAACGATTCACTTTCCTCACGAGTCACGCAGCGAACGACTCACTTTCCTCACGCAGAGAGCAACTCACTTTCCTCAGCGAACGATTCACTTTCCTCACGCAGCCGGAGACCCACTTTTCACAGTCGGAGAGTCACTTTCCTCTCGCAGCCGACCACTGACTCTCTCTTCATGTAGGGACCGAATATTATAATTAAAGTGACTTCTATATTGCATCCAAAAGAATATTTAGATATATTTAAATATTCAAAAAGGTGTAAAAAAATTTTTTTTACTTTCATTAAAATATTTCAATAAAATGAAATAATTGCCTATTGCAAATTTATGAATCCATGAATCCAACTTTTTTTCTGCAGTCACTGGGCTATATGTATTGAGACATTTTTAAATGTATATTTTGTAAAAAATAATAAAAAATAAACCTGAATTGTAATCTAAACATCTGTATTTTCATACAATTTCATAAATAAGTAGGCTATAATATGCGGCACCACAGGCATATTGCGCTGTGTGAACGCGTTCATGTGATTGGCTTATAAGTAAACAATCCCCAAAGTGGAGTGCGTTCTTGTGATTGGCTAAAATAAGGGAGATATCTGATTGGTTGCAGATCATTCCCTGTTTAAAAAAAGGCATTTGTGTGTCGAGCCAAGTCAGGGGAGTCTCAAAATTCACACACAAATGCAGTGAAGTTCACAGACCGCAAGCAGTTTGTGAATCAAGATATGTGTGTGTGTGCATCAGAAATACATTTCTGAATCTTGTCCAGTGCATTTGTGAATCTTGAGTGCATTTGTAAATGTTGTTTGCATTTCTGAATAGTGTGTGTATTTCTGAATTTTGTGTGCATTTCTGAATTTTGTATGCATTTGTGAATCTTCTGTGCTTTTTAAATTTTGTGTGTGCATTTGTAAATTTTGTGCGCTTTTGTGTATCCTGTGTTTGTATTTATGAATCATGTGTGTGCATGTATGAATCCTGTGTGTGCATATGTGAATGTAGTGTGTGCATTTATCTTTATTGAGACTCTTTTGGCTCCATACTGTTGGACACATTTGGGTTCTGGGAATTCGTGTGCTACTTGCAGCATCGGCTTCCGTGGGATGCCCCAGCCACTCCTGTCTCTTCCGGTGGGATGGCTGCCAGCCCAGCGCCATTGCATAAGAGGTCTGCCAGCCCAGCGTCACAGCACAAGGTGGTCGTCAGCCCAACACCACTGCCCATGATGGCCGCAAGTCCAGCGCCACTGCACAAGATGGCCGACAGCCCAGCGCCACGATGCAAGATGGCCGCCAGCCCAGCGCGACAGCAAGGGGTGGTCACCAGCCTAGCTCCACGATGCAACATGGCTGCCAGCCCAGCGCCACAGCACAGAATGGCCGCCAGCCCAGTGTCACGACGCAAGATGGCCGCCAGCCCAGCGCCACAGCGCAAGATGGCCGCCAGCCCATCGCCACTGCCCAAGATGGCCACCGGTCCAGAGTCATGGCACAAGATGGCTGCTTGTCCAGCGCCTCTGTACAGGATGTCAGCCGCAGTTGACCCTCCAGAGTCGAGTCAGGTTCCCGTGGACCTTCCAGAGTCGAGTCAGGTTCCCGTTGACCTTCCAGAGTCGAGTCAGGTTCCCGTTGACCTTCCAGAGTCGAGTCAGGTACCCGTTGACCCTCCAGAGTCAAGTCAGGTACCCGTTGACCCTCCAGAGTCGAGTCAGATTTCTGTTGACCCTCCAGAGTCGAGTCAGGTTCCCGTTGACCCTCCAGAGTCAGGACTAGTCACCGTTGACCTTCCTGAGTCAGGGCTAGTCACCGTTGACCTTCCAGAGTCAGGGCTAGTCACCGTTGACCTTCCAGAGTCAGGGCTAGTCACCGTTGACGTTCCAGAGTCAGGGCTAGTCACCGTTGACCTTCCAGAGTCAGGGCTAGTCACCGTTGACCCTCCAGAGTCAGGGCTAGTCACTGTTGACCTTCCAGAGTCAGGGCTAGTCACCGTTGACACTCCGGAGTCAAGCCAAGTCACTGGTGAAATTCATAGACAAAGGCAAGTCACCAATGATCTTCATGGGCAAAGTCCAGTCACCAGTATTCTTCATGAACAGAGTCAAGTCACCAGTGATCTTCATGGGCAAGGTCAAGTCACCAGTGTTCTTCATGGGCAAGGTCAAGTTACCGACTATTTTCATGGGCAAAGGCAAGTCACCAATGATCTTCACGAACAAATGCAAGTCACCAATGATCTTCATGAGCAGAGTCAAGTCAGCATTGATCTTCTGGAATCCAGTCTAAACACCATGGGATTACCAGAGTCTCTCCACATCTCTGTGGAACTACCAGAGCCTCCCCACATCTCTGCTGAACTAACAGAGCCTTTCCACGTCTCTGCTGAACTACCAGAGCCTCTCCACGTCTCTGCTGAACTACTAGAGCCTCTCCTCGTCTCGGCTGAACTACCAGAGTCTTTCCTCGCCTCTGCAGAACTTCCAGAGCCTCGTCACGTCTCAGCCGAACTCTCTGAGCGCTCGACTGATCCTGTCGTGGCCACGGAGGCTACCCTTAACTTGTTCATGTTCTCTGTTTCAGACTTGCCTAACCAGACTTGCTCTCCTGTTAATTCGATCCCACTGTGGTGGTCTTCTGCGCCACCCTGGTGGGCTTCTGTCCCAACCGCAAGGATGTGGTGGTCTTCTGCACCGCCCTGGTGGGCTTCTGTCCTGACCGCAAGGATGCGGTGGTCTTCTGCACCGCCCTGGTGGGCTTCTGTCTCGACCACACGGATGTGGTGGTCTTCTGCTCCGCCCTGGTGGACCTCTGTCTCGGCCACACGGACGTGGTGGACGTCTGCGCTGCCTTGGTGGGCTTCTGTCTCGACCACACGGATGTGATGGTCTTCTGCTCCGCCCTGGGGGCTTCTGTCTCGACCACTCGGATGTGGTGGTCTTCTGCTCCGCCCTGGGGGGCTTCTGTCTCGACTGCACGGATGTGGTGGTCTTCTGCGCCGCCCTGGTGGGCTTCTGTCTCGACCACACGGAGGTGGTGGTCTTCTGCGCCGCCCTGGTGGGCTTCTGTCTCGACCACACGGATGTGGTGGTCTTCTGCTCTGCCCTGGTGGGCTTCAAGTCATTCCTGGACGTGTCCACCTCCCTCCTGGGCTCCTTGTTTTTGTGTTGCACTTCTTGTCTCTGTTTCCCCATTTTACCTGGTTCTCTTGCCTCTGTTTCCCCATTTTACCTGGTCCTCTTGTCTCTGTTTCCCCATTTTACCTGGCCCTCCGTCCCTCCCCCTGGTCCTTTGCCGCTCCACCTCCCTCCTGGTCTCTTTGTGTCCTTGGTCTCTTCTTGGGCTCGGGTGGAGCATCTGGCAGCTGCTCCGTGGAGGAGGGGGTAATGTCATGCTGCCTAGTCTCTGTTTCCCTGGGTGTCCAATAGTGGGCTCACTTCCCCTTAGGCACTTCACCATAGGCACTACAATTCCCACTAGCCTTGTCCCTTCATCACAGTAATTGCACTCCTGCTAATTGCACCAGGTGTCTTCACTTATGAAGTCATTAGCCTCCCTATATTTACGCGTCTTTTCCTGTTTGTCTTTATTGAGTCCTTACCTTCCGTTTCATGTCATACCCAGTCTTCTCGTCTCCCGAGTTCCTCGCTTTCCGAGTTCCTATTCCCTTCCTGTTCCTCCTTTCTTTGTTTGTTTGGACTGTTTTCTGGTTTTGACCCTGGCTTGTTTTGGATTACGTTTTGGATTACCCTAATAAAAACATACCTGCACTTGGATCTCTCTCTCCCTGTGTTTCACTGGGTCGCTATCGTCACACTGAGCTGGCGCATAACACATATCATAACCAAACATTATGTGATTGGCTTACTGGTAAACCAATGATTTTAAACTTCAGACAAGCGCCTCCCCACGAGAAAGTAAACGCTTGTCAATTATGCCTTTCCAGACTCTGTCTACTGAGCAAAGCGAAGTAGCAGAGTTTGGTATTACTAGGCTATGTATATGTAATCTTTCACATCCAATCAATTCAGTTAGAATAAAAGACTTCAACATGTATGGAATCGCAAGACTCCAGGCCCCATCAGAAGCAATGAATAACAAATGAAGTTAAGAATCTGATTGCCTTGCTATGGAAAAGTGAGAATGAGTTCCTATCTGAGTTCACAAATAGGAATAGGAAATCGTGTTTCACAGTGGACAGCATGATGTCACTTTTTTAGACCCCATTAGGGCTAGAAGCCAACAGAAAGACAAGGAAGTTTACATTAAATATTCATTTAAGTGAGATTTACTTTCAGTCTCTCAGAATGTGTATAAGGAAATGGTTATAACTAACCAGGACCCTACTGAACCAGAGAGACTGACCCACACTTTGCAGTTAGTATTTCAACATTAGGTCTTCACAGAATCTGCACTTTTTTGAAAATGTTATGTAATTGTTGATAAAATTTGTAATTCTGGGTTTACATTTATTTTGATATGATATGTTTAATGAAAATGTGCTATATTATTTTCTATACTAATTTTCCTTGCAGGCCTACTCATCACCATGACTGAACACATTGAGTTTATTTTTCAATTTCATTTTAATTTAATTCCATTTAAATTTCTTCACCAATTCAATCCAGCAGTGTTGTGTAGTGTCCACATACTGAGTTAAGAATTGTTGAACAGTGGATTTTAACGCCAATGAAGCCATTTTTCTTTTTAGCCTTACTTGTTGGGATGAGAGAGAGGAAAATAAATGCATTAGGTGTCTTGAGATTACAGGATCTGAGGAGGGCTTGGGGAATTGAATGTCAGGAACTCAGAAGAAACACAGCAAGGAACAAGACCCATTCAGAGTAATACCTCAACACTCAGTCCAAATATATCTGGTGGCAGTTCACAGCTGTAAAACATTTTTTGGTTTTACATTAAAAAAATCAGGAATAACTGCTCACATCCATGACACGCGAACTATTGTTCAAAACATTGAACAAATATAAATGGTAGTTTAAGTTACAAGTGTGAGTGGTGCTTGTCTGTGGAAAACTTATTGCAGTGCCAAGGGGAGCTGTGGTGTTCTTAATTGGCCCAAGTCAAAAAAGCTAATTCCTTTAATGTAATTCTGTGAGATGAGCCAGTTTTGTCATCAGCCAGGTGAAAATCACAAGTCTGATCACTTTAGAGAAACAACTGAAATTGTGTTATCTGTATGATAGATTGACTGCTTGACAGTGTTGGGAGTAATGGCGTTTAAGTATAACGGTGTTACTAACAGAGTTTAATTTTCATTAACGGAGTAATCTAATTAATTACTTTTCCCATCTTTGCAACACCGTTATCTTTACTGAGAATGTAAAGTGTCACGTTACTACAATTTGGTTGAACAAAGCGCAAGGTGCTTTTGGCTACACATCAGCTGCCTTGAGAGAGAAGGAGTGGGGATGATGACGCCGTTGTAAATCCGATGATGATTGGCTGGGTGCTCACGCTGTCTCACTGCGCGGCATGCTAGTGATGGGACGTTCTGTTCTTTTCCGCGAACCGGTTCTTTCGGACGGTTCGATTCAATAAACCGGTTGAAAAAACCTTTGCAACCAGTTCTTGACTCGAGAACGAGAATCAGCTCATCGGTTCTCAAATCGGACGCGTCCGACAGAAACGGTTCTCAATTCAGTGTACTCGTGATCTGAAATCCGATGCAAACGATTCTTCGCAGTGGGCCTGTTCGTTCGTCATCTGGCTCTGCTCGGTGTTCATCTTCAGTTCTCTCTTCACAGCAGTTCAGTCAGTGTACTGTTTGAGTAAATGAATTACTCCGGGATATTGGTTTATTCTAAGGGAGTGTAAGTCATGTTAAAAAAGTTAACAGTTTAAGTCATTTGTGGATTAATGGTTATTGGAGACGTGAACCATTTCAAATGATTCAGTTTGATTTGGTGAACTGGTTCGACCGATTCACTGAGAATAACCGGTTAAATCGAACGATTCGTTCGCGAATGAGACATCATTACTGCACGCTCTGACAACCACTAAACACAAACAGCATCAGCGATAATGGCGTTCTCGAACTGGAAGTACCGGCACTACTTCTCGTTAATTGAAATTAAAGGTAAGAATGTTTCTGTAACATGCACGCTATGCCCGGGAAAAAATACTTTATCCACGTCTGCCTCAAGCAACTCAAATCTTATGAACCACCTCACATCAACACATGCTAACATGTTACTGTACTGAATATTTAAGAGTTGGATAGTGTTCTGTTTATTGTGCAGTAGCTTAGGCCTAATAGAGATTTACACTAATGGCCAGGTTTCCCTTTGTTTCTTTTTACCCAAGTTTAAATTTGTTTGTCTTAATTTTGCACTTGAATTTTATTTTAAATATATATTTTTTGTGTTTTTATTTCTATGCATATCATATGGCAGGCTGCAATCTATTGAATTCAAATAAATACAGCATTTTCTAAAATACTTAGTGTTTTTGTTCTTCAATCAGTTAATATAAACATGTTAAAGGACGTGATAGCGTTATAGAACATAAAAAATAACGTCACAGTTACTTTGCTGAGTAACTAATTACTTTTACAATGTGGTAACTGAGTAATTAACTCAATTACGTTTTGGGAGAAGTAATTCGTAACTGTAACTTTTTTTTTAAATTACTTTTTTAAAGTAGGATGACCAACACTGCTGCTTGAAAGGCAGTATCTGTCTGATGTGACTAGCAATAGCCTCCACTTTGGTTGCAGGAGATAATAAACTTATAAATGTTACATTAGCATGTGAGCATTCGCCAGTGCCCGTGAAGAGTAAATCAGATGCTTTCCAGCTTAACTGAGCTTCAGTTATCTTTCTCTCTGATGGCTGTCCAGATGAGGAGCTTTCTGGCTCCCTAGAGATTTGGGAAAGGCCAGGCCAAGTTAGACGAGCCAATTAAACAGCTATGCTTGGATTATTTCTTTTAGATACATTTATGCCATTACTGTTTTTCAGCATATTTTCCCCTCTCTGTATCATTGTCTTGTTTCCTCCCTCCCTCCTGTTTTCTTTCTGCTCGCACCCCTGACAGTAATTTGGATATACCCCACAACCAGACACATGAGTAATAGAATGTTACTTTTTTACTGTAATGATAGCATTGAATTAGGCTTTGAGAGAGGGACGTTTTGGACTTGATGTGATGCAGTTTATTCACAGTCACTACCTCCTATGAGAAATAAATCCGTAAAATAACAGAAAAAGTATGCTGGCATCTCATTACCAGTATATTATACATTTATTTAAAGAAACATTTACATAACACTAAAACATAATGCATTGCTGTGTAAAATTCAGAATACAGGTAAAATACCTGCAAAAAATAAACATTGAAAATTCCTTCATATTAATATAGTACATTGTTCCCTGCCCATTGTGGTAGGTCTCTTTTCCAGGGTCCGGATTCACGAAACATTCTTAAGAATAAAATTCTTCTTAACTGCCAATTTCTTCTTATTTTATAACTTAAGAAAAAAGATAAGAATATTTTGGATTCCCCAAAAAATCTTCTTAAGAATATTCTTATCTTTTTTCTTTAGATTGTTCTTAAAGACAAAATCTAAGAAGAATTCAATTTCTTGAAAAGAAACAATAATAGAAACAATAATATTTATTTAATGAATTTATTGGGTTATTTCACATTAATTGTTATATTTTAGCATTACAACAACAGCTACATATAATACACAGGAGGACTAGGGATGTGCACGAGTTTTCTGAAGGGACAGCGATGACTGTTAGCTAATGTAAACATGATCAGTCATGATTAGCCTGTGTGTGACGCTGCTTTTTGCTGACTTCAAAACTCATTAGCAACTATAAAACGAGTCAGATAGGGAGCTTTAAGTGAACGCCGTTAATTTTAGTTTATAAATACATAATCTTTGGCAGTATTCAGCTCACATGAATGCGCAGGATGCATTTGCTGTAGAAGCGCAGACTCACATACCGGAATAGTTCTCTGAGATGAGAGCGCAAAAACACGGCACAAAAATGAATGAAACATATCGCTGCAGCTTGAAACGGGCTATTTTAAAAGTAACTGTTCAAAAACAGGCCGCATTAAAAGCAGGCCTCCAGTCAAAGTCGCAACGAAAATATACATGGTGCGTGCTTATTATGATTATTAGGGTAATCTACCGGAAGCGCAAAAAGACAATCGTGTGAGTTTAGCAGCGTATCATGAATTCATTCAGATAACGGCTGTTATTTTCTTCTCAAGAAAAAATTAAGATGTTCTTAAGAATATATTTGAGAACTTAAGAATTTTTCAAGAATTGCACTTAAGAAAATTCTTACGAACTTCGTGGAATTTATCTTAAGAAATTTCTTAATTTATTTCTTAAGAAGATTTTCGTCAATCCGGCCCCAGGCCTAGAAGGAATTTTGCTGAATAATTGTTTTTGTCTGCACTGCTTTTTGGGAAAATTGGTGGAATGGAATTAAACGCTGTGAAATGTGTTCAAAAGAGTTGAGAAATTAGCCAAAAAAAAAAAAAATTATTTAAAAACATGCAAAGGGCAAGGGAACTTTTTATGTCAGGATTTTGGTTAAGAGAGCATTGATAATTAGTAATAATTACTATTAAAATAATAAGTGACTTTTCTATCCATGGGACTGTACATTATACTGTAAGACATGAAGATTTGCTCATCTCATGGTTATGTAGAAATATGAAATGATAATTCTTAAAAGTATAATAAGGTAAAGGAATATAAATTATATCATTTGTGTCAAACAATTTGTTCATTTAAAATAAAATACAATACAATTTCAGTTCTGTTTACAGAATTGGTAATCAGTCTAATATCCTAACTTTTCGTTCATGAGTGTCTGCAGGACTGATAGGAGAGGTGGAGGTGTAGCTGCTCTATTTAAATATGTCTATCAATGCAAGCAAGTGTCATTTGGTCAGTACTTGTCTTGTGAATATCTAGGGATTGTGCTGAAAGGTGCTTCACACATTCTGTTTATTATTATTTACAGGCCTCCAAAATACTCTGTGTTTAACAGTTTAGAAGCATATGTCTTAGAAGTGGTGAATGCTTCACTTCTTTCTGGGACTCCCTGAAAACTGCAGTTGTTAAGTCTCTCCTGAAAAAGAGCGATCTTGATAACACAATTTTGAGCAATTATAGACCAATATCTAACCTTCCTTTTATAGGCAAAATTATAGAAAAGGTCGTTTTTAATCAGCTGAACAAAAACTTTTAAATTCAAAAGGATACCTGGACAATTTTCAATCTGGTTTACAACGGCATCACAGCATAGAGACAGCACTCATTAAGATAACAAATGATATTCGCTCAAATTCTGACTCTGGCAAAATATCACTGCTGGTATTGCTAGATCTCTGTGCTGCGTTTGACACTATCGATCATAACATACTACTAGAGAGACTGGAAAACTGGGTTGGGCTTTCTGGGATGGTACTCAAATGGTTCAGGCCATACTTAGAAGGGAGAGGTTATTATGTGAGTATAGGAGAGCATAAGTCTAAGTGGACGTCCATGACATGCAGAGTCCCACAAGGCACAATTCTTGCACTGCTCTTGTTTAGCCTGTATATGCTCCCACTAAGTCAAACAATGAGAAAGAACCAAATTGCCTATCACAGCTATGCTGATGATACCCAGATTTACCTAGCCTTATCTCCAAATGATTACAGCCCCATTGACTCCCTCTGCCAATGTATTGATGAAATAAATAGTTGGGTGTGCCATAACTTTCTTCAGTTAAACAAGGAAAAAACTGAAGTCATTGCATTTGGAAACAAAGATGACATTTTCAAGGTGAATGCATGACTCTAGGGGTCAAACAACTAAAAATCAAGTCAGGAATCTTGGTGTGATTCTGAAAAAGAAAGTGAAAGTGATGTGACATTCAGCCAAGTATGGTGACCTATACTCAGAATTCTTGCTCTGCATTTAACCCATCCGAAGTGCACACACACAGAGCAGTGAACACACACACACACACTGTGAACACACACCCGGAGCAGTGGGCAGCCATTTATGCTGCGGCGCCCGGGAGCAGTTGGGGGTTCAGTGCCTTGCTCAAGGGCACCTAAGTCATGGTATTGAAGGTGGAGACAGAACTGTACATGCACTCCCCCCACCTACAGTTCCTGCCGGCCCGAGATTCGAACTCACAACCTTTTGATTGCAAGTCCGACTCTCTAACCATTAGGCCATGACTTCCCTAAAGAGGAGACAGAGGAGGAGTCTGTCTGGAAAGAGGAGTCTGTCTGGAGACAGACCTTAGTTTCAGCAGTCATTTCAAAGCAACTAAATCAGCATACTATCATCTAAAAACATTGCAAGAATTAGAGGTTTTGTTTCCAGTCAAGACTTGGAGAAACTTGTTCATGCCTTTATCACCAGCAGGGTGGACTATTGTAATGGTCTCCTCACCGGCCTTCACAAGAAGACTGAAGCTGCAGCTCATCCAGAACGCTGCTGCCAGAATTCTGACTAGAACCAGAAAATCTGAGCATATCACACCAGTACTCAGGTCCTTACACTGGCTTCCAGTTACATTTAGGATTGATTTTAAAGTACTTTTACTTGTTTATAAATCACTTAATGACCTAGGACAGGGGTCATCAACTATATTTGTCAAAGGGCCAGAATTTTTCTCTGCAGACACTGTAAGGGCCAGATACTCGTAATATAAAATACAATTCTAATTGTATCCTAATATGTTATTATTTGATATACTAATTCTAATTCCAAATTTATGTTATTTTTTTACATATTACCTGTACTGCAGCGAGCCACCAGGGGGCGATAGCGATATTTTAGGCTTCATATTTGTGAGGCTGTCAAGCTGTCCATCACTGTCACATGCAGGTCGAAGTTTGTGGAGAACACTAGAAGAAAGGCCTTCTGAATATATTTAAATGAAAAAATGGCACTCTCAAAGAGCCTTAAGCGAAAAGTTGATTCAGAGAACCGTAGTTTTAATGAAGAATGGACTGATAAGTACGTATTCATAGTGCCTACTGTTAGAAATGCTGTACCTGTGTGCCTCATTTGCTTTTGTTCTCGTTAGATTTAAAGATAAATAAATAAATATGGAACGGACCCGAATATTCGTTCGTTGGGTTGGTATTCGATTTGAAAATTTGACATTCGAATATTATTATTATTTTATTTTATTTTTTTTCACATCTGGGATCCCCCGCGAAACGGTTCTCATTCTCCCTTGAATAAGGCCGGCGACACACTGGCTGTGTGAGCGTCTCAGCTGCGTGGCGTGTCCGTTTTTTATTTCGGCTCCCATTCAACAGGTTGGAGTTTACACACTGAGACACGCGTCTCAGGCGCGCTCGAGCCACGCGGAAAACGCGTGCATGCAAGAAATAGAACCGACGCGTGTTCCAGCAACGGGAGTGTTCTCTGGCTAGAGTGCAGAACAGTGGAGTTTGTATGGACCGAAGTGCATGTCTGAGCTTGTGTTTTGTTGCTTTGACATTGTGGAAAATAGAATAATAGAAACAAAATGTATTAGCATTTTTACCCGTTATTATTAATCTAAATTAATCTTGTTTTTAATTTAACTTAATTTCGTTTTTTTCTTTATTTAAATTTTGTTTTTTCTTTATTTAAATTTTGTTTTTTCTTTATTTAAATTTCGTTTTTTCTTTAATTTAAATTTCGTTTTTTCTAATTTAAATTTCGTTTTTTCTTTAATTTCAATTTCGTTTTTTCTTTAATTTCAATTTCGTTTTTTCTTTATTTAAATTTTGTTTTTCTTTATTTAAATTTCGTTTTTCTTTATTTAAATTTCGTTTTTTTCTTTATTTAAATTTCGTTTTTTCTTTAATTTAAATTTCGTTTTTTCTTTATTTAAATTTCGTTTTTCTTTATTTAAATTTCGTTTTTTCTTTATTTAAATTTCATTTTTTCATTATTTAAATTTCCTTTTTCTTTATTTAAATCTACCCTTACTGTGCCAATTTGTTAGTCAGAAAAATATAAGACTACCTTAAAATTATTGCTTAATTTAATAGACCTGTTTGTGTACGTTTTATATCACTAGTGCAGTGTCCGTTCTTGGAGCATAAGCCCTGCCCGCGTGAGGTGCGCCGCTTCTCGCTCGCGATGTTCTGATTGTAGTTTACTAAAAGTTAATTAATTCTGAATGGGTCGCGTCTTGCGTGTCCATCTATATTGCACCAAATGCGACACTGCACTCCCTTGTGAAGCCGATTGGATGAACGGTTCTCGAAATAAAAAAAATGCAAACGGACATACAGGCACAGATTCCTGCCTTTATTAGAGAGAAAAATATGTTAATTACTACCGAAGCTTCGAAGCTCAAAAAATGGTATTTGGACCAGCACTAAACTTTTTCCTCTTACAAGGCTATTCCTGAATTCAGTATTATTCTGGGGCCGGATGGAAATCTCTGGCGGGCCGGATGTGGCCCGCGGGCCGCCAGTTGATGTTGCATGACCTAGGACCAAAATATATTGCAGATATATTCACTGAATATAAACCTAACAGACCACTCAGATCACTAGGATCAAGTCAGTTAGAAATACCAAGGGTTCACACAAAACAAGGGGAGTCCGCCTTTAGTTACTTAGCCGCTCGCAGTTGGAATCAGCTTCCAAAATACATCAGATGTGCTAAAACACTAGCCACTTTAAACAATTTAAAAATGTAAAAAATCTAGACTCAAAACTCATCTGTTTAGCTGTGCATTTATTGAATGAGCACTGTGCGATGTCCGAACTAATTGCACTGTTTTCACTGTATTTTGTCAAACAATTAAAAACATTTTTTAATATAATTTTCAAAGTTTTTAAATTGCTTGTTTTATTTTAATAATTCTTTTTCTTTATGATTATTTTACTTTCTTTTATGTAAAGCACTTTGAATTACCATTGTGTACGAAATGTGCTATATAAATAAACTTGCCTTGCCTTGCCTAATATGCTTTGACTTTATCTATTATTATTAATCAAATGGTCATGTGACACTGAAAACTGGAGTAATGGCTGTTGAAAATTCGGCTTTGCATCAGAGGATAAATCGCATTTTAAAATATATGAAAATAAAAAAAAGTAATTCGGTACAGTTTTACAGTATTTCTATTGTATTTCTTATCAAATAAATGCAGCCTTGGTGAGCATAAGAGACTTTTAAAACATAAAACTTGCCGATCCCAAATTTTGAATGGTAGTGTATATGATTAATATAGTCTCACTAGACATAATTAATGCAGAGCCAACAGCAGTGCACTGCATTGTAATAAGATTTTATCTTCTGGCACCCTTGTCTGTGCCAGGGGGCCTTGCCACAGCTTCCCCTATCTCTACCCTGCTCCCTTTCCCGTAGGGATGGACCTGATTATAATGGCTCTGGTCACATCACAATTAATGCACTGGGGTAAACCAAACCTGCTACCTAATGAAACATGTCTTCTATTGTGCCTGCCATAGATTTAGTAAGGGGATTTTTTGAGTAAAAATCATTTTCTATATTTTTCAGGTCATGCATTCAAGAGAGACAGACTACCTTTTTTTCTGAGAGTGGGAGGTGTGTTTACAGTGAAAGCTAGGTGGGCAGACTCAGAGTGCTGATGGGGAAATTACTTTAGGCAGCAGTTTGCGAACATTGGCTGGTGGTTGGTGATAGGTTCTGTGTAGTTGTTCAGCATCATTATGGAACAACATTCTGACACTGCAAGCCCGCACCAACACCACCAGCAGCAAACCACAATGGAAAACTCTCAGTGATGCATTTTCACTGGAGCTTACAGCTGATAGAGAGGACAGTGAGCAAGCATGTTGACGACAGTAAAATGGGCATAGAGGGATTACACTGAAGAGAGTTTGATATCTAAAGGTGCTTCTATTGTCTGTGTGTTCAATCTGGGGTTGTTGAGATAAGGGGAAATAATTTGGTTGCAGCTGTTCTTTTATTGTTGTTTTTCCAAAGGACTGCTTGCTCAGAGTAGCTCTGCAAACATTTTCCAAGATGGCAGCACATCTACACACAGCGGCTTCTCTCTCTCCCGGTGTTTTTGTGTTTTTTATTTCTTGTGAATCACAGTGTTTTTGTACGTCTTCATCGTGTTTTTTAAGCACACATACATTCGTGAGTTTCTGCTCGATGTCGGCAGAACCACATTTTTAGAGTTAAACTCCATGCATGCGGAAGAGCTGTGGGATCTCGGTCTGCTCCGGGCCTACGCCATCACCGACCACCACTGCTGCATCTCTCCCACAGCGGAGGTGCCACAAGTGGTGTGAGAGGAAGCAGAAGAGGGGAAAGCGAGGATGTTTCCGGGCTAGGCTAATGGCTAACCCACAAAAGCCAGATATCCTCACCATCATAATGGCTAACTGACACTCTTTAGATAATAAACTGGATTGCATCCAACTACTATGCTCAACTCAGACGACTGTAAGATACTGTTGAGTTTTTGTGTTCACGGAAACATGGCTCAGCAACAGTGTTCCGGACTGCTCTATTCAGCTCGATAAGCTGACATGCTATCGAGCGGACAGAGTTCTTGTTGAGGGAGATAAATCTCGCGGTGGCGGGCTTTGTGTTTACATCAGTGATGCATGGTTCCACAATGCTGTTGCGGTTTGCAAACATTGTGTAAGGGAAACAGGTCAATTTAGCTCAAAGGGAATCACTGTTTCACGGCTGATCACTGAGGCGCCCTGCGATTCACTGAACGAGCCGTTTAACATCAAATCTGCGCTGTATATTAATATCCAAAGTATAGTGAAAACACTATCAATTAGCACAGTAACAAGACCGGCAGTTTAAGACATTAACTTGTAAGCACAAAACAAGATACTTCTCTTTTCAATATGAATAAGGCTTTATTAGATAAATCTAAGACATATAAACTAATCTAGCACATAAACGCATGCACTCACACATTCACACAAGAAGATCGAAAGTTAGGGAAAGATGAGTTTAAGAGAATTGAAATGTGGAATCCCAAGTTTACAGCATTACGTGAAATTGCATAGACATGAACAACCATCAATCACTTAATTAACCCTCGCATTGAGTTCCTCAATGAGGTTAAAATTATATTAGATACACCAGTACAAATGTCTGAAGGTACATTGCTTGTGTAAAGGTGTTCCCTTTGTTGTCATTGAAAGGGGGTTTCCCGATGTCGCTGATTGGCCGGAAGTTCAGTAGTTGCTGAAGTGACGTCTTGGGAAGCCCGTGGTTGGGTGTCGGCTGACGATGCAGAGTTGTGTGGTCTGGTTGAAGTTGAACGGGCAGTCGAGGTCAGACTAGTTTACATTTACATGTGATGTCCGGCATTGCATCTCAATTACTTGCCCCAAATTTGACAATCTCTTCTCTGAATTGAAATTGTCAATAATTGTTCTAGTGGTGTTAATGTTGAAAGCTGTTTTGTGAAAGAGTTGTTTGGTTGGATATCTTGCTCGGGACTTGAGGCACAGAATGTTGACTTCCTGTTGCCTTTCTGGAGGAGTGAAACTGCCGTCAAGACAAAGGCTATCAGCAGTTAGAGGTTACATGGACGATATCACCACCATACACCGGACAGCAGCATGCACAACAAGGCTGCTGAAGAGGATCGACGAGCTTGTGGGCTGGGCGAGGATGAAGATCAAACCCTCCAAGTCACGCAGTTTGTCGATCAAGAAAGGAGTCAGAAATGACAACACCATCTTTGTCGCAGGCGGTGAGAATATCCCGTTGCTGAAAGATCAACCTGTCCGTAGCCTGGGTCGTACCTACACAGCAGAGCTCTCAGACAGGCAGATGGGGGAGATGGTGAGGAAGCAGCTCGCAGATGGCCTGGCCAAGATCAACCAAAGCCAACTCCCCGGAAAGTACAAAGTTTGGTGTTACCAGGCCATACTGTACCAAAGGGTGATGTGGCCACTGAAGATGAGCGAAATCCCCTCATCAGTGGTAAACAAGATGGACGGGCTGGCAAACTCGTTCTTCAGGAAGTGGCTGGGACTACCAAGATGCTTCTCGGAGGTAGGCCTCTTCGGGAGGAACATGCTACAACTACCACTGCGATCCATCAGCGTGGGATACAAGCAAGAGAAGGCTCGGCTGGTGTTGGAGCTGAGGGAAACCACCGACCAGCTGGTGAGAGTAGCGGGCACCCAGATAAGAACGGGAAGAAAGTGGAAAGCCCAAGAAGAGGTCGACATGGCAATCGGCAGGCTGAAGCACCGCGAGGTGGTCGGCAGAGTCCAGGAGGGTCGAGCAGGCCTTGGGAGGGGCGATATTCCCTTGTTCTGGTCAAAGGCTTCCAAAGAAGACCGGAAAGCCATGGTGGTGGCGGAAGTGGCAAGAACTGAGCACGAACGCCTTATCGTCAAAGCGGTGTCCCAGGGCCAGCAAGGACGTTGGACGTCATGGGAAGGTCTCACAGACAGGTCCATATCATGGTCTGACCTATGGAAGATCCCCCAAGCTAGGCTCAGCTTCCTGATCAGAGCAACCTATGACACCTTGCCTTGTCCCCGAAACCTCCACCAATGGTTTGGTGCCGAAGAGACCTGTTCCCTTTGTAACTCCAGCAACACAAGTCTCCAGCACATGCTGTCGGGCTGCATGACGGCATTGTCCCAAGGCCGCTATAGGTGGCGACATGACCAAGTACTGAAGAAGCTGGCAGAGGTGTCAGAGTCATGCAGAAAGGAGGCAAACAGTAGACCTTCCGCTCGAGGACGACATTCCATCCAGTTCTAGACGGCTGGAGAGAGTGTCAGACCCTCCCACCAGAGAGATACAGCAAGGCTCCTCTCACCGGGAAGCGAGTGGACCATGAGGGTCAACTTGGGAAAGCAGCTCCAGTTCCCCAGGGAGATAGTGGAAACATCCCTGCGGCCGGACCTCGTCATGTGGTCAGAGCCAAGTACTCTGATCTGGCGGCAGAGTGCAGGGAGGCGGGCTGGAAAGGCGTTATCTGCCCTGTGGAAGTGGGGTGTAGGGGCTTTGTAGGTTCCTCAACCGCTCGCCTACTCCGCAACATGGGATGCACAGGAGCGAGGCATCTGAAAGCCATGAAAGAGCTGGCAGAGGAGGCAGAGAAAGGCAGCTTCTGGCTGTGGCTAAGGCGGAAGGAGAAGGGTTGGGGGGCAAACACCTAGGGCATCAGCAGGGGGCTCCGCCACCACGAGACGTACTGGGGTTAAAGGAGCGAAACGTCGATGAGTGGTGGTCCCCAGCTGACGACCCGCTCAGGCTCACAGAAGTGTTCAGTGAGGTGTCACGGCACACCAGTACAAAAGGCACCGGAGGAGGTGCGTCGGGCAGTGATGTCCAGCAGGATAACCAACACCTGTATCTTGATATGTCTGAGGAATTCGGCTTGTGTTTTAACCACAGTCCTGATCGACTCTTTAATTCGGGTCAGATCCGCTACAATTGCTCACCCCTGGCGGAGTTTGATTATTAAGTGCCGGCCGTATCTACCGAGGGAATACACAGCCATGCTGCTTGTTGCTGTATAAATCCCTCCCAGCTCCAACAACAGCAACAGCCCACTCAGACATTTTCAACATCTCACTAAGTCAGGCTGTTGTTCCCACATGCTTCAAAGATACCACCATCATTCCAGTACCGAAGAAGCCGTCTCCATCCTGCTTCAATGACTACTGTCCAGTTGCACTTACTCCTATTCTCGTGAAGTGCTTTGAACCATTTGAATGATGACGCCATCGTCACTGCCGTCCACTCAGCACTCACACATTTAGAGAAAAAAGACTCATACGTCAGAATTCTGTTCATAGACTTCAGTTCAGCTTTCAACACAATCATCCCTCAACAGCTCATTCACAAACTAGTCCAGCTGGGGCTCAACACTTCGCTGTGCAACTGGCTGTTGGACTTTCTAACTGGAAGACCTCAGGCAGTACAGGTCGGCAGCAACACATCCAGCACCATCACACTGAACACTGGGGCCCCCCAAGGATGTGTGCTGAGCCCCCTCCTCTTCACTCTGCTGAAACACGACTGCACACCGTCATACAACTCCAACCTCTTCATTAAGTTTGTGGATGACACAACTGTAGTGGGTCTCATTAGCAACAGAGATGAGACAAACTACAGGAGTGAGGTGAGCCACCTGGCTGGGAGGTGCAGTGACAACAATCTCTCTCCGAATGTGGAATCCCACTCACCCGTCACACAGATTCCTCAGTCTGTTGTTATCACGGAGGAGACATGCCAGGACCAGCAGACTGAAGAGCAGCTTCATTCATCAGGCTGTCAGGAAGCTGAACTCCCTCCCGACCTTGCCTCCCCTCCTCTCTTTTGCCCCAGTCACCACTGAACTCTGAACCCCTACCCCTCTTTTTGCCCCCCCCCCAGCTCCCACATCCCCAGGTCCTTCAACCCCCCACCCCCTCCCATTAACAAATTCTGGCCTGCACCAGTCACTTTGTGCATCATTGGTCTGCTCACTAACTCATACAACTACCTCTTCAGTCAGTTTAGATAAAGAACTGCTCTCTGAGCTTTTTGTCACTTTAAATCAGTCTGAATAAGCTCTTTTGCACTACAATAATTGTATCTGCACTGTTTACTTCACTTCACTGGTTTGCACTCTATCTGCCATGTGCCTTGTGCTGCTTTATTTAACTGTATTGTTTTTTTTAAATTAACATGCCCCTTCTTTGTATAGTTCAATTTAATATTTAATCTATATCTATCTGTATTTTTATGCTCTACTTTTAGTGCCATCTCTATGCACGAAGGGTCTGAGAGTAACGCAATTTCAATTTTCTGTATGTATGTGCTGTACATGTGGAATAAAATAAAGCAGACTTGACTTGAAAAGTAGCTAGGATCTCTGAGCAGTAGTAGCATAGATATTTTAAAGGGATAGTTGCCAATGCTCTCTAATATATCGCCATTTGCTGTCAAAAACAGTATTGGTTGACCACTTGTTATAGATATCAGCTCCCAGAAACAACAGCGCTGTTGCAATACTTACCACTACAGGTATGGCCTGTCGGAGATGAGAGTCTCTCATCAGCAACCACTCACAAACGTCGAAAATGAGACTTGCCATTCAGCATCATATCTTCAGTATGTAGGACCTTTTTCATGTTCAACACGTAATCATCTTCATTAAAAGTGGTGAACCATACATTTTCACTCTCCTAACTGTTTGGGCTTTTGTTCTTGAAATCAGCTGACGATAAATAAAATGCAGCACATATCTGTTGTTTTCAGTGACATGAACTTTGATGAATTTACATATAGTGCGGGAACTAAAATGGAACAGTTTTAACAAATCGGATAGCTATCTGAATCTAAGAATGGAGCTTAACTAGCTCAAAACAGTGGAAATGATAGTGGACTTCAGGAGAAACCCCCTGCTCTCCCTCCACTCACCATCATGAACAGCACTGACTGCAGTGGAGTCATTCAGGTTCGTGGGAGCCCAGCAGAGGTTGTACTTCCTTCACCAGCTGAGGAAGTTCAACTTGCCACAGGAGCTGCTGAAACAGTTCTACTCCACCATCATTGAATCCACCCTCTGCACTTCAGTAACTGTCTGGTTCAGCTCAGCTTCTAAATCTCACATACACAGAACTGTAAAGGTACGTCAACCCGTCAAAATAAAAGTCCGGTTTATTTTACAGACATGTATTTGCCAGATATGTATTACTATTGTTCAGCAGAATGTTCATAGCCTACTACTAAAAAAAAAAATCAAACATTATTTTTTTTAGGTTTAATCACACAACATTTCTTCCATGTTTTATTTTTTAATAGTAAATCCCCTTTGTTTACCAAAAAGTTAAGCTTGCTTAATTTTCAATATTTAAAAGATAAATTAAATTCATTTTTATGTGTTTAATGTTTAATGTGCATCTCAGAAAATGCTTTATTTAAAACCCCAACTGAATGGCACTTAAATGCACTTAATTCATCTGTCAACTTAATTGTCATTGTTCACAGTACAAGTACAGACAGAGAAACAATGGGTAAAAATTAAATGTTTATTTTTGATGTATGCATTGCATTCTATGCATTTAAAAAATAAAAAATAAAACATTCTAAAAAGGGAAACTTAGTTGTTCATTTTAAGAGACCCAGGAGTCTTATTTTCTCTTGCATAATTAATATTGCACTTTAATTAAGCAAATACACATTTCATCCGATTACTCGATTAATTGATGGAATGTTACGATTTTACGAATTTTAAGATTACTAAAATATTCGATAGCTACAGCCCTAATCCTAATATATTTTAATATAAATGTAATATTATTTTTTTCACCCATGTAACATTGTATTCTAATGGCATTTTTTAGACACCAGTGATATTTTTAGATACCAGTGAAATTTCACAATTCTCTATTCCAATTCCAGTACCACAGCAAAAAAACTGCTAGCCTAACTAAGGTCCAAACACTATTAAAAACAAGTAAACATTCAGTAATAAAAGCAGAAAGAAATATCAAGCAATAATAAGCAGAATACCATCAGATTGAATTGAGTTCTTCATTTCCACAAAATCACTTTAATTCTCGATAAACTTTCGTGATGACAATTGTCAACTTTCCTAGGCCATCGGGCAGTCGAGACAACTTGTTGAGACAACAAGGATAATAATAAAGCAATGAGTTCAATACCATGAGATAAGAGGGTTACTTTGAAATGCAAGTATCCTTCTGGAGGAACATTTTTTTTTTCAGGTGAACAATCACTTTTAATGGTCAACTTTCCTGGGCCATCGGGCAGTCCTGTGTTGTTGAGACAACAAGGATAATAATACAGCAATGAGTTCAATACCATGAGATAAGAGGGGTTACTTTGAAATGCAAGTATCCTTCTGGAGGAACATTTTTCTTTTTTCAGGTGAACAATCACTTTTAATGGTCATAGAATAGAGATCGGATGTACTATCATTGGCCGGTTTCACTTTGAGAGGCTTTTAGTTTAATTATTAATGTCAGGAACCTTGAAATGCTGGTCAAGGTCAATTTGGAGTTCAGTGGTTTGGTCATTGGAGTCTCAGTCTCGGCTGAATTGAAAGGCCTATTTTTGTATTTATACTGACAGATCAAGAGGTACTGATTTCCACACCTGCTCCTTAGAGCAAGGAGAAAGAGGGTAGTTCAGTGGGTACTCATACATCATTATGCCATCAAACAGGGTTGTCCAGTAAGCCTGTGAGATTAAGCTTGCTGTGTTGTCATGTCCAGAGCTGTGCCAGAAATCTCTGTGGTTCCTACTGACCCTTTGACATCAACTGTATTTTCTCTCTCTCTGTCTCTCTCTCTCTTTTTTTGTGGCCTCTACAGTATGATGTTATACTTATTTCTTACTTTTTCCTATGAGGGCTTATTGTTAGTTTTTAACTGTATCTGCTTGTGTCTGAATGAATCCCGATCCACAACTTCTCCCTGAACCCCAGTGTTTATCTACAGTAGTTTCTAAAGAGCTCCCATGGGGGATCTTTTGTGTCTGCTTAACAGATGTTTAACCCTTGGAATGACTTCTGTCATATCAGAGTGAGCAAAGTGCTGTCAGCGGGAGATGGGGAGCATTTGGAAAATGTGATGATTATAGAGACCTAGAGCTCACAACGACCTCCCACAAGTCATTTGCAGCAGGTGAGCTGACTGTAGCAGGGCAGCACGCTGACAGATGGGTCGCTGAACCTCTGGAGAACATGTGGGACTGTTTAATTTGGACTCTCCAGCTCACAGGCTACAAAACAGCCAAGTTTCATAGACCCCGACGCTGCAGCTGTGGTACAGAGATGCTAGGGAGCTTGCCAGTGATCTGGTGCAAGAGCAAAAACGAGAACTGTCTTTGTGGTCTCTTGAGGTTCAAGTATGTAGGTGTCATTTAAAAAAAGAAGCTTTCAGTCCTCATTATCCGTGATCTTTTTTGTTTTCTGGTGCCAGTAAGCAGTTGGTTATTATTGTGTGTAAAATTCAGCAAGGCAATGATGAAATCTTATGACAATGCTTACCTTTTTATCATAATCAGTATATTTATTTTTTTCAGTATTTAATATGATGTAAATTTACTTGAATCACTATTGTAGAATTATTTTTCATAATCCAATGGTAAATTGTTTTCCTTCTGTTTTTTAAGCAATAAACCTCATATTAAATACAAGAAAATATTTTATCAAATTTACATCAAATTTGCCTTGATCTCTTCTTTGTACCATTAAAATATCCTACGAGTTTCATATTTTATGAACAAAGCATTTATAAACAAAGCATTTATCTGATCAAGCATCAGGATCCCAGCATCAGGAGCAAGTGGATTGTTTATTTTAATGACAATCCCGGATCATGTCGGAAGATTATATGTTCGTATGGAGCATTTTGTTTTGTAAACAATGCACAGTGTAATAGAGACTGACAGAGGATCTGACAGCAACTGCATCGCAAACCATAAGTTAATGGTTTCATAATGCTCTGTCTGTAAATAACGGTTTTTATATGGATAACGTTTTCAAAACTCTAACATGCAGTAGCATCGTTAATGTTTCCTATGCAATGATGTTAACCAATTTGGCTGATTACTAACAAGCCTTAAGTGACCCACACATATATGTATTTATAATGTATTTGTTTGTTTTTTTCTCAAGGAGCATATTAAAGTACTATAAAAATCCATGTCATGACCACTTTAAAATTCCTTATACATTATTATTATTTTATTATGTAAATGTTATTGTAAAACAAGATAAAAAAAAGAAGTAGGTGTTTGTTTTTAATTTAATACACTTTAACATTAACCCTTAAAGACCTAGAACAGTTTTGGTGGTGCCTGACACACCTGTACTTTTCTTTGTTTTCTTTGTCAAAGTAAAGTAAAGAAAATGGAAAGATTATTATAGTCTGAGTATGAAGAATAAACACAAACCGTGCAGCATGTAGTAAAAACAATTGCATAAATGGTCTTCTGCAACAATACAAACCAATGATTCATAAACTACACAAAAGTAGTGAGAAATATTCAGAGTGCAACAGAAAAAATAGTGCGAATTATCTTTATGGGCTATATAAGAATTATTTACTTAATATACATAATATAAATGATCGATCCGCTGCCTGTAATCTGCGTCAGAATCGATTTTACTGGAACATCGCCTAGCAATGTGAAGACATAAATCCCAGTGCTTTATCAGACATGTACCGCTGTTTCATCCTTGTTTTTGGTTTGTTTTATGTAAAAGTATTCTGTCGAGTGTTTTGCTGTGAGTTTTCTTATGCAAATGTGTTATTTTGTGTTTGTTTTCATGCACGCACGACAGACTTTTAACTTTGCATTTGTTCATATTTGTATTTGTTTCATATTCACATTAATTTGATCCAAAAATACAGTAAGAAGATTAATATTGTATGAAATAACTACAATCTGATTTACATGTAGCTACTGTGTTTAGCCTCTGTATGGCACTTACAGTTTTGAAGTGGTCTAACTCTGTAATGGTTTACTTCCATCAATAAAACTCTTAATATCGAGCAATAAAGGCTGCTTAGCAACTTTTTTCACTCTTTATATTTACCATTTGCCTTTGTCCTTGATTAACTGAAAAGAAAGGAAAATAAATAGGCTAGTATTTTAACCTGTGGTCAGTAATAATAAAAATCATAATAATAATAACATATTATATAATAATATGAAATAATATATTATAGTAATAATAATAATATTAAAACAAACAATTAATATTATTTTTATTGTTGTTATCTCCTGAGTGCTTCCAGGTCACATGGACCGGATCTGCCACAGATTCTTCAGTGAATTTAGTGTGTTTATTCTGAACAGGTGAAAAGATTGTTTGTACTATCTCTCTGATGTATTCAGAAAACTTGTATAAAAAAACTAAATATTAATAATACTAGAAGAGATGAACCTTTTTATTATTATTATAATTTTAAGTATATTGAACAGCTTTTCGTAAGATGAAAGACTTTAATTGGAGTCTGTCCGTAACTTACACTTTGTTCAGACAGATCCATTACTTGAATGATAAAAGGAGTGCTAAATTAAACCTTTAAGCCTGGGACACCTCACAGATGAAAAATTTAGAATCAAATTAATAAGCAACCCCTGAATGGAATAACAAAATAGGTACAATCTTAAAGCATATAATCTCAGCTTTTAAATTAATGTAATTATTTTGGACCGCTCTTAACGAGCGCTGAGCAGTCCCTTTAAACATAAATCATATTTTTCAAACCACTGCCTTGATCAACAAACAATGGATATCAATTGAATGGTTACAGTCTGACCTTTACAATGCAGCCACTTTAGTTAAGCTTTCATGTGGTGATTTTGCACATAACTTCATGAAACATGCAGATATCATAGAAACTGGCATGTCATTATTTGCAGAAAATTCTCCCAATTCTCCCAATGTTCAGGTCTTAAGATATCTCTCATTAAGCTATAACACATAGAAAAGAGTTAGGACGTATAGCTTAGCAAAAAATAATCACATCGTCGATCACATCAAAAAAATTTGTTCATCGAGCTATAACACATAAAACCCAGTGGGCGCACTTCAGGTGAAACAGAATAAATAACTGTACTTTCACTTTGCGCTTTTATTTTTTACTTCACGAAACATGCATAGATATGCATATTTCAACTTTTATATAACCTTTTTTTATACTTAGTTATCATTTTAAAGCTTACAAATTCAGCATTTGAATGCATCCAACCATTTTGATCAACTCCTAACCAGTGCTGCCTAGTTCCTCTAAACCGGAGTGTACCGCCGGCGGGCGGCCCCTAGCAAAGACAAAAAATAGGATTCATATTTTTCTAAATGAATGCCTTTTATCAACACAAAATAGGTGTCATTTGAAAGCTTGCAGTCTGACTTTACAATACATGTGTTCACTTTGATAAACTACTAAGTAGTGCTGAGTTATTTGTGGATAAATAGAAAAATATTTTTTCATAATTTATGAAAAATGTTTTTTGTGCCATGTACTCTTAATATGTCAGAAACATCATACAGCTCAGATAGTCATGCGTTCTATGTCATTTAAAATGTCTCAAGTATAATTGTTATGGGCTTTGACTTAACTTGAGTGAAGAATTATTTCAAATTCAAAACAATTTCAAAACGATCAAGGGCTAAGAGAAAGGCTACTTTGGTTCCAAATGCTGTAACTTTTTATTACTGCGTGATATCACCACATAATTTAATTCGCATACAGCACATATGTTGGGGAACATCTCCAAAAAAATGAGATACTGATTGTCAAATAAGAATAATATGAAAAATGTCCCTTGACCACACAGTTTTTTCTTACATATTATCACCTATTTCTCAACATGACAATATTCAAATGCAAAGATTTTTCACACATAAAAAATTGAAAGATTCTCTCAAACGATACCTAACTTTTGACTTTCCTTGCTATGGTCTTGGAGTCATTTTTGTGTAGGGCACTCAATAACTTCAGGGATTCAAGAGCTAAACAACTTTTGGACACTTTGTTGTTATCACCACAAAATTTTAAACATATACACCTAACATGCTGGGGAATATCATCAAAAAAAAAAGAATGTTCAGACATCCTACCTTATTTCTGTCCTGAGATACTGAATGTCAAATAAGACAGATGAAAAATGTATCTTGAGCAGTGAGCACTCAAATGTTTCTTACATTTTTGTCAGCTACTTCTTCGCAAGAGAATGTCCAAATGAAAACAATAAAAATAAAGTGCAGAAAGTTTTCTATCAAACGATACCCACCTTATGACTCTCCTTGCTACAGTCTTGGAGTTATGAGTCATTATTTTTGTGTATGGCTCTCAGAAAAAACATCAACATCCGTGAGGCAAAAATAACCTCAGGGCTTAAAGAGTTAAAAATCACATATAACAATACTGACTGTCAGGGTATCAAAGATCATAAGAAAGACTAACCGAATGATGGAATAGGTACCTGCCAATCTATAGTAATGATCTGCTGATTATAAAATGCATAATGAAATCTGTGATCTCTGAACCAGTCTTACTTTTCGTAAGCAAATTTTGTTATTATAGGTCAGAAGAAGACGGCATATTGATTTTCTCCTGCTAAGGAATTAAACATATTGGAGCAAGTTAATGAAAGATTTTTCCCTAAAGCATAACACAGTTTCAGAAAAGCTTATAAAAACATGTTTATTATTTGGTTTATGCACTGTTAACCCATAATGTTGCTTGCTGTAATGTGCTTTTTTTAAAATCCTGCAGTGCACCATATCATGTAAAAATACACAATGGGCATAATTACCTCAAACCAAACCTGTGGTTTCTGTTTTTCCACATATATATATTCTACACATTTCTCACCTCATCAATAAAAGCTAAAGGTGATAGTGAAAATGAGTGGCTGTCCTGCTCTTTCTTCTGGCCCAGTAATGTCCCAGAGCAGCCGTGTTATGAGGCCTGCTCCTCTGGTTTCTCCTCAGGCTAATGATACAGAGGTTCTGGATCTGTGTGTGTGTGTGTTAGAGAGAGAGAGAGAGAGAGAGAGAGAGAGAGAAGTAGATTCTCACCTTGTCAGTGTAAATGGCACCTTATATATTGAGTGATGGAGATGCACTCACATTCATTACTCCGTCTCGCTCACAGCTATGGATTCTCCATTCTTGACTCAATACCTACAGGATGCTGGGCTGGCATAAAGAAATGGCATGGCTTATACTGTGAAGTTTTTTTAAAGGGGTATTTTATCCAAATATATATATGGTGCTGCTCATCCCTATGTCATATAATTTTAAAGAAAACTCAAACACACTACACTTTGCATCTGCGTATGCTTATTTATAATGCTCTTCTCATTCATTTATCATCATTTGATTCATTTTGAATATCCCTTGATTTGAATAACTGCTTATTTCAAATTAATCTTTTTCTTATAGGGATGCAAAGACTGTCAGCAATGTGGCTGTTTGTACTCTTGGCGGTGTCTCAGTCCTCTCTCATCAGGTTTTCTTAAGCAACCAATATATGTGAAAAGGTGTGTGTATGTGTGTCAGAGTAAGAGTGAAAGCGAGACAGGAAAGAGAGATAAAGACAGAGAGAAAAAGACAGAGCAGTTTTTTAGCTTAGACTAAAAGGTTTGGTAGATGTTTTCTGTGGAAAGGAAGAGCGATGTGTCGTTTGGTTGAGTTTGGCCCTGTCCCAGATGGCGCACTTGCACTTCCAGTCTTCAGGACTTGTAATGGTTGCCTCATACCCATGCGCATGAAGTTCTAAAGCCAATTAGTCATTTTAGGTTTCAGAAGGGTGCTCAGAAGGCTGCACACTTTTGCAGAGAACATACTGATACTGGTTTCACGGTAGATGGCTAAATCTGACTGTGGAGTAAACATTATCAATTATCTATTAATTGGTTTTAAGATGTTTTCTTTGTACAAATGGTTGTTGCTTGAATTTTTCTGTCAACATCCACTGGAAAGAATGAATAAAAATGACAGTACACAGTTGTTATGTGACATTAACATTGCAGTAAATGTAACGAATATCAGTTAAATGAAGCTGTACTCAAATATTTTTATTATTTATAGTTTAATTCAGACTAATTGTGCAACGATTACTGAAAAGTTAATATCTAGCTGCATTTAATAGTCATAATAAAAAATAAAAAAAATAAACTTTAGACTAGAGCTGGTAATTTAACACGTTAATTAGTTAATTATTAGGGATGCACCGGTTGACCAGCCATAAATCGGAACCGGCCGGTTTTTCTTAAAGTACGCGATCGTCAAATGGACGGTTTTTGGTCTTTTTTTCGGCCGATTTTTCCGGAAGTGCGCCCGCGTGCACATACTACATTGTAATCTTTCGCTATCATGTCATATGTGTGGAAATATTTCTAAATCTGTGCGCAGGACACAGGCAGCCGTTCAGCACTGGAAGTGCAGAGCTACATGTCTGAGGCACATATAGCAGGAAGCGAACAGCTGTTGTTGTACTGGTGCACAAATAAGAGCCCCTTTCCTGCATGCACTGAAGCTGCGCAAGCATATACTGTACCTGTGCAAGCCCTGCACACACGTAGACCGCGAAGAGATGTTCAGCTCAACTTCTCGCGTGTTGGATGAGAAACGAAATGGACTAAACTGTGACAAAAATGAAAAGTTTTTTTTTTTTTTTGTAAATTAGAACTTGCATACACGTTTGAAAAGCCTGAAGTAAACATCAGTTTTTTATAGGATGATTATTTTAATTTTACGAATTAATTTGATTTTAAAATCACCTGCTCTAGCAACCTAAAAAAAAGTGTTTCATTCAACCAATTCAAAAATTAGTGTAATGATTCACATCTATATTTTTTTACTTGAGACAATAGTTATTTATTTTTCATTGGCTCAAGTAAAAAAAATATAGATGTAAATAATTCTTTTTTTTAATTGGATGAATGAAACACTTTACATCTTCGTTTTATTCGCACCAACATTATTTGATTTTAACATTTTGGAATAATTTATTTATATAGCATACTTTTATTTAGTCTCACTGGTAAAGGTTATTGTTTTCAATAGCCAAAAGCCAGTTTGGCCTATTAAATACCAAATAAACATTTTGTTTATGCACACTTTCCTTCTTTCCTGTTTGTTGCTTAAAGAAAAAAAAAAAAACGGAAATCGGTATCGGAATCGGCCAGTTTGCTTGTAAAAAATCGGTATCGGAATTGGCCATGAAAAATCATGATCGTGCATCCCTATTAAATATGAAGAAAAAGAAATGAATTAATTATGAAGAAAAATAACACGTTAAAATTAACGCATTTTACGCACTTGCCTCACCCCAGACCTATGTGGATCAACTGCCATTTCATACAGTCGATTGATGACTAATATGAAGCAGAGTAACAACTTACTGCGTGATGGAGCCTAGAGAATGTCCCTAAAATTCGAGATATGGGGCAAAATACCGGTTTGAGATTGTGTCTCATATTTACATCACATAGTTAAGAAATATCACACGAGAAGTAGGCTAAGCGCAATATCACACTAGTGCAAATGTGTGCAAATGTACTCATACAACAGTTCATTAAGACATTAATATTGTGTTATTTTAGACACAATGTTGTCTGTTTTGCTCAATTTTGCCAACCAGAACATAAAGACAAAGCAGAACTTTTCATATCAGCGCAACCCACAGCAGCATTTCATTTCTTAATCCACGTTTTGAACGAATTTGGTGAACCATTTGGCGCGTTGAACCATTGGCATATGTGTTGGCTTTGAAGTAGTGCTGCACAGACAGATCGGTGTATAACATCAAAGTACCGTGAGAGCAATTCAAAAGCACAAGGAGTTATCTGCTCTCTGAGCTCTTGCGGAACTTTGATGTCACACACCGATCGGTCTGATGGTGATGATCCGCTTCAAGTTGAACAAACCTAATGATTCAGTGAATCATTCATAGGGATGGGAACCGAGAACCGATTCTTATTCAGAACCGGTTTTGTTCTTTGAAAAGAACCGGAGCCATGAGCAATTTCTAAGTTTCGGTTCCGAAAACGGTTCTGGTGCAACATGTGACCAAGCGCTGTGAGCAGCCTTGCGCCGGTGTTCTGAGTATTCAGCGTTTCCCGTAAAGGATGTCACGAACCAAATAACAGACATTCCTCCCTGCCTCTCACTCGTTGCGCTGTCGCGTCTTTAATTGCCGAACACCATTGTTTCCCACGACTGTATGTGCACTCGCGCCTTTGATAACTGTGCACATCGATTTGTCTGACTGTACATCTAACAGCAGCGCGCTGCACCTGCCGCAACTAAATTGCATTATATTTGTCCCATATTGTCATTAATATACATACTGGCTTTAACTTGGACCACTAAATAAATAGACTGCTATTGTTATGCAAGTATGAGGGTTAGATTATTTAATGTACAGGTCATTTCAAGAGTGATAAACAAAGTGATAGAAAATATTTATTTTAATGCATTTTAAATGTTTAAAAATGCGGAAACTGCATTTTTTTTGTAAAATAGTGACTTTATGGAGAGTGTGTATACATGTTTATAAGTTTAACCATTTATATTTCATTAATTAAGGGAAATTAACTAGTGTCTCAGCCCTCAAGGGACTATTTGGCCAGCAAGCTAATTCCTGCTTGAAAAGCAAAACGCTATTGATAGTGTAAAAAGCATCAACTTTGAGACATTTGCTGATTGATGGACTAGCATTACTCAACATTACTTACATTACCTTAAAGCAACGCTACATTCAGTGAAGGTTAAATAGTAAAAAAAAACATAATAATAGTTCATTAAAATGGAAACAGTAGCCGAACCGGAAAATTTCTAAAAATACCCAACCCTACTTATGAAGATCTGTACACTGTAATATATATTGCATTTTGACATTGCCCACCTTTAAATTAAGTTGACCAGTAGATAATAAACAGTATTAAGCATTGAGTAGATGAGTATTGTGCATTTTTCCTTACCACTATTTCTTAATAATTGTTTAATGATTTTAATGGAACTGGAATCAGAACCGGAACCGTTAGGTGGAACCGGAACCGGAAAATTTCTAACGATTTCCAACCCTAACCATTCATAAAGAAACATTTACTTCACTCCTGAATGAATCAGCCATTTGAACGAATCAAATGAATGAATAAATGACTCGATTACTTCATCATTAAGACATTTACTACCACCTACTGGCAGTTTTAGTTTATTATTTAGACTATTTCATTAAAGAAATAATTTCATATTTTCATAGTAATAACGGTAAAATTAGGAAAATAAATTATTAAATGTATAGTTCACCCAACCAAAAATGACAATTCTGTCATCATTTACTCATATGTTCCAAAATAGTAGGCTATATGTAATCAGTTTTATCAAACAAAATATTTCTCGCTGAACCTACTTTTTGTAATGTCTGGTTGATGCTTTATACAACAATGACTTTATCTTTTGTGAATGATTTCTACAAATTAGATGTGCGATTAATTTGATTAATTAATCACCACATTATGTAATTAATTTGATTAAAAAAATGTATCGTTTACCAGCCCTACTTTAAACATAATAATATACAAAAACAATATACTGGTATATACTGGTATATATATATTTAAAAAACGGATAGCCTGAATGCACTAAGTCGCTTTGGATAAAAGCGTCTGCTAAATGCATAAATGTAAATGTGAAATTGTGGGTTAATATGTTTATTAAATATATTAAATTAATAGATTATTTGTGGTAGCAGATGTGTGGATGCCCTGAATTGTTGCAACACCTTCATCCCAGAACAATAATCTGACTCTTATTGTCTTGTCTGGTTTTCTATCATCTTGAAAAAGCTCACATCAAGACTCATCCAACCTGTTGGTAATAATAAAATATATATTGTTATTATCTGTTCTATTATAATAATAATAATTATTATTATTATTTAGTTGTTGTTGTAGAAATTCAATCCAAATATATGTTGATGGCAGTTTTTCTTTCAATAATCCACATATTACTCCATGTGTCATGGGAAACCCCAGTGTGTTTAATGTATCTGAGATGGGGTGACCCTTAGGCAGCTACTTATTATCCCCTTTTAAACGCACTTAAATCACATGCTCTGCCTATAATTGCATGGAATGCTACATTAAACTGATGTCATGACTTTTATAGTGCTCATAGCAGGATAATGGAAAGGCTGGGGTGTAAATCCGTTACGGGCTAGCTATCTCTATTTTGGCATACAAGCGTGTTTTTCTGTGTTTCCAGTGCTGAAGAGCACATTTAAAGAAGTCAGGATTTTCTTTGAGTGGAACATCTTAGACAAAAGTGAGATGAGAGCAGGAGATAATGGTATGTTGTTTATGGGAACTGTGCTGACCACAGATTAGTTTTTTTTCTCTCCTGTTTACTATGAAAGCTTCAAATTCATAGAGTTTAGGATTAACTAATATCCCCCAGGACTGGTCAGAGAGAAATGAAGAGAAAAGAAATGGAGCTTTTTTTTGCATTTTTATTTTTGCTTTTTTGATTAATAATTTGTATCATTAAATGTACGATTTTTGTGCATGCAATACAAGTACAATGGCTTTAAAGCTTGCAACTTCATGAATTATGGATGAAGCTTTGAATTTTCCTTCTGTGTAAAATATGTTGTGTTCTCATCCTCTCTGGTTGTAGGTAATAAAACCTTGACCTTGTTGTCTTCAAATACAGTATTTCAAGAGATAACTTCAGTAATTAAAAGCCTGACGACTACAACACTATATCAGTTGAGGAGTTAGTTTATTTATCTACTCTGTAAAAATGGGAAGGAACTGGCATGTACACCATAAGATGTTTAATGACGACTGTGTTTAAACTCTTGGTCAGCAGTTCAGGTTTGTATTCCCTCCCACTTCTATTCTGAAGGTAGATTTACATTTATTAATTTAGCTGATGCTTTTATCCAAAGCGACTTACAATTGCTATATATGTCAGAGGTCACACACCTCTGGAGCAACTAGGGGTTAAGTGTCTTGCTCAGGGACACATTGGTGTGTCTCACAGTAGATTCGAACCCAGGTCTCTCACACCAAAGGCATGTGTCTAATCCACTGCGCCAACACCTCCCCTATATTTTATTACAAAAGATAATTCTATTGTAATAAAAACATTTTTTACACAAAAGTGTTTAAAAGAATAAACCCTTACAAAAGATTCCAGTCTACAGTCATATTAAGGACCTTCTCTGGAGCAGGTCGCCACATGAGCGATGGCATTAAGATCACATGACCTGCCAGTACTAACAGCTGATAATGTTGCCAACTTTTCTTTACTGTGGCATCAGTAAATAAAAACTGTTGTTTGATGCTACTTTATAATTCCAAGACCACTGTCATATTTGTGCATGGTAAAAAATAAATAAATAAATAATAAAATTAAGAAAAATAAGAGCTGTTCCTTTCTGTTAGTGAGCATATACACCCTACAGTCACACCATATTAAAATCAATAGTTCCAGATGGCCTGGTATATTAAAGATTTTAAATAACTTAAATCATACTTGTTGGTGTAATGTATGAGGATCTCTTTTGTGCATTTATTATGATTTTGTTTATATGTTTAATCAGTGTTTTTATTTAGTGTAACTTTAATAACCTGAATTTAGTACTTTAATAGTTTCTTGTGTGCCTCAGTGAATCAGTCTTTCTAAATGAGCAGACGGCCATTGTCCTGCTCTGTTAGGACCACACACTATTAAAGTTCAAACTTCTCCGAAGTCATTGTCATTTCATACTCACTGTCTTGTTATACCACTGCCCTGTAGTTAAAATATCTGCTGTTTCCCTTCAGGCTGACAGTTTAGACTTTGTCTTTAGGTATAATGAGAGTGTTTCAGACTGAGTCAGGATGGTCAATTGTCCATCTGTCCATTTTTAAATGTCATTCATTGTGCCATAACAAAGTGAGGAGCATAGGCAGGCACTAAATGTTGTGTTTTCACCATGGTTTTAGGGTCTCTTTCCTTAACATCCTCTGACAGAAACAGAAAAGGACATCAAACCAAAATGCTTGTTATTTTGTTGTGTTCAAGCAATGTCACAATATATGGTACATATCTGGGTGATATAAAGTCAGTGATTGAGTCTATAGAATCTTGGGAATAAAATGTGGGTTTCTGTCACATGATATGCCTTCTGAAACGTGTCGATTTTATAAGGAGCATCGCTCTGAAAAAAGCGAGGTTTGCTGTGATTGGCCAGCTATCCAGTGCATTGTTATTGGCCGAATGCCTCAAGCGTGTGAGGGAAATGTTATGTCCCTTAACATATGCCATCTCCCAGGCAAGCAGCACGAGACTTAGTCCAGCTGCTCTGCTCGTGCACATTCTATCATCGGTTCTCATTTAGCAGTTCAATCAATGTACTGATAGGTGTAAATGAATAACTCAGGATATTGTTTTATTTTCACGTCAGAGGGAGTGTAAGTAATGTTTATAAACCGAATAACTTAAGTAATTTGTGGATTAGTGTGTACTGGAGACACGAACCATTTCAAACGATTCAGTTCGATTTGGTGAACTGGTTCGACCGGTTTACTAAGAAGATCTGGTTAAATAGAAAG
The DNA here is from genome assembly GCF_963082965.1 of Carassius carassius. Classification (NCBI taxonomy): domain Eukaryota; kingdom Metazoa; phylum Chordata; class Actinopteri; order Cypriniformes; family Cyprinidae; genus Carassius; species Carassius carassius. Next base: position 30,600,731 of record NC_081758.1, on the reverse strand, counting down.
ATTTGTTCGAGATCCAGACATCAGAAGAGACAAAACCAATAAAACCCATTACAAACGAGGCATTATTTGCATCCAATGGGGACATAATTACTGATTATAATGACTTATATTGTCTTTTTAAGCATTGCGTATCACGCTGCGTAAACATAAAACCATGTCTGCATTTGTGATCTGAAAAAACAACAAACAACAAACAACAAGCCTGCTCAAAACTTGCATTTGAATCATCATTTGCAAATTATTTAAATATAAATGATGTACTTACAGGCTATGAGTCAAAAGCACCACACTGTCCTTACAAACTTTGAACTGCCCAACTTTATAGAACAGTGTTTGTGCCACAGACGCATTGCAGGTTACTGGTTCAGGAAACAGTCCTCATCCTCCATAAAATGTGCTGCACACATCTGAATATTTGGGTTGAACTGTACTGGAGCAGTGTTGAAATTCAACTCAACTGATTTCTAGTCTTGTCCTCTTTTTGAAGGCCAAACAAAGTAGTTTCGCAACATGCAGCTACTCCATGACATGGCGCCGGCGGCAACAGCGAGAATAAAAGGTATGCCTTCTTTCTTTGTGTGAACATTTGGGCGGCGTTATGCAAATCTTCCCACATAGTGGCATAGACATGTGGGGGTGTGTTAGAACAAGCCGTTTTGGGGTGTGTGGATGAGTCTTAATTTTTTATAAAGAATATCTCTTTGGATTTGAGACTTTAGTCTTTGCAACTTTACAGATCTTCTTTATGCACCAAGAGCTTCACTTCAAAGTATTTGTGATGACATTCCAAAGAGAAAGGAAAAGTGAAATCACATCATTTTACCCCTTTAAGATACTTTTGATGAAATCCGAGAGCTTTAAAAATATTTTAATTTAGTTCTGAAGATGAAAAAAGGTCTTAAGGGTTTAGAATGACATGAGGGTGAGTAATTAAAAGTGCAATAGGAGTTCTTGAAAAATGCTAACATTAGCCTGATAGCACTGAAAGCGATTGTCCCACCCTCCCTGCAATTGCCGTCCAAAGCCATGACCACTGGACGCATTTATGCTCACAGACCAGAATACCAGAGACAACATTACTACAATAGGCTACATCAGCGGTTCCCAATTCCAGCCCATGTTCTGAAGTGAACTAAACCCCTGCTCAGGGAGTAGGGAGCAATGAACACGGTGTAGGGATCATATCGATCGGAACACAGTTCATTCACGTAACGTTAGCTCACTTTTAAGTTGGTCATCTGAATTGGGTGTGTTAACTAAGTGAGACTTGCAAAATATGTGCGCGATGACTGGAATTGGGAACCACTGGACTACATTATGTGTCATTCACCAGCGAGAAAACTTTAACCTGTTAACGTACACCTGGACGTGGGCATAATGAACTGTCCTTGTTTGCGCAGGTCAGTGTTTATGAATAGATTAAATAAAACGGGACAAAATTAATCTTGACAAACTATATATCATTATAAAGATCTAAGCCTCAAGCATCAACGACAGATTGCTTTTTCGCTCAGATTCGTTTTTCAATAGAAAACTTATAAAGAATGTATTTGCTAAATTTGTGTAAGCAGTACACATCAAAACATGAAGAATAAAAACGCAGTACATACCAGATTCGTCGTAACAACGAATCATAAACACATCCACAGCTGTAAATCCCAGTTTAGTTAGAAAGGTAAGGGTCCACTGAACGAAATCTCATGGAGCATGTTTAGTCCAACAAAGAAATAACATTGTAATATGGATTATAATTAAATTTTTTACAATTCAGTTCTTCAGGGACAGTATTGTTTATGTCTGTTATGGAATAACTCGCGCTCAGAAGACTGCGTCTTGGTAGTAAAAAACAGCATTGTTTTGTAGCATATAGTGTCACAAACAGAATGAGACGATCCACTAAAAAAAAGTGAAAGATTGGTGGAAGATTGTTTATTTGAATTCTGGCACTCTCTCTCAGCTGGTGACGCGCACTGTGACGCACCTGTCATCTGATGGATAACTGGCCATCAACACATGATAATTGACTATATGACCAGAATTCATTGTAAATACTGCATTTCTACAATCTCAGGATGTACTCAGGATGTACTGGCATATTCTTATTGTATTTTTCTAGTACTCAAATTACTTATATGATGTCTAAGTTTCTGTCTATTGTTTTATAATTGAAAAAATTATGCAGCTGTATGTTTAATGACTAAAATAGTTTGTAGAACCGTTCAATACATTTGGTAACTATTTTTTTTATATTTGGGGGACTAGACATAGTCTCAGAAAATTGGTTGCAGGAATCAAATTTTTCATGGTATTGCTTTAACATCATACACCCAACAGGAGCTTTTGGATATCGGTGAGGACTTTTGCAACAGTTTTATCACTAATTTTCAACTCATCCCTGAGTTTTCCAGAACACCCGAGGCTACGCACTCTACCCAGCCGGGCGGAAGTGCTCGCAGGCAGCGGGGAGACCGTAAACAAAGGCAGGGGAAGCGCGGAGGTCTAAGAGCTAAGCTAAAGCTAACACCGCTCCGGCTCTCTTTACCCAGCATTTTCCTCACTAATGTGCGGTCACTGGTGAACAAAATGGATGAGTTACGACTTCGCATCACCCACAGTAAGAGACTTTTGGACTGCAATTTCATGGTTTTCACAGAAAAATGGCAACACAGTGACATACCCAAAAATGATATTGAGCTAGCCGGACGCTACACGTTCCAGGCAGATAGAACGGCAGATGACTCGGGCAAGACAAGAGGTGGTGGATTGTGCATTTATGTCAACAAAGATAGGGAAGTCGTGGCCTAATGCTTAGAGAGTCGGACTTGGAATCGAAAGGTTATGAGTTCGAGTCTCAGGCCGGCAGGAATTGTAGGTGTGGGGAGTGCAAGTACAGTTCTCTCTCCACCTTCAATACCATGACTTAGGTGCCCTTGAGCAAGGCACCGAACCCCCAACTGCCCCCCGGGTGCTGCAGCATAAATGGCTGCCCACTGCTCCGGGTGTGTGTTCACAGTGTGTGTGTGTGTTCACTGCTCTGTGTGTGTGCACGTCGGATGGGTTAAATGCAGAGCACGAATTCTGAGTATGGGTCACCATACTCGGCTGAATGTCATGTCACTTTTCACTTTCAAAGCCTCTGAAAGCCCGCAACACTGCCTTCAGGTCAGATGATGCTCAGGCCTACAGTAAATCCAGGGCTAACCTGAAAAGGGGCATCAAAAAAGCCAAGTACTGCTACAAGCTGAAGGTAGAGGAACACTTTTCCGACTCTGATCCCTGATGCATGTGGCAGGGCATCCAGATCATCAGTGACTAAAAGTCAAGCAACTCCAACGGTCACGGACGTCTCCTTCCTTAACGTGCTAAATGACTTTTATGCTCGCTTCAGCATCGAGAGCAAGGAGACGGCCACCAAAATCACACCCTCAGCAGACCACCAACCCCTCAACAACTCACCTCCACAGATGTCCACACTGCATTGAGCCAGATCAACGCACGCAAGGCTGCTGGCCCAGATGGCATTCTTGGACGTATGCTTAGGGCATGTGCAGAGCAGCTTGCAGGGGTCTTCACAGACATTTTCAACCTATCCCTCACCCAAGCAACTGTGCCAACATGTTTTAAGTTCACATCCATTGTGCCAGTACCGAAACACTCCTCCCCAATGTGCCTGAATGACTATCGCCCCGTGGCACTCACACCCATCATTATGAAGTGCTTTGAGCGACTGGTCCTAGCACACCTCAAAGACTGCCTCCCACCCACACTGGACCCCCACCAATTTGCCTACCGTAGAAATAGGAGCACAGTGCTGCACTCTGCACTCACACACTTGGACAATAACAACACGTATGTTAGGATGTTGTTTGTTGACTTCAGTTCAGCATTTAACACCGTCATTCCCTCCAAGCTGACCATAACACTTGGAGACCTGGACATTAACACCTCCCTCTGCAACTGGATTAAGGACTTTCTGACCAACAGACCTCAGCATGTTAGGTTAGGCCACACCCACTCCACCACCATCACAGGGAAGAGGTACAGCACCTGGCCATGGTGCGCTGACAATAACCTGCTCCTTAACACTAGGGCTGTCACATTTAGTTTGAAAATCGATTGCACAATCGATCGGACCAACAAAAAAAAGTTTCGAAACTTTTTGGCGCGAATGATTTCAATGTTAATGAATCACTGTAAAGACGTGTTTACGCGCGTCTGGAGGTCTCGTGGCACGGTAGACGCGAATTCGCCTCATTCGCACATCTAGTTACAGGAGATTCTGAGCTATGAAAAGGACCATTGCAAGCTGACAGCGACTGGCTTTTGTGGTGGAAAATTGGCAGTAATACCCCCACCTGCGCAGCTGTACCTGAGTGTCTCTGGGACATCAGTGCGGTCGGAGCGCATCTTCTCAACAGCTGGACATACAGTGAATAAAAAATGCTCTGCTCTGGACCCCGAAGATGTTGATCGACTTTTTTCCTGTCCAATAAATTTGTAATGGCCATAGCCTTTTTGCGCATTTCATTATGCCTTCCTAGTGCCGCCTAGCCTAAGTGTTGGTTATTTTCAATAAAAAAAAACACACATGGCCTGTTCTCAAGTCCATTTAAAGTTTCATTTTTTTAACAGTTTTCTGAAATAAATTGAATCATTATTTAAAATAATCTTGGAGACTTTTGAATTGCCTAAATCATAAATGCAGCTGGGTTGAAGCCTGCAGTGATGTTTTTCTTTTGTTATGGCAGCCGTCCCCTCTGCATATATATTTTTTCGAGAATGTTGCACTCCTGTTGCTGTTTGTTATTCTGCACGAAACTTCATGCCAATAAATAAGAAATATTGCTCACTTGTGCGTTTCCAGCGCTCTCTTTACGTTCGTCCATTATTTGACGTTGAAAAAGGAAACGTCTTTTTTTTTAGACATGGAAAATCGATTTTACAATCGATTCAATGAACACTTATGTCTTAAAAATCGAAAAAGATTTTTTCACAAACGTGACAGCCCTACTTAACACCAGTAAGACAAAGGAGCTCATTGTGGACTTCAGGAAGAAGAAAGGAAGCATGCATGACCCCATTCACATTAACGGGATGGTTGTGGAATGTCTCCAGCTTCAAGTTCCTGGGAACCACCATCTCGGAGGAACTGTCCTGGACCACAAACACCTCCAGCCTGGTCAAGAAGGCTCACCAGTGCCTCTTCTTCCACAGGACACTGAAGAAGAACTGAATGTCTTCAGCCATAGTGGTGAACTTTTACCAGTGTGCGATCGAGAGCTTCCTGACCAGTTGCATCACAGTCTGGTATGGGAACTGCTCAGCTGCTGACCGCAAAGCACTGCAGAGGGTGGTGGAAAACTGCCCAATGCATCACAGGGACACCCCTTCCTGCTATTTACGACATCCAGAGGGAATGCTGTCTACGTCGAGCTCGCAGCATTCTTAAGGACTCCTCGCAAACTGACCATGGACTGTTTAACCTCCTGCCCTCCGGGAGGTGCTTCAGGAGCCTCTGAACAAGGACCAGCAGATCCAGGAACAGCTTTTTCCCTACAGCTGTCTCCTTGCTGAACTCTGCCCTCTGACATCCCCACACCCCACACCATACACACAGACTCCTCAACCCTCTTCATCACTACATCTGACAGATTTATTTATTTACAACAAGAAAAAAACTGTAAACTTGTTATTACTTGTACTACTGTCTGTTCATCCAGAACACTGACTAATCCATTTGCACACTGTAATATTTTCTATGCACTTTACTGTCCATTGCAATAGTGTAAATTATGTTCATATGTTCATAGTTCTGCCTATAGTGTACTACACTTTTACATAATCCATCTGTATAGCATGTTCATAGTATCTGTATATCATGCTGATAGTATTTAAAATCTGTAAATTATGTCCATAATACTTATCTGTATAGTTATTGTACATATTGTAGACCTTGTATATTCTGCAATTACTGCTTATTCCACTTCTGGTTAGATGCTAACTGCATTTCGTTGCCTTATAGCTTACATGTGCAGTGACTATAAAGTTGAATCTAATCTAATCTAATCTAATTAGTTTTCTAGATTGCCCCAGGACTGATTTCATGTAATTTTATATCAAATAAAAAAAAATCAGTGTGGTAAAAAAAATTTCAAGGTACTTCAGTGTCTATGACTTTTAATATTTTTGATCATTATCAACTCTGGTTGATAAAAAGTCAAGCCCAAAGGGTCTTCTTTCCAAAGACACCAAAATTATGTGTGTAACAGACATAAGTAAGCAACTGTTGCAATTTTAAATTAGGTAGGGCACTTTCAGCTGTGAGTCTCATAATGGGGGGTCTGGTTAACAAGTTAAAAGTACTACAGTACCAGGAAAGAAGACTGGATTGTTGATGTTTGTGTGCCATTCTCACTCTGTCTGCACAGCATGCATGAACGTGCTGATGACGTATTCTGTCTACGCGAACAGGGTGCAGAGGTATGCAGATACATATGTTGACAGGCAGGTAGGAAAACTATTCAAATGCTCGGACTGAGCTTTTGATTGGACAAACATTTTTTTGATCCTAGGCTTTCTACAGAATATATAAATACAGATAAATACATTCAGACCACTTAACTTAATGATTGTATAACAGTATAACAAAACATGTTTCTAAAGACAATCACCTATTGCACCTTTAATGACAGAATTTTCTTTTTTGGGTGAACTATCCTTTCATAATTATATTAATAATTATATTGTATTATTATATAACATTATTGGTTTTACTGTAATTTTTGATCAAATAAATGCATTCTACTGTCTAATTTATCCAACAATTAAAAGCTATTTCACAGATTTGTTGCAGGTGCACTAGGTTGCAGGAATTTTGAGATTTACCAAATACAATGTTTAACAGTGTCATTAAATGATCAGTGTCTTAAAAGATCACCTTTGAGATGGGGAAATGACCATCCACATTTAAATATCCACTGCAGATGTATTGCAAATCCCTAGATTTCAGGCAACTTGATAGTAAGAATCAGAATTAGGAGTGGGATTACTGCAAAATGTGACCGTGTGCTGTAGTTATACTCGGAAGGCATTGTTGATCTTTAAGGATGCCCTGCTATGTATGTAGTTTGTGCTGTAGAATTACCCCTGAGCTATTAAAACCCCAATCCAAAATCAGGTACGCAGCTAGTAATTAATTTTCCAGATCAATAATGTCTAGCCCAGTGCAGTGATATTTAAACAAACACTCAATGATAGTGGGAGACTTTAGACATTGTCTTATTTAAACTGTGCATGCAATAACAAGCTGTTATACTATCATAATTCAATGTAAATCCTGACCAAAGGATCATTAGTAGACAGTGTTGCTTATTAAGCATTTGTTATTTTGAGGACTGCTGGCTAAGGCATTTTTGGCTTGCAGAGCAGATTGTGGACTGCTCACCCTTTCCTGCTCTCTGCCTGCAGCTCAGCTGACAACACACTTTCTTCATCTATCAGAGAAACCTGCACATCCATGTGATACTTTGCAGAATTAACACCTTATCACTCTCTCCTTACCTGTCAGTTTTCTTTGTATCTCCTCCAACTGCTTTGTTCTTTTTGTATCTTTTTGTTTTATAGTTTTAGTTTGAATAGCATGGCAAGTCAGTGAAAGTATATTAATATATATCATATTGGTGCATTATATATATATATATAAAATTATCTATAAATGTCTGTAAGTTGTGGAAAATTAAAGTTACAAACCTGTATGAGTTCTCTTACGAGAGCTCTCTCGTACTGCGTCTTAGCTTAAGACGCTACGGGAAAAGTCTCTTTTCACGAAATACTGAAGCAAAAAATTATCCTTAATTTTGTATTTTTGTAAAGCGCATTTGCAGCAGTACACAGCCATAGGCGAGACGGCTCGTTCGCTCATTGGCTTGTTCTGCGGCAACTGCACAGCCTATCGAGCGCAGGTTGATGCAACATCAGACCAATAATGGAATGGTCCGCGCCCTTCTTGCCACTTCCCGCCGAAACGGGTGTGGCCCAACCTATAAAAGGAGCTCGAAAAGGCTTACTCACCTGATTTTTCATCTCTTCAGCGAAGCTCACGCATCGCTGGATCACGGAGGAAGCAAGCGCCGTCTGAGAAAGCATATCAGCAGGACGAGCCATTCTGAAGCTGCTGGCATCGCCGCCTTCCACTACCGTTCCTGCTATCCGGCGCCTATATCCTTTCAATTCTGTTATATCCAGCTGTTCTTTATGTGTGTGTGTGTTCGCCCTGCGACACACACTCGTAAAAGAGCTCGCGTCTTTTTTAAGATGCCTTCCTGAGATGCTTTCTCCACACTGATGATGCTAAAAAAACAGGAACTACCAGTCACTTCCGCCGGTGGAACAGGCGATAGCGACGCACCTTTGTCTGCCCTCTGCTGGATGGCGGCAAAAGCGGTGTTGCAATCTAAAGCCTGCTGTGTGACGCTGCGGCTGCACTACTCGCGATGGCTGCTTCATCGAAGCGCAGGTGTAAGAGTTCCGCTGTGGCCGAGCTCTCACCCAAACGCGGGTGAGTTCCAGGAATTTCCAGGAATTGTGACTGTCTCAGCGTTTTCTGCAACGCGCAATCCTGGACAGTTGCCCGCTTGCCTGCACACAAAAGCCGTTATCACAACAGCTTCAGCAACGCAGCTCGAGACCCCCATTCTCGCTCTACCGGCCGTCGCCCCGCGCCGCGGGGACCGCGGCAGAGGATTACGGTGAGGCCGGGAGCCCCGAAGCCATCCTAGGAAAGCCATCTATGCATGCTGCATGACACTGCATCTGCACTACACACGATGGCTGCTTCATCGAAGCGCCGGTGTACGAGTTTCGCTGTGGCCGGGCTCTCACCTAAGCGCGCCGCTGTTTCAGTTCCAGAGATTGTGACTGTTTCAGCGTCTTTTGCAATGCGCAAGCCTGTACGGTTGCCCGCTTGCCTGCACACAAAGACCGTTATCACGGCTACCCAGATATTTCCCGAAAAAGGTGTAATTTCTGGTGTCCCGGCCACGGCCGATGGTGCTATAAATGTAGTGACGATGCCCACTGCTCAGTGCCCATCTCCACATATAAGCACAGCCCTTCACACAGGGCTCGCGCCCATAAAAGCATAGTAGACGTGCCCACTCCTCAGTGCCCACAATCACTATGTCACACGCGTCATGTGGTTTCTGTAAAAACGAAACCCGTGCACGTTCGTCCGGCCACGGCCGATGGTGCTATAAATGTAGTGACGATGCCCACTCCTCAGTGCCCATCTCCACATATAAGCACAGCCCTGCACACAGGGCCTGCGCCCATAAAAGCGACTCAAGTCGATCGCGCACACTGCATAGTAAGCGTGCCCACCCCTCAGTACCCACAATTACTATGTCACACGCGTCATGTGGTTTCTGTAAAAACAAAACCCGTGCACGCTCGTCCGGCCACGGCCGATGGTGCTGTAAATGCAGTGACGATGCCCACTCCTCAGTGCCCATCTCCACATGTAAGCACAGCCCTGCACACAGGGCTCGCGCACATAAGATCGACACAGATCAGTCGAGCGCGCCGCATAGTAAACGTGCCCACTCCCCAGTGCCCACATACACTAGGTCACATACGGCGCGTGGCTTCTGTAAAAACGAGGCCCGTGCACGTACGCTCTGCACAGGCAGACAGCGAGTTGAAAGTGGTAAATGTGCACATATGCAGCCCACAGTTACTCGCAGACATATCGAGTCCCACGGGGCCTGCTCAGCCTTCCCCCAGTCGGTTAAGCGCCGAGACGGGGTCGAGGAGGAGCGATCTGCCCGCTGCGATCAGCGCGCTCCCCGCCTCAAATGCGCAGCACACCCGAGCGCCGCCGTTGCCCAGTCAACAGAGCGCGCTTCGCATCCAGCCCTTAGCCATTCATGCAGATGCATGGTCAGCGCTTCCAGGGGTTTCGGATTGGGTGCTAGGCATTATAAAGAGAGGCTACTCGCTACAGTTTTTTTTTTTTTTTGACGCGCGTCGAAACTACGGTCAAAACAGAAGTAGCACACATACTTCGGGCCGAAATATCAAAACTGTTGAGCAAAGGGGCTGTAGAGCCTGTGTCTCAAGCTCAAAGCGAGGGGGGGCTGTACAGCAGATACTTTCTGGTGCCCAAGAGAGACGGGGGTCTCAGGCCCATACTGGATCTAAGACAGCTGAACAAGGCATTGATGAAACGCAGTTTCGCAGAGGGGACTGGTTCATGTCAATAGATCTGAGGGACGCGTATTTTCAAATACAGATAGCGTCAAACCACAGGCGATATTTGAGATTCGCCTTCAAGGCCCAGGCATACCAGTTTACAGTCCTCCGTGGCTCCTCGTATGTTTATGCGAGTGCTGGATTATTTGGACGACTGGCTGGTTCTGGCCCGATCACGAGCGGAGCTCGTGGACCACAGGGCCGTTTTACTCGATCACATCGAGAAGCTCGGCCTCAGTGTCAATTGGGCGAAGAGTTCGCTGAACCCCAGTCAGACGATTCTGTTTCTGGGTATAGTTCTGAACTCGTGTTCCATGACGGCGCGGCTGTCACCACAGCGCGTGATGGGCATTCAGCGCGCAGCGAGTTCTTTCCGCTGCGGCGCAACCGTGTCGCTCAAACACTGTCATAAAATGCTGGGCCTCATGGCCTCAGCATCTCCGGCTCTGCAGCTGGGCCTGCTCCGCATGCGCCCCCTGCAGTTCTGGCTGAAGATGCGGGTGCCGCGCAGAGCGTGGGCGTCTGGCCGGCGGCATCTCAAGGTCAATCAGAGCTGTGTCACAGCTCTGGCACCTTGGACAGCGAACGGCTGGTACCTATCAGGTGTAAGGTGCTGGCAGTGGAGAACGCGCTGATGCGCTTTTGTCCCCAAATCAAGGATCACCACGTCTTAGTCCGTTCGGACAACATGTCTGTGGGGTCCTACATAAATCGCCAGGGCGGTCTCGGGTCCTGAAACCTGTACAGGCTAGCGGAACGCCTCCTGGTTTGGGCTCAGCGCAACATGCGTTCGCTGAGGGCAGTGCATGTGCCTGGGCTACAGAATCTGGGTCCAGACAGGCTGTCCAGAGGCAATGTTCCTACGGGAAAATGGTCTCTATACCCGCAAACAGTCCGGCTGTTGTGGCAGAGATTTGGCAGGGCGGAGGTGAACCTCTTCGCATCCCACGAAAACGCTCACTGCCCTGCGTTCTTTTCCAAGAACGAAAGCACGCTGTCACGGGAATGGCCGTGCTGCCCGCTTTATGCTTTCCCTCCCGTCTCCCTCCTTCCGCAGGTGATGGAACGGGTGAGAGAAACGAGATGTTCAATACTGCTTGTAGCACCTCTTTGGATGAACCAACCATGGTTCCCAGATTTGATGCAGTTAGCAGATATCGCCCCGTGGCCGGTACCGTTGAGGAGGGACCTCCTCTCGCAGGCCAGGGGCTCGATTTGGCACCCTCAACCGGAGTTGTGGTCCCTCCATGTGTGGGCGCTCAACGGTTACCCGCTGATCTCGCAGTTGGAGTGCTAAATACCATCACTCAGGCTAGAGCTCCGTCGAGACGACGTCTGTATGCCTCGAAGTGGTCGGTGTTCTCCAGCTGGTGCACAGCTCGAGGTTATTCACCCCTTAGTTGTGAGGTGACGGAGGTCCTCTCCTTCCTACAGGAGCTGTTGGATAAGGGCAGAGCCCCATCCACGCTCAAAGTTCATGTGGCGGCCATCGCAGCATTTTCTGAAACGGCGCTCGGTCAGTTAATAGGAAGGAATGATTTAGTCATCCGGTTCCTCAGAGGAGCTAGGATGCTGAATCCTCCCAGACCTCCGTCAGTCCCTATGTGGGACCTTGCGGCGGTTTTGGAGGCCTTGAAGGGTCCCCCTTTTGAGCCTATCCAATCGGTTAGCCTTCAGCATCTGTCGTTCAAGACAGTATTCTTGTTGGCTCTCGCTTCGGTGAAGCGTGTGGGTGATTTGCACACACTCTCGGTGAGCCAGTCGTGCTTGGAATTTGGGCCCAATGACTCAAGGGTCATACTCAAACCTAGGCACGGTTATGTGCCGAAATCCCTCAACACACCGTTTCGGGCTCAGGTTATTGCCCTGTCTGCCCTGCCGGTGTCAGGAGAGGATAGAGACTCGAGTCTTCTTTGCCCTGTCATGGTTTTAAGAGCTTATGTGTCTCGCTCTGCTGCCTTTCGGCAGACGGAGCAGCTGTTTGTCTCGTTCGGTGGACGTTCCAAGGGAATGGCTGTTTCGAGACAGACTCTATCCAGATGGATAGTTGACGCCATAGCGTTAGCTTACGCTTCCAGGGGCCTTCAGTGCCCGTTGGGCGTCAGAGCACACTCCACAAGAGGCGTCACCTCGTCGTGGGCGTGGTCTACTGGGATCTCCTTGCAGGATATATGTATGGTGGCAGGTTGGGCCTCGCCGTCTACATTTATCAGGTTCTATAACCTGGAGGTTCCCGCCTTGCAAGCAAGGCTGCTGTCGGTATAGTCGAATCAGGGCCCTGAGGGGAATTCTGAGTTCACGAGCGCTATGCGCTACCGACTGTTATATGGGCAGTATTGCGTAAGACCCGCATTGCCACATTGGTCAGGCCTTGCCTCGGCTGTGTGATGTCATATTGCCGCATCTACGGATGCTGCTAGATATGGGACGGAGGGCTTTCCCCCTTTCTGTCCTGGACTCTCTGTGAGTCCCTCAGGTGACTGTGCACTGTAAATCCTGGGCGTTGCTTCAGGTTTATTGGTGTGATCCCTGCGCGCACGGCGTTTTACATTGGGTTCCCGTAGCGTCTTAAGCTAAGATGCAGTACGAGAGAGCTCTCGTAAGAGAACGTACTCGGTTACTAAACGTAACCTCGGTTCTCTCTAGAAGAGCGAACGAGTACTGCGTTCTCTGCCGTGCGTACGATTCACTCTGGTTCGCTTCGGCGATTAAATAAATCAGGTGAGTCAGCCTTTTCGAGCTCCTTTTATAGGTTGGGCCACACCCGTTTCGGTGGGAAGTGGCAAGAAGGGCGCGAAGTGCCCTTATTGGTCTGATGTTGCATCAACCTGCGCTCGATAGGCTGTGCAGTTGCCGCAGAACAAGCTAATGAGCGAACGAGCCGTCTCGCCTATGGCTGTGTACTGCTGCAAATGCGCTTTACAAAAATACAAAATTAAGGATAATTTTTTGCTTCAGTATTTCGTGAAAAGAGACTTTTCCCGTAGCGTCTTAAGCTAAGACGCAGTACTCGTTCGCTCTTCTAGAGAGAACCGAGGTTACGTTTAGTAACCGAGTACGTTTCTTTGTTCCTTCTGGTTTGGAGAAAAGAAGCTCGGACATTCTGCTTGACATTTTACTATGTGTTCCACTGAAGGAATTAAGTCATACAGGTTTGCAGTAACATGAGGGTGATAAAATGACTTTTGTTGAGCATGCATTCTTGCATATCTGCCAGAGGTTTTTCCTGTGAATGTCGTATACAGGCTCCCTCACTCTTTCTTCCCTTGTCTGTCACACCAGCCTTAATGAGCAGTAATCATGTCTCATAATTCTCGCCTCGTAAAAACTGCCAGCTGCCAATTATCAGCGATTATTCTCATTTAGTTGGGGGAAGGGGACATGGTGTCAAAAGTTGCACTCACAAAGTTTCACAAGGTTCCTTCACAGTGTTCACTGCTCTCTATATGTAGAGCAGGATATTTCTGTAGAGATTCACTGTACAAAATGTATCATTTGTAATTGATTTTCACTTCAACAGACAATAGATTCAGGGTTTTGGTATCATAAAATATTGTAATTTATAGTTACTTGCTTTATATTTAGTGATCAAGTGCAAAGTGACTGGTGTGTAAATTTGCCTTTCCACTGGTTCAGTGATATATCAATATACGTACATTGTAGAGATGCACTGATTGCAATTTTCATTGGCCGATTCCGATGTTTTTGTAAGTGTGACATGTCAATTCTGAATTTTGCCAATTTCAATTTTCTTTCTGAATGACAGTTCTACAAACAAAAATCTACTTTTTTTTTCAATGCAAAATTTTTTTACATAATAAATTTTTTTTTAAGTATTACAATTCCCCCAAACTGGACTAGGTTACAGATGTTCTTTCACTTAAACAATTCCCAAAATAAAGTGTTCTGTGAAAGGAAAGAGATGGAAATAACAATTAAATGAAAATGAGTTGCTGTATATAACGAAACAGATGTAATTTCCCATTACAAACATGCTTGCTATTTGCAGCTGATTTTACAAAACATAATTAAATTTTTCATATGTCTCCTAGCAACAATGCATACATTTCTGCTTGGGTTTGCTGTAGTGGTCGTCAAAGCGATAACGATTGGTTTTATACGGTTAGTAATAAAAAGGCGAATTATTATACTTTCTCGTTTGCCGTCAGCATTCAGCAAATGCACATTTATATAAATTTAAACAAATATTTGAATGACTATGAAGATTTAATTTCGAAAACCTTACAAACTTATTCAAATCCAGCTGTGAGATCTTATGAAGTATATATATCCATGCAACAAAAGTCTTCTCAAATTCGTAATGGGAATTATTTATAAATCTACTGTTGTCAACAAAAAGAACCACTGAAGTCTGCCTAAAATAAAATCTGAGAAAAGCAAGAACTCCATCAATATTAATAAATGTTATTATTGTAATTTACTGTTGTTCTGTAAAATAAAATAAAAAAGACAATAATAATAATAATAATTACAACAGCTCAATTAATACATTTAATATTCACACTAGAGGGTGACACAGGAGTGGATTTTCAAACCTTTCCCATCCCACTCCCCTTAAAAAAAAAAAATCCTGTCCCATCCCAAACCCAGAAGAATGAGTCTCCCATGAGGAGAGCATGAGACAGGGCAACTAGAATTGAGTACAAAATATACAGTTTATAGTTTATTTATATAAAAGGTATATTTGTGTATAAATTTGGGTATCATAGTGTTGTTATGATTCCCGGTCCAGCCCACTCCGGCTGACATTTTTTCCTGTCCCGTCCCAATCACGTGATGAAAAGAGATTTTGTTTCCAATCCTGCTGCATTCCCGTGACCTGCGGGATTCCCGAAAAAATATCAGCCTCTAATTGACACATAGTGTTCAGACTGGGATCTTTAATATTTTCTTATGTTTTTCTTATGTAAATGACTGTTCTTGTAGTCAGCATTTCACCTACTTATATACTTTTTAGATTACATGTTAAAAGGGACTGCCTTGCATAAATGAAACCAACTGCTAGCGTTGGTTGAGCGGTGGCAGGTGGACTGGGATATGAAGTGAAAGATGCATTAAGGTTGGGCTGGATCATATGAGATTGCTCCCTCTTTGCAATTTTGGCATCTGATGCATAACAGATGTGTCAGAGTTTCGGTATCACATGTCTACTCTGTCATGATTGTCAGTGTCCATAAATGTGATATGGCTATGAGAATTGTCTGGGAAAACATTTTTGAATGCTCGATGGTTACAAAGTAGATTCTGCTCACAACTTGCACCAAGACATCAAAGGTGATGCCATATTTAATAACTAAAATGGTGAGCATAAATGGATTACAATGCTAAGAGATGCAGTTGTATTCATTCTTCCGTTCTGTGCACAATAGGGTTTACTTTCGAGAGCCTGAGCTCAAGGACACGTTGTCTTTGTAACTTTAATGAGAACTCGTGGGACTCCTGACCTCTCACTTTCTTCAACATTTTGTAGTGAGGACTATATACAATGTTTTAAAAGGTTGATTTGATTTAAAAGGTATGATTTAAAAATCTATGATGTTAATGTTCCTCTAATTGATTTGAGCTTAAACAAATTATTTGAGTGCATCTGTTAATATATTTTTATATATTTTATATAGTACTTTAAATATTTTTTTTTGCTTATCTTTGAACATTTTTATACTAGATATCACTGTGTTACTGACACATTTGTCCATTTCCATTAGCTGTCAAAATATAGACCATATATATATATATATATATATATATATATATATATATATATATATATATATATATATATATATATATATATATATATATATATACAAATATATATAGACCAAAGACTCAATTTGGTTGTATTGTGCACTTTTTTGTACTATTACAAATAGGCTACATCTATATGCTAGATGTCCATCCATTAGATGGTAGATTTGTTTTCAGCATCAGCATGTAGAGGATCTGCTACTGAATCTGTTTGATATTCTGCTCAATACTCAGTGCACATGGGCCATGTTTTGCTTCTTTTCTCTGAATAATGGCTTCGACTGCGATGCTAAAGTGCTGCAATATTAACACACTGGAACACAATTGTTTACGTTTCATGTTGGGAGGTATAATTGCTTGAGAGAGAAAGAAGAAGGTCATTGACTTTATTACATTAAACTAGCAGATTAATAAAGTGACAGTGTTTTTCTTTTTCTCATTTAAAGATCATTGGATTATTTCTTCCATTGCTGTCTTAGAGAACATAGCACATTATGGTGGGATAAGTGGCTTACATTCATATTTTTTGATACATGATAGCTTTAATGACAGAATTAAGAATTACAGTTGGGTACAGTGCAGCAAATGGATCTGTAATGGCCCTGTTTATGTATATCTTCAATTTAATGGTGACTTATGAAATAGTGTAAGTGCATTTGCCTGGTTACCTACTTTTTTAGCACACTTGATTCAGTTTTCTTTCTGTTCATGCCTTAATGCACACATGATTTGGCTTATGGTGTTGTTCAGAAGAGCATGCTGCGGCAATGATAACTTTGTAGCAAGGCATTTACATTGTAGAAATGGCAAAAAAATTTGTCTCATTGGTTATTTTCATAGCTAAAACAGATTCATCCATTCTCCATTCTCATGCATAGTAAAAAAAAAGATTGATCAGAGTCGGGCTGTGTTTGGGTTTATACATCATTTCCCTTGGATCTTTCACTAGCCCTTGAGAGCCCTCATATAACCACGTGGTAAATAAATCAGCCTCTGATGTACCTCACAACCAGTGAGCTGGAGAGGGAAGTTTTACTCACCTGTCGATTAAAGGTAGGCTGTAACTACAAAAGTATGAACTGAGATAGAAAGGAAGCAAGAGAAAGGTAGGCTGATGTCTTTTGAGGTTAGTATCCACTTTAACTGATTTAGAAATCCTGTGTTTGCTCTGTGTCATTCCAGTCAAAATCATAGGTTATAATACGAGACACAAAAGTTATGACTAATATTTGTAAAACAAATGAAGCAGCTAGTGCACCTAAAACATTCTTTCATTATTCACATAAACCTGCCTGAACATTTAGCCATTATTAATGAGCCAGTCAAACTCCCTCAGCTTCTGCAGAGAAGAAAGACACTTTAGTCCTTCTTTTCCATTCCAGCTGTGTCAAAATGGCCAAACCAACTGTTTGTATTATTCTTTTACAAGGCATCAGCTTGTCTTGTTGTTTTTGGAATATTATGTAGACTAAAGACTCTATCTGGTTTTATTTATGAAACAGATATTAATGATGGTACAGAAGAATTTAGGTATTGTACATTAGGCAGTAGAAGATTGGAGATTTTTAGGTTTTATGACCCATTTCATGTAAATATTGAATGAATGTGTTTCTTTGTATTATTACAGAATGCTTTGGATGAGGGCTGAATATGAATGCTATTTAAAATTATTCAAATTAATTTCTTGTGTGTGCAAAGATTAAGATAAGCCAAAGGACTTTGTGCTATGATTTTATGTTTATAGGATAATAACCACTACTGTATCTAATTTGCTCATATTTAGTTTTCATTTGTATTTTCAACAGACATGAGATGGATCTCATCTCTTCTGGTGGCATTTCATTTGAGTGGATTGTATTTCATAGTTTAGATTGTATTTAATTTATTTTCTAAGAAATATACATTTCTAAAATATATTTCTGCACACACTGACCACAGTTTTTTTTAACTCTTTATTTTTTTAATTATTATATACATATATTTCTTTTTACAGAAAAGAAAGTCAGTAGCTGTTGTAATAATATTCTCTATGCTAATATAAAACATTTCTAATTTTATGCATGAAGCAGAAGATGAGGGTAATCGTTCTCAGAGAGCATTTCTATTAGAATACAGCTTTTCTTATTCAGCACTTAACATTTAGGCTAATTTATTATTCATTTTTCTCCCTGCCAATGACAGTAGTTTCAATTTAACGCATTTTCTTATCACATCTCAGTTTTAGAGCATTACTAATGCAATAGTGGAATGAATGTCTGTATGGTGGGTTGCATCTGAATTTCCAATGTTGGATTATGCTGCTCATTATAGAATTAGCTTTTAAGCTCTATTGTTCAAGTGCATCTTGTATCTAACTTCTGTGAATATAGAGTCTTATCTAGAGGATGAAAAATTAAAGCCATTGGAGGGCTCATGGAAGAATGTCGTTCACATCTATTGCAACATTATGAAATCTATTGAAGTACAAGTCAATTTCTATTTAATTTATATTATTTAATATTGTTTCATATCTAGAATTTCATTTGTGATATATCAGTTTGCAACATGAAGCAAAAAGCAAATTTAGTCATCAAATATTTCACATTTGCAAATGTAATTAATCTAGCCCTTTTTTGAGGGTTCTCAGACCCCACTTACTCCTTTGTAATCTCCTGTGTAGGAATACCATGCTGAACAGGACTTGCTCTAGAAGAATTTCTCCAAAGTTTTGCACGTGAAGAGTGAATGCAGTTTGTTTTAATAACACAAGTGTGTTTGTTTGTTCCCATAAACTTGGCCCAGTTCAACACTGGATTTGAACATCATTTGATACTTAAAGATACAGTCCCAGCGATAACATATAACAGTCATGAAATTGCGTCAAATTTTTGTGTTTTGTTAGCAATCAGTGCTCGTGACTCTTTAGCTCTGCCCATGGCACGCCCCCATGAGCTCGGCTGTAATCGTAAAACTGTATTTCTCTTTTATAAATCTGATAAAACTAAATACTTTTGGAGATATGAAGGACACAATACTAATATATTGGTACTCGAGATTAACATGAGTTGGCCAAAACTATGTGTTATGTCCCCTTTAAAGATGCTTAATAGTGTTGGGCGATATGGTCATTTTTCAGATCGTCATATCGTCAGCCCGTGAGATCGATGATACACAATATTATCGTGCATGGGTGGAGCAAGAGAGAGACTCTTTGTTCTTGTCATAGCATAACTATTTGGTGTTTTAAACCATGCGGGTGCGCAAGAGAAAACCTATGGAATCACCAATAATCGAAAAATATACTTTCAAACATACCAATAAACTAATTTTAAATATAAAAATACTGTATTTAAAACAGCTAGTTCATATATAGTCGGATGCAACTGTCATATCGCGCGTCCTGCTGTGACAAATCTGCCGCATCTGCGCACGGAAGTTATCATTCTAAATGTTCTGCAAAATCAGTCAAAGGTGAAAATCAATAGTAGATTTCATTTAAAGTCCAACAGTTTAACACTAATATTGGACATAAACGGACATGTTAAATATAAAGTATTCAAAACAGGTAAGTTCATATATATGAAGTAAAGTTCAATTGAACGGATACATCAGTCATACAGCGCTCCGGACCACGTGCCTCATGACGAGCCCGACGCACCACCACAGAAACAAGAATGAAATGCATTCTAACATGACTGTGGCATTACACTCAGTTAGTGAGAGCTCGTTTAAAATATTACACATATATAGGACGAATTACTTGTTAAAATGCAATGAAATACCTATCTGCAGACGATGTACATCACTTTTTTGGATGGAGACTCCTCCACCGGTTAAAGGCTCTAATACTCATTTGCGCGCACGCGCGTGTGTATGTGTGTGTGAGAAAAGCGGTGCTGAAGTGAAATAGCTGGGCAGTTTAATAGCCGAATTATAATTATAAAAAATACAAATAATAATAATTATTATTATTATCATTTAATACATTAATAGGAGAATGAGCCTAATATCATCTTGACTATCGACAGAGACATCTGATATTGTCTATCTCTGACTATATCGTCGATACACGATACTATCTTCTATCGTCACAACCCTAATGCTTAAAAATGCCCATTTCAGATTCTCGAAAGTCTGATATCCACAACGGACATCATTATTGGCACAGTATTTGGCAAGGTACGATAAGTGAGTAGTGGCATGTTCTTGATGTTATTGTTTTAGCAGATAAAGGCACACCCAACCCTGGCTTAACAGTGAGGATTGTTGATGCAGCAGAGCTTTTTGTCCCAGATCTCTTCTGCTAGCCTGGTTTGATGGCTTCTAGTGCCTAGAGAGCAGATGGGCATCAGTGCCATCTAAGGTAAATGTGAGAGGGGCTGAGGGAGGCAGCAACCTCCTCTCTGTCACTGCAGACAAATCTGAGAACTAATGTTGCTGATAAGGTAAAATGACACCTGTAATGAATGCCCAACAATGAAAAAGTGTGACCGGAGTGCTGAATGTGTGGAATTGAGAGTAGAGTGAAGTAAAGAGAGAGAAAACAAGCAAGTGAAGGAGAACGCTTCTGTGTGAGCTTCCAGTACTGGCTGCTGTTTTACACTTTTGACCATATGTTCAGCTAGTGAAACAACTTTATTAACATGATGCAGCCCAAATCTGTTAGTGAGCAAAAAATAAATAAATAAATAACTAAAATAACTGGCACTAAAAAAAAGCTTGCTCTACAAAGCTCTTCAGATGAAAAGAGGAGATCTGAACTCATTCTTTGGAGGAAATGTTGTTTTCCAGGCTCATTTGAATGTGTAGAGCTGCTTGTGGTTCTTGTGAGTTGTATTTCTTGAAATACAATCAACTTGAAATGTGAACAGATTTAGTTTATAGGTCTTATCAAAGCTAAGTGAATGTGAGTTTTAACTATTGCATGACATGCAGAGTCACCCTTTAAAGCAAAAATTGAAAACCAAAGGTAGTTAAGCAGGTTTTGGTTGGTCCTTAAAAAAGAGTTATGTTGGACAATTTAGATGGTAGTGGAACATGTATGCAGTATATAAAAGACTAATTATACAGGTGTATTATGAACTGTGCTCGTCTCTCTCATATTTTCACTTACTCTGTCACTTTTTTTATTTTTTTATTTTTTTATTTAATTCGGCCCTCACAGACAATCAATCATACAAAAATAAATGAAGTTATACATAATAACCGAAAAGGTGTAGGCTGAAGCCTCTGCTTATTACGCCTACCCTTTGTACATAATTATCAATCAAATGAGCGGCACTTTTTACTAGTAGTGATTAATACAAGACACACATACATATACAAATTATATAAAGAAAGAAAAAAAAAAAAAAAAAAAACAGAAGGAAAGAAAAATAACTTTTTAATACCCGTTAAATTAAATAATTATTAACCACCTTGTTTTTAAACATTTTCTTGAATTTACAAAGTGAATTACACAATTTTAATTCCGTATGCAAATTATTCCATAGATTAACCCCTTTGACAGATATGCATCTATTTTTTGTATTAGTTCTTACCCTTATTTTTTTAAACATATGCATTCCTCTTATTCCATACTGACTTTCTCTTATTTCAAACAGCCTCTGGATACAGTTTGGAAGCAAATTATTATAGACTTTATACATTGTCTGTACAGTATAGAAATTTACTAAATCAAAATTTTTTAAAGCATTTAAATTACTAAACAATTGATTAGTTGGCTCGTGATAGTCAACATGTTTTATAATCCTTATTGCTCTTTTTTGTAACATATATATTGGATTTATATTGGTTTTATATGCATGTCCCCAAACCTCCACACAATAGATCATGTATGGAACTATGAGCGCACAATACAAAATATATAATGAATTTTCATTCAGAATATGTTTAGTTTTATGTAATATTGCAATGGATAGTGACATTTTTCTTTTTACATGATTAATATGTGGTTTCCAACATAATTTGTGATCTATTATAACACCTAGAAATTTATTTTCATATACTCTATCTATTTCCTCATTGTTAATCCTAATTTTAACTTTATTAAAACTCTTTCGATTACCAAATATTATGAACTTTGTTTTACTTAAATTCAATGACAATCTATTATCATCAAACCATTTTTTTAAGAGCATCAATTCAATTTCCACTGTATTCAGAAGCTGTTCCAAATTTTTCCCTGAACAATATAAATTAGTGTCATCAGCAAACAAAACCATTTTTAATATTTTTGACACTTCACAAATATCATTTATGTACAGTACAAACATTATGGGGCCTAACACCGAGCCCTGTGGAACACCACAAGTAACTTTCATTAAATCTGATCTAACATCATTTATTTGGACAAATTGATATCTGTCATCAAGGTAACTTTTTAACCAAAAATAGGCTTTGCCTCTTATACCATATCTTTCCAGTTTCCTCATTAATAGAGCATGATCAATAGTGTCAAAAGCTTTTTTTAAATCCAGGAACACCCCCACAGTATATTCATTATTATCCATTGAAGTGGAAATCTCTTCTACCATTTCCATCACTGCCATTGAATTTGACCTATTTGCTCTAAAGCCATACTGATGTTCACTCAATAGTTTATGTTTGTCTATGAAGGTGTCTAGCCTACGCACAAATAGTTTCTCCAAAATTTTAGAGAACTGGGAAAGCAGAGAAATTGGTCTGTAATTGGAAAAAAGATGTCTATCACCGCTTTTAAAGATAGGAATAATTTTTGCTATTTTCATATTATTTGGAAATATACCTGTTAAAAATGATTGATTACAAATATATGTAAATGGTTTTACTATATATTCTATGATATTTTTTAATAATGACATGTCGATGTCATTACAATCAGTAGATTTTTTATTCTTACAATTATTAACAATATCAAGTATTTCCATTTCATGAGTTCCCCTAATAAATATTGAATGGATATTACTAGGGATATCTACTTCATCTGGCCTTTCCTCATTTCTCTGCTCCACAATCTCTTGTGCTAACTTATAACCAACATTTACAAAATACTCATTAAATGTATTGACAATGTCATTCACTTTATTTATAATTCCTGAGGCATCATTTACAAAATAATTTGGGTAATCTACTTTTCCTTTATTCGTTTTAATTATACTATTAAGTACTTCCCATGTTTTTTTAGTATTACTCTTATACTTGTTCAATAATGTATGATAATAGTCCTTTTTACTAAATCTTATAATACTTACTAATTTATTTTTATAAATTTTATAATTATTTTCAGCTTGTTTTGTCATTGTTGCAATAAATTTCCTGTATAATGCATTCTTCTTTTTACATGCCTTCTCTATTCCATTTGTAATCCATGGTTTGTCCACATTTTTTCGCTTCCTTACAAACTTCTTGAAAAAACAATGTTTTTCATATTTTTCAATCAGTATGGTTAAAAAAGCATTATAGGCTCTATTAGGATCTTCATTTTCATAAACCTCACTCCAGTTAAGTTTCTTTAAATCCTCCCCAAGGGCAGCAATGGCTTCTGGTGTTCTATGTCGAATCATTTTAACATTGTTTGTCCTATTTTCATTTGGTTTTGTAAAAAATCTTTGAAAGATCGCAAAAACTGGGAGATGATCAGTCATATCATTTATAAATAATCCTCCTACAATTTCCCCTTCAATTTCATTTGTATATATATTATAAATTAGTGTAGCAGTGTCTGATGTTATTCTACTTGGTTTTGTAATCACCGGAAATATACCTTTACTATACATTGTATCAATAAAATCAGATGTTCTCTTATGTCCATTTGGATTTAACAAATCAATGTTAAAATCTCCACATATAATTTGTAACTTGTTCTCATTCCATTTATTTAACACACCTACTAATCTAAGTGAAGTGACATTCAGCCAAGTATGGTGACCCATACTCAGAATTTGTGCTCTGCATTTAACCCATCCGAAGTGCACACACACAGAGCAGTGAACACACACACACACTGTGAGCACACACCCGGAGCAGTGGGCAGCCATTTATGCTGCGGCGCCCGGGGAGCAGTTGGGGGTTCGATGCCTTGCTCAAGGGCACCTAAGTCGTGGTATTGAAGGTGGAGAGAGAACTGTACATGCACTCCCCCCACCCACAATTCCTGCCGGCCCGGGACTCGAACTCACAACCTTTCGATTGGGAGTCCGACTCTCTAACCATTAGGCCACGACTTCCCAAATGTATCTATTCATAAATGTATCAATACATGATCCTGGTGTTCTATACACACAACTAATTATTATATTTTTAGATCTTTCAAAGTCGATTTCTATGGTTAAGCATTCCAGAATATTTTCTATAGTCCATGACATACTTTTAATCAGACTACATTTTAACGCTGTGTCAACATATAAAGCAACTCCTCCTCCTTTTTTGTTAACTCTGTTAATCGTCAACAAATTATATCCATCCAATTCCACATCTTGTGCTTTCTCATTATCAAGCCAAGTCTCTGACACAGCAATCACATCAAATTTATTAAACTTGCACAAAAAATCCTTAATTTGTATGAAGTTTTTATAGAGACTTCTACTATTAAAATGTATTATTGATAATGCCCCTTCCATTTCCACATTTCTATTAAATTGTTCTTCTGTATAGTACTCACAACAATTATTATTTATATTATTGAAAAAGTGGTTTTCTGGGTCTATGTCATTATCAATCTCATACATTTTGTAATCTGTGTGATTGAAAGTTTTAAAATTTAAATGTTCATACTTACAGTGACTTTGTAAATCACAAGACTCACAGTCTTTATGAACATGAACAAACTCCCCATCATCAATATCTCTAAATGGAAACAAGAAATCCTTATCAAAGTCCATCATTTTATATTGTTGATCCATGTGAACAGTCCACATAGTTCACCCTTGTAGCCACGATTTACACATCATTCTACAAGGATATTCCTCCAAGCAGTCCTTACTTATCTGTACTGTTCCAATTCTTTAAGTTCTCTTATTGTGAGTACTTTGGCTTCTTCAGGTGTTCCATTTAGCCGTATCATCACTTTGCAATTCCTTGTCCATGTAGCTTGTATCTTGTTCTGTTTCCTCAGAGTGCGTGCGTGTCTTGCAATGTCGGCGTTCTTTTTTGTAAGATGTTCATTCAGGTATACCCCCGTTCCCTTTAGCTTCTTTGCCTGCTTCAGTAACTCGGTTTTATGCTTGCGATTCATAAACCGAACAACTATGGCGGGCTTCGCTCCGCTGTTTCTTTGTGGAAGGGTATGACAGGCCACAACATTATCGCAGTGGATGTACATATGTTTACTTTCAAAAAACTTGATTACTTGATTTTCCAGCGTTTGAAGTTCCTCTGGCAGGGCATTTTCACCAACTTTGTCTCTGGCCAATGCACTAGCATACGTTCGATGTTTTATTTCCAGTCCGCTTATAATTAAATCCTCCATTCTTGTGTATTGTTCCAAATCATCAATCCTTCTCTCTAGTCCTTCAATTCTCTTATCTTTCTCTTTCACAAGGTTCTTCAGTTGTTTGACTTCATCCATCAGATCAATTAGCATAGCTTGTTGTTTAGCAACTTTGCTCAATTCATCCGACATGAAGTTTAGAGATTTCCTAATCTCCTCCAACTCTTCCTCAACTACGCTACTGATTTTCTTCGGTGGCATTTTGTTTAGTTTTTTTTTCGTTTCAGTACAAATCAGCTATATCAATTTAGTTTAGTTTAATTATTGTCACTTTGTTCTTTCTGAAGTAACTGCATGCCACAGGGTGCCGCCATCTTGAATCTTGAATTCTTGAATCTTGAATCTTGAATCTTGAATCTTGAACTTCCATCAAATACAGAATTCTGGCATGAAACTCTGATGGTGCAGTCCGATAGGTTTAACTCAATTTGACGTAATGACTAGGGCTGGTCTGAAAACCATTTTTTGAGCTTTGAAGCTTCGGTATTAATCAACACTGAATATTCAAAGCTTTGGAGGGAGGGGGCTGAACATATCCTTCTCTCTAATAAAGGCAGGAATCTCTGTGTGTCTGTCTGTTTTATTATGTCGAGAACCGTTCATCCAGTCGACTTGCTGTGGACCCAAGGGAGTGCAGTGTGGCATTTTGTTGCAATATGGACACATGAAACTACTGTCGGACCCGGGCTGAAAAGCAGGGCTCTAGTGTGCCACATATACGATTTTAAACTGGTTTACCACAAAAAAAAAAAAAAAACTCAAAATGAATATAAAATATTCTGTGTCATAAGACTGCCTTAAGACTACCTGAGCAAGTTTGGGCCACCTACTGGTACAAACAAACAAAAAACGCCTCAAATTAAATGTATGCTTACATTTTTAAAGTAATAGTTCACATAATTCAATGCAATTTCGGTTTAGAACTACCTTTTCACCTTATGCCTGCATTTAATTTACATCACTGCTCCATCTTAGCGAAGACTAGCTGAAAAGTTTAATATTTACTTATACTGTACTTTTGTTTTATGTTAAAGAACTATAATGCCATTATTTATGAAGATCATGTGCAATTTAAAGTTTAGGTTGAATTTTAAGTTCAAAAAATGGTAGTGCTTTAGTAATGATTCTGGAATTCTTTAATCATTTTAATCTGGTTCAGTTATTTTAATGGTAATGATATTATTCTTAAAAATATCATTAAAAAATCTTTTCCATATTTTCCTTGATCTCTGCAGAGAAAGCGAGAAAGCAAGAGAACACATACATGATTGAGTGAACGGAATAAGAGATATTTGAGACATCAATTAAAACCCTATCCATTCCAACTCTTTCTCACTTCCTTTCTCTCACACTTCCTTTCCCTTTCTCTTGCTCTCATCCTTTCACCTTGGCTGGGATTATCTTGACATTTTTTTTGGCACTTCTGCCTTAAAATTCTCAGTTTACTGAAATCCAACAGAGTGCTCACCGTGAAACCCCCACATGCCCCCTTGTACACATACTCTCCTCTTGTGTCAAACCCTCTTCAGTAATCCACGAGAGGCTTGGGTGTGAAAGCAAAGTGCATGGATTTAAAGGGCAGGGACTTTTGGTGCATGTGCTGAAACAGTAATGTGTTACTACATCAAGTGGCTACTTGGTGATGAGGACTGATGATTCAAATGCTTTTCCATGAAACCCACTACCACCAATCAAGCTGCTTTCCATGTACTTTCACAACAGAAAGCCAGAGAGCCCAAAATAGCTGGCATGGGAATTGCTGACACATTATGAGCTATTTGGAAATGTGCTTTATGAGATTATTAGAACTAGAGGTTTAGTGTTGCACTGACTCATAATGACTGATTTCAAATGTGATTAACATTTAAGTTGGTTTGTACAGAAGGAACACTGTGAAACATTTTGGTGACTATATAGACGGATAAATGTCCATGTTTTTTTATTTTCTTCAAAAGATCCATTTATTTTAATGTGCATGTATGTAGCCTATATTCCATTCAAAAATTTGTGTTCAATATTTTTGGGTCTCTTTTGTCTCTTATGCTTACCAAGGCTGCATTTATGTATTTATTTGATTGATTTATTTTAGTGTTTCAAAACAGATGTTACTTAGTATTTAGTGTCACATGATCCTTCAGAAATCATACAAATATAAGAAATATAATAGAGGTAGACCGATATGGGTTTTTCTCTGGCTGAAATGTTGAGAATTCAGGGCAGCCGATGGCTGATATATGATGCCAATTTTTTGGCCGATTTTCTTTTTCTTTTTTACCCCTTCATCTCATATAAGTGAGTTTGAGTAAATGTTTACAGCAGGGTAAAAAATAGTAATAGTAGTAGTAGCCTAATTCATAGTAATAATACAAAACTTAAGCACTACAAAGCTTTTGCTTCTCAAAACCGTTCTGAAGCATGCTTTTTGTTTATGTTTGCAAATGCAAATTCATTCTCTGCCAGCAGGAGGCACTGTTTGAGCAGGAGATTTAGTAGTTTCCCCAGTAACGGCTGTAATCAGTTAAGTGCTGCTCTCACAGACCCTACTTTATCAGGCATTTTTACACTGCTCTGTGGAAAAATGTATTCTGATTGGTCAGTCGCGACATTCCGAGGTATATTATACCTAGATAACAACGGGTAAAATCTAATAACACAGGCTCATCTGAGTAACAGCAGTAGGCGTACTCTTGTTTGAACTTTTTTTCTTGGTAAAAGCTTTGCGTTTGTTTAGTAGATAAAATATTAACTCGATTCAAAATGGTGTACAATTATTTTATTAAGACATCCTAGGATTTGCAGTCTCGTTCTCGTTTCATTCAAATGCAGCTTCTGCCATTTTGCTACAGTTGTTTTGTACTAGGGCTGTAGCTATCGAATATTTTAGTAATCGAGTATTCTACCAAAAATTCCATCGATTAATCGATTAATTGGATAAAATGTGTTTTTGCCTAATTAAAGTGCAATATTAATTATGCAAGAGAAAATAAGACTTCTGGGTCTCTTAAAATGAACAACTAAGTTTCCTTTTTTAGAAAAAAAATATTTTTACTTTTTAAATGCATAGAATGCAATGCATACAACATAAATAAACATTTAATTATTACCCATTGTTTCTCTGTCTGTACTTTTACTGTGAACAATGACAATAAAGTTGACAGATGAATTAAGTGCCATTCAGTTGGGGTTTTAAATAAAGCATTTTCTGAGATGCACATTAAACATTAAACACATAAAACATTAATTTAATTTATCTTTTAATTATTGAAAATTAAGAAAACTTAACTTTATGGTAAACAAAGGGGATTTACTATTAAAAATAAGACATGGAAGAAATGGTGTGTGATTAAACCTTAAAAAAATAATGTTTGATTTTTTTTAGTAGTAGGCTATGTACATTCTGCTGAACAATAGTAATACATGTCTGGCAAATACTTTACTTTAAACTAAACCGGACTTTTATTTTGACGGGTTGACGTACCTTTACAGTTCTGTGTATGTGATGTGACGCTAGTTTTACTCAAATTAAACGGTCAAATGCTCATGAAGTGATTTTCAGAGCAGTTCTGGAGATGCTGTTCATGTGTTCACATCTTATTTAGTGAGACAGCAGACGTTGAAATCACAGCGAGCGTCACGCGCGCTTCAGTGACTGTAATAAAGGAAGACGCGCTTCTGCTCCATTCATTGACAGAGACATGCAGAACATGCAGGATTCATATTTAAATAGACTGTTCCGGCTTAATATTTACAGATATTAGTCCATATCATGATTTGATGTAAGTGCAATTTACCTATTTTTGATTAATTCATTCAAAATTTGGCAAATTCCGTGCCATTCCGCGTTAAACTGTAAAATCCGTTTTTATGACTGGATTCTCTCCGCGTTTTCTGCAACGCGGAAATCAAAGTGCTCTAGTTGTGGTATGCCAGCTCTATCTTATGGAAAGCCAAGTGGTCCATAAAACGCGTGCTTTTCAATGCCGTATTTATTTTAAAACGCGTTTTCATAACGCCGCCAGGCGTTAAATAAGCGTCATTACGCGATAAGTTAACGCCAGACGCCACCACGATTTATTAAATTGAAATTATAGCCTACTCAAAATATAATATAATAATAAAATAATAATATCACTTTCTTATTAATTTAACTGTTGAATAAAATCATTTCCAAATTTGCACTCATTCGTGCCTGGGGTGATAACTTTATGAGACAAAAGCTATATGTAAAATTGTAAGGGCTATCTTTGCCATCTTCGTGCTCTTGCAAACTGGATGCTCTGACTTGCCGTAGAGTCCTTGTAGCCATGAGAGGTATGTCCATGTAGATGAGTAAATAAATCTGCATCTTAAGTGGCCTGTCGCGTTAACTTAACATCTGTCGGCGTGTGGCGTTATTTTAATGCGTGGTGGTGTCTGGCGTTAACTTATCGCGTAATGACGCTTATTTAACATCTGGCGGCGTTATGAAAACGGCGTTTTAAAATTAATACGGCGTTGAAAAGCACGCGTTTTATGGTCCACTTGGCTTTCCATACTATCTTGCAATGGACACACGCCACGACGTTCTCTTTACGTTTGCCCGCGCCCTCAAATCAAAACACTGCTGACTCCTTGCAGTATGCGATTTCGGACGCAGCGCTTGTGTCTCCTTCCGCTTTGTGGGTGACGTAAATGCGTTGTCACATTAAAAAAATCATTGTGAAAGAACCTGACCTGAGATTTAAAATCAATTAAAAGAGGCTTCGAAGCAGAGGAATTTGCCGCAATCATTTTTTGTAATCGAGTTACTCAAGTTCTCTTACGAGAGTTCTTCGCTTCGCGCCCTCCATGCCACTTCCCGCCGAAACAGGTGTGGCCTAGCCCTATAAAGGGAGCTCGAAAAGGCTGACTCACCTGATTTTTCATCTCTTCAGCGAAGCTCACGCATCGTTGGATCATGAGAAGAAGCAAGCGCCGTGAGATAGAATCTCAGCGGGACGAGCTATTCCTGAAGCCGCTGGCCAACGCCGCCTTCCACTGCCGTTCCTGCTGCGCGTTCCGGCTCCCATATCCTTTCAATTCTATTATATCCAACTGTTCTTTATGCGTGTGTGTGTGTTCGCCCTGCGACACACACTCATAAAAGAGCTTGCGTCTTTTTTAAGATGCCTTCTTGCGGCCGTTACGTCATCTGTGTCTCCTGCCTGGGTGAAGATCATGCAGCGCTCGTGCTCGCTAATGGCAGATGCCCTCACTGCGAGCTGTTGCCAATGGTGACTCTGAGGACTCGCTTGGCTTTTTTCTCTGAGCCTGCATTCTCCGCTGTGCTGCGGCGCCGTAAAAAGTGCAGTTTCCAGCGGATTCCGGAACCGCCTCCAGCTCAACTGAGCTCGCCGGTTCGCCCTGCTTCACTGGCCTCCCCTGCATCGCTTCCCGATGGTCAGCGCCCGCTCTCTGCCACCGCGTCTTCCGAGGAAGTCGATCTCAGGGCCGCGTTGGGGGAAGAGGACACGTGCTCTCTGCTAGCTTCGGGCAGTGAGGGCTGGGCGAGCTCCGGGGATCTCGCGCCTTCTGGTCAGAAGCCCAGCAAACGAGCTGACATTGAGAAGGAGCCGATGCGAGTGCTAACGCTGGCCACGATGAGCCTCGGCCTCGAGTGGTCTGCACCAGCGCCCCTCCTCTCGTTCCCGGCTGGATGGTAGTTTCCTTTCGGATGAGCGTACTTCTCCGAACTCAAAGCCCGCCTTATTTCTTCCTGAGCTTCACGAAGAGGTGGCGACGGCTTAGAAAGCTCCATATTCAGCGCGAACTCGTTCGTCTGTCTCACTAGCATTCTCCACACTGGATGATGCTAAAAACAGGAACTACCAGTCACTTCCGCCGGTGGAACAGGCGATAGCGACGCACCTTTGCCCGCCCTCTGCTGGACGGCGGACGAAAGCGGTGTTGCCATCTAAAGCCTGCCGCATGACATCATTTTTGCTCGCACGAATCTTTCTGCTGCTGGGCAGGCTGCGTCTGCACTACAGATGGGACCTGAGGCTATCTGTCTCGCGGATTTTAGGAGTGCTTCGCTACTAAATCCGCTGCACAGGCCATGGGACGAGTTATGGCTTCCGCTACGGTGGCTGAGAGGCATCTAGGGCTGACGCTCTCAGACATGGCAAGCGCTCCGGTTCTGCAGCGAGTCGTGCTAGACCGGCCCCGCAAAGCTCTCAGCCACACCCCCCACCTCCTGCTGCTTCATCGAAGCGCCGGTGTACGAGTTCCGCTGTGTACGAGTCGCCAATGGTGCTACAAATGTAGTGACGATGCCCACTGCTCAGTGCCCATCTCCACATATAAGCACAGCCCTTCATACAGGGCTCGTGCCCATAAAAGCGACTCAAAGTCGATCGCGCGCACTACATAGTAAACGTGCCCACTCCTCAGTGCCCACAAACACTATGTCACACACGTCATGTGGTTTCTGTAAAAACGAAACCCGTGCACGTTCGTTCTGCCCAGGCAGACGGCGAGTCTAAAGCAGTAAATGTGCACGCTTACAGCCCACAATTACTCACACACAGCACGAGTCCCACGGGACCCGCTCAGCCCTCCCTCACTCGGTTAAGCACCGTGGAGGGGTCGAGGATGAGCGATCTGCCCGCTGTGATCAGCGCGCTCCCCGCCTCAAATGTCACAGGCTTAACGCCCATGTTACAGCACATCGAAGCGCTGCCGTTGCCCAGCCAACAGAGCGTGCTTCGCATCCAACCCCTAGCCATTCATGCAGGCGCATGGTCAGCGCTTCCAGGGGTTTCGGATTGGGTACTAGACATTATAAAGGGAGGCTACTCGCTACAGTTTTTCCGACGCCCTCCGCGTTTTTTAGTGCGCGTCGAAACTACGGTCAAAACAGAAGTAGCACACCTACTTCAAGCCGAAATATCAAAACTGTTGAGCAGAGGGGCTGTGGAGCCTGTATCTCAAGCTCAAAGCGAAGGGGGGCTGTACAGCAAATACTTTCTAGTGCCCAAGAAAGACGCGGGTCTCAGACCCATTCTGGATCTAAGACAGCTGAACAAAGCATTGGCGAAACGCAGTTTCAAAATGCTTACAACCAGGAGACTCCTCGCGCATATTCGCAGAGGAGACTGGTTCATGTCGATAGATCTGAAGGACGCGTATTTTCAAATACAGATAGCGTCACGTCTCAGGCGATACTTGAGATTCGCCTTCGAGGGCCAGACATACAAGTATACAGTCCTGCCGTTCAGCTCGTCCATGGCTCCTCGTACGTTTACGAAGTGCATGGACGCAGCGCTCGCTCCTATCAGACTCAGAGGCATGCGAGTGCTGAACTAATTTGACGACTGGCTGATTCTGGCTCAGTCACGATCAGAGCTCGTGGAGCACAGGGCCATTTTACTCGATCACCTCGAGAAACTTGGTCTCAGTGTCAACTGGACGAAGGGTTCGCTGAACCCCAGTTAGACGATACTGGTTTTGGATATAGCTCTGGACTCACGCTCCATGACGGCGCGGCTGCCGCCACAGCGCGCGTTGGGCATTCAGCGCGCAGTGAGCTCTCTCCGCTGCGGCGCGACATTCTCGCTCAGAGAATTTCAGAAGATGCTAGGTCTCATGGCCTCAGCATCTCCAGTTCTTCAGTTGGGCCTGCTCTGCATGCGCCCCTTGCAGTTCTGGCTGAAAGTGCGAGTACCGCGCAGAGCGTGGATGTCCGGTCAGTTGCGTCTCATGGTCAATAAGAGCTGTGTTACAGCCTTGAAACCCTGGACAGCGAACGACTGGTACCGATCAGGTGTAAGCCTGGGGACTTCCTCGAAAGTGAAAATGGTGTCGATGGACACCTCCACTTCAGGATGGGGAGCACTGCTCGAGGGCAGACCATTCTTTGGCCTGTGGGCAGAACGGGAAAAGCTCCAACATATCAACTGTCTGGAAATACTGGCAGTAGAGAACGCGCTGACGCGCTTTTGTCCCCGAATCTAGGGCCACCACGTCTTAGTCCGTTCGGACAACATGTCTGTGGTGTCCTACATAAATCGCCAGGGCGGTCTCAGGTCCCGAAACCTGTACAGGTTGGCGGAACGCCTCCTGGTTTGGGCTCAGCGCTACTTGCGCTCTCTGAGAGCAGTTCATGTGCCTGG
Source organism: Carassius carassius (assembly GCF_963082965.1). Lineage (NCBI taxonomy): Eukaryota > Metazoa > Chordata > Actinopteri > Cypriniformes > Cyprinidae > Carassius > Carassius carassius. The sequence continues at coordinate 30,567,134 of NC_081758.1, read as the reverse complement.
GCTACAGAATCTGGGTCCAGACAGGCTGTCCAGAAGCAACATCCCCACGGGCGAATGGTCTCTACACCCGCAGACAGTCCAGCTGTTGTGGGAGAGATTTGGCAGGGCGGAAGTAGACCTCTTCGCGTCCCATGAAAACGCTCACTGCCCCGCGTTCTTTTCCAAGAACGGGCAGCGCGCTGTCACGGAGGTGGCCGTGCTGCCCGCTCTATGCTTTCCCCCCCGTCTCCCTACTTCCGCAGGTGGTAGAACGGGTGAGGGAAACGAGATGCTCAGTACTGCTTGTAGCACCACTTTGGAAGAACCAACCATGGTTTCCAGATTTGATGCAGCTAGCAGACACTGCCCCGTGGCCAGTGCCGCTGAGGAGGGATCTCCTCTCGCAGGCCAGGGGCTCGATTTGGCACCCTCAACCGGAGTTGTGGTCCCTCCATGTGTGGGCGCTCAACGGTTACCCGCTGATCTCTCAGTGGGAGTGCTAAATACCATCACTCAGGCTAGAGCTCCGTCGACACGACGGCTGTATGCCTCGAAGTAGTCGGTGTTCTCCAGCTGGTGCACAGCTCGGGGATGTTCACCCCTTAGTTGTGAGGTGACGGAGGTTCTCTCCTTCCTACAGGAGCTGTTGGATAAGGGCAGAGCCCCCTCCACGCTCAAAGTTTACGTGGCGGCTATCGCAGCGTTTTCTGAGACAACGCTCGGTCAGTCCATAGGAAGGGACGATTTGGTCATCCGCTCTCGGTGAGCCCGACGTGCTTGGAGTTTGGGCCTAATGACTCAAGGGTCATACTCAAACGTAGGCACGGTTATGTGCCAAAATCCCTCAACACGCCGTTTCGGGCTCAGGTTATTTCCCTGTCTGCCCTTTCGGTGTCAGGAGAGGATGGAGACTCGAGTCTCCTTTGCCCCGTTAGGGCTTTAAGAGCTTATGTGTCTCGCTCCGCTGTCTTTAGACAGACTGAGCAGCTGTTTGTCTCGTTCAGTGGACATTCCAAGGGAATGGCTGTTTCGAGACAGAGCCTGTCCAGATGGATAGTTGACGCCATAGCGTTAGCTTACGCTTCCAGGGGCCTTCAGTGCCCACTGGGCGTCAGAGCACACTCCACAAGAGGTGTCGCCTCGTCGTGGGCGTGGTCTAGTGGGATCTCCTTACAGGATATATGTATGGCAGCAGGATGGGCCTCGCCGTCTACATTTATCAGGTTCTATAACCTGGAGGTTCCCGCCCTGCAAGCAGGGCTGCTGTCGGTATAGCCGAATCAGGGCCCTGATTGGAACTCTGAGATCGCAAGCGCTATGCGCTGCCGACTGTTATATGGGCAGTATTGCGTAAGACCCGCGTTACCACATGGGTCAGGCCTTGCCTTGACTGTGTGATCTCATATTGCCGCGCCTACGGACGCTGCTAGATATGGGATGGAGGGTCCCCCCCCCCCTCCTGTTCTGGACTCTCTGTGAGTCCCTCAGGTGACTGTGCACTGTAAATCCTGGGCATTGCTTCCAGGTTTATTGGTGTGTGATCCCTGCTCGCACGGCGCTTTACATGGGGTTCCCGTAGCGTCTTAGCTAAGACGCAGTACGAGAGAACTCTCGTAAGAGAACGTACTCGTTTACCAACGTAACGTCGGTTCTCTCTAGAAGAGGGAACGAGTACTGCGTTCTCTGCCGTGCGCACGATTCACTCTGGTTCGCTTCGGCGATGAAATAAATCAGGTGAGTCAGCCTTTTCGAGCTCCCTTTATAGGGCTAGGCAACACCTGTTTCGTGGGGAAGTGGCATGGAGGGCGCGAAGCTTGGTCTGATGTTGCATCAGCCTGCGCTCGATAGGCTTGTGCAGTTGCCGCAGAGCAGCCAATGAGCGAGCGAGCCGTCTTGCCTATGGCTGCGTGCTGCTGCAAATGCGCTTTACAACAATTCAAAATTAAGGACAATTTTTTGCTTGAGTATTTCGTGAAAAGAGACTTTTCCCCGTAGCGTCTTAGCTAAGATGCAGTACTCTTTCCCTCTTCTAGAGAGAACCGAGGTTACGTTAGTAAATGAGTACGTTACTTGAGGAATCGTTTCAGCCCTATTTTGTACGCTGTAATGGTTGATAAGAGGATTCATTTAAAAATGCCAAAAATCATCCGACCTCAAAAATATAATATCTTTTCCTGCACTTTTTTTAGGTGTATGCATTTAGACATCTCTCAGACAGTGCGCTTATATACAAAAATGACTGCTTATTGCGCTTAATGATTACTTAATGGTTTTAAATTACTTGTTTTTAAAACACAGGCCTTAAATGCATTCAAGGAAACATCACGAGCGATTTAGATGATAATCTCTATATATAATTTATATACAGGTGCTGGTCATATAATTAGAATATCACCAAAAAGTTGATTTATTTCACTAATTCCATTCAAAATGTAAAACTTTTATATTATATTCATTCATTACACACAGACTAATATATTTCAAATGTTTATTTCTTTTAATTTTGATGATTAACTGACAACTAAGGAAAATCCCAAATTCAGAAATCAACTTTTTGATGATATTCTTATTATATGACCAGTACCTGTATATATATAAAGAGTTTGGTTCCAAAATGCTATAAATATATACAACCTTAATTGTGTCATGGAGGATAAGGAAGAGTTATTCAGAAAGAATAATTAAGTAATCTCTTTCTTAAATTCTAAAAATCGCTAGGTTCACTCTTAAAAATAAAGGAGCTTCAAAAGGTTCTTCAAGTGATACCATAGAAGAACCATTGTTGGTTCGACAAAGAACCATTTAGTTAAAGTTTCTTTAAAGAACCATCTCTTTCTTACCTTTTTGTAATCTGAGGAACCTTCTTTCACCACAAAGAACCTTTTGTCTAACAGAAAGGATCTTCAGATGTTAAAGGTTCTTTATGGAACAATTTAGATCAAAAGGTTCTTCTGTGGCATGGTGAAGCACCTTTATTTTTAAGAGTGTACAGGCAAGGCTGCAGATTAAAAATGAAAATAGAGGAAACCGATCCACTCACAAGCCTCTGCTCATCATGAACCTAGATCAGTGAGCAGCGTCTCGGGGCGATGTTGGCATGTTGTACACGCCCCTGTCCCTTGACTCCACCCCCACGTGAAAACGGTGCCAGTAAAATGAGACTCGCAGAAACGTGAAGCGCAAAGGGAAAATGGTATCGAAAGCTCAAACTAGACTGAAACGCAAAATAATAGCAGCATTGCAAATAAATTAGTAGATATGGCCATTGAAAATATGAATTGCATATGTATCACTGTTTCATTTATGTTTTGCAATTCTTTATTTTTGTTTGCAAAAAGCACATTTATTTTTCTCACTACTTTAATTTGCATTTTTTTTGGCATGTGTATGCAGCATTATATTGACTCCATAGTTTACCTCACTTCGGAACATTCATTCATGGATTTGTGTTGCGCAACGTCTTCACAAATGGACAAGTGTGACATCTTATATCTCTGTAAATAAATACAATTTAAATTCACGTCTTGCACACTTCAAATGCACTTTGAATGGAACATATACGTTCGCTGTGAACTGGAATCAAGGTAGAATATCCTGTGATGTCCACTTCGCAGGGCACTTACGTTTGAATAGAACAAATGTCTGAAGCGATAAGAGAAACATACAAAATGTGCAGTGCAGGGGGGGTGCGAGGACTGGAATTAAGAACCGCTGACCTACCCCAACCTTAAACCTACCCTTACAGTAGGATAAATGCAGTGTTGGTAGCATAATCTGATAGGTAGCATTATTTGTTAGAACATCTGGGCACGGCATAATGGTATGTTAAGGGGCGTAACAATTCCGTCATACGCTTGAGGTATTCGGCCAATTAGAAAGCTCTGCATAGCTGGCCTTTCAGACCGATGAGCTTTGTAAAAATGTACATGTTTCAGAAAGGTGGGGCATAGAAGAGAAACAATAATGTACAGTATGTGGAAAATAATGTGGTTTTGGCCCTTAAACAGTATAAACACATTTCATTACACCAAATACACAAAATAATGTTCTTTTTAGCAACATAATATGACCCCTTTAAAATTAATTAGCATAATGAGAAAATGAATGACTTATTGGTGGCTTGCTTGTTAGAGTCATTAGGACTTGTCTTTATGCTCATCTGTCATAGGAGGAGCAGCAAGAATTGGCTCTGCTGTTTTTATAGAGCATGAATTGTTCAAATTATCTATTACCTTTTATTGCAGTAAGTGTGCAGGCACTGCTAAAAGGATAAGGCCAACAATTAGCACTCTGGGAATCATTGTGAACTCATACCCAGTTAAACTTGTACATGGATGGGTCAATTAACCTCTACACACTCTCATTCTTTTATACTTCATTACCGTAACTCATTAAATTTCCACATGGAAAGGTGTTTATAATTGGGTTGTTTTATGATGGTCAGCTGTATTGTTGTCTTGCTATTTGTGTTGATGTGGATTAAATCCTAGAAGATTAACTGTAAGAAAAGTTAATTATACATTATTTGCCCATCCTCATGTCATTATCCCATACAAATGACAAAAGGGTACATAAAGGACACTGGGTACCGGGGCAGGCGGATTAATCGAAGAATGAAATACAGGCTTTATTTTAGTTACATGAAAGGTCGGCTTTAGCCTTGGTGCGCCCCCACTTGGAGTAGAGTCTCGCGGGCTCTAGTCCAAGTGCGGTGACACCTCTGGACAAAGGCGTGAACGGAGGGGACCGCGACTTCGTATTCCAGACTGGGAAAAATGGGTGGCTGGTATCCTACACTACACTGAAACGGAGATAGGCCCGTACCTGATATAGGTAATGTATTGTGGGCGTACTCCACCATCGACAGTTGTTGGCTCCAGGAGGAAGGATTCTTGGAGACCAAACATCGCAACACCCTTTCCAAATCTTGGTTGGCTCTCTCGGTTTGACCATTGCTCTGGGTATGAAACCCTGAGGACAGACTTACAGTCGCTCCCAGTAATCTACAGATTTCACACCGAAATTTGGACACAAATTGGGGTCCCCTGTCAGAAACCACGTCTGTTGGGAGGCCATGTAATCGAAAGACGTGATCTACGACGGTCAACGCTGTCTCCTTGGCTAAGGGGAATTTGTGCAAGGGAATAAAGTGGGCTGCCTTCGAGAACTGGTCCACCACGGTCAAAACTACCGTGTTGCCCTGGGAGGGCGGTAATAAAATCTAGTGCGATATGGGACCAGGGTCTCGAAGGGACCGGCAGCGGTTGAAGTAACCCATCAGGGTGTCGATTGGAAGTCTTACCAGTGGCACAAACCGAGCAAGCAAAAACAAAATTACGTAATTACGTTCGGCAGGGGATAATCGATATGGAAAAAATGCGCACGGGTGCATCTTGTCGTCTGAGGGAGAACGTTGGGATAACATCGCAACTACCCCCACCTCCGACGCATCGACCTCCACCACAAACTTACATGATGGATCAGGGGTGATTAAGATAGGGGCCGAAACGAAGCAGCCCTTCAGTTTGGCAAACACAGCCTCGGCTGTGTCTGACCACCTGAACGTAGTTCTGGGGGAGGTCAAGGCGGTCAGAGGTGCGGCTAGTTGACTGAAGTTGCGAATAAAATGCCGGTAGAAGTTGGCGAACCCCAGAAACCTCTGTAGGGCCTTACGGGAATCTGGACTTGGCCACTCTACCCCAGCCTTAACTTTCTCGGGATCCATGCGTATTCCCTCAGTCGACACAATATATCCAAGAAACGGAACAGACTGTGCATGAAAAGCGAATTTCTCCACCTTGACAAAAAGCCCATTCTCTAGCAACCTCTGAAGCACTCGTCGAACGTGCTGCACATGTTCCTGGAGAGAAGAGGAAAAAATCAATATGTCGTCCAGGTAGACATATATGAATTGATCGATCATATCTCGCAGCACGTCGTTGACGAATGCCTGGAAGACCACTGGGGAGTTGGACAGTTGGACATGACCAAGTATTCAAAGTGCCCCCTGAGGGTGTTAAAAGCAGTCTTCCATTCATCCCCCTCCCTTATACGGACCAAATGATAAGCATTACGTAAGTCCAATTTCGTGAAGATCGATGCTCCCTGCAACCTCTCGAAGGCTGAAGACATCAACGGCAAAGGGTATGTATTCTTTATCGTTATGTTGTTCAGTCCCCGGTAATCAATACAAGGTCGCAGCGACCAGTCTTTCTTCCCCACAAAAAAAGAACCCCGCCCCCGCTGGAGAAGAGGAAGGGTGGATGAACCCCGAAGCTAGAGAATCAGAAATATATTTCTCCATAGCCTCCCTTTCTGGGACAGAAAGTGAATGTAATTTGCCTTTGGGCGGAGACTTACCTGACAGTGAATCTATGGCACAGTCATTGGAACGATGCGGAGGGAGAGAAGCAGCACGAGACTTACTGAACACTTCCTTCAGGTGGAGGTACTCCGCGGGCACGTTAGACAAATCCACTGCTACCTCCTGAAACATAGACATAGAAACAGACGGACAAGCAGACACTAGACAAGACTCATGACATTTGTTACTCCAGGCCAGGATGGAATGCAGTTGCCAGTCCACTTTGGGGTTGTGACGGAGGAGCTAGGGTTGACCAAGAACTATGGGTGCAAGGGGAGAGTCTAGTATGAAGAATGAGATGATTTCTGAGTGGTTGCCTGATGTGATGAGGGTAATGTTTTCAGTGATGAGTGAGATGACCGGCAGTCTTTGTCCATTGAGGGCGTGAACCGTGATCTGGTGAGTGAGGGGTCTGAGGGGAATTTGAAGTTTGCGTGCAAGAATGGGCCATGAAATTACCTTTAGCCCCGTAGTCCAGAAGTGCTTGACAGTCGTGAAATTGTGCTGACCATCTTAGTCTTACCGGGAGGAGCGTAGATGATGATGAGGTCTTCTCGGCGGAGATCCCACCCGATAGTAGCCTCATACTTACTACCGGGCTTGGCCTTTTACCAGACAGATGTAGGCGTGATGACCGGTCCCACCGCAGTAGAGTCACAGGCCCAGGGATCTCCGCCTCTCCTTCTCCTCCCAGGAAAGCAGAGCTCGCCCTACCTGCATGGGCTCGTGATCGTAGGAGGGGCTGGCTGCGTCCCCGCCGCTGACCCGGGCATCCGTAGGAGCTCTTGGTGTGGGATTGGGTAGGTTACGTCGTTCCACTCGTGTCAGTCGTGCATCTACCCTTAGTGCCAGCTCAATGAGTCCATTGAGTGAGGTCGGAAGGTCCAGGGTGTAGATCTCCCTCTGGACGTGGTCAGCCAGCCCATGCAGGAACATGTCCCACTGCGCCTCCTCGTTCCATTGACACTCCACCACCAGGGTGCAGAACTCGATAGAGAAAGCCGATACTGATCCCTCTCCTAGCCTCCTAGCCGCCTCTCTCCCGGCGATGGCCCGATTGAACACTTGCTTCATCTCGGCGGCGAGTGTCTGGAACGAGGCGCAGCATGGATCTTGATTCTCCCACACCGCCATTCCCCATAATGCCGCCCTCCCAGTGAGCAGCGTCAATACAAACGCCGCCTTGGCTTGTTCGTTGGAGAAGGTCCTGGGTTGAAGAGAGAAGTGCATAGCGCATCGGGTTAGGAAAGCTCTACAGAAATTAGGCTCACCAGAGTAGGTTTCGGGAACTGGAAGGCGTGGTTCCAGCTGGGAGGGGGTCTCCGATGGTGTGGGAGGAACGGATGATGTGAACGGCGCAGCGGGGGCTCGCAGAACCTGTAATTGCTGGGTGAGCTCGGACACCTGCGCCACCAAAGCCTGGACAGCGCGACCAGTGTCATTAAGATTCCGTTCCTGGGAGTCCATCCTTCGAGCACTGGCGCTGAGGAACTCTTCCAATGCCGAAGATGGGTTACTCGCTGCTTCCATGGGTGGTCAAATCATTCTGTCACGATCGCATAAAGGACAGGAAGCAAGTTGCAAGTAAACAATCCTTTATTTGAGATGTATGGTGAGACTGGTGAGAAGGTGATTGATTGCGCAGATGGGTGATGATGAGGGATCCGTGAGATGAATGGTATATCCACAACGACCGAACAGGAATAAGACACAAGGAGTAGCTGAGCAGATGGGACACAGACAAGAATCACAGAGGACCTCAAACAAAATCTGAAAAACAAGAGACGAAAGACAAGGCATTGAATGGGCTGGTGGAATGAGCTGCAGCTGGTAACATGCACATGAAACAATCAACATGACGTAAAATGAGACGAGCAGGAAACAGTGCATTCATGAACCATGACAAATATATGCTGACAAATTCAAAGTACAAAGTTATCTCGCACATTCACCTATTGGCCCATAATGTAAAAGGGCTTTTGTAAGCCGTTCTGCTGTACTAATATATTGTTAGTATTAGTTTTGTACAGATCAATACAGGTTTGCATTTAGATGACAGAGCAAGAGGTCAAAAACATAACCATACTGATAAGAATTGGCTTTAACCTTCACCTTGTGTTCCATTTACTTTCTTATAATATTTCCTATATGTATCTGTCTAGTCTTTCTCGCATAGTTGCTGCTAATGACTTTTACATTTTTTGAAATGTTTTCTAGACTTGATTGTTTTTTCATCTTATTATTTTTTTTGCTGAAGTTTAGTATGATGCTGTCTGTTTCATGCTTAATGTATTGAAAGGCAGTTTGGTTTAGGCTCTCTTCACAGCAACAGATGGCAGATGAATCTAGAGTCATTAAAGGTTATTCCTTCTATTCATCACTGAAATGTGTGCAACGGATGTGGGAGATTTTTGCTGGTAAAAGGAAGGACCAGACTACTCATAGGGAACTGTACTTCCAATAGCCTCTGTGCACAAACGTAGTAATGAACTTCCACTGTCGCCAGAAGTCGGCATATCTGTTTCCGGTTTACTTGCGCATCGCCGAAAGTTGTCTCCAGGATCTTCCGAGAATAAGCGTCAGCGATGTTCATCGCATTGTTAATGCCTGGCCCCCTGCTCCGACAAGCAAGAGGGACAAGGGCTTTAAACTTTACATATCGAATTATCTGCTCAACTACGAAGGTAAGTACGTTATTTTAGTCTAATGTGGTGTGCCGGCAGATAGCACCTTAGTGGCAACGCTAGTTTTTAATGTAACGTTAGTAGTATAGAAGTTTGTATTTCTTAGTTTTAAATGCAGACTGTTCGTAATTTTTTGTGATAATTGTAATATCAGTTGTATTAACTTGCTCTCCTCTCAGTTTGTAATAAAGTTCAGGGCACAGGTGAAGTCACTGTCAGGGTGTTGTGCTACAGGTCCATGAGGAAAGCAGAGAAACCTCACCGTTTGAGTGTATGGTGAAGTTAGAATTGATAAAACAGCAGTTATTGTCACAGTGTCTGGGTTGTGTTCCCTGGGTGTCCACTAGATGTCCTCTTTTCCCACTGTGTCTTTCACTTCATTAATCACATTCCTCACGTCCCTGTTTAATTATTGCACCCAGCTGTCACTAATGACCTATCATCACAACCTGTCAGTTTCCCATTAGCTTTTGTCTCTCCTTGTGTATATAACCTGGTCTGTCTTAGTATGTGTCATGGAGTCGTTGTTTATTCATGTCCGTCAGTTCGTGCCCTTGCTTTGTCTTCTTGTTTAATTTATGTTTTGGATGGATGTTTCCTATTGACCCCTGCCTGGACTGTTTATGCTTTTTGGATTACCCCTTAATAAAAGACTTACTCGCAATTGGTTCTATCTCCGTGCCTCATTGGATCCCGGCCGTGAGAGTTATAGGCTTGTTACTTTAATAGCCCGGTGTTACTGATGTTCCTGGGGATTTAGCAAAGGTAATTCATGTTTATTAATTTATAACTCTTAAATGAGTAGGTAATGAAAAGAGAGGCTAAAATTGGCAGGTGAGTTGACTTTGCTGGTCCCCATTCGAGTTACTGTATGCTTGTTCATGTTATAAGCTTGTTACTTACTATAACCCGGTGTTCCTGATGTTCCTGGGGACTTGGCTAAGGTTATTCATGTTTAATATAACTCGAATCTAATGAAAACCGTTATTGTAGGCAGGTAAGTTTCCCTAGCTGGTCCCCTGCAGGTAAAATGTATTCTTATTCATTTGGACTGTTTATATATATATATATATAACAAGATTATGTCCTAAACAAATGATTAAACAGTGAACAAGCTATGATAAGTAAGTATTTAATATGACATTTTACTTATGCAGGTGGTACTGAAAGATTCGATTCCCGTCATCCCATGCTGCCCCACCACAACCATCTGTGCCTCTTCAGAATTACCACCTACAGCCATCTAGTTGCATGTTTGTCTGCACTGAACCACAACAGCTTCACCTTAGGAGTCTGGAGGTCACCTGGGACATGGCACACCAATATGAACGTGCTACTAGAGACCAAAGTTTGTGTACTGAATGGAATCAGCTAAGGAGACATAGACTGACTGCCTCACAATTCAGAGAGATCTGCCAGGTTAAAGAGAAGACAGAAGAAGGTCTAGCTAACCGGATACTGCAAGGGACCTGTCAGACAACGGCTATGAAGAGGGGGCTCGAATTAGAGGCAGATGCTATTTGTGATTTTTGTCGAATAAAAAGGGTCAACCACTTCCCCTGTAGTTTGGTCATTCACCCTGATGCTCCTTGGCTGGGGGCATCTCCAGACGGGATAATCTTTGACCCTTCAGAGCCATGTCCGTTTGGGCTGATTGAGATGAAATGCCCGAATGTTAAAAGCTACGTTGACTGCCCATATCTGAAAATGGAGTCAGGCAAATTAGAGCTAAAAAAAACATGCTTACTACTGGCAAATACAGGGGCAGATGCTAATTACGGGAATGGATTGGTGTGATTTTGTAGTTTCAGCCGAGGAAGACATGCTCATCCAAATAGTTTACAGAGACAGTGATGTTTTGGATACAATCAAAGAAAAAGTAGACAGGTTTTATTTCTCTGTCTACATACAGAAATGTCTAATGCTTCAGAAGTAGGTGTTAATAGTGTTTCCAGTTAAGTTTTGTATGTTCTTCTGTGTAACCATTAAATGTGAAAATTAAACATAATTTTTATGATTAAGCACAATAAATGTATTTTGACACTGCACCCCAAGAAAAAGACCAGTCATTTATTACCATTGTACTCAAGAGAAGGTAGACGTCTCTGGCACTACAACTGCCTCTTTAACAACTGTAAAGTGCAAATTATTACATGACCGATGCCTGTGATTTTTAGGTGTTTTTTTATTGTTGCACCTTCCAGTTCTCACAATTTATAAAAATGTTTACAAATTATATCAGAGACAATTTACAAAGTGATAATGTTATTTTTATGAATATTGTATATTGAACACAAAAATAGTTAATATCGATCTCTTTGGGAGAAGATATGGCTACAGTTACAGTATCTCATTTCATAATCTCCATTTCTTGACCAGAGGTCCATTCTGGTAGTTTGAGAGGAGACAAGCGACTGTGAAGATTTGGTTTATGCTCCCTGCAATGGAGAGAGGGTTAGTGGTATCAAACAGTTTATTCTCTTTTACTCTTCTGATTAACCTTTCAATGTGCACCCTCAAACGGGCAATGGACTGTGTCTTCAGAACATCCGCCTCTGACATTTGGGCCCTCTTAGAAAGGAAGGCAGGACGATGAACAGGCCCAGGTACAAGGTCATCCACCAAGAATCCTTTGTCCACCATTATGGCCATGTCAGGTGTTAAGAGTGATGTAATCCCTGACAGACGAAACACCTCCCTGTCGCTCATGTAACTCTCAAAGAGTGCTGACACAAAAGTGCGTGGGATTTCCCCTTTTCTGGTCAATGTATCCCTGCCTCTGCTTTATAATTTTTTATCCCCGATGGGGATAAATTTACCCCCCCCTCAAAGTGATCAGTGCTACTACACAAGTTTTGTGATCCGTCTTGCCACTAATCACGGATCCGTGGTTTTGATTAAAGTCAATTTTATTTTAAAATAAGCTACTTTGGCTGGCTCTGCCCGCAGTCTCTCTGTATTCACCACTCTGCAGGCTTGCTCAATGTCCCGCCCACGGCGCTATCTGATTGGTTACACCTTACGAGTAATAGCCTATCAACACTTGCGAAACGGTTGAAGCCGGTCTGCTGGGCAGTGTTGCCTGGACACAGCGACCCCATTGGAACTCAATTGAGACAAGTAAAGCCCATTTTTAGCTTTACCATTTTTTTTTTTTTCCAAAAAAAGCGACTAGCGACAAATCTAGCGACTTCTTGGACAATCATTAGACTCTCTGGTGCTGCCGCACGAACGCGGTCTCTCTTTCCCAGCGTGAGCCTCTCTCTCTGCATCTGCTGTTTCAGCTAGCACAGAGAAAAGCAGCACTTTCAGTAAAAAAAAAGATACTCTGTTCCTTCTATTTTACAAGCAAGTTAGCCGACATCAGTCACAGCACAACCACTGACTTTATCGTATGTGTATTTGATTTCATTAGTGCAGATTAATGTTTGAGAGCTGGTTATGTAGTCTTCATGGACCGCGTTTCAGTCATTATAATATTCATTCTGTTGTCTGACAACAGAAACATTAAAATATAGTAATAAAAACAGTTTTATTGAGAATTAAATTAAATGGCTGAATTAAATGCAGTATGTGAGAATAGGGAGGCAATATAATACGACACACTTACGTCATAAATATGCTAATTAGCGCTTGACGTCACAAATTAAATGTTTCAAAACAAACCCCCCTCTGTTTTTTTCACAAATCGCACCCTGGTTGAATGGACGGTTAATTATAACAGCAGATTCAGTGACATAAGAGCTGGTCTGCGTCTCACTGCACATGTCTGCGGCACGTTACGGCTCCAAGGGAACCAAAGCTGATCGCAGTCACTCTAGTCAGTATAGTCTGTGTTTGTGTTTAATTCCGGCCAGCCACAGCATGGTTTTGAAGCAACTGTCCGTGCTGCTTGGCTAAAAATAGTAATTTGTGAGTTGTCACAGTGTGTAGGACAAGACAAAACCTTGTCAGAGCCGTAAGGGATAACAGTAACATAATACGCTGATCATGGGCTGCTTGTAAAAAACATTTATTTGTAAAACAAAGTATCTTCTTTGGCCATATTAGCCTACTCAGTAGCATTAACACAGGCTTTACTCCTTTCAAACTTTATCTGGAATGTCACCGTTTCTGTTACTGCAACTGATCAGGCAAACACACACACACACACAATATCATCTGCCTGATGAAAAAACATGTTTTTTTTTATTTAGTTAATATTTGCATCAATTATGATTATTTTATCCACCGATGACCCACCTGCAAATAATCAGAATGCATTTACAAACGTGATTCCAAAAAAGTTGGGACACTATACAAATTGTATACAGACAAAGGGCTTGAATAAAGCGCATTTGGTTTTTGATAAAAATAATAGAAGATATATCGCTGAATGAAATTTACCATAAACAACCCTGAGTGCTTATTATGTGATCCTCTTCACTGTTTTGACATGCTGTTAGCTTAAAATGGTGCCATGTGGTGCGACTTTTTAATATCAGTTATGTAAGTATTTAAGGATAAAAGACTCAGTTTGCTTTTAAAATTTTCCTCGAGTCGAGTCAAGTCTGTATAAATGCGACTCGAGTCCGAGTTACTATCTTGAGTGCCCATCTCTGGCTCGAAGCATCAGAATCGGCATTGGCATCAGCCAATCCCCATGACAAGAAATCTGTACTCAGTATCAGGTGCAAAAATCCAGACTGGAGCATCCCCACTATAAATGGCTGGGCTCTAATGGGTTGAGAGTTTTATTTTAGAGTGTCAAAGATGGTATAGGCAATTACAATTATTAAAATGGCTTTCAAGTAATTATCTCCAAATAAAATCTTTCTAATTTCCTTCCATCCTTAACACCCCTGTCTTATGTCTCTTCTCCATCTCTATTGGTGTGTCTGCTATTTTATTCTTTAAAAAGTGTGACACTCTGCCCAAGGAAGAGCATTCTCACTTTCTTCTGCACTGATATGCATTTTAGCTCATCAGTCAAACACAAAGCAATCAGTCGCACTCTTTTCCATCGCAAATAATTTTATTCTTTTCATCACAAAAGCACTCAGGGAAAGCTAATGCATTTTTAAAGTAGAAAATGGTTTGAATTGTTTTAGTGAAATAGTCTCTTTGTCACACAGTTGGGAAGGTTAGAACATTCCCAGAGGAAAAGCAGCATATTTACAAACCTGAAGCTGTATTCAATGCAGATCACATTCAGATAAGTTTGTGATATTATTTTTCATAAAAAAAATAAAATTAAATTAAGCACAAAGGCACACATGCAAATTTTGTGTCTGGGATGTTCAAGGATCCAACAATGGGCATAAAATTACGATTTTTTTTAGTTTAAAATCAGAATTAATGTGCTAGAAAACTGTGCTCAATTCTTACATGTTAATTGATTTCACAGGAGCCGTCAGTGATACCCTTGCCGATTCGCTGTCATCTGTTGGTGGGACATTACCTCACTTCCTGCAAGAGCCTGAGGATGCTTACATAATCAAAAACAATCCTATCAAGCTTCGCTGCCGTGCCACTCCTGCCCTGCAGATCTTCTTCAAATGTAATGGGGAATGGGTCCATCAGAACCAACATACCTCAAATGAGTACATAGACCATAACACTGGTAAGACACATATGATCTTGCTGCTGCCGTCCACCTAATCATTTCTTTTAAAGAAAGATTTTATGTATGTCCATATAAGCCTATTGGTTCAACTGTAGTTTAAATACACTTAAATCTCTTATCTGTTAGCTCCTTAATGGATCTTTTTCCTCTGTCTCATCTAGATTTTTTGTTCTAAAAAAGCCAGGAATATATATGATAAAAGGACATTTAATTGGTTATTTGGTATGTTTTTTCAAATGTATTCACTCTTATGTAGTCTTAGAATTTTATTCCATAAATTCCTTCAGAATTTATCTTCACACTACAGCTGGTTATTTCCCAGTTAGTCTGCATTACAGGTGAGATTTAGATGCTCGATGTGATATTCTCATGAATAAATAAAGTTCATGGTTGGGGTGATTTGTCAATGCAATATTATATTGACGTCTGTCATGATACAGTAACATTGAGGCTCTTTATGGTTACTATGGCTGTTGTGTTTAGAACTGTGATATGTTGTGGTCCTTTTTACACACTTGTTTCTTATTCAGCTTCACTGGGATTCAGTGCTTTGTACAGTTAGGATTTTGGTAGAATATAAATAATTAAGTGTACACTAATCAGTGCTAAAATATGCTAAAAATCATATTTTCTCTAAAAATATGAACAAAATGAATAAAAATATAAGTAAAATATAACTAAAAATATCTACTTTTGAAGTCAGATGTTGTATTGTTTTAAGTTCTTTAACATTCATTTCATGTTTCCTTGGCCACTTGCCAGCTGCAATAATGTCCAACACAATTTAGGCTGAATTACAGGAACTGTCAGAGGTACACTCAACAGTGCAATGATTAGAGGATTTCAACTTCAAAAAATAAAAACCTAATCCACAAGCTTCTCTGAAGCACACTATTATTAGTCCACAAAGACATTTCCCTCACAAGAAAGCTACGTGCCAGGAATAGCCCGTTAATTGCTTCTGTAAGTTCATTATTGTGTGATTGCTGTGCTGTGAAATTATTGAGGGCTTGATAATGAGAAAATGAAAAATCACAACAAATTATTTTCCCGTCTACATATGGGAAAAGTCAGATAAGTTTAGGCAAACTTGCTTGTCACTATGTCACATTCTGTAGATGTAATGCCAAACAATGTGATTTGCTATGTCACAAAAATTTGCTTTAACAGCGAATTTATTTAAATACATATTCTGATATGGATGTATTCAGTCAGTGCTGGATTGTTATAGCTAAATAATGAACATCTCAAGATGTCTCAATTTCTGCTTTTACATTGATAATATGCTCAGAAATCGGCCTGGCAAGCTGCACCTTGCAGCTTTCCTGTGTTTTTTGTCCACAATAAAGAATGAGCTGACTTTTTGTTTTGGTGGTGATTTCATCTGGTGATCTGCCCAGTCGATTTATAACAGATTTTCTGCTTGCTGATCTCAGTTTCATCTCGATACTGTACATACATGCTCAAGACATTGCAACATGTTTTCTTGCCCCTTTTTTCTGTACCCTTGAGCATTTGCATCTCACACATCCTTGCACACAGTTTCATCATACTATTTCCCACAAAGGACGTCATCATTACAAATCAAGTCAGGTTCAGTGGTCCTAAATGAAGAACCTCAACCGTTGCATTTTATATGTGAAATAGCTTCCAATAGGCTCTGAATGTCATACTCATTCCACTAAAAGTTTTGTTTCTTTATCTAGCTTGCGATCTGTTGTACAGTAGATTTACAGCAGATTTTAGGACAGGTTGCTCACCATTCCGTGCTCCCCTTTTGCTCTGTCCAGCTACAATATGGAAAGCAGTAATTTCCTCCCTTGAGAATATACTTCCCCCATTACCAGGTTCACTGCCTGCAGTGTTGCCAAGGCGATGAAATGTATCAGTCTGGGCCCAAGTGGATTTGCAATTAGAACAGCCAGAGGAAGTCTCCATTCGGCCAATCACATTGCCAGCATCAGTGCTAAACTCATAACCAGTGATAACAACATCCTTTATAGCACCCCACCATGCCACCATAATGGATGACAAAAATGAGGATTGGATTAGATGGACGCTAATCAGAGCCAAAAATCTACAAGGAATTGGATTTTATTGATTAGAGCATGGGTCTTCAGTGTCATCGCAAGCGGAAGATAAGATCTCTTATTTACCAGGCATACAGATAAGCAGAACCTCGGATTCAGGAGGAACAGTGTGGTTTTCGTCCAGGCCGTGGAACACTGGACCAGCTCTATACCCTCTACAGGGTGCTGGAGGGTTCATGGGAGTTTGCCCAACCAGTCCACATGTGCTTTGTGGATTTGGAGAAGGCATTCGACTGTGTCCCTCGCGGCGGCCTGTGGAGGGTGCTCCGGGAGTATGGGGTCCGGGGCCCTTTGCTAAGGGCTATCCAGTCCCTGTATGACCGGAGCAGGAGCTTGGTTCGTATTGCCAGCCGTAAGTCAGACTTGTTCCCGGTGCGTGTTGGACTCCGGCAGGGCTGCCCTTTGTCGCCGGTTCTGTTCATGATTTTTATGGACAGAATTTCTAGGCGCAGCCAGGGGCCGGAGGGGGTCAGGTTTGGTGACAACACAATTTCGTCTCTGCTCTTTGCGGATGATGTTGTCGTGTTGGCCTCATCAAGCCAGGACCTTCAGCATGCACTGGGACGGTTTGCAGCCGAGTGTGAAGCGGTTGGGATGAGAATCAGCACCTCCAAATCCGAGGCCATGGTCCTCAGTCGGAAAAGGGTGGCTTGCCCACTTCAGGTTGGTGGAGAGTTCCTGCCTCAAGTGGAGGAGTTTAAATATCTTGGGGTCTTGTTCACGAGTGAGGGAAGGATGGAACGGGAGATTGACAGACGGATCAGTGCAGCTTCTGCAGTAATGCGGTCGATGTACCGGTCTGTCGTGGTGAAGAAAGAGCTGAGCCGCAAGGCGAAGCTCTCGATTTACCGGTCAATCTACGTTCCTACTCTCACCTATGGTCATGAGCTTTGGGTCATGACCGAAAGGACAAGATCCCGGATACAGGCGGCCGAAATGTGCTTTCTCCGCAGGGTGGCTGGGCGATCCCTTAGAGATAGGGTGAGAAGCTCAGTCACCCGGGAGGAGCTCAGAGTAGAGCCGCTGCTCCTCCACATCGAGAGGGGTCAGCTGAGGTGGCTCGGGCATCTGTTCCGGATGCCTCCTGGACGCCTTCCCGGGAAGGTGTTCCGGGCGCGTCCCACTGGGAGGAGACCCCGGGGGAGACCTAGGACACGCTGGAGAGACTATGTCTCCCGGCTGGCCTGGGAACGCCTCGGTGTCCCCCCAGAAGAGCTGGAGGAAGTGTCTAGGGAGAGGGAAGTCTGGGGTTCTCTGCTTAGACTGCTGCCCCCGCGACCCGGCCCTGGATAAGCGGTAGAAGATAGATGGATGGACAGATAAGCAGCAACACATTGTCCTTGAGTTTAGAACAGGTGAAGATCAAGACGTACCAGTCCAAACCTGTTGGACAGAAGCCAATTCATGTCATTTCTTGCTTTATTTTTATTTTTTGGATTTTGTTTGCTATTGTGGCAACAAATTAAGATCATGTAGTCAGTTTTGTTTTTCATTCTGGCTTGTGTTGTGAACAGAAAATAGTAAACAGAAGGGCAGTAGAAGGGTCTGTCACATTTATAGCTGATAAATATAGCTGATTTCTTCTTCATAAATAAACAACTGGGTGACAAACTTAAATCTTTAATTAATTTAAAGTTTTCCCATGGTACATCAACTGATATTTCTCTAAAAATCTTCTCGGATTGGTCCAGGCACCAATATGGATAAGATGGAAAATGTATGTAATGTCAGAACGTTTTTTAATTTTTATTAATTTACTCGTGTCATAAATGAAACTGTTTTATTGCAGATAAAGTTCCTATTACAGCACAATTATACTGTTGCTTTCATTCCATAAGTGCAAACGCTTTTGCTGTCAAACAGTTTCCAGAGTCTATTTTCAGAATTGAAAGAACTGACAATTAATGTGCCCACGGTAGCCTTTATAGTGAGCCACTCTCAAAAAATTGACAATTTAATGAGAACCATCCTGAAAAATGTCCTCCATTATTGTCAGTTTTATAGAGCATATGTAATATGTTGCATTATTGACACACTGTTTTCCTAATGAATGTTGTTCAGTTGCTTTGACGCAGTGTATTTTGTTTAAAGCGCTATATAAATAAAGGTGACTTGACTTACCGTATTTTTCGGACTATAAGTCGCACCTGAGTATAAGTCGCATCAGTCCAAAAATACGTCATGACGAGGAAAAAAACATATATAAGTGGCACTGGACTGTAATTCGCATTTGTTTAGAACCAAGAACCAAGAGAAAACATTACCATCTACAGCCGCGAGAGGGTGCTATATGTTTTCAGTGTAGACTACAGGAGCACTGAGCAGCATCTCTGGCAGCATAGAGCGCCCTCTGGCGGCTGTAGATGGTAATGTTTTCTCTTAGTTCATTTCTCTCAGTTCATGTCAAATTAATTTTGATAAATAAGTCGCACCTGACTATAAGTCGCAGGACCAGCCAAACTATGATAAAAAGTGCGACTTATAGTCCGGAAAATACGGTAAGCATTTAGGCCCATCCATATCATTATAATAATCATTATTACATGGCTTTATTCAAAACTTAACTCTAATTGCAGTCAGATAGTTTTTGAATAATGACTGTGTAATTGTCTGTAGTTCCAAGCAACTGATTTCCTGTATGTATTTGTTTTTTGTATCACTCAATCTTTGTCTTTTCAAATCATTATTTCTTGTCCATTTTTGTGTTTAAATATTATGAAGCTATTTGATTAAATGGGATAATATGCAATCAGCTAGATATTATCACAAAATAACCCCTTTATTTCTATAGTGCTTTATGCACTACAGATTTTTGATCAAATAGATGCAGCCTTTGTAAGCGTATGTAAGAGACTTTCAAAAACATTTTAAAAGCCCTACCCCAAAATTTCTCTTTATTTTTTTCGGCACACAAAATGGAAATTTTTATGAGCCAAGTTGTTAATTATTGTTAAAATAATAATGTGAAGCTGTAATGGGGCTGACAAAACGAGAGGCATGCAGATCCATGAGCAAGTTTTATATATATATATATATATATATATGAGCCATTACCTTGGGAGGTTCTGCAGCATCAGCCGCAACCTCTGGAAACATCATAGTAGGTGCCACTGTTTCACGAGTCCCTGTCATGGTGTATGCAGCCCAAACACTCCATAAAGCAACAGACAGGGGAATAAGTTCAAGAACAGGAGGGCTAAAATGAATGGGTTCTGGGATATCAGATGCACGTTCTGCCACCAGCAGTGGATCCTTCATGCTGGATGCCAGTCTGGGAGACTGAAGAACTGACCTCGAAGATCTGGGTGCAGCTGACAGGAAGGGACAGGACCCCGGATGAACAGACGAGACGTGATAGGGCTCGGGATAGGGCTGGGACAATGCGTCGAGGTCATCGATGACGTCGACAAATACGTCGACGCAAAATATGCGCATCAATTCGTCGACCTGTTTTTATTTCTCTAAAAAACGTTTGCAAAACGTTTACCTTATGTGCGCTGAATATACGCGATGGCTGGATCAACATTCTGTCCAACGTTATATAACCAATCCAGGGGTTTTTCTGCATTGATCTTTTTTTTGGCAGCTGTCAAAGCCTTATTTGATCGGTGAGTGATGTGGAGTAGAATGACTGTGCTGCGCCTGACAGGGCGCGTACGAGAGAGAGCCCCGGCTGTGCGCGCGCACTCACAGTCTTCAAACAACACGATCGCTTCTTGCTCTCTCTCTCCCTCGTGCATATTAATCAAAATCATTAAACACGATAGAAAAAGGGCGAAACACCCAAGTTTCACGCGCGCTCGCGCACTCACAGTCTTCAAACTACACGAGCACTGTCTTGCTCGCTCTCTCTCTCTCTCTCTCTCTCTCTCTTTCTCTCTCTCTCGTGCATATTAACCAAAATCATTAGACACGATAGAAAAAGGGCGGAACGCAAATGTTTCACGTGGAGCATTCGGAGATTTTATTTTTCTACATGACAGGCTGCTGGCTCCCACTGTTCATTTTTATGTTTTATTTTTTGGAAAAGCACTCTCTGTATTAGCTTAAAGCCCTAAAGTTTACATTGGTTACTTTATTCTTTCAATTGCTCTAAACAAGTATTTTGGGTGAACTTTTTTATTGAATGCAAGACATCAAGTTGTTGTTATTTTCATCTGAAAGAAGAACTTTTTTTCAGTAAGCTAGGCCCTATATGTTCAGTAAGCTTGTTTCAGTAAGCTATGTGTTTTCAAGGCTTCAAGGTTTTATTGAATGCTATCTCTGTACAAGTGCAAAGTAATGCATTCTTAGTCAGTCTTTTATTTTGTAATTTTAAGAGCAATAAACATATATTTCAATGTTAAGGAATTCATGTTTTTTTCATTCAGATATGTAAATCAACATGTATAAATTGTTAGTAGTCAATTAAGAGCAATACACATATATTGCAATGTTAAGGAATTCATGTTTTTTCCATTCAGATATGTAAATCAACATGTATAAATTGTTAGTAGTCAATTAATGGGGAGATAATCGAAATCGAATCGGTCTGAAAAATTAATCGTTAGATTAATCGATGAATCGAAAAAATATTCGCTAGATTAATCGTTTAAAAAATAATCGTTTATCCCAGCCCTAGCTCGGGACAATCAGCTGCACTGTGACGTGTCAATCAGCTGCACTGTTACATGACTCGGGACGATCAGCTGTGCTGCGACGTGACTCGGATGAGCAGCTGCGCTGTGACGTGATTCAGAAAGATCAGCTGTGACTTGACTTGACTCATGAAGGTCAGCCGTGACTTGACTTGACCTGTGAAGGTCAGCCGTGACTTGACTTGACTCAGGAATGGAAGTTGTAATATGAGGAGGCGCTGTTGTGTCTGCCATTTTGTGACCGTGCTCTAGTACATCCGGCATTTCTGTCAGACACAGTGTCGCGTTCTTCCTCCGTGACACCCACTGTAAACAAAGAGCCAACAGTCAACAAAGCATAATCCATAAACTGAGCGAGAGATGAGCGGGGACCTTCACAGATTAATTGTGACTTTAAAGGTTTATTTACTCCATCACAGAAAAAGTCTATCAGTACACAGTCTGGCAAATCAGAATAACACGCAATATCCAGAGACTCTTGAATATAGTCTTCAAACGGGGGTATGCCCTGCTTTAAGGCTAATAATAGTTTTGCAGTGTCCATACCTGGCAAATGTCCACATGTTAAGCTGCTGGATCCTTGTTTGGCCATGTATTCTGTAACTGGGCTGACGAGACGAGAGGCGTGCTGATCCATGTGCAAGCTTTATTAAAAAACAAGGTCAAAAACACAGGCAGGGTGGAACAACAGCAAACAGGTTTGGCACAGGCAAGACAAAGAATATTCCTAGGGCTAGCATGGGTCTTCGATTGGCGAACAGTATCCAGAGGGCTTGACTAAAGGGTAAGCCTATATAAACAGGAAGAAGGTCAGGGAACAGACAACAAGGCAACACAAAAAGACTGGACAGAGACTGAACTGGAACAGAGAAACAAGGAATGGCTCAGTAAAACAGCTAACACTTGGGTAGTGATAAATGCAGAACAATACACAGCAGTTTGAAAGGGATCTGAGTGAGTGTTATAGTGAATATGTGATTTGTTCCAGCTGTGTACAATGAGTGCTGTGTGCAATTAGTGCAATGGATGATGGGATATGAAGTGGTGGTGATCGGATGTAAGTTCATTGACCAGATTCATGACAGAAGCTAAGTGATTATGCCACCTTCTATTTCTGTTTGTGGGCAAACATGGTGTCATTGAGGTTGCTTGAGAATTTGCTGTGAATTCCATTATTACCAAAATTCCATGAATGGATGGATGGATTTATCAATGCAATGTAATATTTTTGTGCATTAGTGTCATAATCGGTGACAGAAACATGTTTAATACATCAGCTAATGATATGCTCTCTTATGGTTTTTGCCTCAGCAAATCAGTTGCTGACGTACTGAATGCCTTAATAATCCAACCCTTAAAGTGATGAATGTGGTTTATGAGACTAGTTACTGAGCTTCCCTGGTGCTTCAATAATTTGCTCGGTTGAATTATAGCTCAGCAGGAGTTGAAAAGGACCTCATTTATGCTGGTCTTGCAGTGACTGGTAAAACAGCAAGATGCATGCTTTTCTTCTGACATGAGCATTAATACTGCTTTGGAAACAATATATAAATACTTGTAGAATTTTTCCTTTTATTCTTCAGTGTTGACTTGGGAAGATATCTGAAATTTTCAAAGGTGTTTGACGAACCCCATTCTGGAGCACTACCTCAGATTTGATTTGTTCCAAGCTCTGCAATATCAACCCATGAGGACAGTTATAGAGCATAACCATCTTATGAAAAATCATCCTCCGCTTAGTCATTTATCACAGCTTTGCCAAAGAAACGACTGCTGCACTGTTTGCTGTGCTTCTATTATTGTCCATTACTGATAAATGACAAGCTGAAACTTCTATGCAGCAGCACACAAATAAGGCCCACAGACTATTCCATTTAGGATTATAACCTGTGGATTGTGGTTAAAAAAATAAAAAATACAAAAAAACAAGTGTAGGTGGAGAAATAATCATATTGAATGTGACCAGAAACTATATGAGAATTTTGCTTCCTGTCTATAGATTAGAGGCAAATAGAAAGAGCCAGATCAAGGCAAGTTCCAAACACTATAGAGGGCGCAGATGCTGCCTAGACCCAATAATGGACTCTTTGTGTCCCCGTCATACCTGAAGTGAAGGCCTTGAGTCCTGGCGACCAGGCAGCAGTGACAAACTAACAATGATAAGATCTTTCCTCTGGCACTGTGTCTGCATGCTTTTCTTTTCTTTGCCTTGTGGTGTTTATGATTCAAAAGAAAGCTATTTAATTTCTGCTTTAAATAGTTAATCCAAAAATGAAAATAACTAAAAATGTACTCACCCTCAGGCCATCCAAGATGTAGGTGAGTTAGTTTTTTTTATTTAAACAGATTTGGAGAAATGTAGGATTACATCATTTGCTCACCAATCGATCCTCTGCAGTGAATGGGTATTGTCAGAATGAGAGTTCAAACAGCTGATGAAAACATCAAGGTATTTTGAGTTTAAACATCACTAAAAATAACCAAAATAAGAGTTCATAATAATGCCAGTATAATAGTAATGCCACCATTATAAAGTTCATTCCCTGTTGTCTTCTTACTTCAAATCCAAATTATCTCATCACATTCAAATCTGTTCCAATGAATAAACAACCTCATCTACATCCTGGATGAAATGAGGTTGAGTAAATGATGTGCAAATTTTCATTTTTGGGCTGATTTATACTTCTGTGTCGGACCTACATAGGCTATGCGTAGTTTTTCATTTATACTTCTGTGTCGCCATATTAAACATGCAGACCGCTAGTTTGCAGTGTCCACAGGCATGTTGCTGGTGTAACCCACAGTATCAAGGCAAAAGCCGAAGAAGAAGCAGCTTTTCGGAGAAGCAGTCGTGATGTCAGCAAATAAATATTTGAGAACAGATAATTTATTTACAACTACAAAAAAGGAGATGATAGTGGAACTGGAGAAGATGGCACTCTTACAATCTCCACAAGGACATGGACCATGGGAATAGAGACATTGTCGCAGATGTAGGACCTTGGTGAACAGTCACACCAATAAATGCAGTATCGGCTACTTCTGCCAAAGGAATTATAAGAGCCTATTTCATCCCATCTGCGATCTGAACTGAGTTAATGATTAGCTGAAGAGGAACAATACTTAGATTGTCTGGACCCGTTTCCCCGGCAGACTTCTGCCTTCCCAAGAGGGTTTTAATCACCTCAAATTTTTCCATATACAGTACGCCTAAATGGATGCTATATGTGTATTTGCTCCCGAGACCTCCCTAGGGAAAGATGGGACCGCCATTCAGCTGCCGGGTCTCCGGCTCGGCTCCTCAGCGAAAACCTGGTATGCATTGCACCTGTTGCATTCTTATACTCAGGCTGTGATCAGCGGCAGCTGGATGCAACAATTGCATGCCAATGTGCATTGTTTCGTTTAGTTTACACTTGAAGTAGATTGGTCTATCGAAGTGATATCCCATTTTCGTCAGTCACCGATGTGGCGTCTCCATTCTCTCCTTCAGGGAACGAGGGTTATCATACGTAACCGAGACATTTCTTTTACTCAATTTGCTTGTTATATTGTTCTCTTTCTGACTTGTTCAGATTTGAGGCATTTTTCCGCATTAAAAAAAGTTTAATTGTAAAGTTTGAAGTATTTTATTTAGTACTACGAGTGCTGTTAAGCACCAATCCTGTTACTTTGTCGCTTCTGTTATTTATACTAATTTATTCTCTCCTCTGTCTCAGAGTGATTGCAGTGATTGCACACAGCAAAGCTTCAGGGCATTTGTAGCTCATGTAGCTCAGTCCAGCTTTCTGTCACAGAAGAGGAGCCAACTGACCACTGCAAGTAAAGTTGGAGCACAACGGGACGTTTTTTTTGTTTGTTTTTACTTTTTTCTTTTGAAAATTAGTAAGTTTGGAAAATGTTATGTGAAATCACAAGTTTAAATTAGATTTGCTAAACCTGTCCTTTTCATGTTTCAGACTGTTTGTTAGATTATTTAATAGCATGGACAAAGCTAGTTAGTGCTTCCTTTTTGTGAGTTAATTGTGTTTTAAGAGTTTTGATTTTTGGCGAAGACAACTTTAAGACCAAGTAAAAGACTCTGCCAACAAGGGGTAATCCTATCTAAGAGCTGCTTATCGATTCCTACCTTTTAACAAATCACTTAGGACTAAACAGTGTGTCATTAACATTCGTGAGCAAAGCGGTTACATTTTTAATTGCTGCCAAACCTTAAAACGGTGACCTAATGGACATGTTACTCTAACTAGCTGTGTTTTATAATTTCTGACCTCGCTTAAGACTGAGAAGACAGTTCAAAGATCTGTAATTGTTCATCAGGAAAGAGTAGTAAGTAAATGAGTTCAAACCTTGAATGCAATAGGGTTATTTCAGAAACTGGCATGAATATGTTGTGCATATTTATGTCTTTCAGTTCATTTTTTTTTTGAATACTTGAAGTCTTCCCTTCATCGCTTTAATAGCACTTTGTGGTGTGGCTGTTATGATAATTATTTATTTGGAGTTATGCTGGAGGGAGCTGCCACACAGACATTGCAGACCGGGTGGGGAGTACATGAGCGTGTGATGGAGGATGACATTAATGTGCTATTAAGTTTCTACCCCTTGAGCTAAGTGTCACATTTGCCTCTGTGAGCTCAAGAACACACACATGCACACAGTGAGATGAGTCATTCGGAGGAGGTCACACCAATGTTATGTAAGTTAGTTGAGAAATGACCTGTTACCCACAGAGAAGAACGCAACCTTTGGAATCCCATCCAGTAAATGTCCACATTAGTAATGCAAGTGGTCATTTAACAGATGCTTTTGTTCAAAGTAACTCTTATTATGTGGAAAATCCCCCTGAAGCAAGCTAGGGTTAAATACTCTGTTCAAGGGCACAATTGGGTTGTAGCTCCTTGTTTGAATATCTGCTGATAGTAAGAAAAATTGGTTAAATGAATGTGTGTATATAAAAATAAATACATATATTTATTTGTTTTTTGTTTGTTTCTAATGATTTAATTTATTTGTATTAATTATTTTGTCATTTAATTTAATTATATGTGCATTGTCATTCATTTATATATCAATTTGTTTATATTTTTATTTATATTTCAATTCATTTATTTCAGATGGAGTTACCAGTGGCAGTTTTAGACAAACCCTTTTTTAAACAACAATTGTGCAATTTAATTTCCTAAGATGTTCAGATATTTTCTTTACAGAACTTACATTAAAAAATCTGTGTGGCTCAAAAATCTAAGGTTTTCTTTAGCATGTATCAGCATTGTACTTCTGTATATGACAAATAATTCTATAAAAGTTTTAATTTTCCTTTAGGTCTGTTAATTCATATGAAATTAATCTCATGCTTAATTTAAGTATAGCATGCCACACTGATGTCACAATTGAAATTATTTTGAGATTCAGTCATTCAGGAAAAGGATAATGAGGTAAATATCGTGTTTACTTTCAGTCCTGCTGGTTGTTTAGGTGCTAAGATGCCATTATTTTAAGTACTTTAATTGAATTTACTGTTCTGTCCAAATTTTCACCAAAGTGGAAACAGAAAAAATTTGACTTGGAATACAATAAATACTGTATGACTGCAGCAGCTCCACTTGCTGGTTCTCCATTGGTTGTCACTCTCCATGGTGCTGAAATAATCTCTCTCCGCTACAGCAGGTGAGACAAAAGCTACAAATCAATTGCTGGAAGCCTTTGCAATAATCACATGGAATGAAACATTACACCGTTCTCGCTGTGCCATGTTCTGTTCTAAGTCAGTTCAAACACTTAAATACTACTAAAGTCATTCCCTGTGGCTGTCATGGAATGTAAGCAGCTTTCTTTGAGTCTAGCTAGTCAAGCATTATCCGATGTAAAGCGTATTAAAAATGACTTGCAAATGTTGCAAATGTCTATTGTGAAATTAAAACTGTGATTCTTCTTGAGTGCTGCTTTTCATATTCTGTGCTGTCAGAACTATATGTCACTGATCTAAATGTCTTATTAGGATCTCAGATGCATTTATTTTAGTATTGCAAACTTAAGCTCTTATTGATGTAGCACACCTATTGTCTTGCTGTCACTCATACAACCATACACAGATCTTATAAGACTTTTCATCTAACAGTACGTTGTACACAGAGCACTAGAAGCACATACTTAACTAATAATAAATAAAGCTTTGAGGAGACCAAAATCTGAAATATAAATAAATAAATAAAATTAGATTACTGACATAGTTAAGCCTTGTCCTGACCATCTTGGTCATTGACAAAAGGCAAATGAGATTCTGAAGTGTAGAACTCACACTCTTCCACTAGGGGTGACTTGCAATTCAACTCTTGGGGGTCCTGGAGAACCCCCAACACTGCACATTTTAAATGTCTCCCTAATCATAAACCAATTGATTCAACTCATGAGCTCATTAATGAAGACTCCGAGACCACATGTGAGTCAGATAAGAGTCATCAAAAGCGTGCACTCAAAAAAATAACTCATTGGACAAACTCAATTTAATTGAGGGCAGGATTTCCATCCAATAAATATGTGTAGACCCAACTCATAAAAAACTAATTCATGTAATGAAATGTAATCAAGTTGGTCCAACTCAATATTGACCAACTTAAGTGAGTTGGTCCAACTCAATTTTGACCAACTTAAGTGAGTTGGTCCAACTCAATTTTGACCAAGTAGTTAAGATGAAATGGATACATTTATAAAATTAGTTTTATGCTTTTTAAACTTAAAACATTTCATTGAAAAAAAAATTGAAATTAGGAAATCCTTCTTTTGCACCCCATAAAGGCAAGAGACAAATCTTGATTGAGATTTTTATTTAGATGTGTTAATGTGAAAAGTACTTAGAAAAATGCAAATACACATTTTAAAGCCTTTTTTCCAGCCTTTGTAGCACATTAACAGTTTATGGAATTATAAAGTCAAAAACACCCTCATGTTGTTCCAAACCAATAAGACCTCTGTTTATCTTTGGAACACAGTTTAAGATATTTTAGATTTAGTCCGAGAGCTTTCTGTCCCCCCATTGAAGCTGTTTGTACGGTATACTGTCCATGTCCAGAAAGGTAATAAAAACATCATCAAAGTAGTCCATGTGACATCAGAGGGTCAGTTAGAATTTGTTGAAGCATCGAAAATACATACAACGCGCTCACAACAGACCCGGAAGAGAAGACAATGCTGAATAAAGTCGTAGTTTTTGCTATTTTTGGACCAAAATGTATTTTCGATGCTTCAAAAAATTCTAACTGACCCTCTGATGTCACATGGACTACTTTGATGATGTTTTTCTTACCTTTCTGGACATGGACAGTAGACCGTACACACAGTTTCAATGGAGGGACTGAGAGCTCTCGGACTAAATCTAAAATATCTTAAACTGTGTTCCAAAGATAAACAGAGGTCTTATTGGTTTGGAACAACATGAGGGTGACATAATTTTAATATCTGGGTGAACTTTAAAAGGGATAAATTAAAAATTTTTCATCATTTACTCATCCTCAGGTTGTTCCAAACATGTACAAATGTCTTTATTCTGTTGAACACAAAGGAAGATATATGTTAAAGAATATGGGAAACTGAAAAGTTCTGGGCCACCACTGACTTCCATAGTAGGAAGAAAAAAACAACAACTATGGAAATCAATGGTGGCCCAGAACAGTTCAGTTTCCCATATTCTTTAACACATCTTCCTTTTGTGTTCAACAGAATAAAGACATTTATACAGGTTTGGAACAACCCCAGGATCTGTAAATGATGACAATATTCATTTTTGGGTGAACTATCCCTAAAAAGACATAAATGACTAATTAGAAATACACAAAAAGTGTGTAAGAAAAAGCATGTAAGAATGTATAAAAAGGAAATGTACTTTTTTGTGTGTGTGCGCCTGCATGTATTTTCAAATTATTCACATTATTGCACATCTCATGCAAACAGCTTGATTTTGAGTTGCAGGATCTTTGCATTCAAGTCCGTCAAAGTTCATTAGGTTTTCTGGATAAACCTGGAAGGTGTACTTGAGGTTTTGAGGAAAACTAAGATCAAAAGCATACATGAGACCGATTGATGAATGCCAGGATCACGCAGTCTAGGTTGCTCAAAACCTTAATGCCCTCGATCACAACTCCGATGTCTTCTGTACAATCTCCTCTTTGGATCTTGTAAATCTCCATGACTGTGTTTGGGATTTAATTTTCTGCATCCTCAGTGGCCTGGACAAAACACAAAACACTTTGGTTAAGTGAATTTGACCCTTTATATTTTAAAAGTAATCAGCAAATTGCATTGCTACTTTTCAGTCTGAAACTCAACATCTTCCTTAACTTCTTGGACTGTTTGATTTGGCAAACACAACATTCATTGAATATCAATAATAAGCTTTTCAATAGTGACGAAAGTGATGTGACACACAGCCAAGTATGGTGACCCATACTTGGAATTCGTGCTCTGCTTTTAACCCATCCAAAGTGCACACACACAGCAGTGAACATAATTGTGACGAGTGGGGCGGGGCCGAGAGACGTGGGAACAGGAGCGAGGCCGGTGGAGTGATTGGGAAATGAGCGACACCTGCTCGACCCGCCAGTCTCGAGTCCCACGGAGGAGATGGAGGGATATAAAACCGGAGCGACGACAGTGACAGACGAGAGAGGACCAGGCCTGGACTTTATTTTGTGTTTGCTTTTTATTTGTGCGCAACAGTCATCCGCGAGGGGCTGTTGCGCTGTTTTGTGTTTATTTTGAGTATTAAAGTTTCAGTTGATTGTCCGCCAGTTCCCGCCTCCTCCTTCCCGATGATTATGAAGGTTGTATCGTTACAGTGGTGCCGAAGCCCGGGAGGAGGAGGGACGCTCTGCTGAAGATCCCTCGCCGCTGTGGTGAATCCGTGGTGCCCTCGAGCAGGCGAGGAGGTGTGCCGCCATGGACGCTCGAGGCGGTGGGCTGGAGTGAGTTGCCGGGGACAGGCGAGCTCGCTGCCGGCCGCCCGTGATGTGGAAGGACGCGCTGCTGAAGATCACTCGCCGCTGTGGTGAATCCGCGGTGCCATCGAGCAGGCGAGGAGGTGTGCCGCCATGGTCGCTCGAAGCGGTGGGCTGGAGTGAGTTGCCGAGGACGGGCGAGCTCGCTGCCGGCCGCCCGTGATGTGGAGGGGCGGCTGCCGTCCGTGAGGGAGCGGAGGAGTCAGCGTCGTTTGCCAGGGGGCCGGAGCCTGCTGCCTCCGTGAAGGCATCTGGAGGGGCAGGGAACGGGGGACTCCTGCCGGCTGCCCAAAATCGGAGCTCCTCCTTCCATCTCCTTTTCTCTCGCCTAGTCTGTCCTACCCCCAGGTTCCCGCAGGTCCCCCTGAATGGTCCCCCCCGGAGGGAGGGGGGGGTGTAGAGCACAGTCTCGGGAGTACCCCCCGGCCTGCGAGTGATTGGGAAATGAGTGACACCTGCTCTACCCGCCGGTCTCGAGTCCCACGGAGGAGATGGAGGGATATAAAACCAGACCGACGACAGTGACGGACGAGAGAGGACCAGGCCTGGACTTTATTTTGTGTTTGCTTTTTATTTGTGCGCAACAGTTGTCCGCGAGGGGCTGTTGCGTTGTTTTGTGTTTATTTTGAGTATTAAAGTTTCAGTTGATTGTCCGCCGTCAATCCGATGATTGTCCACCGCTCGTCGTCCAGGATCAGCGTTACTCTGAAGACGCATGGTCCAGTGATTTTGAATCTAGGGGCAGCAGAGCACATTCTTCAGGAAGGGAGCAACGTGTGTGTGAGAGGCTAAAGGGAGCAGGTGACCAGCATCATCCTGACCAGGAGCATCACTACATAACCAGATCTACCTGGAAGTGCATCATGTCCGACGAAGAAAGAAAGAGACTTATCTGGAACATCAAGAAGAAAGTCTACACTCTGATAACAGGTGAACTCTTCCAGTTGGCAAAAGACATTCACCCTGCATCAGACGCAGATGTCACACAATTAAAGAATGGTGACGAAGAAAGCTACATTAATTATATTGTTACTCACATGAACAGCTGTGAAATGTCTAGGCTACCTGATAAAGGGATGACTGTGTTATTGAATTTAAATGATTGTATTGATGAAATCGTAGAGCAACGTGCTACTAGGAGTGAAATAGTTACTCAGCCATCTATTGCACCTCATAACACAGACACATCAGAGGATGAATATCAGAGAATGTTATCAAACTATGAGGATTTAGGTAGAAAACTTTTAGCCTGTAGAACTATACCTTCCACACTACCTACATCCAAAGACACATTACACACACATCTTCCAAACAAGGAATTCAATAATCACAGTACACTTCATTCTGCACCTGAGACCATGGTCTCTATAAGAGACATTGCAATGTTGCAACGTCTAGAATTCAGGATCCATGGGGGACAAATAGGAGATAGTGTCTCTGACATAAGTTTCAGCAACCTGTACAAGCAAATAGACGAAGGCATTAAGGAAGGCTGCACTGAAAGCGATATAATCCGAGGGGTGTTTCGCATGATAAAACCTGGAAATTTTATAGATTTGTTAATAACCAAGGATGACATGACCAGTTGCGGAATTGAAGAGTTTTCTCCAGTCTCATCTAGGTGAAAGCAGCAGTACTGAACTTTTCCAGGAACTTATGACTACCAAGCAGCAGGACCATGAGACGCCACAGCAGTTCCTGTACCGCATGATCGGCCTAAAGCAGAAGATATTGTTCTGCTCTAGACAGGTGAATTCAAACATCAAATATGATGATCATATAGTTCCGAGTGTGTTTCTCCATACTGTTTCACAAGGCATCGGCCTAAAGCACAGTGACATTCGACGAGAGTTGAGACCTTTCCTCTCAGACCACAATGTTTCTGATGAAACCCTGCTGAGGCATGTAATAAGAATTACAAGTGATGAAAGTGAGAGGCAACGCCGGCTGGGTCAGTCTACTCGCCATAAGGTGGTGCATGAACACAGCGCACAATTGGAGTCTTACAATGGGGCTAAAGAAATGTTGGGTGTGGCTGAGACGGCAAAAGATAAGACCATTCAGCAGCTGAGGGTACAAATAGAAAATTTAACTATTGCAGTGAATTCCCTGAAACAGTCTGGAATGCCAAAACCTTCTAATTCGTGGTATGAGTACAGCAAAACACAACCTCAAAGACATCAGCAACTACAGCAACCACCTCAACAGTCTGTTTTCAACTTTCAGCATCCGACACTGTTCCCACCATCTGCCATGCCATTGTACAACCCGGATACACAGGTGCAGTCTCAGACCCAGTATCAAACACAACCTCAATACAGGTCAAGACCCAAAACCCAATTCTTTTCAAGTAGACGTCCTCCTCAAAGACAACAACAGTCAAGATGCCACGAATGTACAGATGAAAATGTGAATACTTGCAGCCATTGTTTTATATGCGGTGCTGAGGGACACAGAGCTGTAGGTTGCCTTAGGAAGCCAAGAGAGCAGGGAAATGGGGAACGATCACTGCAGAGGGACAACCAGTGATCGAAGTAAAGTGTTCGTCCCAGTATGAAATTTTACAAGCTCCTACAACCACTTTGACTCCATCAAAACAAATCCATAAGATCACATCTTCATACTTTACCACACCAGTCCAATCAAATGAGAGTTGCTCAGCTTGTAGGGGAAAAGTGTCTAATGAAATGTACTATGAATGGTTTTACTGTCACTGTTTTATTAGATACAGGAGCTCAGGTGAGCATTATGGATTATAATTGGAAAGAAATGTGCTTACCTCACGTAAAGCTTCGCCCACTCACAGAGATTATTGACCCACAGGAACTGGAGGTCAGAGATGTAAAAAAGGACCTAATATCCTTCCATGGTTGGGTGGAGATTTCTCTTAACCTTCTAGGAAGCGAAGACCCTAGACTGGCTATACAGGTTCCTTTTCTGTTAAGCAGAATTGGGTTAGAAAGACCCATTCTGGGCTTTAATGTCGTCCAAGAGATTATAAGAGCTGGTGAAAGTCAATCACAAGGCTTGTTCACCCTTGCCAACCTCCTTGGCAAAGCAATGAAAATTGAAAACGATAAGGCCAATGCTCTTGTCAATATCATTCAATACCAGAAAACTTCAAATGAGCAAGATTTGGATTTTGAGGTCTCAATAAATGTTGGACCACGGGATATTGTTATCCACTCAGGTTGCATTACTCATGTTAATTGTCATGTTCCAAGCATCTTCAATCTCACCAGCATAGTGGTGCTGTTTGAACCTGTCATGGAGTGTCCACAGTTTGACCAGTTAATTATTGGTGAGGGACTTTTGAAAATTCAAAATCCACAGAATCCATATGTTCAAATACCTATTGGCAATCAAACTATGCATAGCATCACACTGTCCGGAAGACCACACTTGGGAGCATTCAAACAGTCAGAAAAGTAATTGAAACTGATCAAGCAGATTTTCAACCTTTGTATGTGGAAGTAAACAGCTTGGACTCCCGGGCTGGTACCAAGGATGAAGGAAGAAATCCTCCAACACTTTGGCATCCTCCAGTTGATCTAAGCCACCTCAGTAAAGAACAGCAAAAACAGGTGAAAGAACTGCTTTATGAAGAGTCAGCAGCTTTTGCACTTGACGATGATGACATAGGATGCATTCCTAGTCTGCAGATGGCTATTACATTGAAGGATGACATAACTGTGCAAAGAACGTATGCCTCTGTGCCTAAACCACTCTATCAGGAAGTCAAGGAGTACATTCAAGACTTTGTTGGCTAGAGGTTGGATTGTTAAGTCCAAGTCACCATACTCCTGTTGTATGCGTAAGAAAGAAAGATGGTTCACTTAGACTTTGCATTGACTACCGTTCGCTTAATAAGAAGACAGTACCAGACAGACATCCTTTGCCTCGTATACAAGATATTACAGATACTTTAGGGGGTTACAGCTGGTTTTCCATCCTTGACCAAGGGAAGGCATACCACCAAGGGTTTATGGCTGAGGGATCCCGACATCTGATGGCTTTCGTTATACCATGGGGGTTATATGAGTGGTTAAGGATTCCTTTTGGGCTGACCAATGCACCTGCTGCCTTCCAGAGAAGCATGGAAGAGATGCTGGACTCCCTTCGAGATGATTGTTGCATACCTTACCTGGATGACATACTCTGTTATGCAAAGAATTTTGAAGACCACCTTGAAAGACTTAGAAGGGTCTTAAAAGCACTACAACAGCATGGGGTGAAACTTAGACCTTAGAAATGTGAGTTCTTCAAAAGAGAGGTTCGCTATGTGGGATGACTCATTTCTTCTGAAGGTGTCCGCATTGATGCCAAAGACATCAACGCCATTTTGTCACTTGGAGAAAAGTCACCAAGCACCATTGGAGAAGTGCGAAGATTGCTGGGATTCTTAAGCTATTACAGAACATACATCCAGGACTTCTCTAGAATTGCCAAACCCCTCTATGATCTTCTGCAAGTAAAGAACAATAATACAGACAGACTAATGGAAAGAAACAACAAAACCAAAGGGAAAGGTAACCAGCTTCCTTCTAAAACACCAGTGTTCTGGACTGAAGAACA
The DNA here is from genome assembly GCF_963082965.1 of Carassius carassius. Taxonomy (NCBI): domain Eukaryota; kingdom Metazoa; phylum Chordata; class Actinopteri; order Cypriniformes; family Cyprinidae; genus Carassius; species Carassius carassius. Next base: position 30,532,207 of record NC_081758.1, on the reverse strand, counting down.
CAAGAACACCCTGGGAACACTGATTGACATTCTTACCCATCCACCTGTGCTGGCTTATCCTGATTTCAACTCGCCCTTCACTCTACATACTAATGTATCTCAGAAGGGTTTGGGGGCAGTTCTCTATCAATGGCAAAACGGAAAGTTAAGGATCATTGCTTATGGATCCAGAACTCTTTCCCCAGCAAAGAAAAATTAAAATCTTCACTCAGGCAAGCTTGAATTCCTAGCTTTAAAGTGGGGTATATGTGAGAAATTCCGGGATTATCTGTTTTATGCGCCTCACTGTGTACACTGATAATAACCCCCTAACCTATGTGATGAGCACTGCCAAGCTCAATGCTGTGGGCCACCGTTGGGTGGGAGAATTGTCCGATTTCCATTTTGACATCAAGTATAGACCAGGGAAGGAAAATATAGATGCTGACACTCTCTCTCGTTGTCTTCTGGACATAGAATGTTATGTGGCCTCATGTTCAGGAGAAATGTCATTTGATGCAGTCCGTGCAACATGGGAAGGGAGCCAGGTAGCAAAGAAAAAGGATGTAGCCTGGATAGCTACTCTCATTACAGCTCAGAACTCTGATATTACCAACACATGCCCAGAATCATCTCACCATAGTTTTCTGTCAACAATACATCACAGTGAGTTATAGAGAGCACAGAAAGAAGATCCTGCAATTGGGGACATATTAAAACTTAAAGAAAACAACCAAACTCTCACCAGTTAAGTCAGAAGAGGGTTACATGGCCCAGTCAAGAAATTATTACATGAGTGGAAAAAACTGCACGTTGAAAATGGCTTGCTGTATCGAAGGACCACTCACCAGAAACAACTGGTCTTACCTGCTGAATTTAAGAAAAATGTCCTGAAGCATCTTCATGATGACATGGGTCATGTGGGCACAGAAAGGGTGATACATCTGGCAAGAGAGAGATTTTATTGGCCACATATGAAAATGGATATCGAAAATTATGTTACCAGAAGATGTTCATGCATTAAGCAAAAGAAGCCTGTTACCCATGAGAGAGCTCCAATGGGAAGCATTACAACTACTTTTCCTCTTGAACTCGTTTCCATAGATTATCTACACCTGGAGAGAAGTAAAGGTGGTTTTGAGTACATACTGGTTGTAATTGATCACTTTACCAGGTATGCTCAAGCTTATGCAACCAAGAATAAGGCTGGAAGAACTGCGGCAGAAAAGATATTCAATGATTTTATTCCACGCTTTGGATATCCAAATAAATTACATCATGACCAAGGAAGAGAGTTTGAGAATGAACTGTTCAAGACCTTGAATAGACTTTCTGGAGTTGGAAACTCAAGGACCACACCCTATCATCCCCAAGGTAACCCAGCTGAGCGATTCAATAGGACTCTCTTACAAATGCTGAGAACACTCCAAGAGAAGGAAAAGGAAAACTGGAAAGAACATCTAGCATGTGTTGTCCATGCTTATAACTGCACAAGACATGAGGCAACTGGATTTTCACCCTTCTACTTAATGTTTGGCCGATCTCCTTGTCTGCCAATTGATATACTGTTTGGATTGAATTCAGAAGAAACAGATGACTCTCCAACAAGATATGCTGATAAATGGGCTGCATGAATGAAAGAAGCATACAGAATTGCAAGTGGAAACAGTAAACTGTCTAGTGAAAAAGGAAAAAAATATTATGACCGTCAGTCAAGGGGAATCACTCTGCATCCTGGAGATAGAGTACTTGTCCAGAATATTATGAGAACAGGTGGACCAGAAAAACTTAAGTCTTACTGGGAGAAACAAATCTACATCATTAAAGAACAACTAAATGACAGTCCAGTATATAGAGTCAGTCCAGAAAATGATACGTCGAATATTCGTACTGTACACAGAAATCTGCTACACCTTGTAAATGACTTACCTGTTGACCTACCTGTTCCATCACCTGTATCCGAGATGCCACCTGCAGCAAGAAAGGGGAACAATATAAAGACAAGTTCTAAAACAAAGAGAGATACTTCATCAAACAGTGATGTGACTGATTCTGAAAAAGAAAATACATACTACTGGTTAAAGATACCAGAGAGTACACAGAAAAGAGAAAAAAATGTACAACCTATGTTGTCAAAGGAGAGTGATCCAACTTACCAACGATCATCTGAAGAACTTACACTTCCCAGTCCGAGAAGACCTATAAGTGGAAATAGACAAAGCAAACAAAAAGAGCAACTTTCAGAAACACAAAAAGATGAGGAACATCTACCTGCAGAAACACAAGCGGATGAAGAATACTTGCCTGTAGATGAGGATGTACTCATACCAGAGAGCATCCATGAAAATGGAGGCATTCCTGTTGTCTAAACTAACTCACATACAACTAATGAAAATCCCCCTTCAATATAACCCAGAAGATCTACAAGACATCAAAGACCAGCACAGAGACTCACCTACTCACAATTAGGTCAGCCATCATTACAAACACACGCAACAGTTAACACTTTAGGGTTTTATGGGACACCAGCCATGCCAGCAAGCAGTTATTCCCAATACTACACTTTTCCAACACCAACATACGTACCATTATTCTACATATCTGCTACTTTCATACCATACCAGACAATTACACCATTATACGTCTATTGAGAGATAAACGGAACCAACAAGTTAATATGGTTATTTAAAGAATATTTGGAGGCATTAGCTTCTTTGTTGGGGAGAGTGTGACCACCCTGCATATAGTTTGGGTCACAAATTAAATTATTTATATATATTTCATTTTTATTTTTACACATTACTTTCTATTTACATGTATGTGTATAAGTTTTATTTTAATTACTTAAATATATGGTGAGTTTGCACTGTGTAGTTCAGCTGCATTTTCTTAACTCTGGGTGACAGTTGAGAGAGTAGAGTTACCATGACGATTGCAGCGCATCCTCAGACAACAAAGAGGACCGTTAAGGAAACAACTAATTCTTGTCTCTCTCTCTCATTTAATGTCAAGTTGATTACTGCTTACAGTCTTCCTGACTGCCCGGGACATGTAACATATATATATATATATATATATATATATATATATATATATATATATATATATATATATTATTCCCAATTAGCTATATTTAAATAAAGTGAACACAATTTAAATGTGTCATACCTAAGAAGGCCTTGAATCATTTTTTTGAGTGTGCAGTGTACGGGATTCTCTGGGACCAGTATTGGGAACCACTGTCTTAGAGCATGGCGTTAACAAAGTCATGGGTTTGATTTCCATGGAAAAACATGGACTGATGAAAAGATCAGTAAGGATAGATGAGAGGTGACAGAAAAGAAATCTATAATGTTTTGCATTTTAAAAGATTACCTTAAAACATTTAAAAGATTGATTCATCAAAAGAATAATTTTTTTTTTTTTTATTAACGTTTACACAAAAATATTAAACAGTATAACTGTCATGAACATTGATAATAATAAGAATTGTTTCTTCAGCACCAAATTAACATATTAGAATAAATTCTGAAAAAACTGAAACTAAGAATCCTCCTTCAAGAACAATAAAATCCCACATTAGTGTAGGTTGAGGAAATCAGTCAGTTGCAGATGAAATAGAAACTTGAGTAATGGATTGCAGTATATATTCATTTTGAATATCTTTACACTAATATCTATGAAACAACTAATATCTAATATCTATGAAAAAATCTCACTATAATTGTATTATGAGCCAGATATCTATGTAACATTGTGATTTGATATGATTGGTCACAGATCTTATTCCTCAGTAGAGCTTTGTGATGAGAGGCCCACCCATGAAAATTTACGCAAGGCTGCGTGAATTTAAGTGACGACCCCTTTCCCACCTCTGCTGTCAACAGCAATTTCTTTGTAAAAAATTATGCTGACAGATGAAAGCATGTCAGCTGTCTCTACAGAATATCACCTGTCAACTCACCCGTCAATATTCTTGCTCGAAAAATTGTAATCTTTCAAACAGAGAGAAAGACCGCCTCCTTTTAATATAGTTCTCATATGTTCATCTATTAGGCTTGATGATGCACCATTATAATTTATGATTGTCTTGCCTGCTGCTGAATTCTATCCTCCACACTATGCTGTCGATGGAAAATCTCAGCTAGGGAATGATGTCTGTGTATCTCAGTGTCCATGAAACACAGGTGTCTGTCTTGCTTTGTTTACCCTTGACTTGAGCAGTGGTGCTTTAAAGGGGATGGATCTAGAGAATGCTGCTCAGAGATGACTTCAGTGCACTGACAGTCTAGCAGTTACTGTTGCTAAACCATGAAGCATAGCACACTGTCAGCATGCTAAACCCCTCTCTGAGAAGCTGCAGCCCTTCCACAAAAGAAAAAAAATTCTTTCTTAAAACCTTCTTGTTCCCTAACAGTACAGTCAACCATTCTGGCCTGTTAATGTTTAAATATTTACTCTTAAAACATCCAACCAGAAATGCAACTTGTATGATGATTCTTGCACTGCTATCTAATCATTCAAAGTGACCCTGGGATATGCTGAAACGTGACTAGTAAAGAGGCAGGGGACACATTTAATTTGCATTTTTTTAGCTGCCTCAGTAACTATTTAATTTCTCCTCGTAAACCTAAGTGTGATTGCTCCGTTCTGAAATCCTATATTACATACACTAGTTTTCAAAAGTTTAGGATCAATTAATTAAAGATTATTATGTTGTTGTTGTTTTTAAAAGTCTCTTATGCTTACCAAGGCTGCAAAATCCATTAAAAACAATAATATTGTGCAATATTATTAAAATGTAAACTATTCCTTCAATGGCAAAGCTGAATTTTCAGCAGCCATTACTTGGTCTTCAGTGACACATGATCCTTCAGAAATCCCTCAAATATGCTGATTATTATCAACTTTTGGAAACTTTCAAACACAATTTTAGATTTTATTGAGAACTGCAATGTCCACTTGTATAGTTTCTCAGAGTAAAACTGAGGATATGAAATGGAACACTTTCAAACAAGAAATGTCATGTTTGTTTGGGCTTCTTTGTGGCCATCTTCCAGAGCAAAATTCAAAATACAATGTCAGCATTATTTTATCTGACTTATATTTTATCTACCAACCTGGGGCTCATCCCAATCACATACGAAAAAGTATTTTTTCAAAATGAGCTGAACCTTCTTGAACTGATCTGTTTACATAAAATGCATGCCATTGTTTTATCTTTGAGCCGCAAAAATAATCCATGTGTAGTTATCAGGCACTTTCAGATTAATTTGATATTTATCTGGTAAAAGTGTTTAGATATGGTCCCTGCAGAATTGTTAGGTGGCACACAGTACAGGAGCAATCCAGATTACAGAGTTATATCAGAGAACGTTAAAGTGGAGGAGCAAACAGTCTGTATTGTTTGTTATGGCTCTCAACATATTGCATCTTGCTTTTAATCCTATTTGTATGATTTTTTTTTAGTTTGTAGGGTAGAGATACTAAAGAAACAGGTAGAAGATGAAACTGATTAACAATGGAAGCCTTTACTAATGCAACAAACCTGCAAAAATTGACTTTAGGCTCACAGCGGGGAAGACATAAAATTTGAAAATCAAGGAACATTAAATTGCATCTCTACAGTTTTAATGATCATATAGATTTGAGAGTTTGAAAGGTTAGGTTGTGACCATGGCATCTGCAGATATTTGTCTTAAATGAAGCTTCAGGGGTAACAAGCTTTTCTGGCTCTTGTGTTTTTAAGCTAATGCAACTTCAGCTAGCTATTTTCATCTTGCTAACGATCCGTGGCACAGACAACAACTAAGGAACTCGTGGGAGAGGGAAAGATTTTTTTTAAATTAGTATTGCACTAAAAAACTTGGAGCAGAGAGAAATGGAACTGGAGTTATGTAGGGCAGCTCGTGAAATGAAAATCAACCCAAAGCCATAACATTTTTCACTGGTCATAGAGATTTTTTAAAGGGGACATATGATGCGATTTAAATTTTTCCTTTTTCTTTGGAGTGTTACAAGCTCTTGGGGAATAAAGAAGTTCTGTAAAGTTGCAAAGACTAAAGTCTCAAATCCAAAAATATATTTTTTATGAAAGTTAAGAGTCAACTATGCCTACCTAAAATGGCTCATTCTATCACGCCCCCACAAGTGTACGTCACGATGTGGGAAGATTTGCATAATGCCGCCAAATGTTAAAGCAAAGAAAGAAGGCGTAACTTTTATTCTCGCTATTGCCACTGCTGCCATGTTACGGAGATGCTGTGTGTCAGATGTGTGCAGTGCATTTTATGGAGGACTGATTCCTGATCCTGGAAGTAGACTGCAATGCCGGCTGTTCTGACTCACAGTCTGAAAGTATGTTTACATATTTAAAGAAATTGGCAATGACGATTGAAACGTGAGTTTTGAGCAGTGTAGAGTAGCGCTTGTTTTTTTACAAAAATAATGTTCTTTTAACAATCGTATGACAATGACATAAGATATTTTTCAACTTCATTCTCAGAATTCACAGAGCTGATACCCTTTCATCTTTCTGACACCCAGTGTATATTCTTTCGTTCAGTTGCCATTAGGGACCCTGACTGAAGTGACCAAACCCTGAAAGTCAATACTTAATGGGCATTGATCTGAAGTGAATTTAGATGAAGATGTTCATGCTTTGTGTCTCTTGTTATACAGGGCTGAAAATCCGTGAAGTGATGATCAATGTTACCAGGCAGCAGGTGGAGGATTTCCATGGTCCAGAAGACTACTGGTGCCTGTGTGTGGCCTGGAGTCACCTAGGAACCTCAAAGAGCCGTAAGGCCACAGTGAGGATAGCCTGTGAGTGATGCATGAAACATGACCTACAATTGAAATAGCAGATGGCCGAAGCACCATTTAGAATGCCTGCACTCTCCTGCTCTCTTGCACTGCCTTTCCAAGTTTACCAAAAAGAAGGGCAGGGGCCATAGAGAGAGCAAGATGCTGAGTGATGAAAGCATTTGGCATAAATACGTCAAATATTGGATCAAACTCTGACCACTGTGACAGCAGCTTCTTATATTTTCAAACAGATCTCCACAAGAACTTCGAGCAGGATCCTCAAGGGAACGAAGTGCCAATGAAGGGCATGATTGTGCTGCATTGCCGTCCCCCAGACGGAGTGCCCATGGCAGAGGTAAGACCCATCCTCTCAGGTCTCTGACATCATTCCCACAGGGAGTCTGGGAAGGGCAGTGTATGTTCCTTTCTGGCTGGGAAATAGCATCAGTGTTGTTTTAAACATCTATACTAATTCTGTGCTAAAAGGGATAGGTCGACCACAAATACAAATTAAATCAACATTTACAATAGCCTCATGTTGTTACAAACCTGTATAACCTTTTCTTTCTTCTGTGGAACACACACACACACACACACACAAAAAAAAAAAAATGCTGAACTGATTTGGTCCATGTAATGAAAGTCAAAAAAGTCCAAAGTCCAAAAACATCGGACCATATTGATTTTGATTGTAATGACAAAAAACTAAATTGATACATTTTTTAAAATATCTCATTCTGTGTTCCACATAGAAATGAATGTCATACAAATATTTTAAAGAATTGTTTTTTGTCCATATAATAAAAGTCAGTGGGGTCCAAAACAACATGGAACCATACTGACTTTTAATGTATGGACCCAAGAAAACAAAAACCAAACAACACAAAAACAAGAATTTTCCAAAATATCTCAGAACACAAATGAAGATAAGAAAGAAAGGCATACAGATTTGGAATTGCGTGAGGGAATGATGGCTGGATTTCATTTTTGAGTGAACTATCCCTTTAAACAGAACTGCAACTGATTGTTGTCATCAAATTTGATATATTGATTTCAGTTTAATACACAGTCAAGGGCCAAGTAAGGGACAAAAATGACAGGTCCACATATCATGGATTACGAGCAGGCAAAATATCTGTGTACATGTGTGTGATTATAGTAGAATTTGATTCTTGGCAGCCACCAATGCTTTATGAATGATTCAGTGATGAAATGGAAGAGCTCTGTCAGGATCTGTCACTTCAAGAGCACGGTGGACAGAAACACAGGAAATCTGGGAAGTACTGGAAGACAAGAATCTCCTTTCAAGTACTTGTCAATATAAATTAAGTCGATTTAAGAGGGGCTACTGAATAATGTAGTGTGCAGACCAGAAATTGGCAATCAGGTCCATTCCAGCACACCTCCGCCATGAAAAATTTAAATCCAAGCTGTGAGGGGGCGAGCGCAAAGATTTATACAACATTATTTTACCAGCATGCTGGATGCTGACACTTTCTCACTTGCTCTGTCTGTCCTAATACAATATGTTTGTGGTTTTAAATGTTCATGAACACCCCCTCTGAGAAATGCTCTGTAACATTTCTGTGATCACAAAGCTGAGTCTTTTCTAGTCTTTCTAGCTAATGAGTCTTTTCTAGTCTTTGTAGCTATTAAGTCTTTCTTGCCAAGTGCCAAATGCGGCTTTGACAAGTATATGAAACTATGTCAGTCGCCAGATGGCTGGTAACATTTTATAAATTCTAACAGTGCAATGTTGTGAGAACAAATGTGAATGACACTCCGTATAATTGATGGGTCAGTGCTGCTTTATCACAAAAGTTTAAGTTTAATGTCAATATTCAAGAGAGGAATACACACGAAAGGACATGCATTACTCACGCACTGTGGGAAGTTCAAACTAGAGCCTGACCAATATGGGTTTTTTGGGGGGCTGATACTGATATTAGTGAGTATAAAGAAAACTGATATCAATATATCGGCCAACATTCTTTATGTGTAAGCTATATTATAGTACAGTATAGTCAAAAATTTGGACACACTTCCCAGTCGTGCGTCCAGACCTTTGAATGGTACTGTAAATAGAATACAGTATATAGCCTACATAAACAGAATATATATACATAAACACATTTTTTGCAATGATAATTCAAATTTGGTGATCAAACACTTATGATGTGACAAACATAGGCCAATGTAGTGGAGGCAGGATATTTAACAATTTAACAATAAACTTTATTATTCAAAATGAGTCTGACATCAGTGCACTTAACAGTAAACTTCACTTATTATAAATAATATAACACAAATAGAAAAAAAATACAATATATATATATATATATATATATATATATATATATATATATATACTAAGATAACTGTGTAGGGCAAGCAAACTACTGCCAAACCATCAGGGGCAGATTTATGCTGGAAGGCACAATGTAAACATCTAAAATGTAAACATCTAAAATGAATAAATAATAATTATGACAATTTTTTTCTGACAAATTCTGTGTTGTGTATTTTCTGTTTATCAAATGAATATGCAGAACATTCATATTAAAATAAGTCTTTTTGCAGTTTAATACTCATAGACATAGTCTATAGAGCACAGGAAGATATGCCACGCTGCATTGCATGCTGGGGTGCCGCCGCCATTCTGAGAGGATCAACCTCTGCTACAAAATGCTGAAATTAATACAGATACCTGTTTATCTTTCGCTTTGTTTTTGCCTTTAAGTTAAATATTCAAATTCTTCATTAGATCGTTTGCAGGGAATATAATCTATTTTATTGCTTCACAATTCAATTTTTTCACTTCAGTTTTGTAGAATTTGCCTGAATTTACGCTTGAATTTAGCGTGAAGACAGTGTCGCCCACTGGACGTTCGCTGTTGCTTCAGCCATCATATAGTAGATTATCCAAATAAAGTTTGTTCAACAAGCTGACAAAAGTCGATACATTTCTTTGTTGGAAACGTTTTAATGATGAAGTATATTTTTTTTCCTTGTAAATATTAATTTTTCTATGACCACAGAGGAGAATCGGAGGTTGTGGGTCACTAGGGCTGTGTATCACCAGCAAAGTCACGATACGATATGTATCACGATACAGAGTCCACGATACGGGACTGCACTAAATTTTAACCTCCCCACCAGGCACAATATTCTGTTTGCATCTTATTTTTAAGCCCATAAATAGTAATGTACATGTTCTAATAAAATTTTTTTAGTAACATACTCATTCTAATATATTAAAATCATCTTAACATTGCTGGTAGGTTTTCATTGCACAAATAAACACACTCTCTATGTTTAAAAAAATAAAAATTAGAAGAGTTCTAAACTAATGTGCTGTCTTCACTGTATCTCACGCACACATTTAGTCACTCATACAGATCATGCTGCGTGCACGCACAGACAAGCTTTTTAGCACTATGGGTCACATTCAGCAGACAGACACACACACACACATTGTATTTTATAAGTATTTTTACAGAAAACTCAAATTAAATCCCTGGAAGCTTGTGAACAGTTTTGTAGAATTTTAAAATGCTGGTTTAATTTAGTATGACAGTAATACTAAAAGACATGCAGATAAGCCCAGAATATTAACACGTTTAAATACACGCAAAGCATTTCCCTCCCTTGTAATGAAAATTGTAATGAAGAAAACACTTAAGCATTTAGTATTTAAAGTTCATATTTTTGGGTTCATCAGTTTTTCTGCACATATTATGCTAGTAATATCACTGCCTCTGTACATTAAGCATTGTTATATATGAGAGGAGAGGACATAAGAGAGGACATAAGCCACATTTTGGCTTATGCCTTGGTACATTAAGCCTCATGAAGCGTTACTTGTGTTAAGCGTTTTAAAGTCCCTGTTCAAATTCTGCTAATTCACAAGCCAAGTAAGGGTTATAATCACGAAGGTGATGTTTATTATTATTTATTATTGAGTATTCAGTGTTTTCTGCATCGTGGGAATCATAGGGTCCTACTAATGTAGCAAACGAATATAATAAGCTCATTGCGAGAATAAAAGATGGGGATATTATTGTTTATTTTTACTTAAAGGGTTAGTTCACCCAAATAGCAAAATTATGTTATTAATAACTTACCCTCATGTTGTTCCAAACCCATAAGACCTCCGTTTATCTTTGGAACACAGTTTAAGATATTTAAGATTTAGTCCGAGAGCTCTTAGTCCCTCCATTGAAGCTGTGTGTACGGTATACTGTCCATGTCCAGAAAGGTAAGAAAAACATCATCAAAGTAGTCCATGTGACATCAGACGGTCAGTTAGAATTTTTTGAAGCATCGAAAATACATTTTGGTCCAACAATAGCAAAAACTACGACTTTATTCAGCATTGTCTTCTCTTCCGTGTCTGTTGTGAGCGAGAGTTCAAAACAAAGCAGTTTGTGATATCCGATTCGCGAACGAATCATTTGATGTAACCGGATCTTTTGAACCAGTTCACCAAATTGAACTGAATCGTTTTAAATGATTCGCGTCTCCAATATGCATTAATCCACAAATGACTTAAGCTGTTAACTTTTTTAATGTGGCTGACACTCCCTCTGAGTTCAAACAAACCAATATCCCGGAGTAATTCATGTACTCAAACAGTACACTGACTGAACTGCTTTGAAGAGAGGACTGAAGGTGAACACCCAGCCGAGCCAGATAACGAACAACAGACTCGTTCTCGAGTATCGGTATCGGAATATATATATATATATATATATATATATATATATATATATATATATATACATACACACACACACATACACTCACCGGCCAGTGAGTTAGGCACACCTGTTTAATTGCTTGGTAACACAAATTGTTATTTGGCCAATCACATGGCAGCAACTCAATGCATTTAGGCATCTAGATGTGGTGAATACAACTTGCTGAAGATCAAACCAAGCATCAGAATGGGGAAGAAAGGGGATTTAAGTGACTTTGAATGTGTTGGCGCCAGATGGGCTGATCTGAGTATTTCAAAAACTGCTGATCTACAGATACTTTCACGCACAACCATCGCTAGGGTTTAGAGAGACTGGTCCAAAAAAGAGAAAATATCCAGTGAGCAGCAGCTGTGTGGAGAAAAATGCATTGTTGATGTCAGAGGTCAAAGGAGAATGGGCAGGCTGGTTAGAGATGATTAACCCTTATGCGTTGTTGGGGACGTTTTCATCCACTAGGGGGTAAAGTTGAGTCTTATTTTGGCCACAACTTTCTCTGTGTTTGAGCTAATGGAATGATTTTTGGTGACAAATCTTATTTTGACCCATATTTTGGGAAAATGCTAATTTGAAATTTTTCAAAAACTCAACGGTACACTGTGGGCAAATTCACTACCCTTTCGTTATGTTTGTGGATGAAAACATCCACTAAATTAAACTGATTTAAAAAATGATGAATTAAAAAATTTATCAGATAAATAATTTTTTCAATTTTTTTGCATAAATCTATTAATCAACCTCAGTCCTGATCAAAACTACCAAATGTTTAAAAAATTCCAAGATTTTAACTCTTTAAATACCAAGTTCATAAATTATGTCACTGATTTGGGGGGAAAAAAACACACAAAATGACATATTTTCAATAGAAAAATTGTGGTGAATGATTGTGGACTGGATATTTTTTACATTTTTTAACTTTTATCACAGTCTTGGGCATGTCAAAGATTATTAACAAGATTGGCTTTGATGCATTGTTAGTTTTGTGCAGCATTAGATTTTAATTTTTTCTCCTTCATTTGTTGTTGGTGGCTGTTTCTGCCCCATTGACTTCCATTATAATGACATTTTTTGCTTGCAAAGCCATGACACAATATAATCATGCATTCTTGATTGTTTGTGGTTTTTCCTTTTGGGAAGAGGTAAAAACCTTTATATTTACAGTTGATCACTAGGTGGGACCATTAACCCTTTAGATAGGCATGTGCAAAAAAAAAAGGCTTAGTTTCTGGCTTGTATGGAGTTATATGGAGTATAATAGCAAATTATAGTGTTTGTGTGTGTGTGTGTGAGAGAGAGAGAGAGAGAGAGAGAGAGAGAGAGAGAGAGAGAGAAAGAGAGGGTGTGAGAGAGACCTTCGTGCACTTACCTTGATGTACAGTATCTGAAAAAATCCAAATATGCACCTCATGCTCTCAGAACTACATGGAGTAAACAATAAAAAAAGAAATGTGTTTATGCACCTGCTACCTTTTGATGGTGAAAAGTACAGATGGCCTATATATGAAATGCTCGTCTTTTCTTGATGGTAAAGCCAGTTTAAAACCTTAAAATCCTGTAAAAGAAATCTACTTTACATCAAATTTATGAACACAATGTATTATGAACCAAAATGCAATACCAACTTCAAATAAGCTGCAGCTCGCTGGAGGGGTCAAGCTACATAATCATTTCTAAAACTTTGGTACAAGTCAAGCCCTTTCTTGTGTTGCTTGGTGCTCTTCTCACCATTAAATGACCAGCACGATGGCATGCAAGTGTTTAAATCTATTCGCTTTTTAAGTCTGACGTCACATAGCAGCGATTCCGTGTCCAAACGCTCTATCAGTTACCACAAGAAAACAACAAAAGGTGCTAATATAAACTCACAATGTGATAGAATACTAGCGAAAAAGTTATAATCTTAACTTTTAACTCCATACCGAAGTCCCAGATAGCCAGACAATGAAAATATAAATATAAAAAAAGATATAAAAATTATTTGTGTTTGGGACGCTGTGAGCACGGAGACTGTAGTGTATATCGTAAGTTTGAAAGCGTTTAGCTTAAATTATCAATATGAATAAACAGTGCTCATAAATGGCTGCTGAGGTCATATTCTCAAGTGAAGCGAGTTGAGGCCTGGACCCGGAGACAGCGCTTCTTACGTCATCACTTAACAACCGAATACTTTCACCACCATTAAAATGCAGCAGGTGCATAAATACACTTTTGTTAACTCCATGTAGTTCTGAGAGCTGAGGTGTACATTTTGATTTTCTGAAATACATCAAGGTGAGTGCACAAAGGTCTCTCTCACACACTCTCTCTCTCTCTTTCTCACACACACACACACACATACACACACAATATAATATGCTGTTATACTCCATATAGCTTCATATACAAGTCAGAAACTAAGCTTTTTTTGCACAGGCCTATCTAAAGGGTTAATGGTCCCACCTAGTGATCAACTGTAAAAATAACAAATGTTACCTCCTCCCAACAGGGAAAACCACCAACAATCAAGAATCTCACACACACACAAACACTATACAGTCGTGGCCAAAAGTTTTTGAGAATTACATAAATATTAGTTTTCAAAAAGTTTGCTGCTAAACTGCTTTTAGATCTTTGTTTCAGTTGTTTCTGTGATGTACTGAAATATAATTACAAGCACTTCATACGTTTCAAAGGCTTTTTTTGACAATTACATGACTGTAATGATAAAAACCTTCATATTCATCCGGAAGAAGGAGGCGGGAACCGGCGGAAAACTTTAATAATTCAAATAAACACAAAACAGCGCACCAGCCCCTCTCGGACGACTGGTGCGCTCAAATAAAAACCAAGACACAACTAAAAGCCCAGGCCTGGTCTTCTCTCGTCCTTCACTGTCGTCGCTCAAGTTTTATATCCTTCCATCTCCTCTGTGAGACTCAAGACCGGTGGTGGGTTGCAGGTGTCGTGGATTTCCCAATCACTCCACCGGCCTCACTCGTGTTCCCACATCCCTCGGCCCCGCCTCACTCGTCACATACCCCCATCGCCCCTCGCAGGCCAGGGGGTACCCTCGAGACTGCGCTCTACTCCCCCCCCCCTCCCTCCGGGGGGACCGCTCACAGGGACCTGCGGGAACCTGGGGGCAGGACAGACGAGGCGAGAGAAAAGGAGATGGAAGGAGGAGCGACAGAGACGAGAGAGGGGAGAGAGAAAAAAAATAATAATAATTCCGGTTCCCCGACGCACTGCTGCTCGGCCCTCCACCAGCTGGGTGATCTCCTCCGTGGTGCCTGGCGGTGGCACTGGACGGCCCTCGGCAGACGGCACGACACTCCTCCGCCGCCTGGTGGACGGCGACGGCTCCTCCGGTTTTGGGCAGCCGGCAGGAGTCCCCCGTTCCCTGCTCCTCCCCGTTCAGGCGGACAGCAGCAGGCTTCGGCTCTTTGGCGAACGGCGCCGACTCCTCCACTCCCTCATGGACGGCAGCCGTCCCTCCATATCGTGGGAGGCCGGCAGCGAGCTCGCCCGTCCCCGGCAACTCACTCCAGCCCACTGCCTCGAGCGTCCATGGCGGCACCCTCCTCGCCTGCTCCATGGCACCGCGGATTCACCACAGCGGTGAGGGATCTTAGGCAGCGCGTCCCTCCTTCTCTCGGGCTTCGGCACCACTGTCATGATAAAAACCTTCATATTCATCCGGAAGAAGGAGGCGGGAACCGGCGGACACTCAACTGAAACTTTAATAATTCAAATAAACACAAAACAGCGCACCAGCCCCTCACGGACGACTGGTGCGCTCAAATAAAAACCAAGACACAACTAAAAGCCCAGGCCTGGTCCTCTCTCGTCCTTCACTGTCGTCGCTCCAGTTTTATATCCTTCCATCTCCTCTGTGGGACTCAAGACCGGTGGTGGGTCGCAGGTGTCGCGGATTTCCCAATCACTCCACCGGCCTCAATCGTGTTCCCACATCCCTCGTCTCTGCCCCACTCGTCACAATGACATTTATGCAAAGAGTCAGTATTTGCAGTGTTGGCCCTTCTTTTTCAGGACCTCTGCAATTCGACTGGGCATGTTCTCAATCAACTTCTGGGCCAAATCCTGACTGATAGCAACTCATTCTTTCATAATCACTTCTTGGAGTTTGTCAGAATTAGTGGGTTTTTGTTTGTCCACCCGCCTCTTGAGGATTGACCACAAGTTCGCAATGGGATTAAGATCTGGGGAGTTTCCAGGCCATGGACCCAAAATTTCAACATTCTGGTCCCCGAGCCACTTAGTTATCACTTTTGCCTTATGGCACGGTGCTCCATCGTGCTGGAAAATGCATTGTTCTTCACCAAACTGTTGTTGGATTGTTGGAAGAAGTTGCTGTTGGAGGGTGTTTTGGTACCATTCTTTATTCATGGCTGTGTTTTTGGGCAGAATTGTGAGTGAGCCAACTCCCTTGGATGAGAAGCAACCCCACACATGATTGGTGTCAGGATGCTTCACTGTTGGCATGACACAGGACTGATGGTAGCGCTCACCTTTTCTTCTCCGGACAAGCCTTTTTCCAGATGCCCCAAACAATCGGAAAGGGGCTTCATCTGAGAATATGACTTTGCCCCAGTCCTCAGCAGTCCATTCACTATACTTTCTGAAGAAGATCAATCTCTCCCTGATGTTTTTTTTGGAGAGAAGTGGCTTCTTTGCTGCCTTTCTTGACACCAGGCCATCTTCCAAAAGTCTTCGCCTCACTGTGCGTGCAGATGCGCTCACACCTGCCTGCTGCCATTCCTGAGCAAGCTCTGCACTGGTGGCACTCCGATCCCGCAGCTGAATCATCTTTAAGAGACGATCCTGGCGCTTGCTGGACTTTCTTGGACGCCCTGAAGCCTTCTTTACAAGAATTGAACCTCTTTCCTTGAAGTTCTTGATGATCCTATAAATTGTTGATTTAGGTGCAATCTTAGTAGCCACAATATCCTTGCCTGTGAAGCCATTTTTATGCAACGCAATGATGGCCGCATGCCTTTCTTTGCAGATAACAATGGAAGAACAATGATTTCAAGCATCACCCTCCTTTTAACATGTCAAGTCTGCCATTCTAACCCAATCAGCCTGATATAATGATCTCCAGCCTTGTGCTCGTCAACATTCTCACCTGAGTTAACAAGACGATTACTGAAACGATCTCAGCAGGTCCTTTAATGACAGCAATGGAATGCAGTGGAAAGGTTTTTTTGGGATTAAGTTAATTTTCATGGCAAAGAAGGACTATGCAATTCATCTGATCAATCTTCATAACATTCTGGAGTATATGAAAATTGCTATTATAAAAACTTAAGCAGCAACTTTTCCAATTTCCAATATTTATATAATTCTCAAAACTTTTGGCCATGACTGTAATTGCTGTTATACTCCATATAACTCCATATACAAGCCAGAAACTAAGCCTTTTTTTGCACAGGCCTGTCTAACGGGTTAATGGTCCCACCTAGTGATCAACTGTAAAAATAACAAATTTTACCTCTTCCCAAAAGGGAAAACCACAAACAATCAAGAATGCATGATTATATGGTGTCATGGCTTTGCAATCAAAAAATGTTGTTATAATGGAAGTCAATGGGGCCAAAACAGCCACCAACAACAAATTAGGGAGAAAAAATTAAAATCTAATGCTGCACAAAAACTAAAAATGCATCAAAGCCAATGTTGCTACTAATCTTTGACATGCCCAAGACTGTTATAAAAAGTAAAAAAAAAAATCCAGCCACAATTACTTTTATATTGAAAATAAGTCATTTTGTGTGTTTTTTCCCCCAAATCAGTGACATCATTTATGAACTTGGCAATTTAATAGTTAAAATATTGGATTTTTAAAAAAAAAAAAAACATTTGGTAGTTTTGATCAGGATTGAAGTTGATTAACAGATTTATGCAAAAAAAAAATTGAAAAAAATATGAATCTAATACATTTTTACAGCAGTTTAATTGAGTGGATGTTTTCATGCCGAACATACCGAAAGGGTAGTGAATTTGAACAATCCACAAGGGTTAAAAAAAGGCAACAGTAACTCAAATAACCACTATAAATACAACCAAGGTATGCAGAAAACCATCTCTGAAAACAACAAGTTGAACCCTGAAGCAGATTGGCTACAACACCTCACTGGGTGCTGCTCCTGTGAGCTAAGAATAGGAAATGGAGGCTACAATTTGCACAGGCTCGCCAAAAATGGACAGTAGAAGATTCAAAAAATGTTGCCTGGTCTGATGAGTCTCAATTTCTACTACAACATTCAGATGGTAGGGTCAGAATTTGGCGTAAACAACATGAAAGCATGGATCCATCCTGCCTTGTCTCAACGGTTCAGGCTGGTGGTGGTGGTGTAATGCTGTGGGGGATATTTTCTTGGCACACTTGGGCATGGCCGTAGCCAGGCTTTGAAAATTAGTGAGGTCCAGGGGGTTTCTATAATAACCCCCTTATTATAGAATTGTGCTATAATAACCCCTATAAATACAACTAATTATATACTCTTAACACTTGAAAAGAAACAGAAATGTAGATGTTTTTGGAGGGATGCTCATTTTTAAACTATACCCTATTTATTGCATCAAAGTTTGTTAATACTATATTTATGGGGTGGATAATTTTATCAGTTGTTTATTATTAATGCAAACATACATATTTTCCACTAAACGTGTTATTCATATTCATATTACCAAGCGTGTGTCATAAATATTTTGACGTTATCGACCCAGGTTCGAATACAGCTTTTGGCAAAAAATTTTCTCCCTTTTCAAATTTCAAATCACATCAGAAAACCATTTATTTTTAATGAAAATTAAGTAAATCAAAAAGTTAAGGGTAGGTGTAGGGAGGGCTTTATTGTCCCAATAAGGTGGCATTCATTAAATTAGACTTAATAAGTTATTATTGCATACTGTTTTATAATGTACTACAATACTGAGGTGCAGATAATTGCCACTATTTGCAGTAAGTAGTATAAATAGCAAAAAATCCTGCTATTTTAACATAGTATAAATAGAATATACAGATATGCACTTAATGTAAATAGCATATCACAAAAAAATGCTGCTATTTGAAAATAGTTGCTGCCTTATTTAATAACTGCTAGACTAATGCCGGCGATGCATTGTTGCCAGATGTTGCTATTAAAATAAACAAAAACCTTTAAATAAATAAAATAAACCAAAATTATTTCAAATATTTTGGAAATTAGATAAGATAAAGTTATCGCTGACCGTAAACCGCAACTTCCTACTTTATTAACTTTCTAACGTGTTAAATTAAGTAGAAAGCCAAGTCAAAAAATGCTTGTAATAGTTGGATCTATACTCAGGTAGGCTGCATCTAGCGCTGTCGCTCACAACACTCTGAAGACTCGTTCACTTCAGAAGCGTCTCGCAGCGATCATTTTCATACCACGGACGATAAACATTCTGAATTATACATGCGGCATTCATATGAGGAGAAGCAAATTTGTCAATCAGAGAACAAATTTTTTTTCTGAACATGAAAAATTTACAGAGATCCGGACCTCGGTGACTCATAGCTGGCTACAACGCCACAGCCTACCTGAGTATTGTTGCTGACCATGTCCATCCCTTTATGACTACAGTGTACCCATCTTCTAATGGATACTTTAATGTTACAAAGCTCAGATCATCTCAGACTGGTTTCTTGAACATGACAATGAGTTCACTTTACTCAAATGGCCTCCACAGTCACCAGATCTCAATCCAATAGAGCAGCTTTGGGAAGTGGTGGAATGGGAGATTCGCATCATGGATGTGTTTCCAACAAATCTGCAGCAACTGCATGATGCTGTCATGTCAATATGGACCAAAATCTCTGAGGAATGTTTCCAACACCTTGTTGAATCTATGCCACAATGAATTAAGGCAGTTCTGAAGGCAAAAAGGGGTCCAACCTGGTACAAATCTTACAAATTTGGTGCAGTTGCTGATATTATGGAAGAAAGAAAATATCATGGGGAAAGAATTACATGGAATTACATGAATAATGATGACTTTAATTTAGGGGTAATTTATTCCCTTATATATATATATATATACACAGGGGTGCAGGTCCGCATGCGCGACCAAAATAAAAAATGCGTAATATAAATATGTTCTGACAGCGCATTTGCGTACCGACATAGTTGACAGCTGTTAATGTACAATTACCATTTTAGATCACAAACTGTACTATATAAGTTTTATTTTCAACCTGAAAGCATAAATCTAGGCTATGCCTACCATTTCAAAGCACAATACAAAACTGTGACATTCATCCACTGATGCTCTTTAATCATAGACAGTAAAAGGAATCCAGAAGCACGTATACTTCTGGTATATGTATAATATGCTAAAATGTATTTGAAATAAATTTATTTCATGATAGGTATGCAACAAATACATTTACATATGTACTTTTTAGTATACTAAACTGGTCTGCTAAATTGGAAAAACTAATTTTGTACTTAATGTACTTTAACTGTGCAGAAGTAATGCTGAAGTACAACTAAATATATATTAAAAAGTATATTTGATTGTGCTAATGTGGATCTATTCTATACTTCAGGTGCACTTATATCTTGCATTTAAAGACCAGTATTTTTCAAAGTTCATAAAATCCTCATCAGTATAGTGACATTAAAACACATTTTAAACTTAATATTAAGAAATGTGCATTGTGCAGAAGTAGTGCTCCAAATATAGTTTATTTATAAATTTTATATTAGTAAGTCTCAAGCAGTATGTGAGTATGTTGATAGATTTGAAAGTTGTTTTGAGTTTTATGCTCATTGAATACCAAAGATGAAAACTAAAGTAGTTGCAGACATTTTGATTTACCTGTCTTTGTTATCAAAGGTTGGTGTCAGAAGCAAATTCAAAGTGATTATAGGTGTGTCTGCTTGTGTCCGGCTTGTCGTTGTGTTGTGAATGTGTGGGTTTGATTGAATTCACAGTCAGTGATGCAACGTAATATTTCTGCTCCCTGAGGGCCGTATATCAGAGCTGTTAGTAATTAATTAGTAATTACTGTGCTGAAATATGAAGCAGTTTCAACAGCCTCTTCTCCACCATACACACACTTCACAGGTAACAACCTCCGCTAACATCACTTGCAAAACTGATCCAAACATTTTCTGTTACCTTGTTTTACTGAGTTCAAAATGTTTTGAAGTGGCTCTGACCTCCTGTCCCACTTTCATGGGTGACAGCCGAATAGCCCCTTTATTAACGTTACTGTTATTGAGTACATGAGTTGTACTTCAAGTTTTTCAAAAGGGTGTACTTTGACTTTTAAACTATGCCTTCAGCAAAGTTTGTACTATTCTAACTGAGTGTAAAAACTGGTATCTATTTTGCTTGTACAGCTTTAATAAATAAAGGCTTTTCTTTTTGTCAGGTGGAGTGGTTGAAAAATGAAGAATTGGTTAGCTCCCTTGGAGACGATAACATTGACACTCGTGCTGACCACAATCTGATCATCAGTGAAGCCAGGCTCTCTGACTCTGGCAACTACACCTGCCTCGCCAGTAACATTGTCGCAAAAAGACGCAGTGCTACAGCTACTGTAGTTGTTTTTGGTAAGATGACACTCATACTGTTTGCTTCCTTGACTTGTTGTGCTGTCTCCTCATCTTTGCTAAACATACTACTAAACAGCTCTCTGTTTGCAACAGGGCTGTGAAGTCATTAATTATCACATTTTACCTGTTAACTCGTTAAGTTCTATACCTCTTAATGATAATTTTCACTTTTCGTGTGAACTATTGTTTACTCACCCTCATGACTTTAATCTGTTAATTTTGTTAATACAAAAAAGTCAGTGGGGTTCAATGTTTTTTGGATCTCATCAGCTTTAATTATGGACAAACAGTTGACACACACACACACACACACACACAAAAACATCTGTTTGGAATTACGTGTTTAAATGAAAAATAGATAATTTGTTGAGTGAACTTTTTTTAAGCTGAGTTATACTTTATATGATTGACACTTAAAATATAGAAGAATTTAAACTATACAGTATGTGTTAAGCTATTCAGTTAAATTCAGTTCAAGTTTATTTGTATAGTGCTTTTTACGATACAAATTATTACAAGGCAACTTTACAGAAAATTAGGTTTCTACAATATTTAGTAGTAGCTTATAAGTGGTGACTGTCAGTTTGTGCGCATATGACAGGATTTTTTCAGAAAAATTAATACAAGACGTAGTCAGCCAGATGATGAACATTATTAACAGCAATTATTATATGATGCAATATTTGTTAGTCTGAGGGGTCAGCATCATCTCTTCTCAGGTGTTCTGGATCCAGAGTGGAGCTTGTGTAAATATTTATTGTGTAAATATTTACACAAGCTCCATTCCATATAAAGCTATAATATTTTCACCTAAACAAACTTTAGCTTACTTTAAGAGGTTTGCTGATATTCATACACACTACAAAACAATCAAAATAGTGAAGATCACTACCAGTGACTACCACTATCCAGTTGCTATTTTGAGGAACTGAAAATAGACTGCTCCATTGACCAGCTCAAACCTTGTCTGAATTCTGGCGCAACGTTTTTTTCTTTGTTATTTAAATATTGCGTTAATATAGGCGGGTCCACAACATACGTACATACTGCTTATTACACACACAGGGATGCATAACAGCACACAAACATGCCAATTATAAAAAATTAAATGATTACAATGTAAAATAATATTATTGTCTAGTCTACATAAATATAAAAATACCTACATATTATAATGGATAGTCATTGCATGTATTAGAATTAGGCTTCATATTTGCTAATGCAAGAGTAGCTCTATTTCCTTTCTGGAGACACGTTCTGTCTTTGCACTTGTCAATTCCGCCATGTAAATAGCAAATGCGTCATGGCACAAGCGGAACTGGCTCTTAAAGAGAATGGGAGATGAGACTTGGATTGGTTTATTGCACATTACACCCAAAAAACACCCATTAGGGACAAGGGAATGGGGACAACCCATTTTGACCATGCGCCCGGACATGCCGACTGTTTTCCCGTCGTTTAACTGGCAAAAGTGGATTTGGACACACCCTGAGTGCACCTGCACCGTGCGCTTTAGACCATGGGCTTAGATAGTTAAAATAGAGCCCAGAAGGTGAAGGTTTGAAGACGGGAATGGGTAGTGTGGGAAGTTATAGTTCTAAAGGAATTCATGTTAGTTTATACAGCCTTTCTAAAGCGGTACTGCCTACAATTATTGTAGCGCGCACACACACACACACACACAGACATATACAGACAGTAGCTCGCACATCACAGATCACTCACACATAGAAACAAAAACTTATTGTCAACGCTGTGATTTATAAATAAAGTTGTTTACAAACAGAAAAGTTTTAACAAAAATGATTTTTTTTTTAAGAAGAAGAAACCTACTGCTTTACTAGTAGACAGACATAACACAGACAGGCAGGACTAATTCACATGCAATCGCACTCTCACAAATCCATTCAAATAAATGTAATCTTACTGTGCTTCTCCATTGTATCTGATTTAATGACCGATAAAATAACTGATGAAAATGTACTGTTATTTTCTTCCTTCCAACTTCCAAAGCTATGTTTTGATCTTTGTTAGGTAGATTAAATGATGCTGTTACCTGGTGATTCAATCAAATAGTTGTAGATGAAAAGATCTATGAAAATAGATGAAGGCTATTTCATGTTGGGTCATTCAGTAGGATCATTTCTCCAACAAAAGGACCTTGTCACATAGCAGATTGTAGACGTTGTTCTGTTTATTGTTATAAGTATTTGTTATAAGTCAGAATGTATTATTTCCCGCAGTACAAAATCAATGGAGAGGGTTGGATTGTTGATTTGTTTATTGTAAATGCGCTCCGTCTCTATAAAATTATGGACACGCCCCTTCAAGTGAAAGGTCTGATAAGAGAATCAGACGATTCACCTTGTCAAAGCCAATAAAAAAACATGGAAGGACAATCTTATGAGAAAATGGAACTACGGTTAAGATTTCTATAAAACTGTATTTGTTTTAAAAACAGTAAATTCAGGTAAAAACTACACACATAAAGACACTGTCATAGTTTGAATATAAATTAATTACATTCTCTTACTCCGCCAATACATTTTAAACAATATACATTTATAATATTGTAGTATTAAATATGAACATACCACATTTCTGAAAAAACACCATGGTTAATACAATTAGTGTTACTACAGTTCATCCATGGTAAATGCTTGTATGGATGGTGATTTGGGGATGTAATTCAAAAGTGTGAATTCATAGCACAATGTTAATCTTCTTGGGAATGTCAAAGCTGTTTCATCTGATTTTAAACTAATTTAATTATATAGTGATTTGTGTTTTGTAACAGGGGTGTGTGTGTTTAATTCAAATGTTTGTCCCTACATATCACAGCCATAAATATGTATAGGTAGATGCCTCATTAGCAACTGTTTCTGTAAGCCATCTGCCATATTGGAAGGGTCAACTTGACGTCATTCATCATAATAATAAATGATTATTAAAATGCAACAATCCTTGGATAGCTGTGGTTCCGCGCCTTATTAGCTGTATGTCACTATTCAAATTTAGCATTCTGTTATCTGTTCTGTTATCCTGCTATGTGACCTTGGTGTTAATATTGGTTGTATTGCTGGTTGTAAAGCGAAGACATATCAAAGCTAGACTACAAAAAGTCAAAGCACAGATGTAAGAAAAGATTTTGCTTTAGCCTGTTAGTCATCCTGACCTCTGGGTGTTTTTTCTGGCAGGGTGAGAGAAAGGTTGTCTCAAGCTCAGCTGTTGTCTTATTCAGTGGAAGATCTCTTTATCTCTGCAGTGAATGGTGGATGGTCTCTGTGGACAGAGTGGTCTCCTTGCAGCGTGAACTGTGGGAGAGGAGTTCAGAAGCGATCTCGGACCTGCACTAACCCCGCTCCTCTGAATGGAGGAGCGTTCTGTGAGGGCATGTCTGTGCAGAAGATCACCTGCAATGCACTCTGCCCAGGTCAGATGCTCATCAACCCCAGCACACCCCCGAGGTGCAGCTTGTCCTCCAGCATCAAAGCTCAGTGTAGATTTTGGTGTCAACGTAGAACTTAAAAGCCATGTTTTACATTCATAATACATCAGACATCGTAGTACATTTTCTGTTCTATTATAATTCAATGTAAGGGTGTTATTATGGATATTACCAAGGCTTTACTTCATGTATGTAAATGAGACCTATTGTTTTCATATGAGAATGAATAAATAATCTCTAATTAGAGTAATTTTATTAGAGGAGTTATTTATGTTGATCTGACAATACATGATTACTTTTGGTTTGCATAATAAATGTTAATCTTTTCATTTTATTTAATAATTTGTTCACAGTTAGGCTTCAAATGAGTAAGACACATTTAATTTGTTTAATTCCTTAATTAATCATGCATAGTTTATATGATGACAATTAAGAAACAAAGTATTTTTTTTATTAAAATAAACAGGAAACATGTTCATAGTATTCTCAAATGGATTTTAGGTTGTGGTGCAAAAATTTATTAAAAAAAATAAATGAGTAAAAATCATACCAGTAATTAGTTGAGAATAGTTGTGACTATTACATAGGTCAGTTATACTAAAGCTGGATTTTCAGAAGCCATTATGCTACAGTGCCACATGATTCTTCAGAAATAATTTTAAAATGCTGCTTTGATACTCAAGAAACATTTCTTATCATCACAGTTGAAAACTAATATTTTTGTGGAAACCATGATCAATCTATTTCCAGTATTCTTTGAATAGAAAGGTTAAAAGAACCCCATTTGAACTATAAATCTTTTGTAGTAACACTGTATGTCGCTTTTGTGATCAGTTTAATGTGTCCTTGCTGAATAAAAGTATTATTATTTTTATTAATATTTAAAACCTTCTTCACCCCGAACGTTTGAACACTTAAATCATTTAAGCAATATCTTTTTATAGCTTGAAAATAAAATGAAGAACAAATTAAAACTTTGACCAAGATACAGATAATATTGAAAATTTGATCAGTTGGCTTAAAATGTGTTGATTTAATGTGTGTAACCCTGCCACTATGGTCAAGAGTTGGACCATTAAATCACTTTTAATTACGTTTATGAAGTCTCTAGAAATCATTGCCTAGTGCAGTTAATGCACAGAGCAGCTGTTCACCTTCTTTAAACGGCAACCCCATTGTGTGCCCTGCAGTGGATGGAGTCTGGGAAGAGTGGAGCGAATGGACGATGTGTAGTGCGCAGTGTGAGAGGCAGAGATGGAGGGAGTGCAATGCTCCACCGCCTCGTCACAGAGGCAAGTTGTGTGAGGGAGAAGGTCAAAGCACGGAGAACTGCACGGGAGGACTGTGTACACAAAGTGAGTATGAGCAAATGGCGTAATATGTCATAAACACCATCATTTCATCGATGACAACAATGGCATCGTCATCACTTGTTGGTCATGCTATTGCTCACTTGGTCCTTTACACAAAGCTCAAGTGTGTGAATTGTGATATTTTGGGAACTGTGATAATTGTCTGCTAAAAGTGGATGAAAGTGAAGGCATCATGCCCCGTTTCCCTCTCAATATCTCCCTCCCTTATGATGAGAACCCTCTCAGATTTCTCCTCTTTAAAGAAGGATGGAAACATCCTGCAGCCTAAGTGATCCAAAACCATCTGCCAGTAGCTTCCCATGGCAAAAATGAAGAGCAACACTATCCACAGATGATGTTGGCACAGCCTGCAGTTGGACATCTACCCGTGATGTGAATCAGATAGCAGATTTGTAAAAAGTATTACAGGGATGGACTGTAATTCTCTCTCCCTTTCTTTCTCTCTTTCTCTTGTTCTGTCTCTTTTTCCCTGCAGATGGGAAGCTGATGCATGATGTTAAGCCTCAGAGTGAGTTCCTCCCCCATGTGAATTCATAATTACTGTACAGATGAGGGAATAAAACAACAAAATAAGTGTTAACTAATGTTAACGTTGTACTTCTGTTCGAATCTGTTTTAACTTAAACATTCTTTTTATGAGTTTCTCTGTAATAGCTTTTTTTTTATCCTTAATTAAGAGAAGCGCACTTCAAATATGTCTTCACTTCTACGCTTGGTTACCTGTATCATTATGCTGACAACAGAAAAAAAAGATGCAAAAGATTAATTAGCAAGAATCCAATCTGTCTCTCAATTTGAATTTTGCAGGTGACATTATGAACTTTTCCAGATGTTTTGCTCATCCATTTCAGAGGATTTCAAAGTGCTAGTCAATATATTGTGTCCTTTCAGATTAGAGAGAGTGAGTGATTGGATGGCATCGGAACATTTGCTATATTTAGAGAAAGCGATGAGGTGTAATAATTGAATATTAACTCACCTCGTCAAGCATATTATGTCTTAATTTCTCCCTGTTTATTATTTTAACCATATTAAGGCACTTTGCAAAACATCATTTTAAATATGTATTAGTACCAGGTGCTTCTGCATTGTTACAGTCATGTGGCTATGAGACACTTCCATGTGCATTGGTGTGTGAGCTGGGTTATAATGCTTCTAATTGAATCTATTAAATCTGTTCCATGATGGACATGCAATTTCACCTTTACACTTTGACAGAAACTTCTTTCCAGCTTGAAGCATGTAATCCTGCTCAACTTTCCGTAGTGCGTCAGAATATTTGAAATGCAGTGCTGTAGTTTTATAAACATATTCTTCCTCACATGGCATGATTGATGTCCTCTGTCTCCTTTGTGATCTGCCGAGTTCTGTCAGCCAACCCTCCTGCTGCAAAGGTCATTTGGGCCAGTGATATAGAAGCCAGCTGAACAGATGTATCATTGCGTGGGGTGTTGGCAAACCATCCTGCCAGTTATTATAGTAGTAAGAGCCCTGGAATTCACACCTCCCAAACTGCCCTCACATGCCAAGCATATCTTCATATACTGCTAAACATGTTCATATCGCACCTGTTCCATTTGCACAGGTGTCGAAAAGATTTGCAAGTTTAACCGCAA
Source organism: Carassius carassius (assembly GCF_963082965.1). NCBI lineage: Eukaryota > Metazoa > Chordata > Actinopteri > Cypriniformes > Cyprinidae > Carassius > Carassius carassius. Next base: position 30,504,637 of record NC_081758.1, on the reverse strand, counting down.
TGACCAGACATGGCAGCTTTAAATGTTTCCCTGTCACCAAAATTTAATTTTTCTGACACCATTAAAGCATTTCACTAGCACAACAAAACTGTAAAAAAAAAAATCTTTATTTTATTCATCTTATTATCTTGGTTATTCTTTTTTTGTCTATTTCATAACAATAATAGCAATATATAATAGCAGCAATAATGATGATAACAATAGCAACTACTACTGCTACTACCACTACTAATAATGAAAATATTATAAAAGATTACTTATCATTAAAGTTTTATTCTATACTGTTTCATAACACAATATAACAAAAACAATAGTAATAATAATGACAATAGTTATGAAATATAAAATTACGCATAAATAAAATGGTGTTTTATATTTCATAACTGCTATTTCATAATACAATTTGTTCATATAATTATATTATTATACAGTATAATAGATTAAATATAATAGATTATATTTACAACTATACACGTATTATTTCTTTATTATCTGGCACTGTGAAAACATTTCACTTGCACAAATCTACAAAACTATTACATTATCCATATCTTGTTTTATTTCATAACACAATAATAATATTAATAATGAAACATAAAAGAGTGCTTATCATTAAAGTAATTATTTTTACTATTGCATAACACAATAACACCTTCTTCTAATAATGATGATTGTGGCTCTTGGCCCCGCACCACTCATCACAATGATGATGATGATAAATACACAAACAGTATAGTAGTAGTAATTATATTAGTGTTATGACATAGTATAAAAGATAATTTGTCACTGAAGAAATATTTTATGTTTTACAACACTACTACTACTACTAAAATATTATTATTATTATTATTATTATTATTAATAATAATAATAATAATTAATGTTATACTATTGTATTCAAAATATGAGAGGCATGTACATATACAGTATGTGCTATTTGGCATATTTTCCTAAATTGTTTCCACAATAAATTATGTTTTTTCCATGTGTGTGCATGTTTTTCTATACTGGTGGTGACTTAAACCTGAATACACACCAACTCATGGAGACTTGAAGCTTATAAATCATACAGAATTAGTTTGAGATTGTAAAAATTCTCTGAGGGGTATGTATGGTTGGTGTAGGGTAATAGAAAATACAGTTTGTACAGTACAAAAACCGTTACGCCTCTGGACAGTCCCCACAAGGATTGTGAACCAGACATGTGTGTTTATGGCTGTGTCCCAGGTATGGAGAACTCTATTGATGTAGCGCTGTACTCTGGTCTGGCTGCGGGGGTGATCGCTGTGGTCGTCCTCATAGTGGCCATCACCCTCTACAGGAAGAGTCAAAGTGAGTATGGAGTGGATGTCATTGACTCTTCTGCTCTTGCTGGGGGCTTCCAGTCCTTCAACTTCAAAACCACCAGACAGGGTAAGAGCTCACTGTAGATGAAGCAGTTCGGTTGGATTAATTGATTTATTGTGATACTGTTTCTATTATGTGATACTGTTTAAGTTTCTATTCTGCATGTCACAATAACAGGCTAAGCCGCATGCCATAAGATTATTTTATTTCACAGCGAGACAATAACATTTTTCAGTCACACAAACACCCTCCCCTGAGCAAACATTCATTTGCACACACACACACAAAAAAAAATGAGTAATTGTAAGGCATGCTACATTGACTTCAATTCTGTCTTTTTGTCAGCTGTGCCGATAACTTTTGTTGATAAGACCACAACTATAGTCACATGACCCACATTTGGTTCCACTACATGCGTCCATATTACCACCGCTGACACTTCTGGGTTAGAGAAAGTGATACCCATCGCCTTACAGGGTAATCAATCCTGCCTGCTTGTGACAGCACCAGGGCCGTGCAGAGACCTTTGGAGGTGCAGGTGTTCAAAGTATAAAAGGGGCACATGGAACAAGACTTTAAATAGCGCTATTCAAAATATCAATACAGCAATATATTGTGATGCATTCCTTGCTGATTCGCGTATCGATATGGATGATTATGTATTGATACGGCAGCAAATGCTATGATGCAGTTTTGAAAAAGAAACAGATTAGAAAAGACAATTTTAAGTTTAAAAGTAAAAAAAATATATTTTCTTTCCACCAAATAATAACTCTGGGATTAGAAACTGAAATGTCCTCTTTCTCACCAGCCTCTGTCTCATGGCTTGCTGTTTCCTGCTCTCTTTCTGTCACTTGTGCCTCTACATGTCCCTCTTTTTCTTCCTCTATCTCCATCTCCTCATCTGATCTATTACTTTCCACTCTCTGTCCATCTAGGAACAAGGCTCAATTTACTATTTCAGCATTAATCTATTATTTTAACAATCACTACAACTCTTGAACCTAATCAATAAGTCCACCTTAAATATTGATACAAAACATTAAAAAACTGATACACTGGAACATAGTGATTAATATTATTATTACTGTTGTAGTTGTCTAAAATTGAACACCTTTGCAATGTAAACAAATGACAGGCTACAAGTGTTATTCATATCCTTCACACTGCACTTTGATGGAAGGTCAGGTATATTATTCATTTTATATTGACATTTGATATTTCTACATTTATTTCCAGAGAGATATTATTGAGTTTACAGGCTAAAGTGGTCTTGCTGTTGTAAACACTGTTGCTATTGTAGAAAAAAAAATATTTGTGTCACATTTAAAATATAATTATATTTTAATTCATTTCTGAATTGTTTTTATTTTCATAATGATAATTCAGAGAATGGGAAAATCTGAATAAGCCTTACCAGTGTTGTGATAATTATTTTTAAGGCACTCTACGTGTTAAAAAAAAATTCTGTATTATAATAATAGTTTAGTCAAATAAAATAAAAAGACCAGACCCCTCGATCAGGGGCATCATGCAGTCATGATTTTTGAGGGGGCACATTTTTTTTGGGGGGGGGGGGGGGGGTGGGGGGTAGCTATAAGTCATGCTACGAAAGCACTGTATAACTGATATAGGCTTATGTTTTATTTATCTATTTTGCCTTTTTATTCAAAACAATTCCAAACATGCTTAATATATCAGGAAATATCTCGATTCTCAAACATGTGTAAGTAAACGCGTTTTGCACCTTTATAGATTGTTATTTGATCAATAAATGGAAAAGTAGTGTAATCTATTAACTACACATAAAAACCAGACTTTTTACTTAAGTGCCATATCATGCCATAAAATATTTTTAATACAACTGAATTTGCAATATTGCAAATAATGTAAGTTACTTATTTTAACACTTTCATTTTACAGAGAGTAAAGAACATTTTCATTCAGTCTAGCCAGAGTTCAGGCACTCTCAAAAACTCCCATTAAAATCACTGAAGCACTTTATATTACATTCGTACGCACATCTGCACTTTTTGTTGTTTCTGATGAGAGAATTCGCTAAATAATTCAGCCAGCGAGCAAGTGAACAAAACACAGCATTTCAGTGATGACTCTTCTGCACGTCTCTGATTGGCCATTGCATTCATAAGCACAACAGAATCTTTTCTGATTGGTTATCATGAATAGTTGTACGAACGGGTCTGTCTCTGGCTCAGCGCCAGCCAGCGAACGCAGATTTGAATTTAGAAGCTGATGCTGTGCACTGAACTATCTAATCACACCGCTGTGATTGTATAAAATATATTAAAAATATTACTCGGTTTGGAAGCTGCATTTAAAATCCACTTGGCTCAGAAATCTAATAACTTCGAATGGGCATGAAGCCTCTGCCCTCGATGCCTGTGAAACGTTTCTCCCTCAAACAGCATGCTAACGTCACTTCTACACTACAGTACAGGCTACACACAGCAATATAAACAACATATCTGCATGTTCTCACAACACATAGTTCTTGTAAAGTAATAATAAGTAAATAAACATCAAAATCACTTCGCTGAGAATGAAACACCTTACCAGCTTGTTGAAAATATCCTCTGGCAATTAAAAAATGCGCGTGCTGCATACCGAATCGTCCCGGTCGCATGAGGTCGTCGTCGTCAGGTGAAAGGTCATCATGTGGGTCATTTTATTAACGGCTAAATTATTATTCAGAAATTTTACTAATATTTAGATTGGGCATGGGCAGGCATTCACGAAAGGGTATGTTATTACAAAAAAAAAAAAAATTTGAGGAAATTTTGCTTTGACAAAAGGGCACTTTGGGCACCAAAGGGCAAAGGGGCAGGTGCTCAAGATTTTTATGAGTTAGTTTCTTTTCCGTGGAAGATAAAAAAAATAAAAAACATCTGAGAATTTTTATTTATTTATTTATTTATTTTTGTCCATATAATGGATATAAAAAATGCTTTGGGCCCCATTTAATTTCTTTGTGTATGGACAAAAACAGTTGAAAGAAATGTTCTTCACAATATCTTATGGGTTCTACAGAAGAAAGAAAGTGATAATGATTTGGAGCAACATGAAGAAGAGTAAATGATGACAAAACTTTAACTTTGGGGTGAATATACCTTAAAAGGATCATGAAGAAGTTGATAATTCCAAATGTGCATACGCAGCTGAACGTTTTGTATATTTATGCATTTTTCCAGCATAATTTATTCCATCCTGACACCTTAGAACTTTGTAGCACCATTCAAATTCGTAAGACCCCATTGCAAAACCTTGACCTGCCTAAGCATGGCAACTAGAAATATCCCAAATGTCTGACACCAATCAGCCCTGCCTGGGGTAATTAACGATTTTCCTAAAAATAAAGACCCATTAGCCTCCTGCCTCCCACCGCTCACTGTGCAGCAGCTGGCCAGCAAGGACTAAGTAACTCAATTGTAAGAGCTACATTGGCACCGGGATGAATCGTGAGGGCTCAGTGATGATTTGTGTTTTTCTAAGAGTGGTAAAGGTAAGAGAGAGAAAGCGAGGGGTGAAGACCCCCTTCCAGTGGCTGTTTTGAGTTCAAGCTGGGAGGTAACAGATTTACAAACTTGAAAAACAAAAAGGTAATTTAGACGTTGTTCATATAGGTATGTCCTCCTGAGTAGCTAAATGAATACATTTTACAGGAAAGCGCAAGTCTCTCATGATGTCACTGGAAAACTAATGCTATTCGGGGTTTACTTGCATAATCTAAAATTCCAGCTATCAATGGAATATATATATATATATATATATATATATATATATATATATATATATATATATATATATATATATATATATATATATATATATTAAAGTTTTTAAAGTGACATGACATGACATCCAGTCATGTGACCCATACTCTTAATTCGTGCTCTGCATTTAACCCATCCGAAGTGTACACACACACCGTGAACACATAACCGGCGCAGTTGGGGGTTCGGGACACCTCAGTCGTGGTATTGAGAGAACGGTGTTCATTCACTCCCTCCACCTACAATTCTTGCCAGCCCTGAGACTCGAACTTGCAACCTTTGGATTATGAGTACGAATCTCTAATCATTAGGCCACGACTTCCTTAAATCTGTCTAAATCTGTGTTAGTGAGCACTTCTCCTTTGTTGAGATAATCCATCCATCTCACAGGTGTGGCATATCAAGATGCTGATTAGACAGCATGATTATTCGACAGGTGTGCCTTAGGCAGTTTGCTAAAATGTGCAGTTTTACTGTATTGGGGGGTCCGGAGGAGTCCGAAAACCAGTCAGTATCTGGGATGACCACCATTTGCCTCACGCAGTGCAACACATCTTCTTCAAATAGAGTTGATCAGGTTGTTGATTGTGGCCTATGGAATATTGATCCACTCCTCTTCAATGGCTGTGCGAAGTTGCTGGATATTGGCAGGAACTAGAACACGATGTCATATACGCCGATCAAGAGCATCCCAAACATCCTCAATGGGTGACATGTCCGGTGAGTTTGCTGGCCATGCAAGAACTGGGATGTTTTCAGCTTCCAGGAATTGTGTACAGATCCTTGCAACATGGGGCCGTGCATTATCATGCTGCAACATGAGGTGATGGTCGTGGATGAATGGCACAACAATGGGCCTAAGGGATCTCGTCACAGTATCCCTGTGCATTCAAAATGCCATCAATATAATGCACCTTTGTTCATTGTCCATAACATAGGCCTACCCATACCATAACCCCACCACCACCATGGGCCACTCGATCCACAACGTTGATATCAAAAAACCGCTCACCCACACGACGCCATACATGCTGTCTGCCATCTGCCCTATACAGTGAAAACCAGGATTCATCCATGAAGAGAACACCTCTCCAAAGTACCAGACACCATAGAATGTGTGCATTTGCCCACTCAAGTCGATTATGACGACGAACTGCAGTCAGGTCAAGACCCCGATTAGGATGACAAGCATGCAGATGAGCTTCCCTGAGACGGTTTCTGACAGTTTGTGCAGACATTCTTTGCTTATGCAAACCGATTGTTGCAGCAGCTGTCCGGGTGGCTGGTCTCAGATGATCTTGGAGGTGAAGATGGATGTGGAGGTCCTGGGTTGGTGTGGTTACACATGGTCTGCAGTTGTGAGGCCAGTTGGATGTATCTGAAACACCTTTGGAGACAGCTTATGGTAGAGAAAACAACATTGAATTCATGGGCAATGGTGGACATTCCTGCAGTCACCATGCCAATTGCATGCTCCCTCAAAATTTGTGACATCTGTGGCATTGTGCTGTGGGATAAAACTGCACATTTTAGAGTGGCCTTTTATTGTGGCCAGCCTAAGGCACACATGTGCAATAATCATACTGGCTAATCAGCATCTTAATATGCCACACCTGTGAGGTGGATGGATTATATATATTTTGTCATCCAAACCCATTAGATATAAACTATATACTCCCTGAAATAATATTTCAGTAATTTACAACACATATGCAAACAACACATATATGCATATTCATGGTTCTCTGTTTGTAACAGTCAAATATTAAATGTTTTATTTTGATTGTATATACAGTATATATACACACACACACAAACACAGCACTCTTAGAATGAATATTTTAGCCAAAACAGCAAATTAAATATTTAATCCGTTTCTATTTGCATGCCATGATTTTCAGGCTGTGGTCTGCTGCACTGGAGCTGGCCTGTCAGGACCCCATCTAACCATATTCTTTTCTTTTTACCTGTGTCAACAACTACTATGAAACAACCAAATACCATAGACTTGTGTTTTCATCTCCTCAGGCAATCCACTTCTGCTGAATTCCTCAATGCAGCCCGATATAACCGTCGGCCAGACGTACAGCAGCCAAATCTGCTTTCAGGACTCCATAGACAAAGAGCTCTTTGACCCCCTGCCAGACAAGGTCAAAGTTCAGAGCTCCTTAATGTTTTCAGTAGGTGTGGCGGACCGGGCCGAGTACCATGTGAAAGCCCATCCGGAGACCCTTCCTGCAAACCTTCCCCCAAACTACAGTACAGTGGAAGGAAAGATGATGACTATGATTGTTCCTAATGGACTTCACACACTCAGGAAGACTCAGTTTAAGACGAGTGCAGTGTTTGGGCATCTGGGTGGCCGATTAGTCATTCCAAATGCAGGTGAGAGAAAGTTGTATTAGTGTTTGTATTAAATTCCATTCATCAAGTTATTTTTATGCAATGATGAGCATGACTGCATGGAATTAATCTTAAGATATAGTACAGTTACATTTATTCATATTCTTTTAGCAGCTGGATGGAGTTTACCCAAAAATGAAAATACTGTTCACCCTCATTTCCTTCCAAGCCCAAAAAAAGTGCATGAACTGTATGCAAAATAACTCTAATCATCTGTTTGCATCTAATAAGTGCATTAAAACCAAATGCTCTCTTTGGCTGATGCTCATAAAGGTCAACAGTTTACTGAACCCATTCTCTGAGTTTTTTTTTTTTTTTTTTTTTACATGTGAGTGTGCATGAGGAAGTGAAGAAAATAAAGGCAGACTACATAAAAACACAACTATCATTAATATGTAAATATAAGGACATGGAAACAAGTCTTTTAATGTGTTAATGCTCATATTGACAATTAGTTGATGTAGCATGGGAATTAATGTGTATTGTGTAGCTGCACATAAATAGTATCTTAGTGTTGTTGTTGATGACGTTGGTTTTCTAGGTGTAAGCTTGCTGGTACCTCACGGGGCAATTGCTGATGACATCTCTTGGGAAATGTACATGCTCACAAATCAAGAGGAGTCTAGGTAAGACATATGACATGTGTGTGTTTATAAAATATAAATATATTTATATATATATCTGACGTTATACACTATGGTAAATGGTAAATGGACTGCATTTATATAGCGCTTTCAACAGACCACATGGCCATCCAAAGCGCTTTACAAGTTGCCTCACATTCACCCATTCACACACCCATTCACACACCAACTGCGGTGTCAGCCATTCAAGGCGCCATCCAGCTCGTCGGGAGCAGCTGGGGTTAGGTGTCTTGCTCAAGGACACCTCGACACTTGGTCAGGTGGAACCAGGGATTGAACCACCAACCTTCTGGTTTGTAGACAACCTACATGAACCACTGAGCCACTGCCGCCCCAGACAGACTATACAGACAGCCATCACAACAAAATGTGACTACATTGTTAATGCACTTAACTGTTTATCATTAAATCAATGTAAGGTCTAGTTTACACAGTGGTTTATTAACATTACTGCTTTGAAAGTTTACATATTTAAGAGTGAGATGCTACTGCTTTAAATAGTTACACATTAGAAGAAATAGATAAAAATATTTCTGGTCAATGAATGAAAATTTCAGATACACTGACATACGGTGCTTTGTGATATACATACAATTTGAAGTCGTCTGTTCTATGGCAAGAAATCCCATTAGTCTGAATAAATGAATACAGAATGTACATATTAGAATTGACTTTTATCATCAAGACTTCCTTGCCTTAAATTGAGATCTGATTATGAATATTAGAGATGGAATCTGACTTCACACTGAAACGTGAAATGCCATGAAAGCTTTGTCAAACAAGCAGGTTTCTGACTTTGAATTGAACTATTTTAGGTGAAAAGCTGAAGTCTTATTATGACACGAACAGTGACTTGATTTTCCTTTATCACATTGAACATGATGTTCATAGAAGTGAATCGTTTTTATCCTGATCACTGAGTGATCATTTTATGTATATATAGGTATTTATAGGTCATGGTCTACACCCCCACCTGAATCTTTCCCCATAAAACTTTCTTGATAGTTTCTGAAGATCTTTGACACGTTGTGTATTGTGTATTCTCCACATGTAAAGGTAATGAAGCCTTGATGTGTCTCTGGAGAGAATATGACTGTTGCCAAAACCTGAAGTAGATCCAACACAACTTGCTATCATTGATCAGACTGAATACATTTTTTTAACGACACAGGATGATTGAGGAAACAGAAACAACAACAAATGAGTGTAAAGGAGGACGTTAATTGTTAATTGAATCATTGTTAAGCACATCTGTGGCAGAACACTGATTTAGACTGGAGCCTTGAGTTCAAGTTGCATCTTGTAATTTTATCCTCACTAAATATGTTTTACTTATAAATAAATAAAATGAGAAGCACTTTTTGCAAATTAAGTTAAGCGATGCACATGAGGTCAAGGCATCAGTCATATCAGTGGCCTGCATGTGACTTCGAGATAGAGATCACTTGCCAGGTGTGCAACATTAGCTCATTGTAAACACAGTACGTGTCTTTACCTATTTTTGCAGTATTTTTCGGGAATATCTGTACTTGAGTTTTTATATTCAGCCAAATTTTACTTCAATACATTTCCTAATAAAAATGTATTAAATTTAATTTACATTTCCCATAAGTATATTTGTTACTTACTACAAAATAGTTAGAAGAACAAAGACTGCAGATATTAAGCAGGTTTGACGAATCAGTGGTCTGGCGTAAAGCAATAAGTGACTTATGTTCCAAATAAAGTTCACAGCACTCTTTGCATCTCTGAGCAATGGGCAGTGTTTTACTTATTGAATGAACGAATTGGTTGAATAAATGATTCAGTGATTCACTCATTAACATGGTCAAATGCTTTGTTTCTGAATGAATCAGCCACTTGAATGAATCGGTTGAATCTCAATGACTCACTCATTAACTGGCGGTTTTAATTTCACATTTCACATTTTTTTTTCTCCCATGTTTTAAATTATTTCAAATGTGAGTATTCAGCATTTTATGTTAAAAACAAAACATTAGGCCTTTTATTCAACTGTATCTGCAGTTTAAATGAATCCATGTCCCCTCTGAGATACATAAACTGTCAATACATGCTAATTCGGATGCACATTCCTGAAATGTTTTCTTATGTTGGAATGAAAGTCACGAAGTTCTGGAACAAGTGCTTCTTATTCTTACCCAAAAATACAAAATGGAAGAAATAGTTAAAACTGAACTCAATCTTGCTACTCAAGCTGTGTATGAACATTTATATATATATATATATATATGTGTGTGTGTGTGTGTGTGTGTGTGTGTGTGTGTGTGTGTGTGTGTGTGTGTGTGTGTGTGAAAATTATTTTTTCAACCTTAAATGTACTTTTACTTTCAATAAGTACATTTAAGGTTGAAAAAATAATTTTCGTACTGAAGTACAATAAATATCACATAGCCTACTTTAAGACTTTAAGTAATATTCTAAACGGTGACTTCAGCTTCTACCAAAGTAACTTTCTGGTAAGATATCTGTACTTTAACTTGAGTATGACTTTCAGGTACTTTATACACCACTGCTTCTAAACACATAACATAGCACTTGATTTGATATTTGATATTTTTATGGCTTTTCTAACATAGCAAACTTGGTTGGTAGTTCACCCAGAACAGCATTGCACTTGTGCTCAGTTACAAGTTCTGTGAGATGCAAGTCAAGATAAAAGAGCTCAGAGACTTGGTAATATCATTTTGTTGAAATGTTGATTATTGGGTTCAAGGTGTGTCTTTCAAAAATGTACAACGGCTGTAAATGTATTTAGAGGAGTGCACTTTCTGATCTCAGTGTTTTATACCACACTCTGTAAATGTTTCATTTTGAAATGTGTCTTTGTGTTTTAGGTCTGCTTTTTTCATGGTTTGTGTCTTATAAAAACATCTAGAATGATATTGTCTTGGAACGGTAGTACCATGTAATTCTAAATATCACAATATTGAAATCTATTTTTTTTTTTAGGAATTCTTCTAATAAATAATGGAAATATCATTGTAACATTGTATCTTAAAGGGACAGTTCAGTCTAAAAATGATAAACCAGCGCTTGTTCTAAACCTGTATGATTTTCTTCTTTGGAAAAAAAATAATTTTTTACATAACTGAATGGGGATAATCAGGCTCCCAAAAGAAATAAAAATATTAAAAAAATGAGACCACTGTAAAATTAGTTCACTATATTTTAAGCCTGTATATGTCATATCTTTGTCAATTTAGGCCAATATTCACAGATAATCTTTCTATGAAATCTGTGCTTTGACACCTTGCTTGAAGAGCAGTTTGGACATTCTGATATAGCTCTTTTTGTGTTCCACAAAAAAGAAAGTTCATTCAAGTTAAAAAAGTCATGAGGTTGAGTAAGTGATTATAGACTTTTCATTTTTGTGGAACCAGGCCTATTCATTCAATTCAAGTTACTGATCAATTTGCCACACTGAAGTCACGGTCAGATGCCCAAATAAAAAATGAATACATAATGCAAGCATTCAATTTTCCTGTCACCTCCTACAGCACTCTGTTTCCTGACCCTCTAGCAGTGACTCATCAGTCTTTTTGAATAATGCTTCTCAATACAGACCTAGGAGCTTGCAGGATAAGACCCTTCAAAACATGACAAGCTACTTAAGGTACTAGATTAGAAACTCATTTAGAAGTGCCGTTCCTTATGCAACCCAGGTAATCTGCCCTCAGCCTTGACTCAGAAATGCAAACCAGTGTTGTGCTGCAATGAAGAACTGTTTGAATAGAGTAATGTGATGTGAATACCAGAGAGATCTGTACATAGCAATGCAAAGTTTTATCTCTTTTATTATTTTAAAACAAGTAGGATGTTGTATGAATTATGTAAAGATGACAAACCTGTGGGGGTTATGTATTTTGCTTGTTGTTCAAATACACACTGGAAACTTAATTGAAGGACAATGTTTTTGCCTCAAGAATGTCAGTGTTAAACAGATACAGTTGAGGCATTTCAGACATTCATCACGCATTGTCCTTCATATAGCATCTTTTAGTTAAACCTGAATAAGGTAAGTATAAAATTGAAGTTATTACAGAGCTGGAATGCCTGAATAGTAGTTAGATGTAAGAACACTTAAAGAGAGTTTAGAAGAGGACAGGCTTATTGGCTGTGAAGAGTGGTTTTGTCCATATTCCCTCTTTAGCAAAGCTGAATTAATATAGATTCAGATAAACTGTAAAGGCTAATGGTGTCCTTTGGGCATACTGTAAAAGTCCTTAAAGCAAGTTCTGCTGCTGTGGTGCGGTTTGTAGTGAGTTTTCTGTTACTAAGTGCTAAGTTGAAAAGACAGAAGGAACAAATCTTTGGATATATGTGGCTCTTTGGAGTCCAATTGCTTTCTTTAAAGTATATAAAGCTCAAATTCCATGTTGCAATTATATTTTTATTTTAATTAGATATGGTTGACAAACTTTTACCTTACAAAATTATTTATCAAAGGGGTCATATGATGGAATTTCAAGTTTTCCTTTCGTTTTGGAGTGTTACAAGCTGTTGGTGCATAGAAAGATCCCTAAAGTTGCAAAGACTAAAGTCTCAAACCCAAAGAGATATTCTTTATAAAAGTTAAGACTCATCAACACCCTCCTAAATCGCCTCATTTAAACATGCCCCCAATGTCTACGTCAGTGTGTGGGAAGATTTGCATAACACCGCCCAAATGTTCACACAAAGAAAGAAGGTGTAACTTGTATTCTCGTATAGTATTGTTACCGCCACTGCCATGTTGTGGAGATGCTATGTTTTGTTGTGAAAGCGAAACTACTTTGTTTGGTTTTTAAAAGAGGACATGACTAGAAATCAGTGGTTAAGTTGTATTTACAACACTGTTCCAGAACAGTTCAACCCAAATATTCAGATGAGTGCAGCGCATTTTATGGAGGACTGTTTCCTGAACCTGGGAAGGCTGCACAAAGGCTGTTTCTATAAAGTGGGGCAATTCTAACTTTGCAAGGACAGTCTGGCGATTCTGGCTCAGAGACTATACATTTTCATATTTAAATTTGCCACAGATGTCTCAAATGTGAGTTTTGAGCAGTGTAGATTAGCGCTTGTTGCAAGTCAGCCCCCCAGATCCATATGCAAAGAATTTGTATGCCCCCCTCCCCAAATGTTATGGGCTTCAAATTTGTTAACTTAACTTAGGCCCAATTGTTGATTTTTCGGAAGTAAATAATGTTAATTGAATCGTAACTATTCACAAGCTGTTTTATTTACAGAATAGGCTAATGCTTGGAAATGATTTTTAAAATTTTCAAGTCCATTATTTGTAGCAAAAGCAGGCCACCCAAAAAACAAACAAACAAAAAATAAATAAATGAAAAACAAACAAACAAATAGTGAGGGGATAGTTGAATTATTTGTTAATAAACTAATGTTTCAGAGTCAATGTTGCAAAAATAAATTTGAGGAACCTGACTCGCCTTCTCCTCACTGGACATGCCTTTAGAGAGGAATTCATCTTTACAGATTACATAATGAAACATATTTTTAAATTAACATTAGAAACATATTTCTAAATTAACTTAATAAAGAAACAAAAATAAATATTACCACTTTGCCATTAAAAGCCAAAACTGAAATATTTTAATAGCTGTGCAATGGGGAAGAGAGAGAGAAAAAAAGACACAGGGTCCAGTGTTGGAAACCAGAAGGCTTCTCCTGCCTTTCTGTTTTCCTTTTTTTTTTTTTTTTTTTTTTTTTTTGCATAAAAGGCCAAATCTTTCATTAACTCTTTCTCATTAGTAGGTTTTATGTTATGGTTTAGCACCACTAGGAAAAGATGGAAGATAGTGATAATGGCCAGAAGATCATAAGCAGTTACTAATGAATATGCAGGAGCTGATAAACAACTCGAGTGCCCTCAGAGAATCAGTAGCTTCCCTAGCTGAAGTCAAGGTTCGTGAATGTAATGATTCTGTAGACTTCAGGCATGACAATTTTCATCATTATATTATTTATGCAGGATAATGAGGGTTGTGGGCACAAAGATTTTTCTGTCAATGTGTTTTGTTTTCTTTTTTTTCTGAACATTCTATCTGATTTAGCTAAATGTGTTGATTTTAATTATTGGTCAAAGGGGATCAAGTGTAGCTCAAATAGTTGAGTGTAGTGCTAGTCATGGGTTTGATTCAAGGATTGCATGCACTGATAAAATATATACCTTGAATGCAGTGTAACCTGCTTTGAGTAAAGCATCTGTCAAATGCATACTATTTTTTTTATTTACACTACCCCTAAAAACATTTCTGAAAAGAGTATCTTTTAACAAGGGTGCATTTATGTAATAAATTTTTTTTTTAATGTAATATTTGTAAAATATTTTTCTTGTGATGTTAAAGCTGAATTTTCAGCAGCTGTTACTCCAGTCACAGTGTCACATGATGCTTTAGAAATCATTCTAATATGCTGATTTTGTGCTCAAGAAACGTTATTATTAGTATTATTATTATTATTATTATTATTATCATTGTTGAAAACAGATTTGCTGCTTAATATTTATGTGGAAACAATTTTAGGATTCTTTGATTTTTTTCACTTTCATCAATTTTAATACATCCTGGCTAAATAAAAGTGGTAATTTCTTAACAAAAACAACAACAACAACAACAACAACAACAACAACAACAAAAAATAATAATAATAAAAAAAAACTACTGACCCCTAACTTTTTGAATGGTAGTGTATTTTATTTATTTCCAAATAAATAATGGTGTGGGCTGTCTTGAAATGATCACATATAATAATGTGTATATATACTTTTCTTTTCTTCTTCATTTTGTCTACTAGTGCCCAATCAGAGGAAAGGTGTGAAATTCTGTTAGGGCCAGAGATCACATATGGACCACCAGGGCTGAACCTGTCCTATCCTGTTGCCATGACGATAGCTCATTGTGCTGAAGTCAGCACTGAAAACTGGAACATTAAACTCAAGAGACAAACCAAGGACAACAAGTGGGAGGTAGGAACAGAGACATGATGTCTATATTTTTCAAAGCAAACGAATTTCATATTATTTTTTTGTATGACTCATAAAGTTGTCAGATGTTGTCATAAAGTTGTCATTTATCAGCATTAAGCCAGTACAGTAAAGTGATGGCAACCCTTGTCAACATAACATTTAAAAAATTATTAAACACTTTACTCAGCTAAATATACCACCAGTCCCTTATGATTATTATTTGTTTATGCAGCCATTTAGATACATTTCTAAAGTCTTGTGCTACAGTTAACCTGGCGACGTGTGCCATGAACTAATTATAAGTGAAATTCATTTGAATCACATCCTGTAACTGCTTGTTTCAGCCTTTGGGGCTGTGTGTGTTTTAAAAATGTGTTGATTAGGCGATTGTGTGCTTTTGACAAGAGATCCAGGGACAGCAGCTCCTCAGAGGAGGCTACTACAGTGAAGTGTTCAAGGAAAAAACAATTACAGCCTGTAATAGCTAGGAAGAAACAATTCATGGTAGTCAAACGGCAGGAGCATCGGGACAAGGCAACCCATCAAAATCAGGATATATCATTCTGGTTGTACTCTAGGACCTCCTGAAATAGGTGCTGACGCGGGACAATCAGGACAGGAGTCATGGATGGGTCATCCCTCCTGACCCTACTACAGTCATTCACATTTGTCCTAATCCCATGTGTTTTTCTCTGCGGTCAGCCTCTGAAAACCTTAAACTGCCATCATGGTTTGAAAGTTGACGTTTTAATAAAAGTTTACTGTAACAGCACAGAGTTTGTAACAAACAGAATGTGTTTATTGTGAGCCGCTAGCGTTATTGAAGGTGATTAGATAATAACCTTCTTTTTTGTGTCTGGCACCAGCATGAGTAATCATTTGGAAGAATTTCAGATTGGTCCAAAGCACAGCACTTATCTTTGATTTAAAACCAACAGTCTTCATGAAAATGCATTTGCTGTCAGAGTTTTCTCCTGGCTTTTAAAAATTTTATTTAAAAATGTATTTGAAGTAATTACATAAAAACTACCGGTAAAATCAGACTTGTCAAAGAAAGACTGCAGTAGTATGAATTTCTATCCCTTTCACATCACACATTCTTTTTATCAGATTGCAAAGGGTGTTTTTTTCCGAGGAGGTCACTCTGTTTGATATTTACCTTTCTTTGAAGAGCTGCAGTCACATAAATAAATGGTCGTCTGTCAGAAAAATGAAAAGAGCCTGTATTGTATGAATGTCTGTGCTTGACTTGATGTTAGCCTAAGCTTGTCAAAGATATACAGAAGTGACCTCGCTGATTCGTGATTTGTGAGTGATTCTATGTCAGTGTGGCAAAGTGAATTTAGCTTTTTCCACTGATCACAATTACACTGGCAAAAATACGGGCTGAGCTGACATTCTTTCACACTCTGATGTGACTTTTTCTTTTTTTTTTGCAACAGCTTTAAGTCAGTCTGTGATTGAATGTAAGCTGTAAGATTGTTTATTTGAAGGCTTCCATACCAGTGAGAAGCCTCTTTGAAATTAAAGTTACATTCATGAGATGTTTTACTGGGAATATCATTTCACTTTTAATTTTTCATAGCACTGGACACTAAAACAAATCCTCTACATCCTACATCTTGGTGAAATTATCATTAAAAAATATATATACCATTGTATATAGTATAATTTCCTTTGTTAGAACTAGACTTTGTAGACAGCTCTTTGCCACATGCAGCTTCTGATAGTCTTGTTAGCTACTAAAAAATAATTAGGTTAATTAATTTAAATTGCTAATGTTTCCTGTGGTTTTATTGTGACAGAAAGAAATGGCTGCTCAGTTAAACCCATATGATTTCCCCTCTATGGAAGGATATATTTTAAATTATGTACTGTTGGCTCTCTTCCATACATTTACGATAAATTTGGACTGAGGTCTCAAGCTTTAAAAAGGGCAAAAAGGTCCTTATGGATCTCCTTAGGAATATTTCACCCCAAAAAAAAAATTCTCCCCATAATTTACTAACCCTCATGTTGCTTATAATCTGTTTGTCTTTTTTTCTGTTGGACACAAAAGATTGAAATTTGAAAAATTATTTTGACCCAGACAAAACATTTTTATGAGGGAATTGAGTTTGTTTTAAATAATTATAATTACAGTCTATGTGCAAAATTGAAAGTAAAAATTGCAGTTAAAATTTAATGGATTTAAACATTGTTTAATCAAACTGTAAAGTGAAACGTCACCAGGCCGTTGGCGCCCTCTGCAGGTATTTGTTTTAATACATAATGTACTTAATGTTCATGTTATATATAGGCATATTACATTGTGTATTTTAACAGTGTTGTTCAATACAATCTTGTAATTTCTTGGTTTTGATGTTTTATTTGAGCCAATTATTATTGCCTCATTGTTAGTTTATATATAAATAGTCATACTAAAGCCTGGTTTGGTCTGTTTGTGTTACTAAAAAAAAAAGGATTACTCAGTTGTCAAAATAATCAGTAGATTAATTGATCACCAAAATAATCATTAGTTACAGCCCTAGATTAGTTAAAATATTTCTAAATATAACTGCATTGTATTACTTTTTGTAATAAAAAGACAAACATTTTATTGAAAACTTCTTAAAAACATTATTAATATATTGTCACATTCTACTGAACCAAGAATCTGTACTTTGGCTCATCTCATTAGCTAAGTGTATTGTCACACCCCTAGTGTCGATAAACGATGACATAGCTCATAATTTTCCAAGTGTATGATACCGCTTTCATTCTGAAGGTCAGTCATATATTCATGAAAAAGAAAATCAGTTTGAATAAAGAAAACAATAACTTTGCCATAGTATCCTTTCAAATGTTAAAGTTGTCACAGTCATTGCATGCTTTGCATGTGCTGCCCCGCCCCGGAAAAAGGTTCAGGCTCAGAATCTTTTTTTGCTTTAACCCCTGTAAATGTTAAATGAAATCTGACATAAGAATGTATTATTATGGGTGATTTTATTACAAATATATTTTAAAGAATCGGAGACAATTTCATTGCTTTGCAGTCATTATGTAAATTATTCCATTTAACCCAGTTAAGTTTGGGAAGGTGGGGAAAGTACCATTGATCTTATTTTGGTATCAGATGTAAAGTATATTTCCTAGAAAGGAGTAATTGAATATGGTGTTGAGGGCTAGGTGAAGAGCATTATTAGGTAAGAGACTGGCTTTCTGAAAACAAACTCTTGTTGCATTTAGATAAAATGGAATCCATATTATTTGGGTCTAAAAAGAATTTCAATAAGGTTTCTAAGATGTCTATTAAGGTTAGGGGTTGTTTAATATCAAATAAATCTACAGTTAATTATGTCTGATGTGTCCTTGACAAAGATTTAAGTGGTGTTAGTATGGATATGAAAGTTTAATGCTTGAACAAAATTCTATTATTGTTATATGTAGAATGTGTTCTACAGAATAGAACACATTCAATTAAAAATGGTAAATAAGATTATCAATAATAGAGCTCCTTCATATTTTAATGCCTTTTTTCTAGGGTAAATGAGAAACATTGTTATAATAATAGGCAAAGTTTTATGGATTTTAGATTGTCATTTTAAAACTATGTATGGTTGTATGTCTTTTTCTGGCGCACAAGTGTGAAATAAGTTATCTCTGGGTATTCCATAAAAATTGTTAGTTTTAGTTTTAAAGTTAAAAATTGGCTATTAAGTAGGTTGTTTTATTGATGAATCTGTATATGTTGTGTATGTGTTTAATTGTGATTGTAAATTTAGCTAATTTTATAATGAAATGTCAGTATCTGTTACCAGGAGTGAAGATTGTGCTTAACATCAAGGATGTTAAGTTTTTAACTTCATTGTGCTATCCATGATGAATTGAGCATATTTTAACTACTTTTCTCTAATAAATCACATCAAATCAAAAGACGGTTAGATATACTGTGACATTTCTCAAAAGGATGCATGTTTAGAATGCTTGATGGTGAGAAAATGGGGGAAAAAATGTACATTTTCATTATACTTTAACTGTCCCTTTAAAGCCTTGTGGACTATACACAAACTTTGTATATACTATCAAGCATTCACTGAAAAGTCCCATTTATGAATGTTACAATGATTTGATCATCTTTTGCTTGGGTTCACAGGAAATAATGTCAGTAAATGATGAATCAACCTCCTGCTATTGCCTAATGGATTCGCATAGCTGTCACTTGTTGTTGGATCAGCCAGGCTGTTATGCGCTGGTGGGGGAACCCATCACCGATGCCGCTATAAAGAGACTGAGGATTGCTGTGTTCGGCAGTATGGAGGCCTTCTCCTTGGACTACAGCCTGCGAGTGCACTGTGTAGATGACACACCGCATGCCTTTCAGGTGACCACAGGACAGTGAACATGTGGTCTTAATCACACTACTCCGAAAAAAAAAATCCCATTCATTTTAAAGAGGGGAATTGATTTTTAACGATAACTTACTTAGTGTGAGCAACAAGGTAATCAATGGTATAGACTTGTGTTAAAGCCATTAGGCCACATTTGTTAAACATGTTTATTAAATAGTTAAATAAAATCAAATTAAATAGTCTTGTTTAACAATAGATTTCCTGGTTAAAAATCACATTAACCCATGATTCTAGTTTTCTCCATCCTTTTCAATTTGGTTATCATTCACAGTGCTTCTTGGAATTGTAGGTCAATTCAATTCAAGTTTATTTGTATAGCGCTTTTCCCGATACAAATCATTGCAAAGCAGTTTTACAGAAAATTAAGTTTCTTCAATATATTTAGTAGCAGCTTATCAGTGGTGACTGCCAGTTTATGTACATATGGCAGACATTTATGGAAAAAAAATCAATTAAAGATGTGATCAAACAGACGATGAACACTATTAACAGAAATTATTATATGATGCAGTCAAACGTATAGCAAAATTTGGTAGTTCTGTATGTTGTTTCAGGGTTAGCATCATCTGAGGTCCTCTGAGGGGTTAGCATCATCTCTTCTTAGGTGTTCTGGATCCAGACTGGAGCTTGTGTAAATCCTAGTTATGGCAAAACAGAGAAACAAATAGAGACATCATTAGCATAGCTGCAGTTCCAACCAAGCAAAATTTATTTGTTTAAACCAAGCTAAAGAATTATAATGTGCATTTGATCAGATATAACTGCAGTACAAGATTATGAGATGCATTATTTGAATGCTTGGCCAAAGAGATGTGTTTTTAATGAAGTCGTTTCCCTCAGCACTAAAGGAATAGATCTCCCTTAAATGAAAATTTTATGAGAATACTCACCCTCAAGCCATCCAAGATGTAGATACGTTTATTTCATCATTTCAAATGCTTTTTTGCTTCAAATCACATTTTGTAAGTTGTGATTCACCTCATAGCTGGGTGGTTTGGTTGATGGCTTATACCTCTTAAAGACCTAAAAAAAAAAATGGAGAAAAATAGGCTGCAAAAAAAATGGGCGGGCGTTGCACTCTAGTTTTAAATATCTAGAAGAACTTCCTTCATTTAAATATTTAAATGTAAATCTGTGGGGCATCACAAGATGATTATAGTAAAAGTAGACTGCAGTGGGGTCCAAAAGTCTGAGACCACTGGTGAAAGTGTGGGTTTAGAATTATAATGGTTTAATTGTGTGATCAGAATGTCAGCATTGGTCAGTGCTATTTTCAAACAAACAACCAGAGGTTACAAAAGTCAGAGTATATTACCGTTGTCTTGCATGAGCGCTCAGACTCCTGTGTGCTCACACACACACACACTCACACTTACACACAAAGAGAACACTCACTTTTGTAAAGTAATGAAACACAAAGCAGATTTGACAGATGAACACTGCCACGCTTGAAATTAAAGAAGCCAGTAATCAATTTAAATTATTTGTAATTTTCTTTTCAAAGCTTTAACCAGGACTTTATTTGAAAGCTTTTTTTTTTCTTGAATGTTTATTAGCGGCAGAGCTTTTGTTCCTTCCAAACACTGTGCCTTTTTTTAGCTACTCAAGATCAAGTTTAGATAATATTTCTTATATTGAGTTTTAACTACAATGGGTTGACAAGTTTGTTACACTTGAAATTGGCGTTTGAAAGTGTTTTTAAGTATTGTATTAATTTCTCTTCTGAAAAGCACCTCCTAAGCATAGTAGCTGAAATACTGTGGTTCTAGGTTATGGTTATCCAGTCTATCCACATTTTCTTTCTATACCACTTTCTGTCCTCTCCTATGTCTTTCCCCAGTGTTCTCACTCTGTTTTCAATGTACTTCTATTTTTTACAAAGAGAGTGGTCACTGCTGAAACAATTAGAGGAGGTCAGCTTCTTGAGGAGCCCAAGACGCTGTTCTTCAACGGAAACTGCCTCAGTCTGCAGGTGTCCATCCAGGATATCCCCCAGTTTCTGTGGAGCATCAAACCCTTCACTACCTGTCAGGTAACATGACCAGTACTGTAATGTGCAACAGTCACCTACCTCCACAAGTGCAATGCAGACATCCTGGTTAAAGCTAAAAAAAAATGCTAGATTAAAAATAGCCAGTGCAGGGCTATTTGGCAACCCACTGCATTGTAAATAGTGGACAGAACACAAGATGGTTTATTCTGACCCAGCATATTGGGTTTTATACATTAACCCATATTCTGGTTTGTTTTTTGACATAATACTGGGTCAAACAACCAGATATTGAAGCTTATTCATTTCAAATAAAATGTAGTGCAATCTATTCTATATTTTATATATATATATATAAAACAGGGACAGTTCATACATTTCAATAAGTCAATGGTGGCGCTTCATAGGTTCAGTGTATGCTGCATTTGTAGAAGACTAGCATTCCAAGCAGATATTAGTTCCAACATACACGTAAACAAATAAACTAATTACATTTAGTCTCATTTTGTTTCTACAGTAAACAAAAAATTGATAGGAAAACAATAACACCTTAAAAATAAAAACCCTAATTCCATTCAGGAAGATTTCTCTCAGGAGGTTTTCTCTCAGAAAAGAACACAAAATGACCATTGACAAATTGATCTGGTTTTAACCAGTTTGGCTAGCCAACAATGGGTTACATTGACCCAGCGCTGGGTACATGTGTGATGGAGTTCATCATTTGAATTTTCAATAATTGATACAGCAGCTGATTTACACAAAACTATCCAGCACCTGGGTAAATACAATGAAAAATTACCTAATGAAATGACCCAACAGACAGAACCCAACATATGGGTCAAGACAAAAATAGCCCAGAATTTTTGTAGAGTATCCATAATATGAGGTGAGGTTGTGTGGTCAAGGTTTTTGACTTGTTTTTCCAGTCATTTAGTAAGATATTAAAAATTGTTTTTAGAGAACATAAATTTAATTAAATAATCCCTAATGTATTAGCATGATTTTTAAGCATAAACTATTGATGTTAGATTTATTTACTAATTGTTATTTATTTATTTATTTTATAAAAAAAAAATACAGTTAGCAAGTGAGTTAAGAAAAAATAAATGATATTTCTTTAAAAACAAGTCTTAATATTTTATGCAATTTTACTTTACTTTACTTTCTACTTGTTTTAACATCTTAAGAAGTTTGCACTGTACAACAAGACAAAAATGCATATATATATATATATATATATATATATATATATATATATATATATATATTATCAAAGAGTAGCAATTTTAGCCTTCATTCATTCAGCACTGAAGACCAAGACTGTCCTCCTACCTAGCATGGATATAGACAGTGACAAGTATTTGGTTCTATGTTCAGGTATTTTATCAGTTCAGAGGTGCTTCTGTCTCTTGGAACATGCTTTTTTATGTCTACTCAAGGGAGAAATTAATCCCGGCATTAAGGCAACTGCTGTCCTATCAAGCATCTCTTCTGCTCAGGGTGCCTATTACTGTGGACATAGAGCATCTCGCAGGTCATTTCATTAAGTAGCGCTGGAGAAATAGCGCAGGAGAGGTCAAGGACACTAACTGCAGACGTGCTGCTTCACAGAAATTAATTATACATCAAAGGCAATTGCTTTCCCTTCTGCTGCCCTGCTCCCAGATACGGTGTGTTGTACATACCCCAGCACTGACCCCTATCATCAGAATTAACAGGGATTAGAGTTTGTGTCTCTTTTGTACTGATGGTCTCAGAAACGAGTCTCTTAATACGCATTCTTCCACATTTTTCATGGACCAGGCGCTTTCCCTGACTCAGCTCTCTGATCTCTCTCTCTCCTCTTCTTTTCATTTCTGGTGACCTCATCCCACTGCAGGAATTCTCCTTCACCCAAGCCTGGTATAGGAACCAGCAGCCTATGCACTGTGCCTTCTCGCTGCAGAGACATAGTGCCTCAACCACCCAGCTCTCCTGCAAGATTAGTGTGCGGCAGGTCAAAGGTCACGAGCAGATCCTGCAGGTCTACACCTCAGTGGGAGAGGTCAGATTCACTCTAATGTCACAGTGTTTAATAACATCTCTGTGTCTTCGGGTACTGTCATTATTTACTCAGCCTCATGTGTTTTTTCTCTGTGGAACAAACAACAACAAAAACAGTCTTGACATCTCCCACACAATGCCAGTTTATAGTGACAGGCTGTCAGGCTCTAAAAAGGAGTGTCATAAACAGAAATTATTTTCACAGTATTTTTTAAGATTTCAGTGTAGTCTTTAGTGCAGTTCTCAAATCAAATATGTTGCTATTGACATCTAACCTGCACCGTACACTCTAAAAATAGGTTCTTTATTGGCATCTTGGGTTCCTTGAAGAACGTTTAACATCCATGGAACCTTTCTGTGGCACAGAAGGCTCTCAAAGTGGAAAATGTTTTTTTAGTTAATTTCTTCAAGCCAAGAAAAAAATGTTCTTTTAAACTGATCACTGAACAGTTATTTGGGGAACAAAAAATTTTGTTTTTCTGTAGCATCATTGCTTGAAAAGGTGGCTATTTTGATTCAGAGTCACAGTAGCATTAAGGCACAAGTAGCATGACCTAAAGACACACAGTAAAAAATTTGCGATGAAAAGGTGTGGACACAGCTGACCTTATTGTATTTGCATTTGTAGGAGTTTCCCTTTTAGATGCAGAATTTATGGGAGGAGAGTATTTAAATGAGTAATGCAATTTGATATACTAAGGATTGCGGTAGTCAATTGGTATTTTTGCTATTAATAAATGCCCAAAAAGTATGTCTCAACCCATTTTGTGTATGGCATGGCTGCAATAATTACTCATTTGCACCACTCTTGGTATTTTGCATTGGTCATTATAGAAATGATCTTTTTTCTTTTATCTGATCATTGTCAGGAGGTCAACCGCTAAACTTTCCAGTCCCATCAGCTCCTTTGTAGATTAGCAAAAATGCAAGGCAAAACCACATGTTATTTATTTATTTATTTATTTATTTATTTATTTACAGAATGAGAAAGAGACGGTCCCATTTTTCATGCAGGCAGATTGCACGGTGACTTCACAGACGGGAGCCAAAGCCTTCAAAATCCCCCTGTCCATACGTCAGCGGATATGCACCACTTTCGATACTGCCAACGCCAAGGGCAAGGACTGGCAGCTCTTAGCTCAGAAACTCCACATTCAAAGGTGAGCGCCAGAGAGAGAAAAAGCAAAGGCAACAGGTCTGATTGAAACTTATTGCAGCAGTGCTCACTTAGTTAACAATGCCTTTGAATAATAAGCTGAGACTGCACTCCACTTTGCTCAATCATTTCACTCAGAACTCATACTCCTCGGGCCTTTAATCTTTATTTAATTCAGTTTATACCAAGGTTAGGAGTTAAAGAACCACTAGAGATTTGAGAGATATAAGAGTCGCCACCTTCCCGTTATCTATAAAGTGACTGTATGGAACATTGATAGTTTATACTGATTTTTATTTCTAGGTAGCTGATTTATAAGCTGAACTTAAATCCAAACCCTAAATCTTCCTTTTAAATCTAAATGTTTTATTTGTTAGTTCAGTCAGAAATCGATTTAATTTTTTTATTATTATTTATTTATTTTTAACAAGAGTTGCATCCAAGTAAGTCTACAAAAGGAACCCGCACAAATAAAAAGAGAACTGATTACAACTGAAGACTTGTTTTTCATTCCTACTAATACTTTGGTACTGCTAATACATAAATATATGATGATTTTAACTGGAATTGCAGCTGTGTAATTTGTCCTATTTGAAACATATGGCAATTCAGATTTATTCAGAAAGCAATCATCTTGTTATCTTTTCTGAACCTATGTCACATGTCCATTTGAGTTTAGAATTATATTACAACATTGCCTTCTACTGGCATATTACATGTAACAGCACACAGGTCATGTATTCATTTCAACTGTAGTCCCTAAAAACAACAACAGACAGATACATAAGAATACCCAGAGTCATACATATAGGCTAAAATGCACACATATAATTTAATGCAAATATAATAAAAGGTTATCCAGTACTTGCAAATATTATGTATGACTCAGGCAGGATAGAAGGTTGATTTATAAAATATGCTATTGATGTACTCACATAACATTGTCATCTTTGTGACACCTGCATTTCCTTTCGGCACAGGAACCTTTCCTACTTTACCAAGCAGAAGAGTCCATCTGCTGTCATTCTCAGTCTCTGGGAGGCCAGGCATCAGGACACTGGAGAACTTGACTCACTTGCAAGTGCTTTGGAGGAGATTGGAAAGATCCACTGTAAAAGTCTGCCTCAGAGTCCAGATGAAAAAGAAACAGACTTTACGTTTTGAGGGACTACTGAAGACTACATGTACTCCAACAGGTGCAGTTCCCCAGCATCTTCAGTTTAGAGTTCAAGTGGACCCTGCAAGGCATATCCAGTCTGAAAGAAGACTTGGACAAAATGCGACCAACCAGATGGTTTCAAGTGTCTATACATGTGCAAAGGAAGTATGAGTTGGTATGAATTTGGCACAGATTCAACAGCTTAAAAATGCTTTTCTCAAAGCAAACATCGAAGTATCAAGCCATCACATCTTACACAAAATTCTGCTTTAGCCTTTCTTTGGTGTAGGGGTGGGCGATATGGCAAAAATATCATATCATGATTTTTTTTTTTTTTTTTAGAAAAGTCACAATTCATTATTTTATCCCAATTCTTTGTCATGTTGGTTTTACTGTTTTGCAGGTTATCCGAGCAGTACAGCCAAACTAATTTCCCTTAAAAAAAAACAATACAAAAATATAAACAAAACAATGGCAGATATTTAGGCCAAAGTGGGTGAAGATAAAAATCATTGTCATTATTTTATCTTTGTTATTAAAAAATAGGAACAAAGATGAACATTACAAATACACCTAATATATACAAACGAAATAAACTGCTTTATCTTTTAGGTACAGTAAGTGTATTTAGCTGTAGCAAATGAACAAATATAAAAATAAGACACTATATACACTTAATTTTATAATTATACATTGATTCTTATTAAAGCAACTGTATTAAAGTTCTTCAGTCAAGAGCAGTGAGTGATTTTTCAGTTTGTGTTTTGTTGTTTTATTGACATTAAAGGGATAGTTCACCTAAAAATTTAAACTGTCATTATTTACTCAAGTGCCAAGTTGTCTCACCTTGAACCTGAATACAAAGGAAGATAGTTTGAAGATTGTTGGTAACCATGTGGGTAACCAAAGAGTTACTGGTCCCCAGTGACTTCCATGGTATTTATTTATGGGTTTTTTTCTTCTACTATCAAAGTTAATGTGGAGCAGCAGCTGTTTGGTTATCCACATTCTTCAATAGGGCTGGGCGATATATATCTAACGATATGATCATGCGCATCTAGTCAGTAAATCTGGTTCCTTGATTACTGCTAAATCGCGATCACCTGCTTTCAAATGAAGCAGCATTTAATGGACAGACCCGTAGATCACTGACAAGCTACGCAATATCGCGTTCATATTGTGTATTCATCGAAGGCGATAATGAACACGATATTAGGTAGCTTGTCAGTGATCTATGGCTCTGTTTATTAAATGCCGCTCCAATTATAAGCAGGTGATGATGATTTAGCACTAATCACAGAACCAGATTTACTGAGTAGATGCGCATGATCATATTGTTAGATATATCACCCAGCCCTATTCTTCAAAATATCTTAATATGTTTTCAGTACAAGAAAGAAATTAATACAGGTTGATGACAACATGAGAGTGTGTAAATAATGAAAGAATTGTAATTTTTGATTGAACTATTCATTTATTGAAAAGCTCCATCATGTTTAGTACAATTAGTCTTCTGTCGCTTTTTATGTATTTCTGTCAGCTGTTTACTTTCACTTTAGACATAACCAACTGTTTGGATGTAAACCTTTTGTGTTTTTTTGGAACTATAGGCCTTTATCCCACTTCCGCGTTCGAAAAGTGGAAATTCCAAATAGTAACCTCCGCTGCAGCCTAGTCGATATCAAAGGCTGAAGGAAGATGGTTTCATGATATTCCAACATATATTTCTTAACTTAAAGGGGAGCGCACAATATAATGTACTTCAGAGCCTGACCACCTTCTTTTATTATAGAACTGCAAGAAAACAAACAGCATTTCACATAAAAAAGCATTAATTAGCCAAAGCTTAAAATATTAATTAGGACAAGACTGTTTTGGGTTATTAAAATTTAAGAAACAGCAAGCAACAATTTGATTAATGGATTATTCAGTCAGTTACTGAAGTTCTCCATTCTATTAAAATTGGGGCTACTCAGGGAACAAACACTCCTTGCAGGTGAGAGACCCATGTGTGTGTGTGTGTGTGTGTGTGTGTGTGTGTGTGTGTGTGTGTGTGTGTGTGTGTGTGTGTGTGTGTGTGTGTTTCTGCATATCTGTGTACAGAACATTGACACCCATTTCTCATAATAGCATATATTATCCCTTGTCATTAGACTTATAAAGTCCATAAAGATTACCCAAAGAATGATGTCCCACATTCTCAATCATATTTGATAATGTGGGACAACAACAACAAAAAAAACTAAAATACATTTTCAACACATTAATACATATTTTGTTGCTTGAATATATCACAAATGTAATTTGGTAACAATTAGGAACATTGTATTATTTATGACAGATTTATGTCCTTAAGATGTCTAGTCAGAATCCTACGTCAGTCACTGACCTTGTGCCATTCCCAGGAGAGCTTCTTGATTGACAAGTGTCCCGCTCCTTTCTGTGGATTTCAGTCACATGACATCTATGCTAAAATTATCCTGTTGACTAAATTTTGTTAGAACAGGAAATAAACACACTGGAATTTAGGTGTCCCAGATTACCTGAGTTCACCCTATTAAACAATAATGCTCACATTTGTCATGCACTCACTTTACAGTGCAATCCTCAATAATTATATCAAATTAAAGTTGTTCAAATAAACAAATATTTCCAGGCCATAGATGATTATTCAAAAATAACTAGATTGTCCCCCTCGACACCGCCCGAATAATAGCGATAAAGTACTGTGTCCCATGAGTGTAACTCTACTGCTGAGTGAACATTTGATGGGAATGTAACGTTATGTCGCGGAGTATTATTGAGATGGAGGCGCCAAACTGTGACCAACAGAATATGTGCGTCCACGATCAAAAATCGCGATATGGCACACCCCTAATTTGGTTTATGATTAATTATTATTATTGTGTGGGATTTTATTGATAGCTAGGCTGGAATGTTCTTGAGCATTTCCTTGCATTAGCGACACAATTAAGGGAATAGTCCACCCAAAAAAAAAAATATTCTGTCATCCCATTCTCACCCTCATGTCGTGACCTTTTTTCTTTGGAAGATAAAAGAATATATTATGAAAAATGTTCAGAGTTTTTCTATTTCTGTTAGAAATGGAAAGCGAAACAAAATATCATCTTTTGTTTTCTGCAGAAAAAAAGAAAGAAACTCGTTGTTTTGGCTGAACTAGGCTACCCGTTTAATCTTTTCCTATTTTTTCACTAGTGTTCCATAGTTGCAAAGTATTTATATCTCTTCTGCATGTTACTACTATGTGCTTTGTTCGCACTATTACATTTAGAGAAGGGAAGAGAGGGAAATACGATCCTGCAGCCTGCCCTTTTTTACTCATCACACATTGTGATCTCGGCTCAGCATGATCTTTTATCTCCACTGTTGTTTTATTGGCATTTTGCCATCTTAATGGGATTGGTTGAGGAATAACTCTGAATAATATATGGTAATATTAAGATTCTAACATTGTTTTCAGCTATGGCAGAGTATTGCACATTAGGAAAGAATCTCTTTAAGTTATTGTAAAAATCAATTACAATTAAAAACCTCAGAGCATAAATGCATTACTCTGTTCCTGTGAGCGTATTTCAGTCATCGGTGCAGAGAGCAGGACGGTTTCATGCCTTTTATAGGGAGCGGTAGGCCTGAGACTAATATTGACCAAGAAGAAGCATTTACTTAAGCCATTACAAACGGCAGCATGTCCCTTTTGTTAACACTTGTATCTTTCTTTTGAAATGCATCTGAAAAGGAAAAGCTCCAAGAGACCTCTGTAAAAAGAATCCTCTTATCTCCTCTGACCAAATTCCACTGTGTTCTGGGAAACAAGGCCGATGAACAGTGATAGCTGTAATTAAGGTCTGATAAAAAGAGATATGTTGAAAAATGCTGTCAAAAGTGCAGGAAAAAAGTTATATCCTCCTTTTCCAAGTCGTTTACTTCATTAACCTTCCCTCTCAAACAGCAATGCCTCCAAGAGCTAATTTTAGTTGGTTTTCAACAGTCACAACAATGCTCACCACTGGCCTAAAAAGTTAAGCTTTATGTCTTACTCTAGATAATATTATATTTGCATATACATATACATATACAGTCGTGGCCAAAAGTTTTGAGAATTACATAAATATTGGAAATTGGAAAAGTTGCTGCTTAAGTTTTTATAATAGCAATTTGCATATACTCCAGAATGTTATGAAGAGTGATCAGATGAATTGCATAGTCCTTCTTTGCCATGAAAATTAACTTAATCCCAAAAAAAACCTTTCCACTGCATTTCATTGCTGTCATTAAAGGACCTGCTGAGATCATTTCAGTAATCGTCTTGTTAACTCAGGTGAGAATGTTGATGAGCACAAGGCTGGAGATCATTATGTCAGGCTGATTGGGTTAGAATGGCAGACTTGACATGTTAAAAGGAGGGTGATGCTTGAAATCATTGTTCTTCCATTGTTAACCATGGTGACCTGCAAAGAAACGCATGCAGCCATCATTGCGTTGCATAAAAATGGCTTCACAGTCAAGGATATTGTGGCTACTAAGATTGCACCTAAATCAACAATTTATAGGATCATCAAGAACTTCAAGGAAAGAGGTTCAATTCTTGTAAAGAAATCTTCAGGGCGTCCAAGAAAGTCCAGCAAGCGCCAGGATTGTCTCCTAAAGAGGATTCAGCTGCGGGATCGGAGTGCCACCAGTGCAGAGCTTGCTCAGGAATGGCAGCAGGCAGGTGTGAGAGCATCTGCATGCACAGTGAGGCGAAGACTTTTGGAAGATGACCTGGTGTCAAGAAGGGCAGCAAAGAAGCCACTTCTCTCCAAAAAAAACATCAGGGACAGATTGATCTTCTGCAGAAAGTATAGTGAATGGACTACTGAGGACTGGGGCAAGGTCATATTCTCTGATGAAGCCCCTTTCCGATTGTTTGGGGCATCTGGAAAACAGCTTGTCCGGAGAAGAAAAGCTACCATCAGTCCTGTGTCATGCCAACAGTAAAGCATCCTGACACCATTCATGTGTGGGGTTGCTTCTCATCCAAGGGAGTGGGCTCACTCACAATTCTGCCCAAAAACACAGCCATGAATAAAGAATGGTACCAAAACACCCTCCAACAGCAACTTCTTCCAACAATCCAACAACAGTTTGGTGAAGAAAAATGCATTTTCCAGCACGATGGAGCACCGTGCCATAAGGCAAAAGTGATAACTAAGTGGAACCAGAATGTTGAAATTTTGGATCCATGGCCTGGAAACTCCCCAGATCTTAATCCCATTGAGAACTTGTGGTCAATCCTCAAGAGGCGGGTGGACAAATAAAAACACTAATTCTGACAAACTCCAAGAAGTGATTATGAAAGAATGGGTTGCTATCAGTCAGGATTTGGCCCAGAAGTTGATTGAGAGCATGCCCAGTCGAATTGCAGAGGTCCTGAAAAAAGAAGGGCCAACACTGCAAATACTGACTCTTTGCATAAATGTCATGTAATTGTCGATAAAAGCCTTTGAAACGTATGAAGTGCTTGTAATTATATTTCAGTACATCACAGAAACAACTGAAACAAAGATCTAAAAGCAGTTTAGCAGCAAACTTTTTGAAAACTAATATTTATGTAATTCTCAATATTTATGTACATATATATTATTTGTATTCTTAATATAAGTTTAACTTGACTGATTTGCTGGTCACTTCTTAAATATGCACTGAGAACAGCAGTTTGACATGTTTATTACTGCAGTTGCCAACAATTACATCAAATATCCCCAAAATATTTTTTTATATTATTTCCTTTATTTTAATTTATTAACGAATTTGCTTTCAAATTTGATTAAAAGGTGTCGTTGTGTTGTCTTGTTAATGAATTTTAAAGAAAATCACTTTGATGCTCTTTAAACTTGATCAGTGTTCACATTTATGTCAAAATATTGAAACATGATGATAAAATTTCAGAAGTAATTAGCAAAAAAACAAACAAAAAACATAATTCTAGAAATAGCTATAAAGCCAATCTTAAGATTTTGCCTTATTATTTGTGGACTGCATTTACACTGTTTGATAAACTAATACAAAGCCTTTGAACGGTAAAGTTAACAGTGTTTATCTGTCACATGTTCATGTCATGGCCCATGCTTCAAACTATGATTCTTGTGCCTTGTATAACTTCTGTAAATGGTGAATGTTGTACAGGTTAAGATGGTTATGAATCATGCAAATGTACTGTAAGATATCAGTTAAAAACACTATAGGCTATAACACTGATATGCAGGGGTCAAGAGCTTTTCTAGTGCTAAATAAACTTGTTGGGAACCGCCAGGCCAGCTTCGTGGTATATTGTATCTATAATTTTAAACATTTTGGATTTTTTTCTGTACAGTGGAGTTTGCTGATGTATATGCAGTCTTTTGGAAATATATGTACAGTTGAAGAGAGCTGCGACTAGCAAACATGCCTTGTGTCTTATTTTCTTTCCAAGTGCTGATGATTTTCTTCATTTTAATTTAGTGTCAGGCAGGCAATCTTATCTCTTACAGAAATGTCACAGGTTGTCTGCAATGTTTTTTTTTCTCCTGTTCCTCTTCTTCAGAGCAAATGTAGTTCTTATCCTGTTATTCCAACAAGTGATTCCCACATATACTCTTCTGTGTGTAAGAAATAAATAAGCTCACTAGTATTTGCACAAAACTGTAACCAATAGTTCAATAGACATTTAATGATGAAAGTGTTAATTTAAGCAATACTTAAAAGTAATTCAGGATCATAAATGGCTGGTGCAAAGTCCACAGTGTTTTATCTTCAAAGGGCCCCTCCTCCTTCAGAACTCTCTTATCAAAGGACACATAACGGACTAAAGATTCAGCCCTCATAACCATGGTAACCAAATGGTTCATTTGTTATTAATGCTGAATGGATTCTTAGAGCAACATTCAGAAATCTGAACCGTGAATACATCTTAAGAAAACCCAGTTCGAAGATTATACCACCAGGCATTCTAATACTGTGTATAGATATTGCCTATTCAGGCAATTACATTTTAGAAAAGTGCCTTTGTCAGTAAATGTAGACATAATTGGTTGTCTGGCATCTCTGGCTGAAGGAATTAAACTCAATCAGTTTCCAGGAAGCAATAAAACAATGACCAGATTTGTTGAAAGGAAAGAAAGGGAGAAAGATGCTTTCAATGAGCCACAGTGATGCCTTACAACAGACCATACGCATAGTTTATCTAGACAACAAACAATTAAAACTCAACAGTTGAAAATCAGTTTAATCTAATATGAATGGATCACGTGGTGGAGCGTATTTGCTGGAAGTGAAAGGAGTGACATTTGTCTGCATTCTGAAGCAGCAGTATGAAATTCTCCTTAGACTCTGTAACTGAATAAACAAGCATGAGTCCCACCTTCCTCAGCACGCACCACTGGAGTATCAACCAGTTTCCTGTGTTTTACACACTGTCTGTCACTCAGTCATAGTATTGCACTGTCACAGTCAACTATTTACTAGATAGCGCCAAACTGACAGAAATGCCCTTGCATTTCGGAAATTGATAATAATGATTAAGATTGTGTGTGCGTTCAGAGAGCACGCCAAATGAGGCATCCTAAGTTTAGATGTGTGATGATGGAGATGGACACCAAAGTTAACACGGAGAATCTGGCCCTAATATCCTTCTAAGAAATAAAAAGTGCGTACAGATAAACTGTCTTCTCTTCCGTGTCTGTTGTGAGAGAGTTCAAAACAAAGCAGTTTGTCATATCCGGTTCGCGAACGAATCATTCGATGTAACCGGATCTTTTTGAACCAGTTCACCAAATCGAACTGAATCGTTTTAGACGCTTCGCATCTCCAATACGCATTAATCCACAAATGACTTAAGCTGTTAACTTTTTTAATGTGGTTGACACTCCCTTTGAGTTAAAACAAACCAATATCCCGGAGTAATTCATGTACTCAAACAGTACACTGACTGAATTGCTGTGAAGAGAGAACTGATGATGAACACAGAGCCGAGCCAGATATTGAACAAAAGATTGACTCTCCTCAAGTCAAGAACAGTTTCGGTCAGACTTTATAATGAGAGTACTATTGTAAAAAATGTGGCTTGTTAGGGTTTCGCTGACGTTTAGTGTTAACTATATTTTAATCAAAACATAAAAACATTATTTACCGCGTTTGTATCTCCGAGGCATTTGTTACACATTTTCCCTGTGTGTTAACATCAGTAATAATATCGAATGTCTGACTTGACTCAATGTATTTTGCCCCGCCTCCAAAGATTCGACTATCAGTCGAATATCAGCGAGATTCAAAAATTCCGTTCCCTTTCAGTGGGAACGCCACGACGCCACGATGGTGACCGACGAATATGGGATATCGCTTCGATAGACCAATCTACTTCGAGTGTAAACTAAACGAGCCAATGCACATTGGCATGCAATTATTGCATCCAGCTGCAGCTGATCACTGCATGAGTATAAGAAGGCAGCAGGTGCAATGCATTCCAGCTTTTCGCTTCGGAGCTGAGCATTAGTATCGCTCTGCTCAACTGTGTCTGCTGTGAATTACGAGTTCAGCACGCTCTCTGAAGCTTCGTGTGTTGGCGAGACGGCGCTTCAGCGGCGGTCGTTCCTGTGTCAAGTAGATTGCACACTTCAGGCTACACTACCCCGTCATGTTGCAAGCAGCCAATTCCCCTGTGCACCTCAGCACTAAAAGAGCATTTCCTAAAGAGCAAATTTCTCTAAAAGAACTTCACGGGGGCGTCTTTGTAAAGACGACGGATTGTCCTTATAAGGATGCCGTTTCACCTGTGTGTTTCTGGGTGCGGTCGTTACCTGGCAATGGGTGATGGTCACGATCGCTGAATCACGTGTCTGGGTGTCGAGCACGCTGAGGTGGCTTTCGTGGATGAGTCATGTTCTCACTGCCGGAATATGACCATCTCGGAGCTGCGAACCAGGCTCCAGAGTCCCATTGCCGCGGCCACGATCTGGGGCTCGTTCTGCATCTGCAGCAGCCTCCAAGTGGTGCCGTGGAGCTGGGCACAGGCAGGCTGCCCCTCCCGTCCCGGCCCCAACAAACTTGGCGGTGAGCAGAAGAGCAAGAGGCCCCAGGACAGGTGACCCAGAGAGAGGTAGCTGCTTTCTGGGGGATGGTGAAGGCACCTCTCCCTCCCCTGGAGGAGGGCCAGGCGGAGAATCTGGAAATCTCGACAGGAGAGCAGTTTTCTCCCTCTCTGGGTCCCAGGAGGGCACGGAGAGTTGCGGACGGCCAAGCACCGAACCTCACTCATCCTCCTCCTTCGCCAGATGGCAGCAGCGGGCGGTTCGAGAGCGTCAACAAAGGCCCTACTCACGCACCCTCTGCCAACCCGTGGAACCAGGTAAGCCCTGCACCCCACACTCGCACCACACTCCGGCCTGCTCACAAGCTGCCCGAGTTGGGTCCCTGGGTTCCACCTCGCTGCCCCACTGCGGGTATGGCTGTGGTTGCGCTGGTCCTGCTTGTACGGTTTTTAAGCGCCTGGTCAGCGCTTCCTCAGCCCACCTCGCTGGCTTCTTCGAACCATCAGCCTCGGCTATGCGATTCAGATCGCCCGGCATCCCCCCAAGCTCTGCGGTGTCCACTTCACTACAGTGAAAGCGTCCGATGCCCCTGTCTTGCGGGAAGAGATCGCAGTCCTATTTGCGAAGGACGCAATAGAGCCGGTCCCTCCAGCCGATATGAGGACGGGGTTTTACAGCCCGTACTTCATTGTACCCAAGAAAGGCGGTGGGTCACGACCGATCTTGGATCTGCGATCTTGGATCTGGGGGATGGTGAAGGCACCTCTCCCTCCCCTGGAGGAGGGCCAGGCGGAGAATCTGGAAATCTCGACAGGAGAGCAGTTTTCTCCCTCTCTGGGTCCCAGGAGGGCACGGAGAGTTGCGGACGGCCAAGCACCGGACCTCACTCATCCTCCTCCTTCGCCAGATGGCAGCAGCGGGCGGTTCGAGAGCGTCAACAAAGGCCCTACTCACGCACCCTCTGCCAACCCGTGGAACCAGGTAAGCCCTGCACCCCACACTCGCACCACACTCCGGCCTGCTCACAAGCTGCCTGAGTTGGGTCCCTGGGTTCAACCTCGCTGCCCCACTGCGGGTATGGCTGTGGTTGCGCTGGTCCTGCTTGTACGGTTTTTAAGCGCCTGGTCAGCACTTCCTCAGCCCACCTCGCTGGCTTCTTCGAACCATCAGCCTCGGCTATGCGATTCAGATCGCCCGGCATCCCCCCAAGCTCTGCGGTGTCCACTTCACTACAGTGAAAGCGTCCGATGCCCCTGTCTTGCGGGAAGAGATCGCAGTCCTATTGGCGAAGGACGCAATAGAGCCGGTCCCTCCAGCCGATATGAGGACGGGGTTTTACAGCCCGTACTTCATTGTACCCAAGAAAGGCGGTGGGTCACGACCGATCTTGGATCTGCGAGTTTTGAATCGGGCCCTCAATCCGCTACCGTTCAAAATGTTGACACAGAAACGCATTTTCGGGTGCGTCCGTCCCCAAGATTGGTTTGCAGCGATTGACCTGAAGGACGTGTACTTTCATGTGTCCATCCTTCTGCGCCACAGACCCTATCTGCGGTTTGTGTTTGAAGGATCAGTTCTGCGAGCACAGGGATGTGGTGCTCCGGCACCTGAGCCTGCTGGGCCTTCAGGTCAGCTGGGAAAAGAGCAAACTCTTGCCGTGGCAGAGGATCTCTTTTCTCGATATGGAGTTGGATTCGGTCGAACAGACAGCACGCCTCACAGAGGAACATGCGCGGTCGGTGCTAGCCTGCTTGAATACGTTCAAGAGCAGGACAGCGGTCCCACTGAAACTCTTTCAGAGGCTCCTGGGGCATATGGCGGCCGCGGCGGCACTTACACTGCTCGGCCTATTGCATATGAGACCGCTCCAGCACTGGCTTTATGGCTGAGTCCCGAGGTGGGCGTGGAAGCGCGGCACTCACCGGGTCCAAGTTACACCGGCCTGTTGCCAAACCCTGACTCCATGGTCAGATCTTGCATTTCTCTGGGCAGGGGTGCCCCTAGAGCAGATCTCCAGGCATGCTGTGGTTTACACGGATGCCTCCACCACCGGCTAGGGGGCCATGTACAACGGGCATGCAGTCTCAGGGGTTTGGACGGGCCCGCAGCTGCAGTGGCACATCAACTGCCCAGAGATGTTAGCAGCGCACCTTGCCTTGAACCGTCTCAAAGGTCTCTTACGAGGCAAGCATGTTCTGGTCCGAATGGACAACACTGCGACTGTTGCGTACATCAACCGACAAGGTGGTCTGGGCTCTCGTCGCATGTCGCAACTCGCCCGCCACCTCCTCCTTTGGAATCAGAAGGTTCTGAGGTCATTCGTGCCGTTCACATTCCAGGCCTGCTCAGTCGTACAGCCGACGAGCTGTCTTGAGCAATGCTCCAGGGAGAATGTCGATTCCATCCCCTGACGGTCCAGCTGATTTGGAGGCGGTTCAGAGCCACTCAGGTAGACCTGTTTGCTACTCCAGAGACCTCTCACTGCCAGTTGTTCTACTCCCTGACTGAGGGAACTCTCGGCATGGACGTACTGGCACACAGCTGGCCGCGGGACCTACGCAAGTATGCGTTTCCCCCAGTGAGCCTTCTCGCACAGACACTTTGCAAAGTCCGGGAGGACGAGGAGCAAGTCTTGCTAGTAGTGCCGTATTGGCCCACGCGGACCTGGTTCCCCGAACTAGTGCTCCTTGCGACAGCCCCTCCTTGGCCAATTCCTCTGACAAAGGATCTACTGACTCAGAGATGGGGCACCATTTGGCACCCGCGTCCAGACCTTTGGAAACTCCATGTCTGGTCCCTGGACAGGTCGCGGAGGTTCTAGGTGACCTACCCCAAGAGGTAGTGAACACCATCACTTCGGCAAGAGAAGACCCCCGAAGATGTCTGATTGTGGTCGTGCTGTCCTTTCTGCAGCTAGCTGTCTCCCTCCACCCTCAAAGTCCAGGTTGCTGCTATTGCTGCGTACCATGACCCCGTGAATGGGAAGTCTTTGGGTAAGCATGACCTCATTGTCAGGTTCCTTAGAGGGACCAGGAGGTTAAATCCATCCCGGCCCCCCTGTATACCCTCTTGGGACCTGTCTCTAGTGCTTAAATCACTACAGCGGGGCCCATTCGAGCCTTTGCATTCAGTTGAGCTAAAGTTTCTTTCATTGAAAACTCTGCTCCTGCTTGCACTGGCCTCCATCAAGAGGGTAGGGGACCTGCATGCATTTTCGGTCGAAGATTCGTGCCTAGAGTTCGGGCTGGCTAACTCCCAGGTAATGCTGAGGCCCCGGCCTGGCTGCGTGCCCAAGGTTCCCACTACACCCTTCAAAGACCAAGTGGTGAACCTGCAAGCGCTGCCCCTGGAGGAGGCAGACCCAGCTCTGGCTTTGCTTTGTCCCGTTCGAGCATTAAGGTGCTACGTAGACCGAACACAAAGCTTCAGGACCTCAGACCAGCTCTTTGTCTGTTACGAAGGCCGGCAGAAGGGGAGTGCCGTCTCTAAGCAGAGGATGGCCCACTGGATTGTGGATGCCATAACCCTGGCTTATCAGGCTCAGGATGTGCCCTGCCCATTCAGGTTGCGAGCTCACATAACTAGAAGTGTTGCATCCTCCTGGGCGATGGCTCGTGGCGCCTCGCTGACAGATATTTGTAGAGCTGCGGGCTGGGCGACCCCTAACAAGTTCGCTAGGTTCCGACGTGGCGTCGAGAGTGACCGACTGATAGGGAACGTCTCGGTTACGTATGGTAACCCTCGTTCCCTGAAGGAGGGAATGGAGACGCCACGTCCCGTCGCCCTGATTGCTGTACCGCCGCTGAGCTGCCGGGTTCCCGGCTCGGCTCCTCAGCCAAAAACATTGCACCTGCTGCCTTCTTATACTCACGCAGTGATCAGCGGCAGCTGGATGCAATAGTTGCATGCCAATGTGCATTGGCTCGTTTAGTTTACACTCGAAGTAGATTGGTCTATCGAAGCGATATACCATATTCGTTGGTCACCGACGTGGCGTTTCCGTTCCCTCCTTCAGGGAACGAGGGTTACCATAAGTAACCGAGACGATTTGACTATATGAAAAAAACCTTAGTCGGGGACACCCCTAATATATATAACAAACTTTATATAAAGGTGTGAATTATAGCTGACATTTCTACACTCCTCGATCTTTGAACGTGAATTGAAAAAGAGAGAATTGATTATCAGATCATCCGCGAAGCATTAATGTCTCAGACTGAGATAATGCTTTCCAATGAACTTCCATATTGACGTTAGTTAATGCATTAACTAACAATGAGCAATACATTTGTTACAGTGTTTATCATCTTTGTTAATAACGTTAGCTCATAGCCTACAAATGCTAACAGATATGACTTTTAATTATAATAATGTATTAGTTCATTTTTAAATTAACATTAATGTTAATCAATGATTTATAAGTATTGTGTATTGAATTTGTGCTGTATTTTCTGTTGGCAGTTTGACATGCAGTTTACATATGCTACACTTTGCCCACAGTATTTTATGTAGGCCCACCGACTTAAACATTTCTGGCTAGGCCCCTATGACAGACCTTACATTTTTGGGTGAACGGTTCCTTAAATTCTAATTCCTAAAAAGAATGAGTTATGCTGCAGTGTTTTCACTCTGTTTCGCCTTTTCAGGAGAAGAATCGTTGAAGAAAACCTTTGATTTCTTTGAAGAAATGGATGTCCACTATCATAGCAGATTCTTCAGGTTAATTGGATTGAGTGATAATTCAATCAAAAGTGCAAAGTCCCTTTTTCCAGAAGACAGAATTTATGAACTCTTAAAAATCTGGATGGAAAAGGAGGGACTGAAGGCAGATTTCAACAGTCTTATTAAGCATTAATCTTTTTAGACCAAAGGCTGTCAGCAGAAAATATCATTGCAAAGGCAATTAGTAATGGTTACTTTAAATATGAAGATGAGTGACTGGAAACATGCAAATATTGTCACCACCATATTCTCCAGAGAGCAAAGATATGCTTTTGAATTTATCATTATTATTATTATTATTATTATTATTTTCATGTCTTACATATATGAGATGTTATGCCACTGTTTGCAAACATTAGTTACATTTGAAAAATATATATAATACTTTTATTATTATGAAATGTGTGTTGTTACTACATATGTTTTGATTGTATTTTATGATCATTGAATAAAATGTTTACATGTGATTATTTTGTGAACTTATAAAAGCAGTTCATCTGTATATATGCTTTTCTTTTAATGATTTTGACAACGTTTCAAATAATCTTAAGGTTCTGAATATAGAGCTCACATACTTCTCTGTTATACAGTGCACAGCATAAATGAGTACACCCCCTCTAAAACTTAACGAATTCAGCAATTACTCTTTACTTAGAATACATGTTAGGGTTCTTTGGAGAAATAATGTTCTAACAAGCCTGCTTGATTAATTACCAAAGAAGAATGACAAAATTATTCAGCAAAATAAGATTTTCTTATCAAAGTGAAACATTTTGTGGCAAAAATGAGAGCACCCTTCTGAAAGTTACTAAATAATAATAATAAAAAAAGTATAGGTTTAAACCTATTTTTTAACTACAGGCACATTGAACCAAAACTTTTAAAGACAAGTCATTTCCTGGCAATTAAAAGTGTTATGTAGCACAATGAATCGTATTCAGACATAATACAGGCAGCAGTGGAAGCACTTGGGAGAGAACTTCCAGGTGACTTCTTTCTTAGCATAAAAGAGGACAATGGTACAAGAGGAATACAAAATTATTGTTTTAAGTGTGAATATATAGCAGAAGTAGCACCGACATTCAAAAACAATGGACTTGTGACAAGGCTCCTGGAATAATCAGGTCTTCACTTTAAGTTTTCATTTAGTGAGGAGTGAATTTTTGCTAGAAAAAGAGCAGGAGAAATAAAATGCAAGTGTCTCAGAGCCGGCAAAAGCTATGAAAAGAGTGACACTTTATCTCACAAAGTATGACGCAGCCTGCAAGT
The DNA here is from genome assembly GCF_963082965.1 of Carassius carassius. Classification (NCBI taxonomy): domain Eukaryota; kingdom Metazoa; phylum Chordata; class Actinopteri; order Cypriniformes; family Cyprinidae; genus Carassius; species Carassius carassius. Next base: position 30,463,669 of record NC_081758.1, on the reverse strand, counting down.
TGTTGTCATCACTAGAGTAGTTATCAAGTGTAGCCAAAGAAAAATAAACTAATTTAACCTCTTCCATGGACCAAATTAACAAAATAGAGACTTCTTGGAATCCATTCTCTGGTCTCAAGAGACCAAGTCAATAATTTCGGCCTCAAAAGCTTCCAAAATGTTCTGGTGTCACTGGAACAAGAGTACAGTAAGAAGTGCTGGTACCCACAGAGACATTCAGTGGTAGTAAAGCTTTTATATAGTGATAAGTGCTGAAGGTGTGAGAGAGTTCACACACTATGTGATGTAATACAAAAACTTGAAACAGAAATGCTACCCTCCCCTTATTCCCTGCATTATTGGGTATTTTTTCAGCATGACAATGAAGATATTCATTCTCCCAAGGAGAAAATCCTTCAGTATTTCACTCAATCTTGTATTTTCACTCTCTTTTACAGGTGCTGGTCATATAATTAGAATATAATAAAAAAAGTTGATTTATTTCACTAATTCCATTCAAAAAGTGAAACTTGTATATTATATACATTCATTAGTAAATTTTGCATTTCCTTTGGAAATCAGGGTCCCAGAGTCTGGAGGAAGAGAGGAGAGGCACACAATCTATGTTGCTTGAGGTCCAGTGTAAAGTTTCCACAGTCAGTGATGGTTTGGGGTGCCATGTCATCTGCTGGTGTTGGTCCACTGTTTTATCTGAGGTCCAAGGTCAACACAGCCGTATACCAGGAAGTTTTAGAGCACTTCATGCTTCCTGCTGCTGACTAACTTTATGGAGATGCAGATTTTATTTTCTAACAGGACTTGGCACCTGCACACAGTGCAAAAGCTACCAGTACCTGGTTTAGGGACCAAGGTATCCCTGTTCTTAATTGGCCAGCAAACTCGCCTGACCTTAACCCCACAGAAAATCTATGGGGTATTGTGACGAGGAAGATGCGATATGCCAGACCCAAGAATGCAGAAGAGCTGAAGGCCACTATCAGAGCAACCTGGGCTCTCATAACACCTGAGCAGTGCCACAGACTGATCGACTCCATGCCACGCCTAATTGCTGCAGTAATTCAGGCAAAAGGAGCCCCAAATAAGTATTGAGTGCTGTACATGCTCATACTTTTCATGTTCATACTTTTGAGTTGGCCAAGATTTCTAAAGATTTGTATTGGTCTTAAGTAATATTCTAATTTTCTGAGATACTGAATTTGGGATTTTCCTTAGTTGTCAGTTATAATCATCAAAATTCAAAGAAATAAACATTTGAAATATATCAGTCTGTGTGTAATTAATCAATATAATTTTCCCTTTTTGAATGGAATTCGTAACATAAACTTTTTGATGATATTCTAATTATATGAACAGCACCTGTATATTTTATTCAGAGGGGGTGTACTCATTTATGCTGTGCATAGTATATGTAAAAACTGCATTTCCGCTTGCTCGCCACCAGAGGTCACCTGATCTCCCGGAATAATAAGGATTTCGACCTCAAGGTTTACAAATGAAACAGATTCGTGAGAGTAGAATGCTCTGATTTCAAACCACAGCAGTGCAGATATATTTGTATAAATAAATATATTTGTTATACAAGTTTTCTTTGTTTTGTTCAAGGATGCTGTCAGTGGTTGAAACGCTTTTTATTTCTTCATCTAATTAACTTTCATTTTCTGCATTGAGCGGGTTCATTGTAAATTCAAATATATGTGGACTTTTGTGCATTATGATGATGTAGTGTCCAAAATACATACATAACTTGTGATAAAACATACTTAATGATTTTGGGACTTTTGTCTTATCTAGCCAATGTAATGGTTTTGTTTTGGGGTTTTTTTTTTTTGGGGGGGGGGGGGGGGGGGGGGTTAGTGGGGTTGAGTTTGCAGAAAAGTTTAATTTGCGTCAAAAAACATATCTCATTATATAAGTATCACTTATTTTCTTTTTCATTTGCAGTTTTATTTATTTAATTATACTTATGTAGTAATGTTTCTGGGTGTTTTGTCGAAAAGTAATCGAAATATAATCTAACTAATAACATTTACACATAATCTTTCCTTCGTAAATTAGGTTCCGTTCACTGGTTGTGTATAGAACAAATACCGGAAACTGACAATAAATATAATTTTATACCTATTCGATTGTTTTTTATTAACGTCTATACTTACTCCAACCCTAAACCTACTCATTAAAATAATGCAAAAAATAATAATTATTGTTTTACAGTGTGAGAAAAAAAAATCGTTAAATTGATGTGCGCATCCCCAGTAGTTTTTGCTGTCTGTCTTAACCCTGTCCACTACACTTCCCATGCAGCTTCGCGGCTAAACAGGAAATTGTCATGTCAGCAAACAGGGCTGCGTTTCACCAAAACATCGTCGTTAAAGCTTGGTCGTTAAAGTTTATTTACGTTGGTTTTCTCTCTTGCCTGACATCTAGTAAAATCACATTATCTTATGTTAACAGTCAATATTGTTATTTTAACAGGCAATATTGAAAACAGTTTGCGCGGGTACTTCGTCTGTTTTCGAGTGTCCTCAAACTGGCATTACATCACAGAAAGAAAAACCCTTTAAGTTTCCAACTACAATAATAATGTAAACCTACAACGTTTTTCGAAATACCAACGCACTACCTAAGCCTATGCATTAATCGGACGGGTCTTATTATTAAAACAATTTTTGTTACATTGTTTCGTTGCGTCATGGAAGTTATAACTTCCATGTTACAGTTCTCAATTTGTTGAGTGACATAATGACCATTTTTTCCTTATCACTGCTAGTTTGTCCATTTTCGCTGTTCCTCATTTCTGCTAGTGTTTGTTTGCCATCTGATCTGTTTTTAGCCAAAATCGAAAATCATAATGAGGAGTCACGGAATGAGGAACTGAGATAAAAAATAAAAAAAAACCAACGCTGTCACGAGGCTGTTGGAAATTTGTAAGTCACATCAAGGTACTGAACATTAAGATGTGCTACTCTTAGAAAAACAGCCTCATACACCTTGGATGCTCTTTGTTTAAAATTAAAGTTGAATATCACCAGACTGTTTGATTCTGAGGTTATTTTATAAGGTAGGTTAAAATATTTTGCAATTGGCTATTAATGTTGCCTATGTCTTTGTAAACGCCTCTATAATTCAGTGTACATTTAATACATGTGTCAGGTGAAGTTAATTTCTCAAGATAAATAGATGAAAGAATATTCATGTGCATTGTCTGTCCCTGCAGCACTCCCAGGATGAGAGGAATTGTTGCATTTTACCTAACCTATTTGCCATGCCTGATATTGGGGATCATCTGTGTGGCATTGGTAGTTCACTGGAATTACAGCTATCGAGGTGGATTTGCATGGGACGGCTCAGCCAACCACTTCAACTGGCACCCAGTCTTAATGGTCACTGGCATGGTGGTGCTTTATGGGAATGGTATGTTTGATTGGGTGTTGTTTTGGCTTATGTTTCATGCTGCTGTAATATGATAACACAACATTGCACAGTTAATGTGTTGTAAAAAAAAAAGTGTGATTGTTTTATTGTTAGATTTAAGTTTAGCATGTTACAGTGTTGCCAGATTGGGTGGTTTTGAATTTGATTGTGCGGGTGGACAAAATTTCCGTTTGAGGGTTTCCAAATAAGTTGTAAAGGCTAATTGGTTAGTAAACAAACCCAAATGTTCATGTACTGCATCCAGTCAGTCATCACATCTTTGTAAACACATGCACACTGCAGAGGCGCTGATGTTGATGTTGACACCCAGACTTGCTGCCAGTTACGAGGGATCATCAAACAGACGTGATGTTTGTTGGAGTGGGCGGGTTTTTGTGAACTTTTGGGCTGGAAATAGTCCGTCCAATCTAGCAATACTGGAAATATTATCATATTTGGCTAAATATTTTATTATGTTGACTTCTGACTTTTGCCAGTTTTTTCAACTGAACAGACTTTCTGACATCAGTGTCTTTTTTTCCTCTATTAACCAGCGGTCATAGTGTATCGTATTCCTCTGACTTGGGGTCACAATAAGCTCCCGTGGAAGCTGTTACATGCTGGACTTCTGCTCCTTTCTTTCATTCTGTCTGTTATCGGGCTTTGTGCCGTGTTCGACTTCCACAATGCAAACCACATACCCAACCTTTATTCCCTCCATAGCTGGGTGGGAATTTGTACCACGGCGCTTTTTACTGTACAGGTGAGTATCATGTTTAAAATTGTTGATGTACAGTGAAGTTTAATAGTGGCTAAACAATGAACACACTACGTATAAAAAAGTTAAACTACATTACATCCAAAATGTTTATAAATTATCAGTGGTGTAAGTAATTCTCAGTTTTTCTGATGCTTTTTCTAGTGGGTCATGGGTTTTACCACGTTCCTCTTACCTTGCACTCCAATGTCAATACGTTCTTTTATAAAGCCAACTCATGTTTGGATGGGAGGAATCATCTTGGTACTGAGCATTGTGTCCTGCATCTCAGGGATCAACGAAAAACTCTTTTTTGCACTGTAAGTGAAGTTTGAATTAGCTTTTGCAGTGAAGACAATAAGAACTTATATTTAATTGAATTATTTATGGCTATTGATTTTAAAGAGATCTTCATGAAGTGCTCCCTACTGTTAGACTAGATCTGATCATTGAGCTCTAATCAATCTGATCTGATCTTTATGCTAAAATCAACATGTTTTAAGATTTGAGGTATAAAGAAGTAGGTAAAAAACAATAACGTACTCATAAATGTAGAACTCACAATAGAATAAGTGTACTGTCATGCCAACTGCGTTGTACTATTGGTTATTTCTGCAGAAAAGGAAACACCAATGGCACGCTATCTTATTCCTCATTACCACCAGAGGCAATAACTGCAAATTCATTGGGGGTCATCATTGTAGCATTTGGATTGGTTGTTTTGAAAATCTTATCCAATCAGATATGGCAGCGTCCTGAGCCAGGCTATGAAGAGGGAGTTTACCAGGTAAAGGACAAAGGATTTGTTTGTTAGATTTTGTTAGAACTCTTTGTTCTTTGAGTTTGGTGTGCTTAATGTTGTGACGAAAGCAATGCTAATTATTTCGTCTTGGTATAATTCTCTCTATATTCATAAATTGGTAGTCAAGAAAGTATGCAAACAGTTTTTTTTCTGTCAGGGTTGGTTTAATATTGCTCCTTTGTTTTCTCATTTTCAGCCGCTGGGGTATGATGGAAGCTGATATCCTAAAGCTGAAATATCTTAAAGCTTAATGTTTATCTTTGCTCTTCAACGGAATCAAAGTCCCCTGATGTTACAACCGTTATCATACAGAGCACTACTGCAAATCTTCTCTTTATCATGTTTTACATTTGATTTGATTGTACTGCTGCTGTTGTTGTAGAACATAATGCAAATGGTCATATATGTAAAATAAAAATGCTTATTATATGAAAAGACTTATGTAATAAATGATTGAAATCAAGGAAGGTATTGCCTCTTCTTTGTTTGTTAAACCGGTTCAAACCGGCTGGGAAGGGCGTTAAAAATACCAGTGACAAATCACCACGCGTCATCATCAGCAAATACCCAATAGAAATCGAGACTATCTCGCTCAAATCAAAACACTCGACAGAGGTGTATAAAATTTGCATATCTTCGCTGAACTCAAATAAGTTGCTATTTGAGTGTTTGAAGTTTACGCACTAAAACGTAAATATAACACAAAGCCTTACTTAATACTGTCCTAAAAGGTATATAATTTAAACATTCAGAAAAACTGAGAAATGACAAGCATATGACGATAAGGGACAAGCAGGTCAATCCTAATTATTGAAATATCGCGAATACCACAACGCAATCATAGCGTACCTGTCTTTATCTATTATATATTTTATTAGATTCCGAGATATGGAATCGAATAAAAGAAAAATAATTTCAATAAGACCTACGTCCCACATGTTTTGCATGACTCACGTCACTTGTTGCGTTTGCCCCGCCCGCAGAGGCGTTGCAGCAAGCATGGTTTCCACTAGGTCCGCTTTAAATATATAGACTTGTCAGACCTTCAAAGGGAGCGTATTTTGTTTTTTTTCATTCGTGTTCCTTGAGATATCAGTCTGCTGTCATGTCTGGCCGAGGAAAAGGCGGTAAGGGGCTTGGAAAAGGTGGTGCAAAACGTCACCGCAAAGTCTTGAGAGACAACATTCAAGGAATCACAAAGCCAGCTATTCGCCGTCTAGCGCGTCGTGGAGGTGTGAAGCGTATTTCTGGTCTGATCTACGAAGAGACACGAGGTGTACTGAAAGTGTTTCTTGAGAATGTTATTCGCGACGCTGTAACCTACACCGAGCATGCCAAGCGCAAGACAGTGACCGCTATGGACGTAGTGTACGCTCTGAAGCGTCAAGGCCGTACGCTGTATGGTTTTGGTGGTTAAATCTAACCCGGACCGGGTTTAAAAAAAGGCTCTTTTGAGGGCCGCCCAAACATTCAATTAAAAGAGCTGGGAAGGGCGTTAAAAATACCAGTGACAAATCACCACGCGTCATCATCAGCAATCAAAAATGGGCAAAAAGGCGGGAGCTACTTACTGAAGCCACGCCCACCTAGCGCAACGACAGCGGCAATCCCCCTGTCACTCAAGTGGCCACGCCCTTAATTATGCAGAACTTTAAGTCTTAATATAATTTAAATGGATGAGTTCTAAAAAAAAAATTTCACTCCCTTCACAGTTGTCATGAAGGGAAAATTAACTATTTAGACCAAAATCATTTTATGCAGCACGACAGTATCAACCTTACAGGTATTCTTTGTTGCATCCATCTCAATGCATCATTCCAAAATTTGTTTACCAAACTGCACTGAAAAAACAAGTGTTCAACCGTTTCTATCTCTACCTTACATATTTGACATAAATTTGAATCCCCAACATTAAATCTCATTCTTAAAAATTCTTTCGTTGGATATATATGATTCAGAATTTTAAAGTGTACCTCTTTACATTTAGGATTAACAGGAAATGAAAGAAAATTGGTCCTAATTTTACACACTTCTTTCTTCTCATAATGACGAAAAATATAATTCCTTAATACTGGTCCTGGAAAACATTGATGTACTAAACAGTCTCTTAAGAATTTGTTTGAACATTTTCTGTCAACAAAGCTTACATTTTCTAGAATAAGTTCTTGTAGTTTAGGTATTATCCTTGAATATTTCAGATGTTCACTTACTAATTTAAGCATCTGTAATGGAATATTTTTGATAATTTTTTCATACATTTTAGAGGAGCAACTTATATTGTATTTACCACAAAAAGCAACATGGCTCAGAATGTTTCCCCCATTGTCCACTACATGTGTTAGTGACCAAATGCCCTTCTGCCACCACTCATCAATAAACAAAGATTTTACATTTTAACATGGGAAGTCTATGGAACTGACTCCCTTTTGCAGCCAGCCTCAAGCGACCAGTCGATGAATTGCAGTATTAGTCACTTCCTTGTTGCCCTCACGAGAGAGCGGGAGGTTGGCGCTCGAACGTAACTCAAGTTTAAAAAAAAGCAGGGCGTTTAGAATTATTGTTACATTAATTGATACTTGCGGTAATAACAAAAACATTGACAGTTCATTAGTTTATAGGTGATCGGACAGAAATGTCAGTAAACCTTTTGACATTTTCATATTTAATAAATGTTTGTAAGCTATTTATTATAATATAATTAAATGATGTTAATGAATAAGGTTGGTTTGAATAATAATGAATGAATATGTCTATATATATGAATATATGAATAACAATAATGCACTAGAAGTTGTTCCGCATTGTGAATAATTATGGCAGTTGTCAGGCACAGTAACTTTACTTCCATAAGCCACAGTCTTGGATACTTGTTTGCTATTGCCTTTATGAATCTATTTCACCATAAAAAAAAAAGATCATTTTGATCTAGATACACGCGGTTCCATTTACATGGACGTAGCCACCATGTTTGTACAGTAGTCCTTAAAGTCGGCGTGAAATCAAAATTGACAGGTCTTATTTTTTTATTGGAATACTGTAGTCTTTATTATAAAAAATTTATCCGGGCACTTCGATATTTTTAAATAACGACTCATCTTCTCTTGCAATCACATGCGATGGCGCGAGGGCGTGGCTATCGGTGTCGGTCTCCCTGCCTCTTCAGAAACCTATCAGAGGTTAACGTTTTTTTATTAAATGGGGGGTACAATGGTGTTTCATGTATGCAGAGTTGTTCACAGTGTTAAAGAGATGGATTCTCATGCTAAACATGGCCAAAGTTTTAAAAAATAATTTAGAAGAATGATTGCGAATTTCTGTGCCGAAAATCTTACTTCCAGTTGGTACCAGTTTCGGCTGTTTTTTTCCATCGTGGATCTAATGACGTAGACGAGAGTGGAACTCCTTATATGAGCATTTCTCTAGGAAAAGCGCACACGTTGACCAGAGAAGAGCGAGACCACAGACATCAATGCGCTTCATCGGGAAATCGAAAGGAGGCAGTGGTATTTGATATCCTTTTTCATTTTATTGTAAATATACAGTGAGGAAAATTGCAGAAGCCAAGACGAGCTGACTGATGTTATCAAGTAAGCTGATGTTTGCAGATTTACCGGATTTGCATCATACGGTGGCCGAGAAGTGCAAAACAAATCACAATTACAAAAACAAAAACAAAATAACGAATCCAAAAACACAACGACAATTCAGAAAACAAAATAACAATTCAAAAACACAACAACAATTCAGAAAACAAAATAACAATTCAAAAAACACAACGACAATTGAGAAAACAAAATAACAATTCAGAAAACACAACGACAATTCAGAAAACAAAATAACAATTCAGAAAACACAATGACAATTCAGAAAACACAACGACAATTCAGAAAACACAACGACAATTCAGAAAACAAAATAACAATTCAGAAAACACAACGACAATTCAGAAAACACAGAAGTACTAACCACATTGTCCGGTAGCCGAACAACTGTCCTGGTCCACGCAGCTCTGCTCTAATAGCATTCCTTACTTCGTCTATGGGCGAATAGTTCTTTCTTCTGAACATACCATTATTCTTCAGGTGTGTTTTTAAAGAGCGCAAGCTCATTTTAATGTCGTGGTATGTCGCCAGCATGTCCACAATCACGGCATATGAATGTCCTTCTTCAAAGTAGCGTTTAATGTGTTCCATTTTAGCAGAATTCAACATTAGATTTCAACAAAGTTGATCACAATTTATTTTTGATTGACAGGTGTCTCATCCAATCAGCGATAAGTATGTCGTTCTCAAAATATACCTACCTTTTCCGTTTTGTATGAATTGTCGTTGTGTTTTCTGAATTGTTATTTTGTTTTCTGAATTGTCGTTGTGTTTTCTGAATTGTCGTTGTGTTTTCTGAATTGTTATTTTGTTTTCTGAATTGTCGTTGTGTTTTCTGAATTGTCGTTGTGTTTTCTGAATTGTTATTTTGTTTTCTGAATTGTCGTTGTGTTTTTTGAATTGTTATTTTGTTTTCTGAATTGTCGTTGTGTTTTTGGATTTGTTATTTTGTTTTTGTAATTGTGATTTGTTTTGCACTTCTCGGCCACCGTAGCATCATCGCGGACATCACACTCCCGAGTCGAATGCGCAAAGTCTAAACTACCCAGGATGCAAGTCCAAAATTTGCATACTTCTATTGAGAAACGCGCTCAGACCTGTCACCAGACTATTTGCCTAATCTTCCCGGTAGTTTAGACTGCAGTGGAAACACAGAGAGCAACAGGTCTGGGGGGAAAAAGTTCCTGGCCGAATGTTCCGGGTTATATCGGTGGAAATGCAGCATATGTTAATGGAAACGACACAAAATATCAATATTATAGCTCCGCCCACGGCACGCCTCTAGGAGCTCGGCTTTTTCCGGAGAGAATCGGAAAGCTGTATTTTTCTTTTATATGATAAAACTAAAGACATTTTGGATATATGAAGGATGCAGTACTAGTCTATAGGTTCTCAAGATTAACACAAGATTAGGTGAAACTGTGTATGTTACCCAAAGATTATGAAGGGAAATATAAATTAATAACAATAATAATAATATTAATAATTAAGTGAACGGATAGATTATTTATAATAAACCCTACAGTATTCCATTGAAAAGTAAGAATTGCAAATTTTGATTTCATTGTGACTTTAAAGAGTGTTGTTAGACACAACACACAGCAGATTGACTGTCACAAATGATACCACATATAGCCAACAGAATCATTAGGAATACAAATTTTCCAATTAATAATTTTTCATTACAATAATTATTTACAAAGTTGCAGGATAATACAGCTGAAACGACTGAATGACCGATTACCATCCTTTATATATCTGTGTGTGTGTGTGTGTGTGTAGGCAAAGTCCCTTTATTATTGTATTGTATTCTATAGTATTTGGTATAGGCTGTGTGTGTGTGTGTGTGTGTGTGTGTGTGTGTGTGTGTGTGTGTGTGTGTGTGTGTGTGTGTGTGTGTGTGTGTGTGTACCTATTTGTCAGCTTTTTGTGCCCTGGTCGATGTCTATGATTTCTTACTAATGAACAGCCATCAGTCCATACGTTATTGATCAGATGTTGAATAATCTTCAGATTTCGCTTAAAATAAAGAGTGAAGAGTCTGTCACAGGTATTTATGAAATATTTAATAAATGTGTTTAATAGATAAGTCAATCAACATCACAGTACAGAAATACGTTTAGCAGTAGTTCCGCACTGGACAAAGAGGAACGTAGTGAAAATCCTCGCTTTTAAGACTGTAACTACTAAATATAATTGTAAGAATATTAAAGGTTTTGTAAGAATTACATTGTTGAAAAAAGTGCTAGAAATGTATCAGAACAACATTATACACCGAGATCGCTTGCCTCTGTTATGGCACTCCTCGACTGTTGAGAGCACTTTCCCTTTATATACTACAAACTTCCATTTTATTACTAACAGGCAACGTCTTTATATGTGTAATGTTGGTAAAATGCTTATATACAAGTTATTCAAATAATTTACTGGATGTACAGATATTATCATTTATAGATCATTGTAGAAAGAATCTCCGTGAGATTAGAGGAGGTTGAAATGGCTACAGCGCTGATCTGTGTTACCTTCACTTAAGAAAAATGCTTCAATTTACTATTCCGTGACCTATCTTAGTGTAACACCACCACAAATATGTAGATTAGGGTCTTTTCTGTTCAAAGTGTCCGTCATTGTAGTTGTGATTATCGAATTTTAATATAGAATCTACAAAAGAACAGAGGAAGTGCGATATTTCCCGCTGCGCCTCACACTAAATTTGGACGCGTTTTTATTATTGTACAATAAACCGAGCGATGTTTTGAACAAAACATAAGCTGCCCTTAAAGATGAAAGACTCCGCTATCGGGACGTGGTTTAAAGTCTACAATCCGTCACTCTTTTTCGCGGAAAACCTTGTGTTTTTCAAGATTAGAAAACACATCTACGAACGACTCTGTCATGTTGAGAGCGGCGGTTCAGGCAGTTGAGTCTATATGGTTCTCATCTCCCGTTTAAATCCCGCCCTCAGCTGTTGGATGTAAACATTGCTTGACAGATCTGTACTACGTTACATCGGCTCCAAGTTTACTGAAACTATGGCAGAAACTGCTCCTGCTCCCGCAGCTGCTCCGGCCAAAGCCCCGAAGAAGAAGGCGGCAAAGGCGAAAAAGCCTGGACCAGGCGTGTCAGACCTTATCGTGAAGGCGGTTGCCGCTTCCAAAGAGCGCAAAGGAGTTTCCCTGGCGGCTCTGAAGAAGGCTTTGGCAGGTGGTGGATACGACGTTGAGAAAAACAACTCTCGCATCAAGATTGCTTTGAAATCTCTGGTGAAAAAAGGGGCGCTTGCTCAAACTAAAGGCACCGGAGCATCCGGATCTTTCAAGGTGAGCAAGAAACCAGCCGCCAAGAAGCCCGTTAAGAAAGTTGTGCCGAAACCGAAGAAACCAGCCGTGAAGAAGAAGGCGGCAGCCAAGGTGGCTAAGCCCAAAAAGGTAGCAGTAAAGAAACCTGCCCCGAAGAAGTCTCCCAAAAAAGTGAAGAAACCGGCTGCGCCCAAGAAAGCCGCCAAAAGCCCGAAGAAAGTAAAGAAACCGGCTGTGAAGAAAGTTGCAAAGAGTCCTAAGAAGGTCAAAGCAGTGAAGCCTAAAGCCGTAAAGCCCAAGGCTACCAAGGCGAAGAAGACGGCCGCTAAAAAGAAGTAGACAGCCACACTTCACTCCACAAACCAAAGGCTCTTGTAAGAGCCACCCCATCTTCACAGAAGTACAAATGTTCCTAATGCATGTAAGAAGGCTATTGCCTTTTTAATAGACTGAGAAAATGGTTTTTGGGTGGGATGCGACACTTTTTGAACCGTCTTGTTGGATTGCTTATAAATATCACCAGCGCGAACGAGCAGGACAAATACTTCTGTGTAAGATCGGTTTGTAGAAACACGTGACAGTCTCTACCTCTGTACCTGATGCTCAAAGCCGATTATTTGCTGTAGATTTTCAATCCTTCACAGATTAGACAGAAGAGTCCGCTGGTTGGAAAGTGTCCGAAATGTGCACATAGTTTGTTCAGAGTTCATCGTGTGCGAGCGTGTGTGCACGTATACGTGAGAGCTTTTGTGACTAAACACTGATTCGTGTAATATTTATATTTTGTATATGATAATACTAGAGTATCCTGTAAATATAGCAATACAGAACACACATTTAATTTATTCATTGTTAATGGTTTGTTGAATGTTGCTATAAAAGGCAAGATACATCCCATCAGTTTTTGTGTGTGTGTGTGTATACTGTTTTTACCTTTTACTCATAAACCTATATTTTGTCCAAAACCTGTTTTACTACAACAACAAAAAAATGGTGTCAGAAGATTATTATTATTTTTTTTATCTGCTTAATGTACATTTTTGAATTTCATGTTTTTAAATTAAGGACAAATTTTCTTATTAAAAGCCATTTAAAACTTTGGACAGACCTCTTTTTTTTGTATAAAAAATAAACGTAAAGGTTTTTCCTTAAAATTTATATGAATGTAAATGGGAATGTTAATGACACTGGACATGGTTTCATTCATGACTTCATTTTGATGAAGTTTTTCACAATTTTCATTGTTTTTGCTTGTGGATTGGCAAATGTAGATATTCAAAGTAGTTCATCAAATAATATGAGGTAACAAAAGCAGCAGGCATTATAAAAGAAGAAGAAAAAACCTGTCAGTCTGTTAGTGCCATTTCCCTTTAGGAGTGAATAAAAGAGTATTTCAAAGTCAGGTGTTATTTGTTTTCAGTATAAACAAAAATCTTCAAGATGACAGACATATGATTATTATTTCCTCTATTAACACATTTAACTGAAAAAGACTGAGCGTTATTCAGATAGAAATAATGGTTGGTACTACATTATTAGCTTTATATGTTAAATCAATTTATGGTATGAAATCTTTCTCTCACAATGAGTGGCCTTTTGAATGATTCATGAGCAGAGTAATGGAGAAAACAGCACTCAAAAACAAGTCAAACCTGTTCAATTACTCATGGTCTTACTCAGTTCGAAGTAAAAGTAGGCATAAGAAGTAGAATTATTTTCAAAACACACTACCAAAACATATTTAAAGATCACAATATTCCAGATATACTAGGAGATTCACTTTCATTATGAGCCACTTGTTCAAGAGACGCTAAATCATCCTCTTTTGTAAATGGTATGATTTTATCCAATGATAGTTCTGTTTCTCCATGACTTAGCATATGAGTCCTTTCCCCATATACAAAGGTACACTCCGTTTTATAAGGGACTTCAGCCATCCTTGACACTGTATCAAGGCACATATCTTTATCACTTTCCTCCCTGACAGCATGTGGATGCAGACATGGGTGACTGAAGAGGTGAATGTCTTGAAGGTTTGTGGAGTCGCGATGGTACGACACCAGCTCATTGCTGAAGTCAACCGTTTGCACAGTATTCCGAGAGCACAACTTCCCATATCCCAAGAGACTGGAGAAAGCTTTGCGGAATTCTGCATTAAATGCATAAACTACAGGATTCAAGGTAGAGTTTGCCCATCCACACCACACGAAAACATCAAAAGTGGTCTTATTGACACATGGGATCTCTCCGGTGTTGTGGAGGCCAGGGTCACAAAATGGCACCATGCAGTTGAGAATGAAGAAAGGGAGCCAACAACAGACAAACACGCCCATGATCATCGACAGGGTTTTCAGGACTTTGGTTTCCCTCTTAAATGCACTTTTAAACTTCTCTTCAGGTGCTTTATTGCAGCTCTGGCAGGACTGAACATGCTTAATGGTGCACTCTTGCATTGATATCCTTCGGATCTGCCTTTGCGCTATAAGAAAGATGCGAGTGTAAGTGACAATCATTATGGAGACAGGGATGTAGAAGCTGATTAGAGATGAAGTGATGGCGTAAGTGCGGTTTAAACTGGCATCACACTTTTCACCGATTTCTCCCAGGTCTTCTTTATGGCGCAGACTCTTATGCCAACTCAGCTGCACAGGAATGAATGAGATCAGAATAGAGAGCATCCATGCCACTCCAATCATGACAAATGCTACTCTTCTTGTCATTTTCTGCTCGTAGCTCAAAGGGATAGCAATAGCCCAGTAACGATCCACACTTATGATGCACAGATTAAGAATGGAGGCAGTGGAACACATGATGTCAAAGGCTATCCATACTTCACAGAAACTGCCGAATGGCCAGAAACCCACAATGTCAGCGGCTGCCTTCCACGGCATTACAAGAGAGGCTACTAAAAGATCTGAGACAGCCAAAGACACTACAAACACATACGCCACTTTGGAGCGCAGATGACGGAACCGTACCACTGCGGTGCACACCAGAGCATTCCCTAGAAAGGTGGAGAGCACAAAAATGAAAAGCAGACAAGCAGTCGTGGAGCGAGTTATTAGTTCTGAGACATAACCTTCAGTCTGGTTTACCATCTTCTGGGATTACCCTGGCTACAACCTGAAAAATGAAGTCCTTTGATCAAGCATCCGTTCTTCAGGGTACATTTGAAGATAGTTTAATATCCAAAGACTTCAGGAATTCATCCATTAATGAGAGAGTTGTCTGTAATTGAACATTTCTTAAATAACCTTCCCTCTTTCCTTCAACCAGAGAAGTGCATGAGAATGCAGTGCAGAGGGTGAGACTAATGATCTTGGGGGAGGAGCCTAAGAAAATATAGTAGAGAGGGAGACTGTGACTGCTCTCATATATATTATTTATTCATTTTTGATATATTTTTAATGATATATTTTCAATTTATGTTTTCAGTCATCAGGCTCTTTTAAAGTATTTATAATAGCCTACTTATCAAAGAAATAGCCTAAGGCAAGTGGAAAATCTTTCTCAGGACACATCTGCTATCTGACTAGTTAAGTCTAATTAGCATTTATGGGTTCGTTTACAGTTCTGTTCTCCTAAACTCACTGTTACCCACAAGATGGCAGTAGCCTATTCAATAATATCAAACAAGAGAACAGACAGCGGTTCCAGTGATGGGAGATCCGAGTCATGACGGCGAAACGATTCATTCAAACTGTTCGTTTCAAAGAATCTGTTCAAAAAGATGTTATGTTCAGCTTTTGTTTTACCTCATTACATTGGTCCCCGATCAACCTTTATTTTTCCAGATCAGTTATCAGCCACTATTAAGTTAAGTAAATATATATAGAACCGAAAATAAGTTGGATTGGCAATAAACAATCGTACACAATTCATTTAGCAGAAATGTATTTGCCGAAAATAGGTATTTATTAAAACCAATATTTCTTATGTAGGCTAAAACGGAAAACCATAGGCTACCTCCTTTTCTATTTCTTATATTTCTATTTCTATGGATATGCATGCACGCTATGCTTTGCTGAATTCAGCCACGAATCAGGAATCACTCAGTCTGGTTTTGTGAACCGGTTCAACGGATTAAAAAAAATTCGTTTAAGAATTGAAAATATTATGAGGTTCATATATTTGTCTTACTGGAATACATTCCTCCCAACCCAAAGCGACAACACCAACAAACATTAAATATCCTTCCAGAAAACTCTCCACCAGTGACCCAAAGTGCTGTCAGGCTAGGAGATTATTTAATCCATCACATTTATTACACCGACTTCTTTTAGGCACGTACATCATGTCCGTTTCCTCTAAAATTCCAGTTATGTGCCCGCGCGACTGGAGGTCTATGAGGTCACCAACCCACAGTGGTGGGCGTGAGGGGGCAGTTCTACAAGACGTTACTTTGTTTCGACTTCTCTGAAATTGTAGGAGATCAACCAGTGAAAGTTGAGGGGATGTGCAACAGCTGAGAGAAGCAGAGATTCACATTCGGAGGAGTATTCCACGGTGAAAGTTGCACTCACAGCAAAAGTAAGCTGACAACTGCATCTGCTTTGCTTCAATAAGCTTTTGAATAATCGCATTTTTTCTTCTTTTTTAAACGAAAATAGTTGTACTGAATATTTCGTTTTAAAATCTGTTACCTGACATTCTGGTTTTACAATACATCACGTTTCCTTGTAAGATAGGAGAGAGAAAGAGAGAGAGAGAGAGAGAGAAAGAGAGAGAGAGAGAGAAACAGTGATTTTAATGGTTAGGCATGACGTCATACTTGAGTTTCGTGCGATAGGATGCAAGTACAAGGAGTTTCTGACTAAATAAGAGATACAAGTTGTGCTGTCGTGTTGGTTTATGTGATTGCATAAGATATTTCTTAGATGTGCCTTTGCTTTTTGTTCAGGAACAACACTGGGTTTTTGTGTCTAGGTGGAATTGCACAGGACTGTGACCCCTTGACATGTGAACCCTTATGTCCTGTCAGAATCCTATTCATGGTGGTCAGGGGACTTGCTTTCTGGAAGTAAACTACTAACAGACAAAAACCAGGTCTTTAGGACAGGAATGTCAGGCAGTTCCAAAGCTGTAGATGGCTCAGAGCAATAGTCTTGTTCAGGCGAATACACACACAGTATATACCAAATACATTTCTGAACAAACCCTTTGGTCTGTGTGGTGAGCTTTACATAAACTCAGTTAAGACCAAGCACATTTTAAAAGAAATTCCACAGTAGGCTGCTGTAGAGCAGATGGAAATTTTGGGCAATTCATTGAGACTTCTGAGGCCATGTCTATTTGCCACATGTATTTGGACAATGCATCCTAAGATCCTGAAAAGATTCTGAAAGATTTATTCATGCTTGTATAATTTAGTTTTAGTTTAGGTTACAGGCTTCACCATTGTGATATATTTTAGACAATAACTTTCTGAATGTGTTTGAGAAAGTGAGCGGAAGTCTTAAAATGTGCTTTTGTAGAAGTGCCTCTTTTATCTTGGAGTGGCAACCTTAAAAAAATGACCTTTTGTACAAAATAATATCACTTGCTTAGTTGATTTAAGATGTAAAACTAGTTCAGAATCAAATAAGTATTTTTAGATTTACGTCCTAAAACATTCTGTGTATTTCCATGTTTAAATTGGGTTTTAAATGTCAGAATTTTGCATCTACTTTGTATGGAGTGTTTTCCCCCCAGTCAGGAACAAGTTACCTGTCAAACATTATTTTCAATTAAACTGTATTTTCTGATAAAAACAAGATTCTTTTGCTTGATATTCAAAGTTAATTTTTTTTTTTCTGATTAGGGTATGGTCATTGTAGATGAATAGTATGCCACGGTGTTGTCTAAACAAGTCTCTGTGTTCTCATTACTGCACTCTTTGATGTGGGCTGATTTGGTGATGGATCCTTGAGCGCAATACTTTGATAAAAGTTTATCAAGATTATGTCTCTCTATAAGCATTAATAATGTCTTTATGTGCTGCCTTTAAACAGTAATAACAATAAAACCTACTTCCTTTGCTTCACTTTCACCCCCTATTTTTTTTGTAGGACATAAAAATCTTCTGAGCCTCTATCATTATGCTGGCCCTCTGGTCTGTGTCAGTTGTACTATTGTGCGCATGGAGATTTAGTTATGCACAATATGAGCATTTGGGTTTCCTTCCGGGCTACCAAGACCCTGCACAAGACCTTTCTACTATTCCAGAGCTTCCTAAAGATACGCCCAGGGTACAGCTACGGCTGGCAGGAGAGAAACGCAAGCACAACGAAGGGCGCGTTGAGGTCTTCTATGAAGGGGAGTGGGGGACTGTGTGTGATGATGATTTCACCATTCATGCAGCCCAAGTTGTATGCAGAGAACTGGGTTATTTGGAAGCAGTCTCCTGGTCTCCATCATCTAAATATGGGAAGGGAGAAGGTAAGATAATGATCATTTTTTTCTCATTTAAAATCATGCTGCAGTTAAAGGAAAAGTTAACCTAAAGATGAAAAATTTATGAAAATGTCCTCACCCTCAAGCCATGTAAGATTGGGGGGGGGGGGGGGGGGGGGGGGCTTTACATGTTTTGCTCACCAGTGATGTGAATGGGTGATGTCAGAATGAGAATCCAAATAGCTGATAAAAAACATCACAGTAATCCAGAGTCATGTGGATTATTTGTGGATTATTGTGATGTTTCTATCACTTGTTTGCAGTCTTATTTTGGCAGCACCCATTCTCTGCAGTGGATCCATCAGTGAGCAAGTGATGTAGTGCAAAAAGTATCCAAATCTGTTCTAGTGAAGAAATCTACATTTTGGATGGCCTGAAAGTGAGTCAGTTCTAGCAAATTTTCTTTTTAGGTGAACTATTCCTTTGATATTATAGGTTATTACATGTCCGTGGAGTTTGTTTGTTTATTTATTTATTTTTATCAACTTCAAGATTTTAGGTAAAATGTATATGAATGTATGGTTCTAGAATTGGTCCTCATGCACCCTTTTCACTGGTTTTAATGAACCAGTGCTGTGACAAATGAATTTTAAAGCTGCATACATAATAATTGTGAAAGTATTAGCAAAACAGTGAATGTCTGCAATATTTCAGTGATGTTCTTCTATGGAGTATTGATGAGTTTTAGAATATACATGCACTGACTTTCTGTGTTTTTAGGTCGTATCTGGTTTGACAATGTCCGCTGCACGGGGAATGAGAGAAGCTTGGCCCAGTGTGAGTCTAATGGCATAGGAGTGTCTGATTGTAAGCATTCTGAGGATGTTGGGGTGGTTTGCAGTGACAAGAGAATCCCAGGATTCAAGTTTGTGAACACCCTTACCAACAACATCAATGTAAGTGAATTTAATACAGGTGTGTTTCTTCTGTTATTGTCTAAATCTATTCAGTGGCATCATGCCCATTCAAATTTTTGAGCCAAATGGATTTTGAATGCAACTTCCAAAGGACACAAATAAATATTTTTACAGTCATGTATCTTATTATTGTAGGTGCAAAATTAATAGTACCCCAAAGCCTTTTAGTGAATTTCACCCATTTTGAAGCCAAAATATGTTTTTTAGTGATTTGTGCAAAATCAGTGTGTGTGCAGGTAGTTCGGGAAATCTGTCCAAAAT
This sequence comes from Carassius carassius, assembly GCF_963082965.1. NCBI lineage: Eukaryota > Metazoa > Chordata > Actinopteri > Cypriniformes > Cyprinidae > Carassius > Carassius carassius. Next base: position 30,444,188 of record NC_081758.1, on the reverse strand, counting down.
TTTACAGAATATTAATTTGTCAACACAATACAACCAAACAGTTTCAGCATTTAATGAGAGATGTGTTATATATCCATTTAAGTGTATTTTGAAAGGATGATTTGCCGCACTTTCTGTGCAGGTGTAACGCAGCCTGAAAATGCACTGTCAAATGCAGAAAAAAGGTGCAGTTTAGCCTTGTGGTGATCAGACCTGATGGCTTACTCTAATTTTTTTCTGTAAGCTACAGAATACTTAAAGGTCTAAAATTCTTAATGTTCTGAAACAGCGACATTAAATGTGTTACTAATGTGTGTTCTTGATTCAGTTCATAATTCAGAGGTACATCATTTAGTCTCACTGGCAGTCAAGTTCTCCACCTGGGGCCAAGGTGCAGGTTTTTGCTGTGGGCCCCTCATGAAATAGTTTTCTAGGTAGGGGAAACTAGTTGTGGGATGACTCTGAAACTATTGTTGTTTTTCCTTTCCAGTTGTTCGATGCATTCTTTTCCATTTATTTCCCCACCCAGAGCTAAGTGGCTTGGTTGCAAGGCAAATGACAATGGAATGTTTAAACGCCTTCTTTGTAAAAAAATTTTTACACTACCCAGATTTATGCTCCTTGGCTTTATCTAAATTCATTTCCAAGTCCACTTAGAGTAATAACAGGATTTGTCCCCATCCTGTCTCGTTCCATACACAAGATGCTCAGAGCCGACAGTATCATCTTGAAAGAATGTATTAAGCATGCAGAGAAATATTTCATGATAAGCTCTCTTGTAAACAAAGAGAAGTGTAATTCCATTATTTTGGTGAAACAGACTATAGAAGATGTGACAAATAAGAATTAATCTTTGATTGTAATTATCAGTGTAATACCATATGGAAACCTTAATGAATGTCCATCTGAGCACTCATCACCACTGTACTTTGCAGCAAGAAAATATCTGAATATACGTAAAGATTTCACAACGATACTTATTTGTGTATGATTTTCATTTCAAAGTATTATTGCCTTTTCTAAAAGAATAGGGAATATATGAGTCAAGCAGGGGCTAGAGGGAAGTCTAGACTTCTTAGATCAGCTTCTATTTGGTAATCTCCAGCTAAGAAACCTGGAGAGAAAGCCAGAGTCCGCTTTTCCGTCTATTGATAGCCTGCAAGGGCTCCAGATTAAGGCAGTCAAATCACATAGAGGTTTACCATAATGCCGGCCACATTCAAGTCATCTGGGAATGTTCATAGGCAGCCCACTGTGGCCTTCCTCATGTTAAAATGGGAAAAATTATGTAATGTGTAAGTGTAGTGCAGAAATGGCATATGTGGAGGAGAGTCCAAAGTTGAGACTTCAACAGAATATTCAGACAGGTCTTGGGGGAGAACTTGAACACTTCATTTACCAGGTAGTGGTATGGAATAACTGTTGTCATTAAAATAGTATATTTTTACGGTATACGTAATAATTTGCTGAATCTCTTCGCTCAGAAGCATTGATCTAAAAAATCTTGTCAAGGTGTTTCAAACCCAATACTTAAGGAAAGATACATTGTACTTTTCTGAACCCATCCAAAAAGCTGCAAATATTTATGTGCCTCAAATATCCTGTGACCCCACTGAACATGAATCCGGACCGCGAAGCCTTTTGAAACTATGAAATAAACAAATGCCAAATGCTGTTTTGTAATTAAATAAAATGTATATCAAGCACATCAGCGTCAGCTCAGTAGAGCTGTTTTTGGGTCCTATGGTGCCACGGATTACTACTACAGTTAACTGCTGCTACGTTTAGACGGGGAAGTTAATCTTTTTATAAAACTTTATTTTGTGTGTGAATACCTGAAAAACTGTAAATCATTTTAAATAACTTTACTTGTGCAGGTCCTAAAAAGTCTTTAATTTGAGCTTAAATAACTATGAATTCATGTTTTTCTATATTATTTTCTGGACCTTGGCTAGTGAGGAGGGTTTGTTACTGGACTGCAAACAATTTTAGTTGAAGACCCCTGCTGTAAATCATGGCACTACATGACTTTTTTACAGCAAGACTTAGAGCATTGGCTGGTCAAATCTGTGAATATTTTTCTACAGCCTTATTTTAATGTGAATGAACAAGATGTTCTCCCTGTTTGCAAAGAAAGGTATGTGGTTAGCCAGTCATATATTTGTAGTAAATGTTTCCATCCCATTTACTCCATTTATTTAGCTCTATACATGAAAACTAGATGAATCCATTTTTGACAATTCTGATAAATCTAGGCAGTACAAGCCCTGTATAAATCAGGACCAGTGCTCTCATCCACCATTATCATAGAAGAGTGGTACACGCAGAAGCAGCTGGAAGCCGGGCCTACCATGCAGACACGTGTTATGCAATACCTTAGTTACAATCACAGGGAGTTTGTGCCTTTATAAAGTACTACTGAGTTCAGGGGAAGTTGCATTATTTATTTGCTGAAGAGTTAACGACGAGTTTTTTTAAACATAAAATCCTAGTTGGGCTTAATATGCCTTGGAAAGATTTTTAAGGTTAAGATATTTCTCGTGCACAAAGTCATTTAATTCTGTTAATACTTTTACAACAGCTGAAGATAAACATGGTCACCACCACTTCATCTCATGCTGCTGATCAGCTCGGAAACAGGCAGACATTATTTTTTTTGTGACTAATATGTTCCTCCTCTCTGGAGTCTGGCCTAGCATGCACAATTATTCTTGCTCTACATGTTCCACGAATCCCCCTTTTTAAAACCTTTTTTCAAGACTGTACTGTACTTCACTGTACTGTACTGCACTTCACAGATATTTTTAATATGTCTATAAGTGAGTTTATTATGTAAATGTTATGCAGTGTATATTCCCTATACATTTCCTGCTAACATCAAAGGTCAAAATGTGACTGTTATTCCTTACCTTTGGGTAAATGGAATAAAATAGTATTCTTGGTTAAAAGAAAAAAAAACTTCAAAGAAAGTAATTGTTTTTTTCTGTTAAATGCTTTTAATAACTGAGGGATGAGTCAAAATTACATTTGAGGTAATGAACTGCATTACACAGATGCTTGATTGATGTCATATTTAAAATAACATTTCAGTGATCAATGATTTCAATGATCAGTTAGCAGTTTCATTACTATCAAACACTCGCTTTCTCTGTTTCTTTAAGTCGATGTTCATTCTGTTTACTTATCTGCCTCTCCTCCCCTTCAAGTTACATACTTAAGGGAAATGACACAGGATGTTTATTTCTATGAAGTAGAAGGCTTAATCTCTGAAAATGCAGATCAAACCACAGTTAATGTGACTAGCAGTGTAATTTACTGTGGGAAGAGTTGTTCTTTCAGTCTTAAGCCTAGCCTTCACTACTTTGTCGCCCTACATTCAGTATAGTATGCGACTATTGCTTGTGGTTTTTGTAGTACATTTTGCTTTTGACCCAAGTGGAAAAAAACATTTTTTTTTACATTCCTGAGGATTCCGAGGTTTCTGTACATGTAAAAGTTTTCCTTGAAAACTGACACCAAAATTCAATGTTGTTTTTTCCAGTGTTTCAATGTTAAAAATTCTTGTAGGAGACGGTTAGGTCAGAATTAACTGTTAAAAGAGTGGCAGTCAGAGAAAGAATAAAAAGACAATTAAACATGGGCACCAGATAAGTGGAATGGGCCGTGCTACTCCAATCTCGCTATTTTAGGAAACAGATAATCATCACTTGTGTTAAGGCACTCAGTCTGTCTAACAAGACAGGCCAGGGCATTGTCCAGCAAAGTAGAAAGGTTGTTTGTTATCTGTTGCCCATCTGTTTTAAAAGCTCAGTAACAGACAAGTTTATGTAAAAACTATGAGCATTTTGTTATCCCACTTTTCTGTTATAAGTTGGGGGAAGGGAAAATGGTAATAGGAAATGGACTCCATCTCCAGAGAAGCATTTAGCATGTCTTTGCAAAGAGTTTAAAAACAAACAACGGCCATTTTTAATAGCAGAAGTTTTATTTTTGTTAAAACCATGTCTTTGTTTCCATCTTTAGCTTGTGACAATAATATCTACCATTTGTACTCCTTTTGTGGATTTTAGACATTCATTTAAATTTCCTTCACCAGTAAAGTTATTCAAAGTTGTTAAAGATATAATGTATAATAAAATCAGCACTGCAAGTTTTACATTTTAGTAAATTTTAACTTGGGTATGTTGATTTATTATATTTTTTGAATGACAGTTTGTGGAATAGTTTTATGTTATTTGTATTGTTTAGTTGTAGACTCTGTCAACTCTCTCACTTTTCTTCTTGTTTGAAGGGAAAACAATGTGACATTTTCCTTTTTACAATCTGTCTGCCGGCCAGTGGAAGAATGCCTGTCAGTTCACCACTTGCGCCTCTGACTCCTTCTCCTGTTTGAGCAGTAAGAGGGTTCTCTTTTTTCTTTTTGGTCTCCTGAGACGCTTACTTACATCCACAGAAGGACAAGCCCTCATAAATCGATATCACAGCTGCTGTATTTTTCTTTCCTCGCTGCAAAATCCAGTTACTATGGAAGCCAGCCACACGTGTTTGGAAGTCTTTTTCTTCCTCTTTTGTGATAATAAATCACACCTCAGGTGTTTTTTTCTTCCAACCTTAATTAAAACTTTCCACATTGCCTGTTTAGAAAAGAGTTAATTGAAACCTCATGTAGCAGAGAAATGTGCACTTGTCTTTGAACTCACTGATCAAGTCACAAAGTAAATGGCGACTTCAATCAAAAAATTGAAAATCTCATTTATCAAGACTACGGAGTTGTTTTCTTATGATGGAAATTCATTTTTTATTATCCACCAAACAATATGTTATGCAACATATTTAAAAAGTCATGAATCTGTGTTGGGGTGGGTTTTTTTTTTGGTTGCCTTTATATGCTGTTTTAGTTGGTGTTTTCCTGTAGCTTTTTATTTTAGCATTTGATGGGAATGCTTTGTTGCATCACACAATAGCTTAGATATGAAGTTTATGAAAGGTTTACTTAGTTTTGTGCCAAGTCATGGAAACTGCTTCTATATTTTGATGTCTTTTGCTGACCACAGAGTCCAATTTAGATTTTGAAAAGGCACAGTTCTTCATTAAATCCGTTCAACCTGCAGCTGTGACCACTTGCTCAGAGGCATAAAAAAGACTGACCTTTTCATTCACAAAAACAAAAAAAAATCTCTTGATTTACATATATGACCATTTCATGTTTTTGAGTGCTTGGCAGTTCATTTGTGAGTTTTGTTTTGCCTCGTGAAGATTTCGGACATTTTAAAATCCATAATAGTCTTTACTCTTTAGGTCATATTAGTGAACACTTGTTATTGTGTATCCATGTTGGAATAAACCCACATAATTGCACTGCTTGCATTTCCAGTGTGGTCCATTAAGGATATCCTTTGACTCTGCCACATTCATAAACAACCACATTCTCATTACTAGTTCGAAATCCCTGACTTCAGCTTGCATTACTTGCTTGATTATTTATTTATTTATGTATTTTTCTTAAATTAAAGACACCTCCCTCTTTTCTGGTTTATGTTGTCGAGGGCAGGGGGTGGGTGGGTTGTCCACTTCTTGTTCTCCCTCACTTTTCATAAAAAAATGGGAGCACTTTTATACCTGGTCATTGCAAAGTTTTTTTTTCTTTTTTTATTGATATTTTAATACAATTTTATTGTGTAAGAGAGAATGAGAGACAATGTCTAGTTTAGCATCTTTAACTTTGGTTGAAATTTAATTTAATGCTGTGTTTTCAACACGTTCCACTGTTCAAGGGTGTGGGGTTGTTTTTTGTTGATGTTAGCAAAAGTTTCTCATGCTCACCAAGGCTGCATTTCTTCTTTTTCTTTTTTTATATTACAGATATGGTAAAACAGTAATTTTGTGAAATATTATTACAATTGAATATAACTTATTTCTATTTCAATATATTTGAACAATTTTAAGTATATTTTACTGTCATTTATTCCTCAGATGTCAAGGCTGGATTTTCAGCAGCCATAACTTCAGTCTTCACAGTCACATAATTCTTCAGAAATCATTCTATTACTATTATTTGGTTTTTAAGATATTTTTTAATATTTCTTATTATTATCAATGTAGAAATCAGTAGTTCTGCTTAATATATTTGATGAATTCAAAGAACACAATTTATTTGAAATATAAATGTTTTGTAACATTATAAATGTCTTTACTGGAATCTTAAAGGGGACATCGGATATCTTTAGGGTCTTCATGAAATGTTTGTATTGTACTTTGGTTAAAATTACTCAACATTTGTGTTGTTTAAAACAACACCCTTTTCATCCTTTCAAAAACAGCTCTGTTCACAGTGACTCATTTCAGTGCATGTCTCTTTAAATGATAATGAGCTACTGCTCAGCCCACCCCTCTCTTCTGTAGGGCATGTTGACACAGGACAGGATTCGCTGCCTTGTAGTGATGATGGGAAGTTGGGATTATTTTACTGACTTGGACCTTTGAGTCTCGTTCAGCTAAATAAATGAATCTTTTTTTCAAAGTCATTTTGTTCATTTTAGCAAAATATAATTAAAATGTTTAGTGCTACTTCCCTAACACGTCTACTGCTTATGCAAACATTGTTCACACTACAAATAGTACAAAACTATAATGCTGTAAGAAATATTAATTCATTGTTTACCTGGGTCTTCAGTCTATGATTAGCTCACCTCACCTCGTATCTGACAAGTCTTCGGGTTTGAGTCGTTCGTTCATCACGTGACTCCCATAAGCTAAACCAATGCAGTCTGAGCCAGAAAGAAAATTGACTAGTTCATCTCTCGAGTCTTTCGAATTGTTTGTCCTTTTGTCACATGACGTGACAGCATTGGATAGAGAAATTAGTTAATTGACAAGCGTTCATACAAATGGGTCCATAGTTATTATTATTATTATTATTATTATCATTATTACTATTTACTCTTACAGTTACGTGGTGCGTTTCTGGTCTCAAATACTTCTTACAGTTTATAAATGTGTGAATTTCTGTCATGATGGTTCTTTTCCATAACAAAGGTTATAAAAAGTTATTGTTATTAAGTCTATTTCTGGATCAGGCAGCATAGGTTAAGCTCATGGGTCTGTCACGTGATGAACGAACAACTCGAAAAACCCGAAGACTCAAAACAGGTGAACTACTTGCCTAACTCCAGTACAGAACCTATAGGATGTCGTGCATGCGCGACTGAAAGAATCACTCCTCCAGATGACTTATTCTCCCCGAGTCACATTAAAGATTTGTTCAAAATGACCCTTCATTACTGCCTTGGTCTTATTAAAATAGCTAGCATTCTACATAGAATGATGTGGCTGCAAATTGAAACAGCTTGCTGGAAGATACAGTTCCAGACTCAGACATCCCATAACAAACTGACAGTGTGTTTACTTTTCAGCTCTTCTGAGCTAGCAGACATGCCAGAAACCTAACTAAATGCAAAAAAATAACTAAAAATAAAAAAGTACAAATTTAATCCAGTATCCCCTTCAATAAATCTTTGATGAATAAAATTATTGAAGTGTATTTTCAAAAACAAAAAATCTTACATACCCCAGACTTTTAAATGGTAGTCTGTTTAACACAAATTTAAACATTTTTCACAAATATGTGGTCAAACTATATCATAAGGTACAGAGGGCAATGTAATGTTTAGGCCACTATTTTTACTAAGCTCAGAATCGCATATAGTCTTTCAAAACTTAACCCACATGGTCTCTTTGCATAGGAATGTGGATCTACTTCTAAAGCTCTTCAAGTAGTCTTAGAGTCTACTGAAATGATTTAGCTTAATTCCTTCTGACGCATTTAGAGTTCACATAGGCCTAGATACTTACTGGAAGAATTTGGTGTTAGTCCATAAAGTTAATGATGAATAAATAAACAGGATGAAATACATGAAGTTGCTGCTATGTAAATCTAACGAGTTGAAGTACCTTCTGATATTCAGTGTTGCATAAGATATTCTTCATTCAGTTTTCCAGACTTTGGGGAAAGAATTTTAACCATGCACCTTTGCCTGATTATCAAGGTGTCTGGGATTATTTGATGTGAGCTTGAAAGCAGTAACCTCTTCTTTGCCTTTTTATTTATCGACTATATACGTCAGAACCCATTAAATGCATTTTTACAGTCTGGCTACAGACGTGAATTGTAGTTGGCTTGAGGGTAAACACGGCTGGAAGTTTTTTCAAAGGTGGAGCAGGTCAACAAGTCCTACATATAGGATGTTTATAATGAAGGGAACAACTGTAAAATCTGTTTAGTTTAAAGTGTTAAAGTTAAAGGGTCCAGTTAAGCAGGGCCTGCGTTAAGAGTTTCACAAATAATGCTGACAGAACAAATTGAAACTTTACGCTATTATATGAAAATGGAGCCATAATAGGGTAACCCAACTGACGGGAGATTCCTTGTTAAAACAATATATCTAATATGTTTGGCCTTCGGTTTCTCACCCAGTAATTATTTTTCTTTTTAATACAAAAATCATTGTATATCATAAATCAGCTTTAATTTTGCAGTAAAACTTGTCGTCTTTCGCCCTTTAGAGTCTGAACATTCAGGTGGAGGATGTTCGTATACGTCCCATCCTGTCAACATATCGTAAGCGCATCCCAGTGACAGAGGGCTATGTGGAGGTGAAGGATGGAGGCAAGTGGAAGCAGATTTGTGATGATGAGTGGACTCAAATGAACAGCAGGGTTATCTGTGGCATGTTCGGCTTCCCAGGAGACAAGAGATACAACACCCGTGTGTACAAGTGAGTTCTCATTTGCCCTTCAGTCGAGATTCCTTTGTGCAAATATTCCTTTAGAATATAGATTTCTTTCTACATAAAGGCAAATGTAACTTTGGGAACCTAGGGAAAATGTAGAATTGTAATATTTTACATGGAGGTACTCCCCTTTTGATAATAAAAATCCTACTCCATTCAACTCCCCCTACAGCAAAATGGAAATAAAGTGCATATGGAGTTTAATTGTTTGCTTGTAGCTTTATTTGGAATTTACACTGACAAATATGTTTTACATGAAAATATGGTCATGTTATCTGTTGAATTTCATCCCGTGTTTCAATCTATGGAACATAGCAAATGTTTCAATCATAGTGCTCCTAGAGTGTATGAATTCTTAACAGCTTTGATGCATCTTCTGTTGTCCATGGGTCCTTAAAGCTACTGCAGGGTCTGTGTTAGCTGACGTATGAAACATATACAAATTTCATCAAATACATAGAGGTTTAGTTTTGTAGACAAGTGAACTGAGTCATCCAATATATGTCACGGCTTACGCTGCTGGAAGGAACACGGAGCCGAGGGATAAATGAAACAAGGATTTATTAAATCAAACATAGGCAAGGTAAGTAGCAAATAACAGGTGGCAAGTGGCAAGTAACAGGTAACAAGTGGACAAGTAGACAAGTTGACAAGTAACAAGTAGACGAGTTGACAAGTTGACAAGTAACAAGTAGACGAGTAGACGAGTAGACCCGACCAAACAGAACTGAAAGGACAAGGCTTTTATACCAGGGATAATAGGGAAAACACAGGTGGATGGAATGACTAAATTAACAGGGACATGGAACACATGCGGAAATGACTAGACACACCTGGGAACTAATCAAACCACATAGAGACAGAAACTGGGTCACAGGGGCAAAAAACACACAAAATGAGTCCAGGTGTGTGACAGTACTCCCCCCTCCCGGTAGGTGCGTCCTCGCACCGTAGAAACAACAAAGGGAGGCCAGCAGACAGGGACCACAGAGGAAGGAGCCAGGGAGGAAATGACGGAGGGAGGAGCCAGGGAGGAGACAGGAAGGATCTGAAGCAGGAGGCACCCAGCAGGACCCAGGCCACAGCCATAACGGCCCAAGGTGGGGCCGACGGAGGAAGGAGCCATGGAGGAGGAATGGTCACCGACTCCAGGGACTCGACCCACGGCAACGGAGCAAGTGGAGGAGGAGCCCGAGGCGGAGACGGAGAGCCGAAGAGCCAGGGTGACGGGGAGGAGCCGGAGATCCTAGGCGGAACTGATGGCTCTGGTGACTGACGCGGCGATGTGGATCCGGAAGGCCGCGGTGAGGCCAGAGTGACCGAGGACTGAGGTGTAGCCGAGGGGATGAAGGAGCCTGACGGAGCCGGAGGGACGGAGGGATGAGGCGAAGCCGGGGAGCCATGGTGGAGCCGACGGATCAACGGGCCGAGGCGGAGTCCAGGCCTCAGAGGCTGGAGGCGGAGGTGAGGGAGACGCCGACCAAGGCGTCGCTGGAAGATGGCGGTCCCGCTGAGCTCGCACCACAATGATGGTAGGCTGAGGGCGAGCAGAGGGGCAGCCAGACGACAGCGGAGGAGGAGGCAGGAGTGGGTGGGAGGGTGGGAATTTTGGAGGAGCAGGCATTGGAGTAAGCTCTGGGGCTGGAGCCCTTCCTGGGCTTAACGGAGGATCAGGAGCCCGTCCTGGGCTTAACGGAGGATCAGGAGCCCGTCCTGGGCTTAACGGAGGATCAGGAGCCCGTCCTGGGCTTAACGGAGGATCAGGAGCCCGTCCTGGGCTTAACGGGGGTTCAGGAGCCCGTCCTCGGCTTAACGGGGGATCAGGAGCCCGTCCTGGGCTTAACGGGGGTTCTCGGGCTTATGCCTCGTACCGTGGGGAGATAGTAGGCTGGGCTCTGGGTCAAGAGTGGGCCTGGCGAGATCCTCCATTGGGCGACCGTGAGAGGTGACCCATTTCTCACCAGATTCCACTCTATGAATGCGGCGAAATCCTCCCGAGGACCATCTTCGGGCGACAACGCTCTGCACCTGGAGTTCAGGCTGGCGTGATAAAAGGTGCAGAGCGCGTGGTCCGGGTAGCTGGTGGCATTAGCTAGGAAGAGAAACCGTCTAGTATGGTCCTCGAGAGAAAGTCCCTCCTGCTCCAGCAGGAGGAGGAGGTATTCGGGGCGATAGAGGGGATCCATTACACACTACGGAAAGAAAAAGACTGTGAAAAAACGGAAAACAAAACGGAGAGAAAACACGCAGTTTTTAACTTTTAGGTCGGGTCTTCTGTCACGGCTTACGCTGCTGGAAGGAACTCGGAGCTGAGGGATAATTGAAACAAGGATTTATTAAATCAAACATAGGCAAGGTAAGTAGCAAATAACAGGTGGCAAGTGGCAAGTGGCAAGTAACAGGTAACAAGTGGACAAGTAGACAAGTTGACAAGTTGACAAGTAACAAGTAGACGAGTTGACAAGTTGACAAGTAACAAGTAGACGAATAGACCCGACCAAACAGAACTGAAAGGACAAGGCTTTTATACCAGGGATAATAGGGAAAACACAGGTGGATGGAATGACTAAATTAACAGGGACATGGAACATATGCGGAAATGACTAGACACACCTGGGAACTAATCAAACCACATAGAGACAGAAACTGGGTCACAGGGGCAAAAAACACACAAAATGAGTCCAGGTGTGTGACAATATAAGAGTTTCATCACAAAATTATTTTATTTTATTTATTTACTGAATAAGGGTGGACTGAATGTTCAAGGGAAATCATCCTGGTCTAAATTTCTGGATATATCTTATGATATTGGTTAAGAGAATGTCCCAAAATCCCAAGTCCCCACATTTTTACACTTCTAGTAGTGTATAATACAGTAGGTAGTACAGAAGAAATATTTTTATATTAGAGCTTCCGTTGTTTAGAATTTCCAGTGTATGCTTAAATTTTCATTTTTTTAACAAATATAAATAAAACTTCCTTTAATCTAATTTGCTATGTTGCTTAAATCGAAGCACTATTATATGTTGACTATCTTAGTGTAAACAGCCTGACAATTTCATACCATAATTCACTATAAGTAATTTTTTGTTTGATAAGACATAAATCTTAATGGACTGTTAGCTGTTGGTAGAAAGCTTGAAAGAAAATACCCAACATTGGAAATAAAATAAAAAATAGACATGGTGCTTTTCCATCAGCCCTGGTCTGAGAAACCACTGGTTACCTCTCAAACATGTCTAGGTAAATGAACCTTATTTGGGGTAGAAGGATGTTTTCTAGGGAGTATTTCATTGTAGATAAATCTCTGTAGTACTCCTACAAGAAAATGGGCAAATAAATATAAAAATCTTCTGAGGGCAACTCAAACTTATACTTTCTGCTAAGCTATTACATTCCATAATATATTCCTAATTTATGACCTAAGAGTATATCTTCATGAGCACTTTCATAACTATGTGGAATTCAGCACTAAAGACTAGTTAGGACTAGAAAATAATGAATCTGCTTTATTACAAAACATACAGGCACAATGGAAATTAAAGCTTTATAGCTGGTTGTATTCTCAGACTCTTCGGCTAAGCTACGTGCTTCCCCACACATGGTGTGCCTTATGAAATGTGCTGGCGCTGTCTGTTTTTTTTTTTTTTTTTAATTGGGTGCTTGATGTTGGGGGGAGGTGGGGCACGTAGCCAAAGGCTGTAGCTTTTTCAGCAGGGATCCAAAATGGGCTTCTTTTCAACTACCTCTGTCTGCCCTGTGGCTCTAAACCATGCCTTCATAAGAAAACTTGGGACTATCCTTTCAGAGGATCGCACATGAATGGCTCCTGTAAATAATACGGCTCTTTCCCTGGCTGGAACAAACAGACAATGTTCTCAGATGATGAAGTATAACAGCTTTCCCTACAGCTGTTCGCTCAAAAAATATAAATTAACTGCCTGGTTATATGTTCAAGCTTTTGAACTTTTTTTCTCATGTTTAGAATCTGTGAGTTAAATGCTATGTCTAGCATTTATTTTGTATCTTCAAAAGCCTTTGTGTGTGTGTTTGTTTGTGTCCACATTTGTTTTCCCAATAGTGGTTGCAGCAGGGATCTGAAACAGACTTTGGAGCAATTCCAGTGTGAGACGTTCTCTCCCTCCGAGTCTAAACAAAAAACAAATGTGGACTGTGTATGTTTTGTGAATGACGGCCAGTATACTTCTGACAGGGAACTGTTAACATCATGGGATTTCATATGAAGCTTATTAAATATTCTGTTTGTAGGATGAGCACCATTTTTCCTGCAGGAATATATGACGTCACTTCAGCAACATTTCATCTTTTTACAGTTCAGTGTGTATCAAATCTTTAATGCTATCACGAATCTTATGAGTAGGATCTTCCACTTGGGCCTTTACATGAGTTTTGTTTTAGTTATGTTTATTCAGTTTAATTCTTAAATTCCCTTTGCTTTATTTCTCAGGATGTTTGCCCGCCGTAGAAAGCCAACATATTGGGATTACTCCATAAATTGCACGGGAAATGAAGCTCATTTATCTAGCTGTAAGCTAGGCCACATGCTTGCCATCAAAACTAATAGCACATTTGAGCAGGGCAGTCCTGTGGTAGTCAGCTGCATCCCTGGCAGAGCTTTTGCCCCCACTCCCATGGCAGGATACAAGAAGGCCTTCAGACAGGAGGTGAGGCCAGATGATGTATTTCTTCCAAAAATGCAAGAAGCCACATGTCCACATGAGGTATTGTTTTGTGCTGAACTTCTGACTCTCACCTTTATGAAAACTATTAAAGGGATACTTCACCCCAAAATGAAAATTTTGTAATTAATCACTTACCTCCATGTCCTTCCAAACCTGTAAAAGTTCGTTCATCTTCGGAACACAATTTAAGATATTTTGGATGAAAACCAGGAGGCTTGTGACTGCCAAGTAAATTACACTGTCAAGGTCCAGAAAAGTATGAAAGGTGCTAGCATATCTGCCATCAGTGGATCAACTGTAACATTATCAAGAAAGTTGTTATTTTTGATTTCTTCACGTAAAAAAGGTATTCTCGTTGCTTCATAATGTTACATTTGAACCACTGATGGCAGATGGACTATTCTGATGATGTCTTTCATACTTTTGTAGACCTTGACAGTGTAATTTACTTGGCAGTCTACGGGACAGTCACAAGCCTCCGTGTTTTCATCCAAAATATCTTAAATTGTGTTTTGAAGGCGAACGAAGCTTTTACAGGTTTGGAACCACATGGGGGTAAGTGATTAATGACAAAATTTTAATTTGGGGGGTGGAGTAACCCTTTAAGTATGGAGCAGTGCTCAGCACAATTTTTCTTCATGGTCATATCTTGATCTAGACTAAGACTAGACTAGACTAATCTTGATCTAGACTAAGTCGTTACTTTAACGTGAATCGTCTCTTACGTATTTAAAGAAGTTTTAATGGGAAAAGTGACAGTTTTTTAAGTTCAATATTTTAAGTTGCCACAAACTGTGATTATATGAATACTAATGTTAGAGAACAAAAAAGAGAATATTTTTGAATCTCTAAAGCACTGTGAAGCCGAAAATGACATCACTCTTTCCAAATTACATATCTAAGTGGTCCATGTGGAAGCTTGCCTGTTACATACCATTCAGCGAGGTCAGTGAGTTCATTAGCATGAAACAGATCTACACCATTTAAATGTATTTCTGAAAGAATTCCTATAGAATACCTATGATTGATTTTATGGTCAAAGATGAACTATTACATGAAATGAATACTTTATTTCAGCAATGATATATTAAATTGATCATAAGTGACAGTATGAATTTATGATGCTACAAAAATATTTCAGATAATTTCTTTTGAACAATGTACTGTGGTTGCAAAAAATAAATAAATTAGCAAGCACAACTGTTTTGCAAGTGAGAAATTGATTTGTCAACTTTTATAATCTTTTATAATGATGTTAGGCTTATGATGTCTTGAGGTTTGTCATGCACATCTGCCATTAAAGTCGTGGCCTAATGGTTAGAGATTCGGACTCGCAATCGAAAGGTTGTGAGTTCAAGTCTCGGGCCGGCAGGAATTGCAGGTGGGGGGAGTGCATGTACAGTTCTCTCTCCACCTTCAATACCATGACTGAGGTGCCCTTGAGAAAGGCATTGAACCCCCAACTGCTCCCCAGGCGCTGCAGCATAAATGGCTGCCCACTGCTCTGGGTGTGTGTTCACTGCTCTGTGTGTGTGTGCACTTTGGATGAGTTAAATGCAGAGCACAAATTCTGAGTATGGGTAACCATACTTGGCAGAATGTCACTTCACTTTAAAATTTCCTGAATTATTGGAAAATGTCTCAAATATGGATATCCTTCATTGTTAGTTAGTATAACCATAATTAGTTTTTAAGCAAAGAGTTTCAGCTTTTCTGCAAAGAGGAGTCATTCTCTTCTTCCTTCACAGCAACCTCTGGTGCGTCTCAGAGGTGGCGCTGTAGTTGGAGAGGGGCGTGTGGAGGTGTTGAAAAATGGAGAATGGGGCACGATCTGTGATGACAGCTGGAATCTCGTTGCAGCTACTGTGGTGTGTCGTGAGCTTGGATTTGGAAGTGCCAAAGAAGCTCTTTCTGGAGGTCAACTTGGACAAGGTGCATATAGTTTAACTGATCAGAAGGTTATAGAGAGAACATTACTACCACCTTGACTTTTGTGCATTTGCTTGTGCCCTTTTTTAAGTATTCATAGCACAAGTTGCTCTAGGGAAATGGAGGACTAAATTTGATATATTGCTTGTTATAATGAAAGTCATTTCCATCAGTATGTTCACTACAGACACTATCTTTCTAGCACACCTTTAGTTTGCAACTTGAATAGAACTGCTTTTATGACTCTGGGGGGTCTGGAAAAAATAGAATTTCAATCGTTTCTCTTCTACAATGGTGTTTTGATGCCACAATAAATAAATAAATGAATAATATATTACAAGAATAAAGTAATAGAAGTAGTGATACAATATTTTAGTTGTAATATTTTGAAAATAAAGTCAAAATTATGAGAATAAAGTCATAGCAATATGAGATTAAAGTGAAAATATTTAGAGAATAAAGTTAAAATTGTCTGTTTTTTATTATAATTTAATTATTTTTATTTTTACAATTAATTTTTTTTTTTTTTTACATGGCACTAAAATGTTGTCAGTCATTAGTTTACATCTTCTTTTTTGGCTTTAGTACAATATAAATATAAGTAATTTAAAGCCCAGTTTCTAAAGGTGTTATGAACTGATATGACTAATATCTTTGCATACTGTATAAGATAAGTATTACACAGGAACTCTTTCATGTTTTTATTAGTAGAAAACAAGTCATTTTGGAGTCATCTTGAGTTCTGAAATTTAAGGTATGTTTTTATAGTGCAGTGACCTTTTATATGTGAGAATTAGATTTTACGATTCCAAATTATGTTAACATATTTTTTAATGTTTGCTGTTGTTCACACAAATGGATCGTGAAAAATGTATTGATGACTTATATATATATATATATATATATATATATGTTATGAAATGGGTCCCCATGGGCATCATCATGTTTAGGGGTTTTCAGACCCCCGGCCAAAATAATATGTTAATGCAATAATTAATGCATACGTTACAGTTTATCTGAATGTTTTGTTTATTTTGTTATTATTTTATTTTATTTAAATTATTTTGTTTTTGTCCCACCATGCTATGTCAATTAAAGGTGTTTGGTTTTGACAAATTGCATGGTTCCATGTTTGTTTTAGGTCACTGATCTATAGTTGTCCTAAAAGGGATCCAAATGATATGGTACTGTAGGTCATGGTTATGTAGCCTCTGGATTGATAGGTTTAAGCTGAAAATATAACTTCTTACTTGAAAACAAAAATTCCTTAAATTCTTTCAACAATGCACACAATAACTATTTAAAGCAATGCACTATGGTTCTTGTGATAAATTATTATTATAATTTTTTATATGATGCCATCATTAAATATGTGTTTAAAGATATGACTCTTGTCATACCTTAAAACATACCTTACTGTTTGAGCTACAGTAAATAATTATAACTAAATATATGTTTAAGACTATTCATGGATGTCTCTCTGTATGAACATGTGTATTTTCAAGGAATGGGCCCTGTACATATGAATGAAGTTAAATGTTCTGGCTTTGAGAAGTCTGTCACTGAATGCCCCTTCAGTATGGACAAAGACTCTGAAGGCTGCAGTCATGAGGAAGACGCAGGCGTGAGGTGCAATGTTCCTGCCATGGGCTTTCAACAGAGGGTAAGAACTTACTGTTTTATGCATCTGTGGTACCTTTAATATGACTGGATATTGAAATGTATTTTTACCGTTATAGCATAACATGGTCGCTGTGCTCTTCATTATTGCAGCTGCGTTTGAGTGGAGGTCGTAACCCCTTCGAAGGCCGTGTGGAGGTTCTAATGGAGCGCAACGGTTCTATGGTGTGGGGGACTGTGTGTGGTGAGGGCTGGGGCACAATGGAGGCCATGGTGGTCTGCAGACAGCTGGGCCTGGGCTTCGCAAGCCATGCTTTCCAGGTATGTTTACCCTCAAAACCCCAGTAGAAATGGACATTTAAATCTCACATTAAGGACTGTCACACTGTGCTTAACCCTTGGTTACCAGAGTTACAATAACCAAGATAATCAGGGTTTAGAATGACCCAGGGTAAACAGTTTGAAGTGCGATCCTTTTACACCGCTGACACCTCAACAGACTGCTGGTAAGATATGTCTATCCCTCTCACCAGGTCGTCCCTTGATCTTAAAAAATTGGATGTTGGCCCTTTGAAGAAATTCATGGTATTCCAACTTCACATTACTATTCAGCTCTTTTTGTGTAAGCAGGGATGGTGGAAGACAGCTGTTAGTGAAATCAAAGCTCCGTGTGGGCTGAAAGTTTTGCAAAAGCTTGAGAGATCTCTACTTGTGAAGTATAGCTTTAGAAAAACCAGATCATATCAGTTCTGGAATGTTTCAGGCCAGTTATCTTGTGAAAACGTGATTCCTGTGGTGCCCATTAACTGTCCCTGCTAATTGTAAATAAGAAATCGCAGCATTCCATTTCTCAGACATGTTGTCTAGTCTTATGACACTGCATCTGTCAATTCACAGATGGGATTTTGTAAACAGAGCCGACTGCTGTACCTTCGAAAGAATGTCCCCTGATTCTATTTGTCAAATATGTCCATAAAAAAACAGTTTTTCTGTTTTTCTCCCAGCAGTGCGTTCTCTCATCTGACGTGTACTGCCTCCAAGATGAAATTCTTTCTTTTTACAGCTTGGGACAAATTAGTTACCGGTACTGCAAGGAAATATATGAACTTGTATATCTGAAGTCTGAAATGAATCCCAGTTCTGTTAGAGTGTGATGTGTTTTCCCGTTTCATTGACCTGATATGCAGAGCTCTGCAAAGTCAGCCTGTGTGAATGATGATTCTGATACTGATAGAGAACTACGGTAATTAGTAGAACAGCTAACTGTTTAAGACAAGTTTGTTTTCCTCAGATTAACCTTAAATACATGCTTTCTGACAGTTATAGATATCTGTGTTTTCGGTTGCCAAGAGAAACAGTTACTCCCTTCTGGTTTGACATTGTTAAAGATAAACAGTTACACCTGGGAAGACTTTAAGAGAGTTAGAGACTCTCTGTTCCAAGAGAAAATTATATCTCTTCATCAAATGGATCTTAAATAGATGACAAGCTAGAACAAAACAGTTGACTCCCGCAGGGTCGGAAAAAAGAAGGAGAGGTCTGCTTTTGAAGATGTTACTGTTGTGTTGACAAGTGATTTATGGCTTGAAATGGTTTGTAGTTTGAGGGGAAACGGATTGTCTCACGACTTTACAGTGTAGATAACTTAAAATATAGTAGCAAAGAGAACAATTTGTTGCTCTGGATATTAAGTCGAACTATTCTATGGCTACTATTTAGTGTTTGGACTTTTCCAATGATTTGCTAAGCTAGGTCTAGGGTGCTGAGGATTTTTCTCCGTTAGAACAAAGAAGTCCCTTAGGTTTTGATTGGGTGACATGCAATAGCACCATCTTGTGGTTATTGTACGTTTTACTCTTAGTGTTTTTCTCTTTCTCTGTTGACATTTTTCTGTTCCATTCAGTTTGTTTTTTTTAACATCTGTTCCTTCATAAGGATGCATTCAGTGCATGTATTTTTTCCTTTACGCCAGTCTTGTAAGGACACCTAGTGATGTGAATGTAGAATCATGAAAAAGCAAACGTTTCAGTTACAGATACCACTAAATGCTCTACTCAATGAATTTCGATTTTTCAGTTTTCATTTTAATTGAAATTTGTTTTTTGTCATTTTGAAATGTGTTGTTGTCTACTGTATAATATGTGCATAATATGTGTAATGTGCATGTTTCTATTTATGTATTTCCTTTAGTCACCGAGGCAACATCTATTCGTTTTTGTTTAGGTTTTTTAAAGTTTAAGTTTTTATTTGATTTTTATATATTATTTATATTTCAGCTTTATTTCAAACAATGAAAGCTGTTTTTAATAGTTGGAATTTTAGATTTAATTAACAATACCAACACATACTGAGATAAAGCAAGTATTATATATACATCTTAAGTATGCCTCATACCTGTCTGCTCCTATGATGCAACTTGCTTCATGTAAAATAAAACAGCTTTTACTAGGCTATGATGATATTTGATACTTTTATCATTTGTGTCTGCTCATGTGAGTTTACATTTTTCAAAAGTACTTTATGTTTTAAAAAGAATACGTTTTAAAAATATATTTTGGACTGAGTTAAAATTACAGGGTGCATCTTTAATAATGTAACAATCTGTACAATGATAAATGCTGTCTTTATATTCAGTGTATTTGCACTTCCCTTAATTTCCCTGGTGGATTGGAAGAATGATTTGAGCTGAGGTGTGATTATGTGTTTGTACAGGAGACATGGAACTGGCCTGGTGCAGTGAATGCAGATTCAATGGTGATGAGTGGGGTGAGGTGTGCAGGAACAGAGATGTCTCTCTCCCACTGTATGCATCACGGACAATATCTCAGCTGCCCTAAAGGTGGAGGCCGCTTTGCTGCTGGAGTTTCCTGCTCTGAGAGTGAGATAATTATCATCATATTCAAATATTCAAATCCAGTTATTGTAATATTTTATTTATATTTTATTAATAACTTATTTGTTTCTGGACTAAACACTGACCTCTACTGGTTACGTTGAAAATAACATGCAAGACTGTTTGCATTGTATAAACACTAGCACATATATGTCCTTTCTGCTCCATTTGTATCAATTAAATAAGGGAAACAAGCTTTTCGGTATGCCATGGCTAGTGATAGATGCAAAGTTTGTTGTCAGTGTGTACTTTTAAATCTTTGATCTGTGAGCTGTTAAAGGAAGAATCAAAATGCATTTTTTTATTTTTATATATGTATTGGTATTGTGTTGTTTTGTTCACTTCTGTGGCTGCTCATCTTGCCCAGGACGCTTCTGTAAAAGAGGTTTTTAATCTCTAAATGTTTATTTCCTGGTGAAATAAAGAACAATAAATAATGTAGCTTGTGGTGTACTATGTGTTTTAAACCCAGCACTGTCAGATAATATGGAGTTGAAAATCAAGAAGAAACATGCAGAAACCATTCTGGACACCATTCCACATCTTTTTTAAAACTTTAGCTAAGTTTTCTTTTTGGCTTTGTTCCCTGCAGCTGCCCCAGATCTAGTGCTCAACCCCCAGGTGGTGCAACAGACCACATACTTAGAGGACCGTCCTATGTTCATGTTACGGTGCGCTTATGAGGAGAACTGCCTGGGCTCTACTTCCAGTTCCACCCCAGGCAACTCCTATCGCCGGCTTCTCCGGTTCTCCTCCCAGATCCACAACAATGGACAGTCTGACTTCAGACCCAAAGCCTCCAGAGAGAGCTGGGTTTGGCATGACTGCCACAGGTGAGGGGTCAGATAACTGACAACTGAAATCATATAAATATGATTTCTAAAGGATCATGTGTTACTGAAGACTGGAGTACATTCAGGCTGCTGAAAATTCAGCATCACAGGAATAAATTCAGTTTTGAAACATATTAAAATAGACAGTATTTAAAACTGTAGAGCTATTTCACAATATTACTATTTTAATAAATGCCGCATCTGTGAGCATACAAGAGTTCATTCAAAAAAAATAAAATATCTTACCAACCTCAAATTTTAAAACAAAGTAGTGTATATTTTTTTATATATTTTCTTTTTGCTGTTTCAGTCACTATCACAGCATGGAAGTGTTCACCCACTATGACCTACTTAGCAACAATGGCACCAAGGTGGCAGAGGGACACAAAGCAAGCTTTTGTCTAGAGGACTCAGAATGTGATGAAGGTATCAGAGAATGTGCCTGTTTTTGTAGCCCACAGTTGTAAATCAAATTTCACCTCACTCTAACTGTGTATTATTGGTACTGAAATTTTATTGGTATTAAATTTGCAGTTATGTGATCAACGTTTATGATCTTTGTATTGTTAACTTTATTAGGAATAGAGAAGAGGTACGAGTGTGCAAACTTTGGTGAGCAGGGGATCACACTGGGCTGCTGGGATACATACAGACATGATATCGACTGCCAGTGGGTGGACATTACAGATGTTAAACCGGGAGACTACATATTCCAGGTAATAATGGCATTTACAAACTAGTAGTAATTTTAGGACCAAAGAAATTCTTTTGAATCCTGTTATCCTGGTTCTTGAACACAGACACTGTGATTAATTGTTTTTACTAACAGTATTCACTCTTTCTGACAGATTGTAATTAACCCCAATTATGAGGTTGCAGAGTCAGATTACACCAATAACATTGTCAAATGCAGATGTCGATATGATGGTCACCGTATATGGATGTATAATTGCCATATAGGTAAACAAACATTTATGAATTATGCCTCTTCACATTGTCTTGTCATGTAAAATGTTTTCACATGTCATCATTTTGGACTTTATAAGTCCCTTCTCTTTAAATATGTATATTTTCTAAGTTTAACTACCAAAAAGTGTCTATAACTACATTTTATAATATAAATTGTATCATTTGAAACTTATCTTTTTGCTTTATTTGAAAAGTGTGCTAATTCTTTAAAAATGAAATGCATATGTAAAATGTACATTACCACTTAAATATTTTGGTAGTTTTTTTTTTAAATATAAAAATGTATATTTTTATTCAGCAAGTATGCACTAAACTAATCAAAAAATACCATGAAAACTTGACTAATGTCAGATAATATTTCTATTTCAAATAAATTCTGTTGTATTGAACTTTTCATTTGTCAAAGAAGTCTGAAAAAAGACTTCCACAAAAATGTCAAGCAGCAAAGCTGTCTTTAACATTAATAATAAAAACAACAATCATATTTGGATCATGTGACACTGTAGATTGCAGTAATGGCTTCTGAAAATTCAACTTTTGTCATCACAGGAATAAATTACATATTAAAATATATTTTAAAAAGTGTTATTTTAAATGACTGTTTTTTTTACAGTTAAATGCAGCCTTGGAGATTTCATTCCAAACATTACATTTCTTACTGACACTTTCATAAATTTTAAAGTAAAATTCTTTATGTTTGTATAATATAGTACCCTGTATAGCTGTATAGTGAACATCACTGTGATTCTGTCTTTTTTAGGGGGCTCCTTTAGTGCAGCGACAGAAGACGCCTTCCCTGGCCTGATCAACAATCAGGTGATCCATAGGTAAAAGAATAGTGCTGATGAACACCCAGAAACCACGACCAAACAGTGAGATTATCAAGTGCCCTGAACCACTACACCTCTCTAGAGGGCCTTTCATCTCTCAGCAGTAATTCCATGGTACTCTTTCAATTATGCTCAGTGTAAGCACATAGGCAGCACAGTCATCTACTGTATTACAGGACTAAACATCACTTTTTCCATTGAGAACTCAGATTTGAGACAGGAAGTGACTCTGAAAAGATTAACAGACTGAAATGCTGTTTTTCCATTTCTCACTGCTGAGCCAGTAGCAATTCTGAAACCTCATTCTTTCTTTGTTTGCTGTTGGTGTTGAAGATGAAACTGTGGATAACTCTCAAGTGAACTCACTTCAGAAATGAAAGGAACTCTGGTGCACTTTTTTATTTTTTGACTTGACAGGACTTGTGGTTTAGTTCTTTTTGTAAGTGTTTTGATAAGTTGAGAGGACTTTTCTCTGATGAGTCTTCTGAACGAATATTACATAGATCTACAGAAAAATAAAGGCATGAAGAGACCAGTACCTTTTTTGTGTCATGCATTTCAACTAAATACTTTGGCATTTCGAAAACCAAGCTGATAATTCTGCTTATAGATATTTTTGTTATTATTCAAGTACCTTATGGGTTTGTAGAGGAAACAACTGATGCATTAGAAATATATAATGAGCCTTACAATATTTTCTATCCCTATACAATTGCATCACTATTTTCAGAAATGATGTCGTTACATTATGAATTGCAGTGTAAGAAAACTTTGAATATTGCCAGTAGCTTAAAGCCAACCAATTCAGATAAGTGGTTTATAAACACTGGCATCCTAGGAGCATATGAGCCTGTGCCTTGCCCACCCTGTTCTTTTTGTTATTTTGAATTCACTGGTGGACAACCATTGTGAATTATTTACTCTGTTGAATCTGACTGGAAGACATCACAAGCATTCTGATCCTTTCCAACTATTCATGCAAGGGTATTCGTAGTATTTCATCATGCAAGCATTAAATAATTTATTTTAAGACAGGGATGCTATTTCATAATATCTTTGTTTTACAATGTGGAATGTCTTTCATCTATTAATGTCTGTCAATGGTGCTAATATGGTGTTATCCTCTGTTTTTTTGAGGGACAGTTTCAACTAATTTCATATAATGCGTACTTGAATGGATGTAAAAATCATGGATGTATGCGATGTATCGTAATAAACGTGCATTATTTGGCAAAGAAAAACAATATAGATTCCTACAGTTTGGACAAATGAATTATCTTATTTGTTTTCCAGTGTGAATGTGCAATATGGCAAACACATTGTAGTGGTTGCTGTATTCACTTTATTCACTAAAGGGTGTTCTAACAAAATAAAAAGGTGGAATTTTGGAGTCTTTCATTACTGTTTTTGCACAGTATGCAATATGTGATCACATAATTTAGCTTTATAGTGCTCGCAACATTTTCTATTGCATACTGTATAGCCTAATATTTCATATACTTTTTTTTATTATTATTAGTTGACAGCGTACATTATACACTGTAAGCAATACAGCAGTATTTCAGTCAGAACAACTCTTTGTAACCCGAAACATGTGTGTTTTTTCTTGTCCACCAATTTATATTTAATACAGAGCAGCCTGTGAAGATGTGCACTTTGCTTGTTAAAGCATTCAGTGGTTTATTTAACAGGCCTATGCTCTTCAGATGATTAATTACATATCTGTTTTTACAAAAACAACAATCTACTACATATTTTACAAAAACAACAAACTACCAATTTTACTACTAATTTAATAAAGTGGTGTTACACCATGTCTACACGGGACGCGAGCGGCACAATGCAATGCGACAAAAGTACCCATTAAAAGCAGTGATGCTGTCATGGAAAGCTCTCATGGACATATTTTGGGCATGTTCAATGCAAAATTTATTAAATGAGAGTACGCTCTTCCTCAAGATTGAAGCAGAACCACCAATGCTGGAGCTATGTTATGCACATGCACCTGTTGTGAATCTGGTGGAAGATATCTTTATCTGGGCACATAAACATGCAAACTGTACAAAATTATAAATGTATAAGGCCCACAGTCTTCTAAAAACCTGTGCCAAGAAGTTGTGTTACAGTGGGTACAGAAAGTATTCAGACACCCTTAAATTTTTCACTCCGTTATATTGCAGCCATTTGCTAAAAATCAATTAAGTTAATTTTTTCCCTCATAAATGTACTCACAGCACCCGATATTGATAGAAAAACACAGAATTGTTGACATTTTGCACATTTATAAAAGGGTAAAACTGAAATATCACATGGTCCTAAGTATTAAGTATTTAGTAGAAGCACTCTTGATCTAATACAGCCATGAGTCTTTTTGGGAAAGATGCAACAAGTTTTTCACACCTGGATTTGGGGATCCTCTGCCATTCCTCCTTGCAGATCCTCTCCAGTTCTGTCAGGTTGGATGGTAAACGTTGGTGGACAGCCATTATCAGGTCTCTCCAAGAGATGCTCAATTGGGTTTAAGTCAGGGCTCTGGCTGGGCCATTCAAGAACAGTCACAGAGTTGTTGTGAAGCCACTTCTTCGTTATTTGAGCTGTGTGCTTAGGGTCATTGTCTTGTTGGAAGGTGAACCTTCAGCCCAATCTGAGGTCCTGAGCACTCTGGAGAAGGTTTTCGTCCAGGATATCCCTGTACTTGGCCGCATTTATCTTTCCCTCGATTGCAACCAGTCGTCCTGTCCCTGCAGCTGAAAAACAACCCCACAGAATGCTTCCTCCAACATGCTTCACTGTTGGGACTGTATTGGACTGGTGATGAGCAGTACCTGGTTTTCTCCACACATACCGCTTAGAATTAAGGCCAAAAAGTTGCATCTTAGTCTCATCAGACCAGAGAATCCTTCAGGTGTTTTTTTAGTAAACTCCATGGGAGCTTTCATGTGTCTTGCACTGAGGAGAGGCTTCCATCGGGCCACTCTGCCATAAAGCCCTGACTGGTGGAGGGCTGCAGTGATGGTTGACTTTCTACAACTTTCTCCCATCTCCCGACTGCATCTCTGGAGCTCAGCCACAGTGATCTTTGGGTTCTTCTTTACCTCACTCACCAAGGCTCTTCTCCCCCGATAGCTCAGTTTGGCCGGACTACCAGCTCTAGGAAGGGTTCTGGTCATCCCAAACATTTTCCATTTAAGGATTATGGAGGCCACTGTGCTCTTAGGAACCTTAAGTGCAGCAGAAATGTTTTTGTAACCTTGGCCAGATCTGTGCCTTGCCACAATTCTGTCTCTGAGCTCTTCAGGCAGTTCCTTCGACCTCATGATTCTTATTTGCTCTGACATGCACTGTAAGCTAAGGTCTTATATATTCAGGTGTGTGGCTTTCCTAATCAAGTCCAATCAGTATAATCAAACACTGCTGGACAAATGAAGGTGTAGAACCATCTCAAGGATGATCAGAAGAAATGGACAGCACCTGAGTTAAATATATGAGTGTCACAGCAAAGGGTCTGAATACTTAGAACCATGTGATATTTCACTTTTTCTTTTTTAATAAATCTGCAAAAATGTCAACAATTCTGTGTTTTTCTGTCAATATGGAGTGTTGTGTGTACATTTATGAAGCAAATGGCTGCAATATAACAAAGAGTGAAAAATTTAAGGGGGTCTGAATACTTTCCGTACCCACTGTATATAGCCAGTCGTTCAATCCGCATTGCTTTCATGGTAACAAGCTTCTCAGTTTCCCCTTCTGAACCTCACAGCATGATGCTTCTATCATTGTTCTTGATGGAAACATGATGGATTGAATTTGGTTTGCACCAAACAAAGAACTTTGCTTTCCAGCCAAGGAGCTATGGTATAGTCTCACTACAACGCCAAAATTTTTTCTTAAGGTTTCATGTTTTCTCTTGGAATCTTGAAAATCTTCCAAAATGTTTCATGTTTTGTCTTTTTATATCCATTTGGAACTCTTTCTTTCAGTTCATCATGACAAAACGACTGATCTGGTGTGTTTTCAAACCTCACAAAAGAGGCAATGTTTGCTGTAATGAGATAATAACAGTTGATGAAACAACAGTTGATGAAAGGAGAACACCATGTCTCTTAAAGAGCTAAAACAATCAAATTCCACACAGAAAAAAAGCTAGTCAAATTCAAACCACTCAGAAAAAGCTGCATGCCAGCTTTGTGCAGGATAGATGATGGCCAGACACACTAAGAATCATTATTTTTTTGATGAAGTGTCAGCTTAAGTCTTTGGTCTTTAAGTAGGGAGAAAAAAAAAACAGAACGGACAGGAACTTGGAATTTGTGCAGTGTAAGAAACCAGGCTTTGTCAAACTCAATGTTATGCTTCCCTGTCAAGTGATTTCACAAGTTTGAAAACTCATAAATCAGAAGAACATCTTTTTGTGTGCTCACTCGTCTCAAGGAACATTTGTTCTTATATTCTTCTCTTTTGGAACGTGTGGACTGATATATTCTGAGTATATGTATATATATATATATATATATATATATATATATATATATATATATATATATATATATATATATATAATGAAATGTGTGGAGACTAAATGTGTAAATATGTTGCCAATATAGGATCCGTCATTATAGGACAGAAAAGAAAAGTCAAAGTCACCTTTATTTATATAGCGCTTTAAACAAAATACATTGCGTCAAAGCAACTGAACAACATTCATTAGGAAAACAGTGTCAATAATGCAAAAATGATAGTTAAAGGCAGTTCATCATTGGATTCAGTTATGTCATCTCTGTTCAGTTAAATAGTGTCTGAGCATTTATTTGCAATCAAGTCAACGATATCGCTGTAGATGAAGTGAAGAAAAAAAATCATCCTTTTTTACACTTAAAGTTAAATTTGATTATATATGTATATATATATATATATATATATATATATATATATATATATATATATATATATATATATATATATATGTATATATATATATATATATATATATATATGTATATATATATATATATATATATATATATACATAAACTGCCTTTAACTGTCATTTTGCATTATTGACATGCTGTTTTCCTAATTAATGTTGTTCAGTTGCTTTGACGCAATCCTTTTGTTTAAAGCGCTGTATAAATAATGGTGACTTGTCTTGACTATTAGGGATATTAAGTAGCCCCACAGCACATCATAAACAACTCCAAATAAAATACAACAGGAAACACAACCCATCATTAAAATAGTTCATTAAAATTGACAACCAATTTGATGTTTGACTCGTCTTTGGGTTTCATCCTCTGTTCTCACTGAACTGTACCACAGACAGATGTATAAATAATGTTTAGTAATTGTTACATAAAACAATGAAGTCATAAGGGCCTAAATGAAAAGACAATGATAGATAAAGATTTTATTTGCATAAATTAATTTATATAACATAAATAAACAGTGGTCTACAACACTGATAAGGCACAGAGTAAGGCAGGACAGTATAGCGTTGCATAACGTGGTAGATGGACTTTATAAGATTAATTATGTCTCAACTAAACAAGACTTGGATGAGTGATTTCCCAGACATATTTCAACTGATAAAGAAACCATTTCGCCTAATCGTTGGCAATTTTTTTTTTTACTATGGTTTACAAAATGTCTCAGTGGAGTATATGCCTTTTGTAGACAATGATAGACAGGTTTGGAGAAACATAAACAGCAGGCCATTCTAAAATCAACTTGAAATAACAGAGCAAGGATATAAAGTAGCTTGTTACACAATATCAGACTTTGTTTAAAAAACATAAAATTATGTTAGAACTTCATCCTCATCAAATTCAAACATGAAATTTTGATTTTGCGTAAAGTGGTAAAAATACAAATCAATATTTTTTCATCCTGCAAATGGCTTTCCTTTTTAAATACACTTGTATTGCAGAATTGAAACTGCAGTGAATTATGAGACGTTCATCAACTGTTATTTATCCTAAAATTATTCATAATTGGTTTTGAAAATACACAAATACTATATTTACTAAAAACTATATTTACACACAGCAAATACTATATTTACAAAAAACTATATTTACACAGCTCCCACAAATTAGTAATTCAAATGTTAAAGACCACCCTCATACTGGATATCATTCTTTTCCTGATTTATTGTGCTTTTAAAACTTTTTTCTAAGCTTTAAACACACATCTATAAAAAGTCCTATTAGGACAAATCTTAATGACCACTCATGAGTAGGTTTTACTGTGCTATATGGTTTTGTTGTCCCAGCATAATCAAGGCTGTGGGCCACACTGGTCAGTCTGTGAAGATATATGCTGCTTCCAGGGAAGAGCATACAGGCTGAGCAATAAAAACAGCCATTAAACAGCATGGCATGTAAATGGCCACCCCAAATGATGCTTGTTAGTGCTCCGTCTGATCCTGGAGAAGGCAATACACAGAGGAGAAATATGCCCTGAGAGAGGCAATGAAAAACCATGTTCAGGACAGAGAGGATGATGATGCGTATTCTGGATCATTCTAGATTATTACAGTTCTTTAATAACTGATTCTGATTGGTCAATCACAGCATTCAGCAGTCAGATATTTCCTGTTATTTCCTGTCTGTACAGTATGAATTTCTGTGACTTGAAACAATGAGGACTGTGTAAATGGCTATACAAATAAAAAATAAACAAAAATGTTGATTGAATCAGTCCACTAATCTGAATAACTGAAACCATGTTGTATCACAGGGCAGAGTGACTCTCTTGTTTTATACAAAAAAAATTACAATTAATTTATTGATTGCACAAAGACCTATGCATTACTATTCTTACTGGCATCTTTTTATGTAACCGTTAAAGTGGATTATTATTATAATATTTCTTAATGGATGCTTCAAGATAATATACAGTTCAAATAATTATAATGATTTTAAATCAGTTTTTCATGTACATGTATTTATTTATTTGGTGAGAGCCAGATAAAGACATTTGAATCAATAATTATGAGAGGCAGTATAGTTTAATTAAAGGTGCTTTTCTAGTGGTGACTGCACTTTTTTATTATTATAATAAAACAACAACATCTGGTCTATATAATAAGTATAATAAGTTAAAAAATAAGTAACTTATTTCCTATCTTGGGATTGTGCATAATTAAGATCTGATGGTAACAATTTTTGATACTTTAAATTGAAAGACATGTTTTTGGACATGATATGATTTTTAAATTCAGATGCGGCTCAGGGGAACTGATGGATACAGCCAGCAAACAGTAGAATCCTGTCTAAATGAGTGGATTACATTCCTTAAAGCAATGAATGAATTGTGAAGGGAATAAAACTGTTTTCATTCCATGTCAGCAGACCAGTGATGTGCCAATGGAAAACACAGAGAGACAAGTAAAAGTATTCAGCATTTCACCAATCTCTTCCACCACAGCCCCTGCTGGAATGAAAGACAAGGATAGTAGCTGTTGTCCTGATATACCCCTTTCAGAATCAGTCCTGTTACATTTGTTAGTTGGACAAATGGATTGTGTGTTTTAAGAATTGGAGGGATATAAATATTACAAGCTATGTAACTGAAATACACTCTGGAAGTATTTCATGTGAACTACAGCTTCATGAGAAAGCCAAGTATTATTATGGCATGTGAATGTGTGTACCGTATGACCTTACTTATAAATGCACAAAGCCTTTTTTGGGTGAAAGTACCTCTTTTATATTACTTATTTAATCCATTTTGGGGTTTTCTTTTTTGTTTGTCTGTTTGTTATCTTTTTTTTTTTTTTTGAGCACAATTTGCTATATTGAAGCAGTACCTTATCTATACTACAGATGGCAGTAAGTGCAATGTAAATGTTTGAGAAATGTGCAAAAATAGAAATAGTGGCATAATAATGCAGTGCAGTGTGGTAAAGTAAAAATAAAGATAAAGATAAAATCAGATTGGTTCAAAATGTGATTTAAACTAATTTAATTGCAATGTGACTCATATTTTATTTGTAGCACATTTGCAGATCCACATGTCTGAATTCCGGCAACCATTTACACACCAAAACCCATCTATTCCATTGAGATGTCT
Source organism: Carassius carassius (assembly GCF_963082965.1). Classification (NCBI taxonomy): domain Eukaryota; kingdom Metazoa; phylum Chordata; class Actinopteri; order Cypriniformes; family Cyprinidae; genus Carassius; species Carassius carassius. Next base: position 30,413,573 of record NC_081758.1, on the reverse strand, counting down.
GGTTAATGGTGTAAACAACAGACATTACAGTGATCATAAAAACATATAACAAATTATTTGTGCTTGGATTAACTTATATTGTGAATAATGAGTAATACCTGTTGTTCTGGAAAATAATTTGACTATCGGTAATGTTATCTCTCAGATTTGAATAACTCAATGACAGACAAATTACTGTTTCTTCAGAGTAACACAGTGATGTGTATGAGCTCTTAAAATGGTAGCTTTATGGGCGAAATAAAAATCACAAAAACAATCAGCAACAGATGTGGTGAATATAGGGCACAGAGAAAGCTCCCTTCAACTGTATCTGGATCCACTCCAACAGCAGACTTCAATATGGCCCAGTGTACAAGGTGAAAAAGAAAGAAAAGACAAGAAATAGCTGTGACAAAAATTAGGTCTTTGCTAGTTCTTTTCCACCATTAATTTAAAAGCGAGTAATGAGTTGCCTGAGGCCTGTCAGCTTCACAGAAATCCAAATAGTGAGCAGTAACTTTAAAAGTAAAAAAAAATATTATTGTTTTAGCTGTTTAAAAGAAGAACAATGTAATTCTTCAACACAGCCTTTGTTTTTGGTCATATTATGGTCTGGACCCAAAGAGAGTAGAATCTCAGGTCACTTCATCTCATCCAGTTGTGCGTGCAACACTGACATGAGAAACCTTTGAGCGCTTCCCTGCCCAGTATTTTTCACACTTGAATAAACCATGCATTAAACTAGCCCTCCAACTGTTTATAGATGACTTCATTTGGAGTGAGTTTAGATAGATTTCTAGACAAGGGTTACCCTGGTTTTTGGCTGCTGGCTCATGGCCTTGTAGATGTGCCAGCTGGTTCCTTTTAAAATGCACTTTATAACTGTGAGACTAATAAATATAGACACACAACTGGAACACATTTTCATTTTTATTTACCAGAATATAAAACAAAAGTCTGTTTTAGGTTCGGATGAATTTCAGTGTCTTCTTGGCTTCCAAACTTGTGTTTTGATCAATTGTTTTACGATGCATCTTCTGATCTATGAAACGTGTTAACACGGCAACCAAGTCCAATGGTAACAGAAATAATATTCAATACTTCATTTCAAACTGTCTATGCAACCGCATAGTACTTGGCACAAAAAAATACAAATATATTTATATTTTAATATATTTAATATATTTATATTTTTACAGTGTGTATATATATATTCAGTTCAGATGCAAAAGCCTCTTAAGTGCCATCTGAAATTTTCACTTTAATAGCATGGAAAAGGACCTGCACATTGCCATTAAAGTAAAATGACTCAACCTATGCAGGAGCTTAGTAAAAATCCTAATTTTAGATTAAAATTTCAGATGGCACTTAGAGGCTTTTGCATCTGAACTCTTCATATATATATATATATATATATATATAAAGAAAGTAATAACATGTGTTTGACATATCCTGCATTCAGCTAGTCTCAAACATTGGTTTGGAACTCTTGTTTTTGCAACACATGGAAGGCTACTAGAAAATGTTCCCTTAAACACGTTAATTGTTCTAGCAAGCCATGTTGTTTTGTCAAGCTGGTAAGCATAAAAGAGAAGCAAAGCATGTCTCTTAATGTTTATTAGCTGTTTAATATCCTGCTTTGAGTCTCTTTTATCATTTGGTTACATTTTATTCCTTTTTAGTCTTTACATTCCAGTTTAACTAACTAGCTCCTTTTGTTCTCCATTTCTCACAATCAAGAGTAACATTAAGTATTGTTATTCAAACTTTAGCTGTGACAATGAACCAGTGGTCAAAGGCTTAATCACCATAAAAAGTGATTTATATTCACCCTTGTGCTTCAAACCAAAACTTCTCTAATCTTTACTAGAAATGGACTATGAATCAGACTTGAATTACTTAGGTTTCATGCCTTGTGGTAAAGCATGTGGCAAATCTGCCAAAGTTATAAGGTTTACCTGTTGCTGATGACATTCATTGGCTCTATGGGGTCATGTCTAGTTGTACATACTGTATAAAAGCAGTCAGTCTGACAGTTTCCTTATTCTCTCTCTCACACTATGTGTGTATAGCCCCTTTCACACTGTGATTCCGGAAAATACACGGGTAATGTGTCCCGGCAATCTTTCCCGGGTCGCTAGATTTTGCACTTTCACAATTACCCGGAATATGTGTGTGTGTTCACACACAATTGTAAAGGTCCCGTAAAGACATGTAACATCAGGGCGTGACGTGTAATGTACGAGTTGAAAACGCTTGGCATGTTAACTTTCACTGAAGCTGGCGAACGATCTCAGCTTCAGCTGAGCTGAGGGACTGAACCCTGCAATGTTACTAGTCCCCAACCCGGGATCAATCCCGGAATCAATCCCAGGACGTGTTTGCGTTCGCAAAGAAAGTGACCCAGCATGTTCCGGTAATTTTCCAGGTCCAACGTGCAGTGTGAAAGGGGCTTATGTGTATGCAGGTGTGTAAACTTCTTGAATAAGTAGTAAACCTTTCCTTTTTTATCAGCTTTTTAATTGTTATTAGATCAACAAAACAACAATGGGAACAACAGACAAATTATCAATAATTCACAATCTGAAAGAATTTAAAATGATGTGGTCTTTCCTTTTCTGATTATGTCTTTCATACTTTTCTGGACCTTGAAAGTGTAATTTACTTGGCAGTCTATGGGACAGTCACAAGCCTCCCGGTTTTCATCCACAGTATCTTAAATTGTGTTCTGAAGACAAACAAAGCTTTCACTGGTTTGGAACATCATGGGGAATTAATGATGACATTTTCATTTTGGGATGAAGGAACCCTTTAAATAGAGTCTTTTTATGTCATTAATGATTCTTGTTCTAGATATGGCTGACATATTTTTTGGTGTATGAACTAATGCTTCACTGAATGATATTTTAGTGGGTGTCTTGGTAACCTGTATGATAGTCATTATGTTTTGCTTAGGGAAAAATTAAACAAACAAACAAACTGGACACATTCTAATGTACAGAAAAAAAGTTTAAAGCTGTATTAAACTTTTATTCTTTTGATGTTTGAAAATACCTTTTTGCATTTGACCCTTGTACAACTGTACACGCTGAGACCAATGCTGCAAATTATGAAATCATAATATATATATGCTTTGTAAATGGCAAACAGTGGTAGATGTAGTATGATTGATGAGAGACATTAATATTGACCCTTGACCGTGTCCTACAACATTCATGTTTGACATGATTCTTTAGTAATGAATATAACAGTGTGCATTAGACAATTTAGACTAGTTGTTAATCAGGGCTCTCCCATACATATAAAAAAATTATCATACTTTTATTATTTGCTCTTCTCAAAATTGTGAGAAGTGTTTGCTAGGTCAATAAAAAGTGTACTTTCCCCCTCAAGAACTAATAAAAATTAAACAGTCCAAATTCAAAACATATTTTCTGTCCTCTGGATTTGATTACCGAAGTCATTAGGGTTGTAGATATGTTCAGTACAGTCATATTCATTTCATTTTGAATATGCTGTGTTTAAACATTGAGGTATCTAGCAAAGAGACTTTGTGTCTCAGAGTGTGTTTATCACTCTATCTCAGCTGTAACAGTATCTGTACCAGATATTTCTCTGGAATGCTTTTATATTCCTTAAGTCATTTCTTCTCCAAACAAGGACACAACATTCTTCTGCCTGCTCATTGTCAAGACATCAGGGTCATAAAAAATGTTTCATTTTTCATCAAGCATAAGACTCTTTTAGGAAATATCTATTCATGCTTTTTCCAAAAACATATTCCCTGTTCTGATTTATGCTGGATTGGTTATACGAGGAAATTGAGAACTATATTAGAATAAATTTGATGACATATCTCATTTCATGAGATAAAACCGAAGTTTAATAAATACAAACAGCCTCTCCAAATATGAATTTAAGACAAACTCCATCACTCCGTCTGATGTATAACTTTTGTAAGTAGTGTAAAAGGAATGTAGCATGTTTCCATGGCCTTCTGATCCTCTGATTATATTTACAGTAAGACCTGATCCCCATAAATGGAATGATGTGGATAAGAACAGTACTGGGAGATTTTAACAAACAGAACAGGAAGCATAGCAAGCAAAGAAAGAAAAAAGGAAAAAGCGATATCATGCTCCTGAGACCTGAAGATAAATAGCTCATCTTTGCATGTGTGGTTATATAAGAGAAATAAAGACCAAACTTTTTAGACTTCTCCATTTTATGACTCACAAATCTGCATTTTATTATCCTACCATTTTAATACCAGCTGAAATTTCTTGATAAATATTTTGTTTCAATTGCCAGCATGTCAATCTGTTCGTAAGCAAGGAAATAATCATGTTGTCTTTCATTCTCTTCTAACTACTCTCACAAAAAACACTTATATTGATATTAACCAAAAAAAATTTTTTACTTTTTCATCTCAACTCACTGGGTGACAGGTATATTTTTCTTGTGAAGCAATAATGAATATAATTTTGCCTCTGCAGAATTCTTTCATTTAGAATTAAGTGAGATGAATGTAGCCATCTGAAGATTTATGAATTCCAGTACATGTTTAGACTGAAACAACAAGCAAAGCACCTCTACTTGTAGGTTTAAATGATAGATTTGGCACAGATTGTGAATTTGGAGTGTCCTAATGTTTCAAATGACGCAATCAAGACAATTTGATTGTATACAGAAAAAGTAAAATACAAGAAGGGGAAGAAAACAAATGGACAAATATTTTCATCTGCTTAGATAAATCTGAGAAAAACTAGTGTATATCCTAAAATCCTGACCATTACAATACACTGTCCTGTCTGTCACTGGTTGGAATTTAAGGGAAATAAAAGCCTTATTGATGAGATTGGGTGGATGGAAATCCACCTTGAAATGACCCAAGAGCCATAGCCCTTGGCATAAAGGAAGAAAGATTGAATATGGAGTGGTAGTGAGCAGCGGAGGGGGTAGATGGGAAACCAAGTTAGACAAAGAGCCCATGTTTCCAGGGTCCAGACGACCCCCACTTTTGCCATTCAAGATAAATAAATCTAAATAAGAAACCATATATGCCCCCTGAAAGGCTCTAGGATCGAGTGAGTGACAGACAATTGAAAAGAAAAATTGTTACATTGTCTTTGGTCATGGATGGCAGGAGGTTTGCTGCAAAAAGGCAATTATGGGGTGATTTGAACTGTGAGGTCAAAGGTCAAACTTTGTGTCTGACCCCAAAATTTGGTCTATCTCTCTTGTCTATCTCTTCATACTTCATCCTTTTTTTCGGTTTCTCTTTGTTTGGGTTCTCCTTCAACCATTTTTTTCAGCGCCCCTTCCCTCAAAAAGCTGACTAGCTTTCTCTGGTTATGTTGAGAAGTGCCGACAAGGTATTTGTCCTGTAGTCACTCATCCATGTTTGATTTAATTGCTTTTCCAGTGCCTTGAAATGATCTCTCTGCAATAAGCTCTCAGGGGCAAGAGAAATACATGAAATCACTGCCAAACATTTTATATCCTAACAGTTTTAGGTTCCTGTGTAGCCTATAGATTTAGAGACCATGATTAAGTGTAATCATTGGAACGATCTCAACCAGACAAGTCCGATTAGAACCGCACTTAATAGCATCAAGATGCCCATGGGCTGCCAAAACTCACATTATTTTGACAGTCAGTTGAGACGACAGGATGACCTACTGCATGCCGGTGGAGGCAGCACTCCCATGAAGCTTGCGGGCTGGAAAACCCTCCCTTTTCCTGTCAAATCCAGCCTGTATCCTTAAGCAAAGAACTGAACGCTGTTTTCTCTGGGAACTTTGCCACCAGGCAAGTGACCTCCCTCTTCCTGGCCTCTACTTCACTCTTAGCAGCACCTGGACCGATCATTAATCATATGTCCATGCTGGTATACCATGCATGTTAGTCAGAAATCAGAAACAGATATGAATGAATCACTAATGTTTTTATATATATTTCAAATTTGAGCCACTTTTTAAATTCCTTTTTCGGAATTTTGTTTCACTCTGACTGAATAATTAAAGTGTCTTATGACTTTTAAATATATTTTAATTATTAATTAACTTGTATTTAACCTATTAAATAGCTGTTTGTTCATTAAGTCATGGAGATACTTAAAATAAAAATGGTCAAAATAACCTGTAGCAATGTTTAAAGAACTTTACAATAACGAAGCACGAATAATGTTTTCATGATAATGTTGGGTGAATGTTTATGAAGAACATTCAAAAAATGCTTTGTTATTAGTATGTTTCTTTTTAATTGGGATAAAGACATAATGTATTGTATATGTATGTATATATATATATATATATATATATATATATATATATATATATATATATATATATACATACAGTACAGACCGAAAGTTTGGACACACCTTCTCATTCAAAGAGTTTTCTTTATTTTCATGACTATGAAAATTGTAGATTCACACTGAAGGCATCAAAACTATGAATTAACACATGTAGAATTATATATGGAATTATATACATAACAAAAAAGTGTGAAACAACTGAAAATATGTCATATTCTAGGTTCTTCAAAGTAGCCACCTTTTGCTTTGATTACTGCTTTGCACACTCTTGGCATTCTCTTGATGAGCTTCAAGAGGTAGTCACCTGAAATGGTCTTCCAACAGTCTTGAAGGAGTTCCCCGAGAGATGCTTAGCACTTGTTGGCCCTTTTGTCTTCTGTCTGCGGTCCAGCTCACCCCTAAACCATCTCGATTGGGTTCAGGTCCGGTGACTGTGGAGGCCAGGTCATCTGGCGCAGCACCCCATCACTCTCCTTCTTGGTCAAATAGCCCTTGATGCCTTCAGTGTGACTCTACAATTTTCATAGTCATGAAAATAAAGAAAACTCTTTGAATGAGAAGGTGTGTCCAAACTTCACAAAGCCATGCTGCAGTAAACAGGGGAAAGACTAGTGGGTAAAATGTGAAGCTTCTGGAAGGACAGATTATTCAGTGGTTGGAATAACTAAATGCAACACACCATGCCTTCCTCGTTAAAATGCAATTAGTTCCTGATGAGACCACATTAAGGTTGCTTTGTGAAAAAAAGAAATGCATAGAGCTGGACAGATTTCCATTTTGTTTACAAATGGTCACCAGTGAGGTGTTGCTCTCATTGCCAACGACTCAACTCTTTGTTGTAAAGAACACAATGGCAGTTACTTTCTGTTATTCTTAATAAAGAACTGCTGTGTACACGCCACACAAATAGCCTGATCTGCAATAATCAGCAGTCACTAAATTTAAGGGCCATTTAGGGTTATAATTTCTTTAATTAAAGGCACAAATTTCATAGTAGATCTCTACTGATTACAAATTAAATTTACTGAACGCTTGTAGTTAGCAGTGGAAGAATTGTAGTAATTTACTTACTTGCTAATAGACCAGGATGTAGTAGTGTGCAAAAGAAAGAGGAGAGGCCTGAGACTGCAGAGCTGGACAAAAGTCTCTGCCCATGCATGAAGTCACAGAGCCACCACAACACATTTCAACACATGTCTGGTCAATGTCATGCATCAGCTGACCTGATTCTACTACTTTAGTCCTTCTTTGTGCTGGAGGTCTCAGAGCCATGGGAGAAAAAAGCTATTGTGGTTTTCATTTAAGACTTATACAGTTAAATGTTAAAAAAAAAAAAAAATATTATTATTATATATATATGTATATTGTTTTACAGCCAGCAGCATTGTATTTACATGTAATGGATTTCAAAACAGATTTTAAATTAATTATTTTTTTAATATATAAACAGAACTCTTTTGAAAGGTTGATCCATTAAAATCAAATTAAACAACAACAAAAAACAATCCCTCTGGAATATTGAAAAATTTATTAAAGAAGGAAATAAAACAACAAATTACCTGAAAATGATTTACAGATAAAAATATGTTTCAGTGGCAAAATAGAGAGGAGGAAAAGGTGTGTTCTTTGGTGGCATGAGATTCCTGTAATTATAAACAGATGGATATCAAAATAGCAGTAAGCGCCAGCATTCCCTCCCAGTCACAAACTCGTTCCCCTTATTTATTAAGATGTCCTGACATGAATTTGGTAAAGAGTGTTTCTCTTTGGAACGTAAAACTGATTTGATATGAGTACCTCCTGTGATTGAGAGATGTGGGCTAATAACTCAAAACTCTACTTACTCCATTATTTATGAAGACTAGCTTTAATGACTGGTTAGTTGAATTTTATTATTTGCATTTAACAATTTTTAATCACTGTTGTCCGTGACCCTTTTATAACAATATACAATACAACATATTTATTGAAAACCGCTGTTTTACACATAAATCATAATAACCGGATGGTAAGGCTTGCATGTGTCTTATAAGATAAAATGCAGTCATATTGTTATACTCCATTTGGCTTGTATTTGTAAAACGTTATAAGTGGTTTAATGCATGTTGTTTTGTGATTAGAAACAGACATAAAAATAGGAAAGCGGCAACCTCTAATCCGAACTGCTTTAATCAAACGCAAGCAGGTAACCATGTCTGTGAGGTTAGATGGTGATATCAGTGCTATGTTATAAAAAAAAAAAAGTGGGGCTGGTAGACTATAGACTAGAGTGGTTATCTTTGCGATGTTACTACCGTCACAGGACAGGCTCCTGAATGGACTTTCAGAGGCAATGGGATTTTCTCTGCTTTCTTTGGCTTTCAGCTGTGAAAGAAAAGTAACAGCATGTTTGTTTTACTGCTCCTCACTTTTTCCTCTTTTCTCCTAACTGCAAATCAATCTGTCATCCTTGCCGGCAGCTGGAGAGAACATTGTGAATGTCTGAGAGTCCATCTTTTACTTTTTGGCAAACTTTCTGAAGGCCTGCGGTGCAGTGTGGTGGATATATTGTCTCTTTATCCTGAAAAGCCCTGGAGACGTTATGGTGGTCTACAGAAAAAGGATTCAATTGTCATGCCCAATTAAAGATGAATATTTTAAATATTGTCTCCTGTTAAGATCAACTTAAAATACATCACCCCAGTCAGATTGAAGGTCCTGAGAGCTCTTCGTAGGATTCACCTGGCTTCACATTTAAGGGTTTTATGAACTGTCATAATTTCCTTTTCACTATAGTTACTTTTTCCTACTCCCACATTGCTGCCACATAAAGAAGTTGTTTGTTTATAAATATAACGGTTGCTATGATCCACCTTGGCAATCAACGTGACATCAAAAAATTTGGCTATCATTTGTAATTCGAGCCTAGTTTAAACCGTAAAATTAAAGATTTACAGAGCAGCCAACCCCCAAAATGCAGAAGGATGACACTCTGCTTCAACTCATTTGAAAAGCCTTAACAAAGACACAAATTAAGGAACCAATTCGAGCTTAGCTGAGTCTTGAGAGACGAGCAATAAACCAGAATCAGTTTCTCTATGGTAAAGCTGACTGCTTTCTCCCTCCTGAGTGATTATGGAGTGTGAACATGTTTTATAACTTGGCATATGACATTTAAAAAATGAATCTCTTAGCCTAAATAAACATGAGAGCAAGAAAGGGAATGACTATTTCCTTCTCTCTCTCTCTCTTTTTATGTTTCCTCACCCCAACATGAAAGTTCAAGTTATATGTAAATGTTAGTCATTGGCTTTGCAACGCATGCAGACAAGCACTCACAGGTTGGTGTAAAACGTGAAAACGTGGTCTTGTGAATTCCCCAGGAGCTGTCAGGACAACATTATTTTAAATGAGGCCTACTCATTTACTACTTTGGAATTCATGCAACACAGGTTCCTGATGTGATTTGCTGAGTAACTTTATTAAGAAATCTTATTTTTCACACATGGTTGTGGAACTGTACAAATGGAAGACAAAGATCTCCCATTATGCATCATCAAATTCCTGCATTTAGCCATCTATTCTCCTTTAAATCAGGAAAGTTGCTGTGCTCAGGTGCTGCAGTTAGTATAAGATTAGACCTTTCGAGTACCCGCATGCGCATTTTACTGATAATGACCTCTATTGTGGCTGAGGAAACCACTTTGAATAGGGTTCAATGGGCACTCAGTACAACTACCACAGTTTTGCTTTGTTAGTTTAAATGTTATGTTAAGAGGCCTACTGTTAGGTCACTTTTCCAATCACAGCCATTCAATTAGCATTCATGCAGGCATCTCTCAAGTGTGATATTAGCTTGATCAAGCCCTTTCCTTCATACCAGAGGCTATACAAACAGAAAAGGCATTCATTTATTTAGCTTGAGAGACTCCCTAAACCAAGAAATTTTCTAGAAAGGTGTTGCTTGAAAAATGCTTCAGTTGAAGGGTGTTGAGGGCTTCATGTTGTTCTTTCCGATAAGCCAGCACTCCTTTTCCTGAAACTCTTGCTTTTTTAGCCCTATATCTTTCAGATATGTTCACCTTTATGTAGACCATGTCTTGTTGTTTAGTTTAACACAGATGAAGTGCAATCTCAGCTGACACATGTTTAACCAAATGCATAGAAAAATAGTCTTTCCTGTTATAAGACATTATGCATAAGTGTGTTTTTGTGGAAATTTTGTTACATAAATAGCGTATAAAATCCTATGGTTGTACTAGACAATAGGTTAATGGCACCATGTTCAAATGCATGGAGCATTGTACACATCCTATTTCTCATTTAAGCAAAATAGTATGAACAGCTAATATCTATATTGATCGTCCTTTAATTTCATCGAAGCCTTCCAATATTTATATATATAGTCAGCATATTTTATCAAATATATTAGATCATCAAACTTAGAAAATCAAGTGTCATCATTTGAACTTAATTTGATTACAGTATTTTTTTTATAATGATGCTATACTGGCAAGTTATGACAAAACAGTTTGTTTTGTATAATATTTTTATCAGGATTTTATGGCCCATCTAGTATGATAGTGAGAATGTGGAGCTCACACTTCAGGAGGAAAAAAATCTGTTTTATTCAGAAGCCCAAACTTAATATGTCTACTTACATAAAATGCATATAAGTATCAGTTGTCACTCTATATCTACCGGTAATATATCTTAGTAAGATGATTTAAATACTTAATGATCAATGTAGTTTTAATTGTTTGATAGTTCAGAACAAATTGCATTGCAGTAAAGTGACTAAATAGCTTTAGTCCAGTAGCCTAAATGTTGAAATATTCTTAATCTTATTAATACTGTATAATCGTGAAATATTAGCTACTAAAGTTATTTTTGCATTTACTTTTGGAATTTACAAAAACACACCTGACACAACCTTAAAGGTGTAGGATTTTAGAAGAAAAAAAGTATGAAGAGAGGTATGTAGAGGCTTATCGAATATGATACAGTAGGCTATGCTTTATAGGGTCAAACCCGCGTTATGTATAAAACTGCACATGTATTATTGTAAAAAAAAAAAATAATCTTGCCTGGACTTTGTGACGATTTAATAATATTTTAACTTAAACTGAGAACGGAAAGATAACCTTGACTAACATTTTTCGTGTAATCGGCACTGTCATTTTTCTACAGTTCTCCAGTTAAAATGGTGCTATGTAGAGCATATTATAATGACCGTATTGCTTTAAAATGTATTGAGAGTGGGTGTTGGTGATGAATTCTGAGCCATCTTCAGACATCTCCATCTTCATTATCTCACCAATGTGATTAGCAAAACAACTGCGCAAAAGGAGAGTTAACACGCGTCGGGTGATTTCACACCTCACATTTTAACTTAATTTGGGTCGTTGAAATAGAAATGAGACCACGAACACAGAGCAAATAAAGTGTTATTAAATCACATAGACCTTTTAACGCTCGCTGTGTGAACAGAAATCACATATATCAAGAAAATCAGCAGCCAGTCTAAACGTAGGTTATTCCGCACATATTGAGGAGCCGCGTTGCGTGGAATTGAAAATGCATGACAAACCACAGAGTTCCGTGGTAATAGGTGCATGTTTCCCTCTGTAGCCTAATGTCGGCTTTTCAGTATATTGTAAAAGTCATTATCGCGTGCCTTCAGCGACTCCTCATGCATTTCAATGCCTCGAATAATGTTATCGAAATGAAGTTATTAAGAATCTGTTTTCACAAACTGCGAGTGAGAGAGACGCACGCGCGCGGGGATATTGGCTCACTCACTGGGTCATTGAATACTTTGATTGACACATGAGAAGCAAAAGGTGCAGAACGTTTCCTATTGGTCGCCGAGGCGGTCTCATCTCCCCTGGTCTCGAGCGCAGCGCATTTCAAGCATCTCAGCCGTGTGAGTCAGCAACAGCTAGCTACAGGGCTTCAGAGCTGGAGTCTGCACAACTTCAGTACTTTCACTTCAGAGGTATTTGTCTCTCCCTTCTTATTTTCTAAACAAAGAAGACTTAATTTCACTCAAGGTTCACCGCTTTTTGGGCTCCGTAGCCTGGGGATCCTGACCAGGTGTTCACAATGAAGTCCTTCGCATCTTTGTTCCTTTGGAGGATCATCATTTTATTAATACTAATAGTCTCACTGGGCCAAACATCTGAGGATGTGTATGATATCTGGAAGCCAGAGTACAAAGGCGACCTACCCTATGGCAAGCCTCCGCAGTGTGTGGACATCCCAGATGACCTGAAGCTCTGTCATGGTGTGGGCTACAACCAGATGCTGCTGCCCAACTTACTGGAGCACGAGTCTATGGCTGAGGTCAAGCAGCAGGCAGGAAGCTGGGTGCCCCTGGTGCACAAGAACTGCCACCCAGGCACTCAGGTGTTCCTGTGTTCCCTTTTTGCCCCTTTGTGTCTGGAGAGGGCCATCTACCCATGCCGCTGGCTCTGTGAAGATGTGCGTGATGGCTGCATACCCATCATGGAAGCATTTGGGTTTCCCTGGCCTGAGATGCTCACCTGTGACAAGTTTCCTCAAGATGATGTGTGCATTAGTACACCTAATGCCACAGAGGCCTCCAAGCCCACTGGTAAGTCCACATGTCTTGATGAAAAGTTTAAGTTTGGCCTTATTAATTTTTTTTAATCAAGTGTGATTTCACTAAAACATGAAGATATATGTGAGGCTAATGAAAATATGTCACAAATATAATGGTATAAAATATAAAAATGTAATTGTTTCACAAATACTGAATTATTTTCTGTCTGTATATTTCAGTGATGGCACTTTTTATCCTGATAAACGTAAGGTTATACTGGCTGCTTCAATGTATACTGTATACATTTAGTATTATTTTATTTTACTTATGTTACAGCCTTCACCTTTTGTTGTTTGTGAGAAGTAACACCTGAATTTTTTTAAAGGCAATTGCAATGTTATTTCAGGGACATTCAGGGACATTTGGGGGTTTTCATCTAGACTTATCACACCTTTTGTTGCCTCTCAAGCTCTTAAATGCCTAATAGTTTTATCTGATTTGACAAGTGATTCAGTTTTGGGAAAATGTCTATAGGTAACGTGTTCCTTACAATAACATCTGTAGAGGACACAGGGGATGTGGCTTTTAAGTAAAGCATGATAGATGAAGAGCTGAGTTTTTGCTTGTTTAACAGCTGGTAGCAATTGCTTTCAGGGTGTTAGTTGAGTTCCAGGACAACGCTGGGATGTGTTCCAACAACAGACCATTACATATCTATTTATTTGGTGTTATTTCGCAACTGCGGCACCTAATTTTTGGAATAGATCCTTTTCTTTAGTGTAGTTTCAATTTGTAAAAAAGACCCTGTAGGCAGGCAGCAAAAAATGACTTAAAATGAATTCAACTACTGAGTAACCCTGTTATTTCTTTAAATGTAATGCTATTTCAATACAACACCAGCAAAAACTTTACCAGGCTTCCCTGCTGTGCCTGTTAACACATTTTTTTCCATAAGGTAATGCAGGAGGATAGTACCTCAGCTCAGACAAAGGGAGAGATTTGAACAGCTGCTTTTATTTACTGGTGGCACCAAAGCAGAAAATTGTAATTTTCAACAGTTAGAAAATAAATAAATACATTTCCACACTCTTAGAGACTCCCATTAAAAACCTCCCCTGTAATTTAAAGCAAATTAGGTAGGTAAGTAGGTAGGTTATCTTTTTGTAGTCATGTGGACTATTTATCTGGCACCAGTTCCCTATGGAAACACTCAAACCCTGTAGCTGTTTGTCTCAGACAAGGGAAAGTACAACTAGTTTATGTAGATGGCTCATAAATTACAAGGGAATTTCCATTTCAAAAGATACAACATGGTGTTTTAGAATGAACTGTGCCAGAACGATGTACCACACTGAGAGAAGATACTTTTGTGACTTCTGCCATCTGCCCTAGCCTGCTGTTAGTGATGCACAGTCCTGAGTGAGAGATCACTAGCATGGTGGCTTGGAAGTTGGAATACCAGAGAGAGAAGTTAAATTAATAAGCACCCCATAGTGATCCTGTTATCACATGCTATCAGCATCAGGGTCGAATGAACCCAAAGCCACAGATAGATTACATAGCCTCCCTCAACGACCCAATGTAAGCTTCATGCAGTGCCGGGTTAAAGAGAAGAAAGGATTTAGTCTCTTCCTACTCTCTACAAGGGGTTAAGCCCTAACCATTTGTCTGCTTTTTTTGTGATTCCATGGCAATAATGCATGTGGAGAAAGTAACACTCAACAAGAGCCACTGAATTTTGAACCCTGTTTTATCCTCCACAGGGCAGTTTAAGTTTACTGCTGCTGATTCCGTCATCCAAAAATGCTTTAAAATAATAGTTTTGCACAAGTGGTTTGATCCACTGGTAGCTTGCAAGTGGGTGATAATTTACATTACGCAGAAAAGTTGTGACATAAAAATGTTTACCTTTGGAATTCCTTGCGAGCAGCTGTCTTTACAAGCTCCTTTCACCTGAGTGCAATTTTCACAGTAATCTGTTAAATAGATGCAAATGAAAAAACAAGTAGTCACCAAAAATTAAATCAAAGTCTTGGCAAATAGTGCAAATAAAGACATCTGAGTTTCTTATCCTGTTGAAAAAAAAACGGATTATAATGATAATTTGCTTGAATTTCAATAGAATTTAATTAAAAACCTTTACATTCAAGGCTTAATTTCTCTGTTTCCATGACTATAGGGAGGTATCTGGAGAACAATTCTTGTCCTAATTACAGTCAGTCAGTTATTGGGGTGTTGTCCTATGCCTTCTTTTTCTAACCTGCATAACTTGTAACAATAGATTATATACAAATGTAAATAACAGAGATCATATTGGTTTACTTCAAATTACCATGTGACAGGCAAAGAACGAAACAAGCAAAGATTTTTATGTCTGTCTAAAAAGGTTTGATTCTAATCTTGTAATGCTATGAGAAGAGCAGCGAAAAAAAAAGAATATACTAACAATTCAAAGCACATGTAGGATGTATTACAGGCCCTTTAAAAAACACACACACACGAAAAAAAAAAAAAAAAAAAAACAGAAGAAAGCCAGGAGAAATTCCCATGGCTTGCCTGATGTGTAGATTATTAGAGAAAGTTAAACAAGTTTGAATTTTCTTCTTTTTGAAAGAAGACTTCACTGTGATTGGATCCCCTCTGTTAAAAGCCAAATGCAGACTTTCCAAAGCGTTTCTCTCTCTCTCTCTCTCTCTCTCTCTCTCTCTCTCTCTCTCTCTCTCTCACACACACACACACACACACACACACACACAAAAACAATTTGGGACTAAACACTAAAGTAGACAAAAGAAAAAAATCATTTGATCACAATAACTCTGAATTTTGATACCAATGATGAATTTCTCAGACATTTCACTGACAGCATTTCCTCTTTTTTAGGATACTCCCCAGTATGTCCTCCTTGTGACAATGAAATGAAAACGGATGTGATTCTGGACCACATGTGTGCCAGTGAATTTGGTAAGAACATAAGTACACACATCACACATGCACGCAGAAAAAACACACATCCATGCTGTTTTGTGCTCACACACTGAAAATTTCAGGACTGCAGCCCATCTTCCTCTCTCATCTTCTGTATTCTGGCAATAGACTAGGCATGCAAGAGAGCCAAGACTGATATACAGTATATTAGTTTGAAAGAACAGCCAAAACCACACAGTCTTGAACCAAAAGTATTCACCTATTCCTTCAGCTTCCCCAGGAGCCTCATACAGATGCCTGTAGTTTAATGTTCTTGCTCATCTTAAACTTGGTTCTCAGGGTCTTGCGTAAGAATAATGAGGGAAAACTTTATTCTTTCAGGAGAGGAAACCATAGCAATTAATTTTTTTATAATGACTTGCTTACTGGTATATTAAATCTTTCTGTTTAGTTTAGTTTAAAGATGAGGTCCACCTTTCATCAGCATTAAGTCATCATGTTGAGTCATAGCTTTCTTTAGCCATAAATGTCAAGAGCTAGAATGATATTTTATTCCATGGCCATTAACACTGCTTTTGGGACAGATTCAAGCATCACTGGATCACAATTTTGTTATTTTGCACATATTTGACTGTCTTGACTGCCAAATCCACTTTTAATAGAACAATGCAATGGTTTTAATACTTAAAACAGCAGCAGCTGAATGGTTTGGATTACCCTTTGAGAGGCTATGGCTGTTTAACTAATGAATTGAAGTAATTCACAGAGGCTGTACAGTCTTTATTTGGCTGTTACTAACAGCTCTAAATTGGGATGTTTGCCCTCCTGTCTGGATGTGACAACAGCCCAGGGGTTGACCTCTGGGCAGAGACTGTCAAAGTCTGAATTTACTCTTTGGCGACTGGAGTAAACTGGATATATATATTATATGAATATAATATATTTTCAAGGACAGTAAGATTACAATAATAATAATAATAATAATAATAATAATAATAATAATAATAATAATAATAATAATAATAATAATAATAATAATATTAAATAATGTAATGCTTTTATTGAACAAGGATGCATTGGTAAATAAATTAATCATACAATTTTTTTTTTCTTTCAAATAAATGCTGTTCTTTTAAATTAAACTTAAATAAATTACATTCTAAAATATATTCAAATGGAAAATGTTTAAAATATTTCAAATTGTTACAATATTTCACAATATTAATGTTAATGCGTTACTGATCAAATAAATGCCTGCCTTAGTGAGCATAAGATACTTCTTTTAAACCATAATAATATCTTAGCATCCCATCTTTTGAATGATATATTGATTGAATGGCATTGGTACATTGGTGGCCTTTTTTCCATTCTGTTAGAAAAGATGAGTTTAATTTCTTGTTATTAGATTTTCAGTGTGACTAAACATTTATTTTTTTGAGGATGGTAACAACAATGACTGTTAAATGAGACTGTAACTGCAGCCATTAAGGCCAATCACAGCAGGAGTTACCTCAACAAAAGGAGAGCTGTGCGAGAGTGACTTCCTGCCTTCCTCTGAAGAGGAGAAAACAAAAGCTGGTTTTGGTTAGTCTCTGACAAAACCATAAAGTTTCATTCAGTGTTTGAAATGGGTTAGCTATCTCTGGAAAGCTGCCGTCTTTCTCTGGTCAGCTTTATGTAAACTGACCCCACTGACACTCTCACTGTGACCTCAGTCCTACATTTGTTTTCCAGGATATTGCCAAAGACAGACAGTGAGGGAAGGTAGGGTTCATGCTGTGAAATCTTGCTGAGGAAGTAAATGTATGGGTTAGTCTCTAAATCAAGCTTGTATACATATTGTTTTCTCATTAGACATTTTGAACAGCTCTGGATACTTAGACAATCCTAAAGATATATTGAAGAACACGGAAACAGATCACAAAATATAGATACAGTTTATTCAAATTCTGTCTCTCCTTTCTGACAAAACAGTACTACATTAGCACACTTTAGTTGGCTGTCTATCATGTGGTCAGTGATGTATGCTCAGCTTTCCTGTAGTAAAACTGTATGGTGTAGCACCATTTTAACTGGAGCTCACCCCAAGCCACAGGTGCCATGTTTCTGAATTGTTTGAGCTCGAACTCACCCTACTGAGTTTATGGCATCGTTACTTCTGGCTGCGGACATGTCTCCAAAATGACAGAGGAAGCCAGGTCAAAGATCAGGGGCAAAGGTTAAAAGGTTTTTTAAAGCAATGTTTATCACAGATGAAATGTGAATACTTTCACAGTTTTTTAAATCAAACTGATTCATTTCATTTTGGAAAGAACACTGATTGTGACCACACGATTTCTGAGATATGCTCTCTTTGTTTATATCTTATTTAACAAATATTTACCAAAGCTTTCAAGCATGAATTACTTATTTGGACCATCTGAGATCGAAACATTATCTGCTCGGGTTTGTGTAATTAGAATCTGATCTAATGACTGTGCTTGGAAACGGTGGCTGTTTCGTGTTTTTATAGTACGTTGTATGAATGCAGAAACTTTGTGCGGTCTTTGTGCACAATATTTGCTTACTATCCTCACATGGTTCAGTAAAATGGTTTCACTCATGTGGGTCTATTTGTGTAGAGTGGTATTATTATAGCTTTCCCATTGTTATTGTTCGGAAAGTGTGGTGTTACACATACTAGCTGTAAAGCCACACATGAAGGTATTTAACTGTAGCCATGTCCCTGCATTTGTAAGGATTACATTCACAAACACAAGGTGCAAAAGGAATTCACAGTGGAGTTAAAGCGGGATTTGAACTAAGGTAAAGTGGATGTGGTAGGTAGGCAAGACTCTTTCTAGCCTGACTTGATCATTCTTTAACCTTCAGACCATATTTTTATTTAATCAAACACTAAGTTCCTTTATAGACTTCAGATCAAGCTGTAATCCCTTCCATGTGCACTAATAATACTGGGAAGACAGGCTTTTTTCTGCCAGAGTCATTAGAAGTTAGGATGTGTGAGATATGAGGTTATGGGCTGTGGACTAAAACACATTTCATCATGCAACTCTTTGAATTACAGTATAACATTGTGAAGAGCTGCTCTCATGACTTAAAAGGGGTCCTCATGGGGGACTTTAACTTTCCTTGGCAATGATCAAGCATTATATTTTCATGTTCCAGGCTGCAGAGGATATTTAAGTCAAGGTTTAAGAGGATATGATGAGGATTTAGTTTCATTGTGTTCTGCTTACTGACAGCCAATGGAGACTGATCAGGTTGTTAAAGCATAATTAGCAGTAAATCTCAATACCGATGTCTGCTCACTTCCACGGGTCTTCAGGATCGGACTGCTAATTGGACCAAATTCTTCTGAAGTTCACTGGTGGATCACTGATGTTCGACTGTTGAAGTTGATAAGATGTTAATGCGCTTCATATTTCTCCATCATTAACCCAGAAGGGGAAAAGAAAAAAACCACCTGGAAGGCAGTGTGAGGAAGTAACAGCCATTGACGTTATATTATGGGAAGACCACCGTGGAGTTGACTTGTGCGAAGGTTAAGGAAATGAAAAGATAAACAGGTTAAAGAGAGTTTATCTAAAAATGTGGAGCTAGATTAAAACAGGAATTAAGTGGTCAAAAGTCTTTCTTATACTGATGGATAAGGTACAGCATTTTATGTAATCTTTGCAGAGGTTTTTACCAACCGTTTTCTGTCACTTATCAGTACCATATTAAACTTTTTTATTTATTTAATTGAATAGGTTGAGATTAGACATTTTTTAAAAATCGTATCGGTCACTATTAGATATTTATTTGTTCGTGCTCATGTCACCTATTTTTACATCTAGATTACCTTTGCAGACAAAAATGCTCACTTAAAATTAATCTTTAAAAAAACACGAAATATTTAACATTTAACTATTAATTAATCTTTAGCAAATCTCAAAATGAATATCTGTTTCCATATTGCACTTTATGTAGTAATGCGTAAATTCACTTCTAGCATTTAAAATGATTTATTTATGTTTTAGTCTTTTATTTTTAATTGATTTATATTTACATTATATTTATTTATACATTATATATGTACATATATATTTATATTAACACAATATATATATTTTATAGATTCATTTGAATTTAATGTTTTGCCACAATTTTATTTTGTATAACTCGAGGAATCACAATATTGAATAGAAATATTACCAAACTTTAGAATTAGATACTTTGACAGTATGCCAATGCTAACAGTAAAGAGAAAAGAATAATCCAACTGCATGTTGGCAGGGCCGGCCCTGACCAATTTGCTGCCCTAGGCAAGATTTTACCTGGCGCCCCATGCATCACAGCCCATTTCACCCTGTCATTGTGTTCATGATTTAGCATATATATATATATATATATATATATATATATATATATATATACACACACCCACACACACACACATTACAGCAGAACTGTTTCCAACACTCATAATAAATCATCATATTAGAATGATTTCTAAAGGATCATGTGATAGACCGGATGTCACATGTGACACTGAAGAATGGAGTAATGATGCTGAAAATTCAGCTTTGCATCACAGAAATAAATGATAATTTAAAGTATAATAAATTGAAAACAAATTATTTTAAATTGTAATAATATATCACAATATTAATTTTTTTCTGTATTTTTGATCAAATAAATGCAGGCTTGATGAGCAGAAGAAACGTCTTTCAAAAACATTAAAAATAGTAATGTTTCCAAACGTTTGGCCTGTACTGTATCCCCCCAAAACTGCACAACTGTAGAGTAAAACATTAATAAAAAAGTGATAATAAAAAATGCGTCTTAAAACTGACATGATTGTACAAAATCACAGTCTGGGGACTCAGAACTCAGAACAACTGCTAACATTAAGTTTAAGGTAAAAATAACTGCCATGAAATTATAGTGTCTTACTCCTATGCAATAAATTGTTCATTCACTACATCTCTTTACCTCTGTCTTCATCCTCTTCTCTTCTTTTTGGCACTGTATCTATCGCAGACTATGCTCATTTATAATGTGTCATGTAAATTCGGCCTTCCGTCACAATCAGGAAACTTTCACCGTGTCTAGAACTGGCGCGAGCTGCCAGGCCCGTTTCTATGAGCTGTGTGTTAACAAAAGCAGTGCTGTCTACATTGGATGCGGCGTCGGGCACGCTACACAACAAATTACCAACAACTGATCGCGCGCGCTCTGTTTCTGACGCACTTCAAGCACTCGATGGGCGGGGGAAGATTGAAGAGCCGGACTTGTTTTTTTTTTTTTTTTGCTTTATTTTGTAGTATTTCGAATTAATGGTTTTCAAATAGTAGCCTATTATAAAAACAAATATGTAAAAAAAAAAAAAAAAAAAAAAAATTCACTCGTTCACTCATTCTGGCGCCCCTATGGATGAGTGGCGCCCTTAGCATTTGCCTATACCGCCTATGCCGCGGGCCGGCCCTGCATGTTGGTGTGATGCGCTCTGTGTGTAGCACCATAAGTACCATAAGTTTAATTTGAGCGCCACATTTTTAGAATGCCGTTTCATGCATGAGACGCTGTAAGAGATGTAAGCGCAACAGTCAAACGTGTCCATGTTCACACAGAAAAAAAAAACACTATAAAAACTATCCAATAAAAACCTTTAATAAACTATCTACTGTATGTTTTTGAAATTTCATGTTTGCATCATGGTGACAGGTTGTTTATTGTTTTTACAGAACATTTATAGTAAATAATAGTCTACTGGTGTTGTAGCTACCTTCTGTATTTTTTTATTTTAATTACCTTGACTTTTGAGATTTTTTAAAAAGCATTTTCCTTGTATTTTTTCTCAACATATGTATAAGACAAGTTTGTACAACATGTAGTTGTAGTTCATGCATCTTTTTTGCAAAGATATTTAACAAGAGATTTGTTTAACAATTACATCATGTTGACAACTTCACGTCTGGTGCACTTGAAATAGAAATTTCTTTAACTAGAGGGTTAATAAAGAAAATGTTACCTGAATCATGTTATAGTGATATTTTCAACGTGACTAGTTAAAAATCGTATAAAACATTTTTTCATCCCTGGTTACTTTTGGTGCTTGATGAATGTTTTTTTTTTTTTTTTTGTGGAGTAATAGTTGAATGAGGACCTACGGCCAAAATATCCATTTAGAAAAATTCTAACCTTTGACTAATTGCCCCAAGCTTGTAAGAGAGCTATTCAAAGGGACAAAACCTAGTTTCAAGTTACGTCTAGAGGGGCAGAGGGCAGTGAAGCTGCAATTTGGGACATTCTTGCCCCCTGGGAAAAGAATACAGCTTTAAGAGCGGTTTTGGTTTGCAAGGATATTGATGTTTTTTTTTTTTTTTCTTGAACTTGACAGAGTTCATGACAGAGAGACCAGTATCATTATGGCTTTGCCCTTAGACCATTGACAAGAGAAGACAGGACTGATATTGATTACACCTTCTCCTCATTTTGTTTTTCCATTCCTTCATCTCTCTTTATGCCCCCTGCATTACTTAGCAGTCTAATATCTCTTTTATGGCCTTGGACATTTGGAAACTACCAGCGATACCCCTTTCAACCCAAACCTTTCTTGGACTCTCTGAACACGGCACATGGCCTGAAAAATTAGATGACTTTGTGTAGATGAGAGAGGGCTGCACAGTCCAGGGATACAATGCAAGATTGAATGAAGCTTTGCAAAATCATAGACCACAACAGATGCAGTAGGTGGGAGCAGTGTTTAAAAACAGTGTGGGGGCTTTTCCAAGCAGCTCAAAATCTACATGTCATTATAGAAATAAACATAAGGGCCTAATTTGAAGAAATACCGAAAACTATTATTTACTGGTAAGATGATGTAATCTTCAGTCTCTTCTCCACCCACTGGAGAAGATTCAAAAAGCTGATCGCAATTCTCTCTTTTTTCTTTATCCATATTCTCAACCTTATCCAAATCTCTGTTTTTTTTTCAGCCATAAAGACCAAGATCAAAGAGGTCAAACGGGAGAACATGGATCGCAAGGTGATCCTGCAGAAGAGGAAAAAACCCCTAAAGCTGGGCACTTTGAAGAAGACGGACCTGAAGAAACTCACTCTGTACCTGAAGAACGGAGCCGACTGCCCCTGCACGCAGCTAGAAAATCTCGGAAACTCATACCTTATAATGGGACGCAAGGTGGACAAACAGTACATTCTAACTGGCATTCACAAGTGGGAAAAATCCAGCAAGGAGTTTAAAAATACCATGAAAAAACTCAAAAGCCACAAGTGCCCTGTCTTTGAGAATGTCTTCAAATAAACATTCTCAGAGCTCCTACTTACTTTATGAACTTGCACATCCAGGCTACACAAAACACAAAATATTGTTACATTTTTTCATTGTTCGTGTACTATAAATATATATATATATATATATATATATTTCTCATGTATAGATCAGACACTTGAGGTATTTTGTCTTGGATATGTGCTGTCAAAGACTGAAAAGATTATGAATGATACAGTAGACAAACTCTTCACCACAACCAAAGGATCACTTTTGTATATATCCAAACCTGTGATAATATGTTGTAAAATTTTCACAATTCACCCACAATTGATTGTTGATTATACACAATTTATTGATACAATTTTGTACACACTGTGAAAGTACCACATTAAGCCATTTCTTTAGGTATATAGACCAGTTTGGAGTAGATCGTCAAAGTTACGTCACCTGCATCTGCACAAACATTGTGGTGGAGCAGTGTGAGACACTTTTTTTTAATGGATGCGCTTTTTATTAAACTTCTCAAGGACCGATGCAGTGCAACACCTGCTGAGTGGCATCAAACAGTTTGAGAGATCAAAGACAATTTTTTTAAATAACTCCAACTGGATTCATCTGAAAGAAAAACGCTCACAAAAATGTCATCTCTGTTTGGAAACACTTGCTGTGTCCGAAATCGCTCACTCGTTCACTCATTCACTCATTCACTAATCCCTATATAGTGTATGGCAGTTGAGTGGACTATATATCAGGAAGGAGTGAATAAATAAGTGAACGGATTCGGACGGTGGCGTATACACTGCGATTGAGACTTGGACCGGTGGCAAAAACATTGTCATATGTTCTTTTATATTACATGTACCTTATTTTAGAAAATAATATTAATAGCAATAACACTCAAAAGGACTTTATATTGTAATACATACCTCCACGTCAGCTTTGGGGTTTCATATATGGTATGTTTTTTTATTTGTTTTGCAATGCTTTTATGTTCATAATCATTAAATACTTTTAAAATACTTAGAACAAAAATAAAACAGACATTAATACATTCATAATTTTATGTATTTATTATTTTTAGTATCTTGACACTCTCCAGAGCAGCGTTTTGAGCTCAGATGAGATATTAAGTCGTAGAGCTCCTTCAGGCGACTGTTAATTTTAAATTATATACCAAATTATCATAATTTGTGTAAGTTAACAATGATGCCACCTCAGTAAATTAGTCAAATATTAAACAGTTATTGCCTAAATAAAATATTTGAATAAATAATTGTATGAAATAACCGTTAAAGCAGAAATAATAAAGATGTAAACGGTATCTCTCATTCAAACTTGCTCTCACTTCCAGCTTGTCGGTTCTCTGTAAGAAATAATAAAGATGTAAATGGTATCTCTCATTCAAAATCGCTCTCACTTCCTGCTCGTCGGTTCTCTGTATTGGATTGAGGGAAACAGTGCTTCAGCGAGTGTACATAGAAATCAGAATGAATTTTGGGTAAAAAGTAATGAGAATGAAGTCAGAAAAGAGAATGAAGTCGTTCTCTCAGAATTCGGACAAAATAGCAGACTCCCAATATAATGACTATATAGTGGATAGGGAGCGGTTTTGGACACAGCTACTGAAATTGGTCTATTGCATCTATTATAAGTTGCTATAGTTACTCCAAGTTCAATAGACAACATTATTTTACAGTATACATTTGTCACAGTCCTTTCTGTGACCTGTACCAATCAGTCATCAAACTTGTTTAGCAGTTCTCTGGTGAATAATGAGAGGTCTGCTTTGCTTAATTACTGGCAAGATATATATGCATAACATTTATTGCACTGCTAAAGCCATGTATATGACAAGTTGAACTGCACAGTCCTATATGACTGAGTAGAATATTGTATACAAAGGCCTATACTTTATCTGCTGTAGAACAAACTGTTTTCTGACTAGTAAAATATTTTTTAGGAGAACAGTACTCAATAGCATATAACATCAACAATACTGATAAAAATATTCATTGCTACAGGACATTTTGCCATTTAATCTCACAACTTGGTACTGTTATTAGTGTATAACGTTGTTTGCATTGCAGGTGAAAGGTTTTTAATTGCAAAACTCTTTGACATTTTAGTCCACAGCTTTGTCTAAAATGCATGTCACCAATCATTTAAGAATGCATAGTGTGCATTGCATGAAGTGTTCCTTCATTTTTTCCTTAAAATTATCTTCTTGTGGTGTAGCACTATTAGTTTCAATGTTTCCCAATTCTTATTTTTTATGTTGGAAATCATTTTGTACATAAAATTCTAGCACAAATATAAAATAAAGACTATAAAAAATGTCGTTTGTACTCCAAGTTATTTTCAGTCTTTATTAATTCAAAGTTTTATTTTTTAAACACATTTGTGGTGGTCATTTACAGTCATTGTCTCATACAGAGAATTTCTATGGTCAGTATATACAGAACATCTTGACCAGTAAAACACTAATATTATTTATCCTAGAATTCAGTTTGCACATTTATTTTGCCTAGTTGATATTAGTTGATCTGTGATTAGTTGATGCTGGCCAAGGTAAATTAATCATAAAATGAAATTTATAATGAAACCTTATTATTTTTTTTATTATATAATAAATTTCATCATTCATTCTTACTGCTTGTTTTTCAAGCATGTTAATTCTCTCTAGAATGTTGCAACAGTCTTATATCAACAATGAGCACAAGTTCAATAAATGACAATTTCACTGCCATGTTTCAGATGATTTATGGGCATGCTCTATGTAAAAGAATTTAATAAAATAGACTGTCAGAGTTAATCAAACTGTCTGCATCTCTCAGACATGACTGCCAGATACAGCTAATTGTTGTTTTTATACTCCATTTATCTTTGTGGTGTTTTGAGAAGAATCCCAACCTAGGCATGCTTTTCTTATTTGTTTCAATATGGTTATGATATGAAACTCTAACAAATCTCTTATGTTTCGGCTGTCAAACTGATTTCATGGAGTTCGTCTTAGATGATGGCATATCTATACCAAATATGCACAGCCAAATACATAATGAGATGTGTTTTAATTATGATAATGGTTTACCTTTCGGCATTTGTGTATTCTGAAAATTAAAAAGTAAATATTTTTAAAGTCTTTCTTGGTTGTCTAGGCTAGTGCACACTATGACTCACGTTTTATGGTTTAAGGCAATAAACCACATCAACCGATCAACTTAGATGTTTAATCAATCAACAAGACAACTACATAAACTCAGAGTGATTTGTGTGATGTTCAAACACAGAACCATTAGTTCCTGTTAACAGCAACAGCAAATTACATTGGTGTGTATCTCAATGGAAAAACATACAAGAATGAAAAATGCAGCAATAATACCAACAGGGGCTCATGCACTCATTTTTACGGGGGCACAAGTGAATTCTGGTGGGTATTATTTAAATATTCCTTTTTATTCAAAATATTCCCAAACGTGTTAACTATATCTTGAAATATCTTGATTCTCAAATGTAAGTAAATGCATTTTGCACCTTTATATATTGTTAGTTGATCTATAATGGGAGATGGACTAAGTAACTTTATTAGTATAAACTATTAAGTATGCATAAAACCCGTCTTTTTACTTAAGCACCAAATATGGGTGACATGCCATATAATATTTTTAATACGATTGACTTTGTATTTAATGTGAATTTAATAAAAACATTTACTAATTATAACACTTTTATCATACAGAAAGAAAACAAAGAGGATTTACGTTATCAAAGAACATTTTAAGCACTCTCAAAACTTTCAAAATTACTGAAGCTGTTTATACTGTGAAATTAATATCCTACTTCGCATGCACATCTGCACTTTCTTGTTTCTGATGAGAGAGAATTGTCAGAGAGCAGAATTCCTTCAGCAAGCGATTGAACAAAACACAGGCATTTCAGCGATGACTCATCTGAATGCCTCTGATTGGCCATTGTATTCATAAACCCAACAGAATTGTGTGTGATTGGTAAAAACGTGTCTTTCTCTGGCAAAACGCCAGCCAGCGAGCAAACTCAGTTTGAATTTATCAGCGGATGCTGTGCCACTCTGCACCTTCTAATATCACCCGTGTGATTGTTGGGAAGTATTAATAATAGCCTATTATGTGGCTATTTTTTGTCTTTTGAAAGCTGCGTTCAAAATCCCCTTGGATCAAAAATCCGTTTGAATGGGCATGATGCCTCTGAACACCAAGACCAATCTTTGAAAGGTTTTAGTAAATGACGTAGTATTGCAAAATGTATTTCAGATGTGGTTTCATCCTCGTCATAGTTACTGCAGCTGTCTTCAAAAGCCTGTAAAGAGTAAGGATAGAGTTTGCCTTATTAGGAAACAATCTATGATTAAAACTCTCTCTCTCTCTCTCTCTCTCTCCCTCTCTCTCTCTCTCTCTCTCTCTCTCTCTCTCTCTCACTCTCTGTTTCCAAAGGTAAGACAACACCTTCTGCTTTAAATTAGTGTTCATTAACAGACAGACCATATTTGCATACTTAAAGTGGGGTTTATTAGAGTTTACAATTGTAAAACATTAGTGAGATGAGTTTGAATAATAATGAATGCTATGAAAATATGAACAAACATCATGGTTTTGAAATATGTGGGAAAAAGCTATTCTCATAAATGATTACTATTATGATAAACTGACTTGTTGTTAATATATCAGATGAGACAATTCAGTATACAAAAAGCTCAGCACACCATAAAATAGACCTTACAGTTCAACTTCTGCCATTTTAATTTGTGATATTTGATAGATGTTCAACGTTGCATTGTTATACTTTCGAATTGTGCCCCATATGAATTTATTTTTTTTAATTATGTTTGAAATTCTCATAGTGATGATAATTGTCACTAATGGAATTTAAAACTTAAAAAATATCAAATGTAAACACATTTTAGGTCTTTCCTATGCCCCTGGTTGTACTGCATTCATTTACTAAACAAAAATGATACTTAAAAGGTATTGAGGTGCTTTCATGAGACAGCCTGAAGATGATTGTTTAGATTCCTTACAGATATTATGTTATGATTACTCTCTTTAAAAAGCTTGCATCAAAGAATGCTTAGGTGCTTGCGTCTTCCAGTCACCTCTGCCTCCATTTGGTCTCGGACTCTCTTACTTACATAGGAATTTGCTTCATAATGTCCAGAAATGGATAACAGACAACCTCTTGATTAAATAAATGCTGATAAAGTTGGAAAAAGCCTCTGCATTTCTTAAAGGCATAATATAAACTGTAAATGCTACTTATCTTCATGCAGTGGCCAAGATGGATCTGTAACAGCGTTTTGGTGCTACGTGGGAGGTCTGATCTTTCCAGCAACTCTGATATTTGATAAGTTTACACACTCATCTGACCTGTCGGAATTCCTGTAATTATAGTAGATGTGACGATTTTGGTCATGCCTTAGCAAAGTTGACCTGACTAGAGAAAGAAAGGGAGGGGGGTCCCAAAGAGATATTCTTAATAAAAGTTTAGACTCGTCCAGGCCCTCCTAAAACACTTCGTTTAAACACGCTCCCACATGTATGTCACTGTGTGAGAAGATTCGCATAATGCTGCCCAAATGTTCACACAAAGAAAGAAGTCGTACCTTTGATTCTCTCTGTAGTATTGTTGCTGCCGTCATGTTGTGAAGACGCTGTGTTTCATTGTGAAAATTAAAAGACTTTGTTTGACCATCCAAAAGAGGACTAGAAATCAGTGGTTAAGTTGTATTAACAACACTGTTCCAGAACAGTTCAACCCAAATATTGAGATTTTTTATGGAGGACTGTTTCCTGATCCTGGGAGAGTAGACTACAATGCCGACTGTTCTGACTCACATTCTGTAAGTATGTTTAAATGTTTACATTAAAGGATTTGCCACTGATGATTCAAATTCATGTTTTGAGCCATGTAGAGTAGCGCTTGATTTTAGCCGTTTCTCCAATCACAAATGCAGACATAGTTTTATGCTTACGCGGCACAAAACGCAATGCAACGCAACATGTAAAAGACAGTATAAGTCATTATAATCCATAATTATGTCCCCACTGGATGCAACAAATGGCTTGTTTGTAATGGGTTTTATTGGTTTTGTCTTGTCGTGCTGGGACATGGCATCTCAGTACGGTAAGGGTCGTAAAATGTCCATCACACGCTTGAAGCATTCAGCCAATCACAAAGCACTGGATAGCTTGCCAACCAGAGCACACCTCCCTTTTCAGACTGATGAGCTTTGTGAAAAACTATGCGTTTCAGAAGGAGGGGCATAGAGGAGAAACAAAAATGTGGAAAATAATATTTTTTTTTTTACCTTAAACCGCATAATTCAATTCAATTCAAGTTTATTTGTATAGCGCTTTTTACAATACAAATCGTTACAAAGCAACTTTACAGAAAATTATGTTTCTACAATATTAAGTAGTAGCTTATAAGTGGTGACTGTCAGTTTGTGTACGTATGACAGGATTTTTAGAAAAATTAATACAAGACGTAGTCAGCCAGACGATGAACATTATTAATATTATTAATAATTATTATATGATGCAGTCACACTTGTAGCAATATTTGTTAGTTCTGTTTGTTGATTCAGGGTTAGCATCATCTGAGGTCCTCTGAGGCATAAACACCAACATTACACTAAATACACTAAATAATGTTCTTTTTAGCAATATCATATAACCATTTTAAAAGTGGTGCCATTTCTGTGACATACATACATTTTTATTGCTAATTCCTGACATGAATGAATATTAATGTAACTCATGAAAATATCTGTAACACTGCCATTAATCACAAATATTATCTAGTGATAAATGTTTTTGTCATTTATTTTAATGTTAAACATCCATTGTTGCTTGATACTGATGATTATACATTGTGTAACTTTAAATTAAAATGCAGCTTAGTGGTCTAGCTTCCTTAAACAGAATTATTTGGGGCGGGGGGACTTTACCTTTCAATGTAGGTCACTTACTGATAATATAAAAACTGAATAAATGTATAAACATATCAGTCTTGTAATATAATATTCAAATATTAATCAGAAATTTACATTTACATTTATTCATTTAGCAGACGCTTTTATCCAAAGCGACTTACAGATGAGGACAGTGGAAGCAATCAAAAACAACAAAAAGAGCAATGATATATAAGTGCTATAACAAGTCTCAGTTAGGTTAACACAGTACACCTAGCATGGGATTTTAAATAATATAATATAAAGAAAACAGATAGAATAAAAAAAGAATAGAGCAAGCTAGTGTTAGAGGTCTTTACACATACACACACACACATACAATTGCATAATTAATGAAAAGAAAATAGAATATAAAAAGATTAGAAAGGTAGTTAGATTTTTTAAAGAATAGAATTAGAATAGTGAGTGTTAAAGTTAAGAAATGCATTGAATACTTAAAAATTAGACACCTAATTTATAAAAACACCTTAAATCCTATTGATTGTGGAAAAAATATCTTTAATATTGTTTTAGTAGTTCAGAATGTTCCATTATTTGCTACAGTTTTCGTATGAAAGGCTCTAGTCTCTTGTTGCTGGAAAAAAGGACGCAATTTGGCAAACCCAAGGTTTTATTTAACAGGTTCCTGTGTACTGACATAGAGTTTGCAAGAAAAAAAGAGAGGAAATTTCCCCAATGCAGGATTTTCAGTTCAGTTTTCTGTGTTGCTATTGTTGAATTCCTTTGGGTAAACCAAAACCCTAAAGGCAACATGAATGTAAAAGTAATTTACAGCCTGAAATGTTCACCTTTAAGCCTCCCAAAAACCAGACAGGGAATGAAGGTTAAGGGCTTGAACTCTCTTGAAATTAGCCATAAACATTATGTTGAGTAATGAAGTGCTAAGTGACCAGGGAAATAAATATGGTAGCATTACTGCAGAGACATAAATGTACAGGTTAGCTGAGTGTTTTATTGAAACATGCTGCACTAAAGCTTTCAGTCTGAGGGAAATGTGCAGTAATTGTACATTATATATATGCCATGTAATTTATGGTTTGCCAGAACAAAACATGATCTTACAAAAGCAGATTTATCTAGGTTTAAATATGTCACTCTCTCGAACTCCCTTCTGGCTTTGAGGTGTCTCCTGACAGGACTAAGAGGAACACAAGTGTGCAAAGCTGTCCCGGGACCCCTCACGCACCTAGAAGAGGGGGTGCTGTGAGCGAAACTGAAAGAGAGTAAGGGTGGGAGTGTGGGAGGACAGGGTTTGCCAGCTAAGCAGCTCAGGCATCTATTGTTGGTGCACCTGGCCGCAAGACTCAATTCTAATTTATAAAGCGCCTCCCAGAGCTGCCAAGGGGAGCTTTACTGCTGAGGCACCTCAGACCACTATTGTTTATTATTCTCCCCCAGCTCCCACTTACAACTGACTGCAGAACGTTGACCAGAAACACACTTGTGGCTTGATTTTTCATTTTAGTTTGGAGCTTGGGAGGTGAGTCATGGTTAGAATGTGTTTTATACCAGGCATATGCAGCACACACATTTATTCATATTGTAAACACACTTGGACTCCAGCGCACATAGAGCCATAAATGTACATGCTCTACAAACTGCTCACTCCATCATTTAATCATCTATAGTCTGTGTGCATAGTGCCAGTAAAGTAACAGCACTTTCACTACAGTAATGTGCAGAATTTTAGTTTTTAAATTTTAGGTGCAAAATGATGGACAAATCATTTTGAAAGACTAATTTTACTTTTTTGGTCACACAGAGGAATATTCATCTTCATAACTGTCAAAATGAATGGATCACTTCTCCGATTTAAATATTGAAAATGTTTCACACGTTTTTATATTTCTTATTAAAATGGCAATTTAAAGGAATAGATTACTCAAAAATGTATTTAGTCATTCTAAACCTGTAAGTCTTTCTATCTTCCATGAAACAGAAAAGGAGATGACCACGAGAAAAGCCCCAAAATAACAAAATTCACCACAGCTCTCAAATCTCATTCATGAATGGACTGAGATTATATTCATGCTAATGAGTTCCAACTAGAGTCATACCTGCACTTTTCTCCTGGACAATGTTTCTTTGTGCTCAACTTGGAGTTGGAGAACTATCATCCTTCCAAGTGCCTATGGCTAGTCAGACAGGGAGAGAGAGAGAGAGAGAGAGAGAGAGAGAGAGACCCAACTCAGAAGATCTTATTTTTTCTACATTTGACAGAACATTAGCACAAACAAACAAACACTAAATCAAAATGTTAAATGCAAAGGGAGGGAGAGGGAGAGGATCAGGTAATGCTAGGGCGATTTTAATCCAAGTTTCCCCAAAGTTTGCCAGGACTTCCACAATAGTGTCTGTCTCAAGTCTCCCCCTGTTGGAGAAAAGTGGAGTCACGTGGCTTTCCAGCAGCTCACAGAATAGTTTGACCTTTGATCTACAGTATCTTTCTATCTGTCTGTCTAAAAGGCAAAAAAAGGTTGAGATTAAGATCCTCATCTTAACCCAAATCCCAGACATTGTCTGTAAATAAACATTAAAAAAAATCTCCCCTTGTAAGAGTTTTTTATTTAAAAAAAATTTAATCTATTATATCAACAGCTCCCCAACATTGAGTGAACAATTTATCCCTTAATATTGCTCTTAAAAGCCAAGCTCATCCACACTACAGGGATCATTGTGCACTTTCATACTTCTCTCTACAGAATATTCTGTAGAATTTCAGTAATGCATTTTCTATTGAGAATAAACAATGCTGCAACTGCAATGTGAAACAAAATTCCCTTATGTCAATGTTCATATTTTCTACTTTATAGATACTGTATGTGAACAGAAACATCTATTTAACTCGGTGATGCATCAAAATGTTTCTACACCCCAATGATGATTGTTAATAGCAGATTACTTATACTGTTGTAAATTGTATATTCAAAAGTCAACCAGGCCAGGAACAAACTTGTTTTACTTGGCAATAGAAAATGGTGTTGTCTGACATGACAGGAAAGGCAGTTATTGTTCACTATGATTCACTTACTTTGATCTCCAGTGCGCAAGTAGGTGACACGTTGTTGGACATTTACACCCCAACCTGATACTCCGTCTGAGATGAAGATGGGGACTTCTCATTGCTTCAAGTATGTGATGAAGAGGGATTCCAAGACTAACAGCACAGTAACTGGCTATTCTCCATTCCTCTGGGCAAGGCTGGCTCCCATCATGCACTTCTCTGCCAGCACCTCATTGGCTCTGACTGCCTTCTCTAATTGCAAGCACCACACATTTCCAGAATGCCTCACTTGGTTTACCAGCTCATATTTTTCCCACTTAGGTTTTATGTATTTATGGAATGAAGTGCAAAGAGGGAAGCCCTATATACTTTCTTGTGGTACTCCACAATAACTACTCTCTTCCTTCCAGTTTCCCTGCTCTCATCCCTAGACTACCACCTAAAAAAAAAAAAGTAAAAAGACAAATTTATAGTTATTAAAAAAAACATTCTGTAATTAATCAATATTTTCCATACCACCACAAGAGGGAGACAAAATCGTTTGCAACAATCCACTTTGATTTTTTTTTTTTTTTTTTTTTAGATGAGAACCATAATGACTGAAATTACAATTTACATGCAGCATTTTAACAGAGGCATTAACATGACAATTTGTAAATAGCATTTTATCTCTACACGCATTCTGTCTTGTCCATAGCCTGCACATCCTCATTTGTGAAGTTTGATGGATGCTGTATTTGCTCTCGGGCACATTGATCTGTGGGTGTTTGTGGGCAGATACTATGAATAACCTTGGTCCTCTCTGCCCACAGTGTTCTCAAATCTCTTGTGCTCTTTTTAACTTGATAGAGACAATGATGAGAGATACTGCTATAAGAAAATATAGTTTGTCTGTATACTAACACATAGTATTGTTGCTATACAGCACATCACACAAAACATTTGTATACGAAATGTTTGGGGCTATTAATAAGGTCAGAGGAGGATTTTTTCATCATTTGCAGGATCTGCAAGCATTTTTTCCTCATTTAAAACAAATAGATTGCTTAACTCCCTGTTCTGTACCAATAAAAGAAGATCACATTTATGCACAAATACGAAATAAATGCATATATTTTATTATTTTAAAAGTATAGCATAGAATCCCCCTCAATAAACCATAAGGGTATAATTTAGGTTTAATCTGTCT
Organism: Carassius carassius; assembly: GCF_963082965.1. Lineage (NCBI taxonomy): Eukaryota > Metazoa > Chordata > Actinopteri > Cypriniformes > Cyprinidae > Carassius > Carassius carassius. The sequence goes on along the minus strand of NC_081758.1, from coordinate 30,379,325 downwards.
AAATAAGTGGAGGAGACGCTTATTTAAATATTTCATTGGAAGGTTGAAATAAGATTTTTTGTAAAAAAATAAATAAATAAATAAATTTTTAAGGGCAGAAAAGAAAAGAAAAAAAAAACACATGTAGGCTTGAATCAGTCACAATAAGATCAACTACATGCATTTAGAAAACGAATTGTAATTTATAATTAATTTTCATTTAATTATAATCTTAAAGATCCAAAGGGCGAAAAGAGAGAGAGGTGACCTGCATGTAGTGTGGCTCGATCTTGCTAACGCATACGGGTCAGTCCCCCACCAACTCATCGAGTTCGCCTTGGACTTCTTCCACATCCCAGTCGGTATAAGAGCCCTGGTGGCCAAGTACTTTGGAGACCTCCAGATGTGCTGAACCCACAAGGACTTCACAACAGGCTGGCAACAGCTGGAAGTAGGCATTGCCATGGGATGATCAATCTCGCCCATCCTGTTCATCGCAGCCTTTGAGATCATCCTCATAGGGGCTAGGAAGATGGTCGGAGGAGTGAAACTGCCGTCAGGACAAAGGCTACCAGCAGTTAGAGGTTACATGGACGATATTACCACCATACTCCGGACAGCAGCATGCACAACAAGGCTGCTGAAGAGGATCGACGAGCTTGTGGGCTGGGCGAGGATGAAGATCAAACACTCCAAGTCACACAGTTTGTCGATCAAGAACGGAGTCAGAAATGACAACATTATCTTTGTCGCAGGCGGTGAGAATATCCCGTTGCTGAAAGATCAACCTGTCCATAGCCTGGGTCGTACCTACACAGCAGAGCTCTCAGACAGGCAGATGGGGGAGACGGTGAGGAAGCAGCTCGCAGATGGCCTGGCCAAGATCAACCAAAGCCAACTCCCCGGAAAGTACAAAGTTTGGTGTTACCAGGCCATACTGTACCAAAGGGTGATGTGGCCACTGAAGATGAGCGAGATCCCCTCATCAGTGGTAAACAAGATGGACGGGCTGGCAAACTCGTTCATCAGGAAGTGGCTGGGTCTACCAAGATGCTTCTCGGAGGTAGGCCTCTTTGGGAGGAACACGCTACAACTACCACTGCGATCCATCAGGGTGGGATACTAGCAAGAGAAGGCTCAGCTGGTGCTGGAGCTGAGGGAAACCACTGACCAGCTGGTGAGAGCAGCGGGCACCCAGATAAGAACGGGAAGAAAGTGGAAAGCCCAAGAAGAGGTCGACATGGCATTCGGCAGGCTGAAGCACCGCGAGGTGGTCAGCAGAGTCCAGGAGGGTCGAGCAGGCCTTGGGAGGGGCGATATTCCCTTGTTCTGGTCAAAGGCTTCCAAAGAAGACCGGAAAGCCATGGTGGTGGCGCAAGTGGCAAGAACTGAGCACGAACACCTTAACATCAAAGCGGTGTCCCAGGGCCAGCAAGGACGTTGGACGCCATGGGAAGGTCTCACAGACAGGTCCATGTCATGGTCCGACCTATGGAAGATCCCCCAAGCTAGGCTCAGCTTCCTGATCAGAGCAACCTATGACACCTTGCCTTGTCCCCGAAACCTCCACCAATGGTTTGGTGCCGAAGAGACCTGTTCCCTTTGCAACACAAGCCTCCAGCACATCCTGTCGTGCTGCACGACGGCATTGTTCCAAGGCCGCTACAGGTGGCGACATGACCAAGTACTGAAAAAGCTGGCAGAGGTGTCAGAGTCATGCAGAAAGGAGGTGAACAGTAGACCTTCCGCTCGAGGACGACATTCCATCCAGTTCGCGAGGGCTGGAGAGAGTGTCAGACCCTCCCGCCAGAGAGATACAGCAAGGCTCCTCTCACCGGGAAGTGAGTGGACCATGAGGGTCGACTTGGGAAAGCAGCTCCAGTTCCCCAGGGAGATAGTGGAAACATCCCTGCCGCCTGACCTCGTCATGTGGTCAGAGGCTTGCAAGACCGTCCTCCTTGTGGAACTCACTGTACCATGGGAGGGAGGGGTGGAGGCTGCGTATGAGCGGAAGCGAGCCAAGTACTCTGATCTGGCGGCAGAGTGCAGGGAGGTGGGCTGGAAAGCCGTTATATGCCCTGTGGAAGTGGGGTGTAGGGGCTTCGTAGGTTCCTCAACCGCTCGCCTACTCCACGACATGGGATGCACAGGAGCGAGGCATCGGAAAGCCATGAAAGAGCTGGCAGAGGAGGCAGAGAAAGGCAGCTTCTGGCTGTGGCTAAGGAGGATGGAGAAGAGTTGGGGGGTAAACACCTAGGGCATCAGCAGGGGGTGGCAGGGAGAGATCCCTGCCATCGCTCCGCCACCACGAGACGTACTGGGGTTAAAGGAGCGAAACGTCGATGAGTGGTGGTCCCCAGCTGACGACCTGCTCAGGCTCACAGAAGTGTTCAGTGAGGTGTCACGGCACACCAGTACAAAAGGCACTGGAGGAGGTGCGTCAGGCAGTGAAAACAGGAAAGCAGCGTCCAGCAGGAAAACCAACACCTGTATCTTGACATAAATTATACAACCCGAATTCCGGAAAAGTTGGGACGTTTTTTAAATTTTAATAAAATGAAAACTAAAAGACTTTCAAATCACATGAGCCACTATTTTATTCACAATAGAACATAGATAACATAGCAAATGTTTAAACTGAGAAAGTTTACAATTTTATGCACAAAATGAGCTCATTTCAATTTTGATTTCTGCTACAGGTCTCAAAATAGTTGGGACGAGGCATGTTTACCATGGTGTAGCATCTCCTTTTCTTTTCAAAACAGTTTGAAGACGTCTGGGCATTGAGGCTATGAGTTGCTGGAGTTTTGCTGTTGGAATTTGGTCCCATTCTTGCCTTATATAGATTTCCAGCTGCTGAAGAGTTCGTGGTCGTCTTTGACGTATTTTTCGTTTAATGATGCGCCAAATGTTCTCTATAGGTGAAAGATCTGGACTGCAGGTAGGCCAGGTTAGCACCCGGACTCTTCTACGACGAAGCCATGCTGTTGTTATAGCTGCAGTATGTGGTTTTGCATTGTCCTGCTGAAATAAACAAGGCCTTCCCTGAAAAAGACGTTGTTTGGAGGGAAGCATATGTTTCTCTAAAACCTTTATATACCTTTCAGCATTCACAGAGCCTTCCAAAACATGCAAGCTGCCCATACCGTATGCACTTATGCACCCCCATACCATCAGAGATGCTGGCTTTTGAACTGAACGCTGATAACATGCTGGAAGGTCTCCCTCCTCTTTAGCCCGGAGGACACGGCGTCCGTGATTTCCAACAAGAATGTCAAATTTGGACTCGTCTGACCATAAAACACTATTCCACTTTGAAATAGTCCATTTTAAATGAGCCTTGGCCCACAGGACACGACGGCGCTTCTGGACCATGTTCACATATGGCTTCCTTTTTGCAAGATAGAGCTTTAGTTGGCATCTGCTGATGGCACGGCGGATTGTGTTTACCGACAGTGGTTTCTGAAAGTATTCCTGGGCCCATTTAGTAATGTCATTGACACAATCATGCCGATGAGTGATGCAGTGTCGTCTGAGAGCCCGAAGACCACGGGCATCCAATAAAGGTCTCCGGCCTTGTCCCTTACGCACAGAGATTTCTCCAGTTTCTCTGAATCTTTTGATGATGTTATGCACTGTAGATGATGAGATTTGCAAAGCCTTTGCAATTTGACGTTGAGGAACATTGTTTTTAAAGTTTTCCACAATTTTTTTACGCAGTCTTTCACAGATTGGAGAGCCTCTGCCCATCTTTACTTCTGAGAGACTCTGCTTCTCTAAGACAAAGCTTTTGATATCATTTAACTTAATTAATCACTAGATGTTCTCCCAGCTGAATCTTTTCAAAACTGCTTGCTTTTTTAGCCATTTGTTGCCCCCGTGCCAACTTTTTTGAGACCTGTAGCAGGCATAAAATTTTAAATGAGCTAATTAAGTGGATAAAAGTGTAAAATTTCTCAGTTTAAACATTTGCTACGTTATCTATGTTCTATTGTGAATAAAATATTGGCTCATGTGATTTGAAATTCCTTTAGTTTTCATTTTATTAAAATTTTAAAAACGTCCCAACTTTTCCGGAATTCGGGTTGTAATTAATTTAATTTATATTTCTTAAGGATTTTCTTGTTTTTTTTCACATTAAATTGTATGTCTTGTGGCTATGTTTGAATCTTTACATGTACAGACTGACCTCATTCACTTCTGTTGTACAGTAAGTGCCTCACTATAACCCAGATTTGAGCATTTTACAAGAAAAGGAAAGACAAATAGAAATTAATTATTTTAATCAATATTATGCCACAAGTGCTATTGAATTTATCTTTACTTGTGAACTCTGAATATTCCTCTAAATAAGTGCCAACCCCAAGAATACAACAGAATGTCTAAACATTTAAAGTCAGCAAAACAGATAAATGAAGAAATGAGTGTTCATTTTAACAGTAAGCACACAGGAATATATATTAAATATATATTAATAAAATTAACCTTGATTACTGGCACATCTCCTCACAGCATTCCTTGGGCGTGTTCATTCATTCATCCTTACCTATATATAGCAGTATAACAAAGAGTGAAAACAGTAAGAAGTCTGAATACTTTCCATGCACTGTATATATATATATATATATATATATATATCTGAAAGGTTGTTGGGGAAAATACTGACCAGATTTTTTTCATGCAGTAGAAAGCCGATTCTAATATATTCTAGCAGAGATCTACATTAGACTAGAAGCCTATTTAAAAAAAGGTAATTGTGACTTTTTATCCTGTAGTTCAGACTTCTTTCTCAGAACTGTGAGGAAAAAAGTTGGAATTGTGAGATATAAACTCAATGATTAATTAATTAATTCTTTCCTGATAGACAAGCTTCCCTAAGAAACACCATTTTGCTTTGTGTCAAATTAGTGCATAATGACATATTTCGTTGAATGTGTCTTTATTATTGAATCCTTTATTATGTTCACTGCAACAGTCTGCTAAATCCTGCAGTACATTATGTTAAGTCACAAAGCTTGAAGGATAAAACTGGGATCAGATCCATTGCTGTATCAATTGTCACAGTGCATGTCCATCTGCATGTAGGCTACTGTACAGAAAATTTCCCCAGTGGACTGATAGCCCAACGGTTCCCATCCCCCATTTATCCTCTTTTTCTTTTATCTCTGTTTGTGTTAGGGGACTGGAGTTGCCTAAGGAAGAAGCTGTGACATCACTGTAGGTGACCTTGGTTCCCCATCAGCCACAGCCGTATGGAAACTGGTATGTGCGTATGCATGCATGTGTGTGCTCAGGAAGAGAGCTGTGCAGTGGCTGTGAAGCAGAACAATAGCATAACTTTTGAGGTACATTTGCCTAAAGCCTGAATGAAAGAACAAACCTTGTCTTCACATGTTTTCTTCTCTTTCCTTGCTCTTATCAAGAAGGCTGTAACCTGTGTCATAAATACTATCAAAACTGACATAAATGCCAGTGTAGAGCTTAGCAACCATATTGTCAGTGTAATGAACAAAACCTTTTTTCACGTAAAAAATATGACCTGAAAATCATCCTTTAAAGGTCCCGTTCTTCGTGATCCCATGTTTTAAACTTTAGTTAGTGTGTAATGTTGTTGTTAGAGTATAAATAATATCTGTCAAATTCTAAAGCTCAAAGTTCAATGCCAAGCGAGATATTTTATTGAACAGAATTCGCCTACAACGAACGACCAGTTTGGACTACATCCCTCTAGTTCCTGCAGTAATGATGTCACTAGAACAGTTTTTTGACTAATCTCCGCCCACATGAATACACAAAAAGGGGGCGTGGTCTTGTTGCGCTCCGACAGAGAAGAGGAAGAGTTGCATTTGTGTTTGCCATGTCGTTGAAACGCTGTTATTTTCATCTCGGAGTCCAATCATCTTTGTTTGGCCTTCCCAGGTACGCTGCTTGGAGATTAATAGTTACAATTTATGTTTAACTCAGTTCCCGAAGATTCTAATCCACATGTAAAACTATGTGCAGCACATTTTGCTGAGGACAGCTTTCTCAATCTCAATCAGTTTAATGCCAGATTCGCACAAAGATTAATCTTGAAAGATGGAGCAGTTCCCTCTTTGTCTGGAGAAGGCGTTTTTTATGGACCACAACCAGTAAGTGTATTTTATTATTTAAGTTGGTGCGTTTAACAGTTTCTGTAACTTATTACACAAAGGGAAACGCTGTTTAGCTTTGTTAACTAGAAGTTAGGGCTGTGCAAAAAATCGAATTCGATTTTCATGTGCATCTCATCAGTAAAAACGGTCCTGTGATTATAAGTACATCTCCAGGACATGTTCCTGCCCACTTGCTTCTCAAAACTAGCCCAATCGCGTTTCCAGGAGGGCAGCGTGCGCTGAGCTGGTGTCGAATCACAACACAGGAACCGCTGGCACAGTCAGAACTTGTTACGTATTTCTGAAGGAAGGACTTCATAGAACACATCAGCCCGTTTTTATGACAGTGAAAACAGCGGTATACAGATAAGTGAATTGTGTGAAAAATACTGTTTTTTTTACATGCGAAACATGAACACATGTTCTATTGCACACTGTAAACACAATCAAAGCTTCAAAAAAGTGCAAAATGGGACCTTTAATCTATTATGCTACAATATATTAAATGCTGGTAACTGTTTTAATTTTTAATTGTTGTTTAATTATGTTATAATCCCTTAATCCTGCTCAATGTCTTTTTTAAAATAAATAATAATAATAATAATAATGTTTAAAATGAGCAAATAAAAAACTGATTACATTTAATAAAATTAATTGCTCAAACCCAGATTTTCCTGAGTCAAAATAAGTCAATGCTGAGTCAAAATGCACTCTTAAAAATCTGTAAAAACAGGGCACAACTGTATTAATATGAATGATTTTTTTTTTCATATTGAGTGTTTTACCTGTTGTTTGTATTTTTGCTTGGTGTTTTGTAGTAATGTCTGTAAAATTAATGGATAATGTCCTGCCAGAAGGTTTTTGTTTGTTTGTTTGTTTTATTTTTTACAGTGGGAATGGCTTTTTAATGACCCCCAGATGACAAAATGAAAAGTACAGACAGGGTAGAGACAGGGTAGTCGGTTTCATCTGTAAAGCACCCCAGACTGTGTCTAAAGTCTATGTCACATTTGGATCTGGATGAAAAAAAAATATAACATATATATGGCTCAAAGAAACTATTTCCCACTCTGGCTACAAAGCATTTAACAGATGCAGGATGAAATGCAAATAAAAATACATGACTAGCTAAGTTTGCAAAATTGTATGTTATCTGCTTTCACATATATTGGATATTTATTTTAGCCTAATTTATGAGCCACATTGTCCCACATTCTCTATTTGCTATTTAAAAAGAGTTTTTTAATTGCTCCAGCCATTTAGGCCTTCTCAAACCACAAAGCTGTCTCAATCTGCCATGAATGCTTTGATTGCCTTTGTGATTTATTACGCTGGTATAAGATGGTCATTGAACAGTGAAAGTCACGCAGTAACCAGCAGCCTCTGATTTTGAATTCTAGATGCCTATTTACCCAGAATTCCTGTAGAGAATGTAAATGAGCTGATGGGAATTTGAATGTAGCCAGCTATGAGACTAAGAGTGGAATAAGAAAGGAAGAATAGAATGTGCAATCCACAGGAGATTTTTCTCCATGGCATTTACCAGAATCTCAGAATAGTTCTAAATGAGAATGAGAAGTAGGCTTAGAGTTCAGATTTAGACTTTTTGCTGTAATAAAGGAATTTCTTGTATGATTGGGTTGGTAAAATTAAGAACCTTCTTTTATTATATTTAACATGGTGGATTTGTATTGCTAAGTTTTCTGGTTTAGACTGAACATGAACAACCCTGAATATCTTTTAAAAGTAATGCCTGAACCTTTTTATTTTTTGAAAAGTCATATTTTTTATGTTTTTGTCAAGTACAGGAACACAGGAGACGGAAGATCCAAGTGCAGTGTAGGTTTAATAGGGTTATCCAAAATCAGAGTCAAAACAAGCCGGGGTCATAATCAAACATCAGTCCAAAACAGAAACAAACAAACAAGAACAGGAACTCGAAGACTAGGAACATGAGGACACTAGGTGACGGAAAGTAAGGACTCCATGCAGACAAACAGAAAAGGACTGGTTAATATAGGGAGGATAATGACTAACAAGTGAAGACACCTGAGTGCAATTAACAGGAGTGCAATTACTGTGATGAAGGGACAAGGCTAGTGTGAATTGTAGTGCCTACGGTGAGGTGCCTATGGGGAAGTGAGACCACTAGTGGACACCCAGGGAAACAGAGACCAGACAGCGTGACATTACCCCCTGCTCCACGGAGCAGCTGCCAGATGCTCCAACCGAACCAAAGAAGAGACCAAGGAATACAGAGACCAGGAGGGAGGTTGAGCGGCGGAGGACCAGGGGGAGGGACGGATGGCCAGGTAATAGAAGGTAACAGAGACAGGAAGTGCCAAAAAAAGCAAAAACAAAACAACAACAAAACACAAGTCCAGGGGAGAACGGAAAGTTCAGTGGCCCAGGGCCGAACCGACAGGGCAGGAATCCAGGGTGGAGCAAGGTGGAATTGGAGCCATGCGTTTGAGTCAGAAACCCACCAGGGCGGCGCAGAAGACCACCACATCCGTGCGGTCGAAACAGAAGCCCACCAGGGCGGCACAGAAGACCACCACAATCGTGCGGTCGAGACAGAAGCCCACCAGGGCGGCGCAGAAGACCACCACATCTGTGCGGTCGAGACAGAAGCCCACCAGGGCGGCGCAGAAGACCACCACCACCGTGCGGGCGAGACAGAAGCCCACCAGGGCGGCACAGAAGACCACCGCATCCGTGCAGTCGAGACAGAAGCCCACCAGGGCAGCGCAGAAGACCACCGCAACCGTGCGGTCGAGACAGGAGCCCACCAGGGCGGCACAGAGGACCACCACAGTGGGATCGATGATACATGAGAGCAAGTCTGGATAGACAAGTCTGAAACAGAGAACATGAACAAGTTAAGGGTGGCCTCCGTGGCCACGACAGGATCAGTCGAGCACTCAGAGAGTTCGGCTGAGACGTGGAGAGGCTCTGGTAGTTCAGCAGAGACGTGGAGAGGCTTTGGTAGTTCTGCAGAGACGTGAAAAAGCTCTGGTAGTTCCGCAGAGTTTAGACTGGATTCAGGAAAATCAATGGTGACTTGACTCTGCTCATGTAGATCATTGGTGACTTGACTCTGCTCATGAGGATCATTGGTGACCTGACTCTGCTCATGAAGATCATTGGTGACCTGACTCTGCTCATGAAGATCAATGGTGACTTGCATTTGCTCATGAAGATCAATGGTGACTTTCCTTTGCCCATGAAGATAGTCGGTGACTTGACCTTGCCCATGAAGAACATTGGTGACTTGACTTTGCCCATGAAGATCATTGGTGACTTGACTTTGTCCATGAAGATCACCGGTGACTTGCCTTTGCACATGAAGATCACCGGTGACTTGACTCTGTCCTTGAAGGTCACCAGTGACTTGACTCTGTCCTTAAAGATCACCAGTGACTTGACTCTGTCCTTGAAAATCACCAGTGACTTGACTCTGTCCTTGAAGATCACCAGTGACTTGACTCGGTCCTTGAAGATCACCAGTGACTTGACTTTGTCTTTGAAGATCACGAGTGACTTGACTCTGTCCTTGAAGATCACCAGTGACTTGACTCTGTCCTTGAAGATCACCAGTGACTTGATTTGACTCCTGAGGTCTAACTGTGGTAGTGCTTAACTCCTGAGTGTCAATGGTGACTTGACCTGACTCTGGAGTGTCAACAGTGACTTGACCTGACTCTGGAGTGTCAATGGTGACTTGACCTGACTCTGGAGTGTCAGCGGTGACTTGACCTGACTCTGGAGTGTCAATGGTGACTTGACCTGACTCTGGAGGGTCAACGGGAACCTGACTCGACACTGGAGGGTCAACGGGAACCTGACTCGACACTGGAGGGTCAACGGGAACCTGACTCGACTCTGGAGGGTCAACGGGAACCTGACTCGACTCTGGAGGGTCAACGGGAACCTGACTCGACACTGGAGGGTCAACTGTGGCTGTCATCCCGTGGTGCTGGGCTGGCGGCCATCTTGGGCAGTGGCGCTGGGCTGGCGGCCATCTTGGGCAGTGGCGCTGGGCTGGCGGCCTTGCGCGGTGGCGCTGGGCAGGCGGCCATCTTGCGTCGTGGCGCTGGGCTGGAGACCACCTTGTGCTGTGGCGCTGGGCTGGCGGTCCTACTGTCTGTAGACCCCGGTCTAGAGTCGGCCATCCCACCGAGAGAGACAGGTGTGGCTGAGTCATCCCACCGAGATCGATGCTGTAGGTAACTGGTGAACCCCCAAAAGTCCAGTATCTCCAGCCCCTTCATCTCCCACCCAGGCAAAAGGTCATCGAGGCAGTCGTTGAATAGGTCCTTCAGGGCCTCATCATTATACCCCATCCCCACTGCCATTGTCCAGAACATTTGCGCCAAGCACCCCACCTCACTCCCCTTTTGATGGAGAGTGGTTAGGTTGGAAAGTCTCCCTATCCGCTCCTCTATGGTGGCTGGGGAACGTATATGAAATCCCACACCGCTGGATCTTGGCATGATGGAGTCCTTCTGTCACGTACGGGAACACAGGAGACGGAAGATCCAAGTGCAGTGTAGGTTTAATAGGGTTATCCGAAATGAGAGTCAAAACAAGCCGGGGTCGTAATCAAACATCAGTCCAAAACAGAAACAAACAAACAAACAAGAACAGGAACAGGAACAGGAACAGGAACAGGAAGACTAGGAAAGCGAGGACACTAGGAGACGGAAAGTAAGGACTCCATGCAGACAAACAGAAAAGGACTGGTTAATATAGGGAGGATAATGACTAACAAGTGAAGACACCTGAGTGCAATTAACAGGAGTGCAATTACTGTGATGAAGGGACAAGGCTAGTGGGAATTGTAGTGCCTACGGTGAGGTGCCTGTGGGGAAGTGAGACCAATAGTAGACACCCAGGGAAACAGAGACCAGACAGCGTGACAGTTTTAAGATATGCAGACCTTTCAGTTCTTTTAGTAGACAAACATCAAAGAATCACTCAATTATTTTTAGTTCTTCTGATGAATATTAATTTAAAAATAAAATTCAACCAGAAAAGAAAATTCTTCTACACAAATTCATGACTTTCTGAACATACAACTAAGCTCAAAAATATGAAAATTGCAAGCTGAGATAAATCTTGTGGTTAGATTAAAACTTCTGCAAAGAAACAAGTGAAGAATATATATAAGAATATATAATATATAGCGCATACATGTAAATGTAAAATTTGAGCTTGTGATTTTGCAAAACTCTTGTCATTTTTGTGTGCAATATGTGTCAGACAGCTGAACATTTGTGTTAATGTGTCCTCAAATGAATCCTCAAGACATTTATCCCTTTCCCATTCAGACAGTTGTCTTTGGTCTGCCTTTAAAATGGTAACACCATTTATTAAAACAGAGGCATCTGTGCCAAAAATGGCAAGAAATAAAATCCAGATATATCAGGTGCACATACAGTGTGTGTGTGTATATATGTCCACACCATGGGGAGATTGAAAATACATTTTATTTGTAGGCCAAACACCCTTCTTGTCCTCATACCATTTATTCTGTCATACTACATTATACACCTGACAGGTTTGAAGCACAGACTCTCAAACCTTGATTAAGTGAGGTTGAGAAGCTTGTTGAGTAAACACTCACACGTTTTCAGAATGTGACAGCTCATGTAACACTGGCCTAAGTCTGGATGGGCTTGTTACTAGACATGGTGACCTGAAAATGAGATTTGATGCCGAGTGACTCTACAGACACAGGAAGCGATTTTCATTTGTTCATGTAAACCCAAGCAACCAGTCTTTCAGGCTTTTATGGTTTAATAAACCATGTAGACAAGAAACACTAATGACAGAATACTGTGCATTGAGATAATTACATCAATAATGAACAAACGTCATGAAATAAACAATGCTGAGCAGAATTAACAAAATCAGCTAGGCATGTTTATGAGTCTATTATGTCAAAATATGAATAATTTTCCTTTAGAATTTTTATTTGAAAAAATGTGTGGCTGTCTATCAGATGTATGGTTTTGTATCACTCTGTGGCAAAAGGAAATGTTTGCTGTTTCAAAGGATCTCAAAAATAGCCTTAGGCCACATCCTCTTTAGTGACATCCGGATGAACTGCTCCCCACCTGCCTGGGATCATTTTAAATCATGTGGCGTAGTGTCAAATCATGTAGTGCCTTATTATCTATCCCAGCTTGTATAGCCACTACTGCAGGAAAAAAGTACTCCAGCCATCTAGCCAATGGCGGACGGCGGGGCGGAGAACGCTCTGCGATTGAACTAAAGGACCGCAGGCAGCTGTACACGAGCATCCTCTATTCTCCACACGCGCCCACATCACACAGTCAATGGATTACACCTTCTCTCTCCAAGTGCAACACCATCTGACCGTGTACCCAACGCACTTATACGAGGACTACAGCTTAGAGTTACAGGTATGTTTATAAAAATGATGTCAAAGTCTTCGCTAGTTTGTTTAGCGGAGATGAGCCCGGCTCCAAACTAACCCTTCTCCCGACACTGTTGGAGATACTTGTCAAACGCACGAGCAACATTAGAAAACCGGATTACATGGTGGTGTTGTACTTTCTCAGATTTGATGCCGCTGTGACGTGCGAAAAGCCTGTTTTGGCGCGAGCTCGACGAATGTGTCGCGTGCTGTGATGTTTACATGGGAACTGCAATTACATTTCATAGTATCATACTTGGTGTTTAATTTGAGAGACCTCAACAGTAACATTTTCGTGTGGTCTTTGTTGTACCAAGAAGCAAGGATGACCCCGAAAAAGGTACATTTCGGTGGCACGAGGCACTGTTGACAGAATGCTCTCTGTTTCGTCAATCTCACAGCTGTTTCATTTACTGCAAACGATCAATTATGTAGCCTATCACTGTACAGTTCTGAGAACAGAGTCAAATCAGCGCTTTGATCCTCTTTTTCACCTGTTGTGATCTGTGTCATTTTGACTGGCTTTGAGGAACTGAAGAACAACCATTTGTGTTCATTTTATTTTTCTAATCTTTGTTATTAACGTAATAAGACATGCAATAATTTCCCTTTGTACTATATTACATACAAGTATTTAACTTGTTTAAGCAGCACCTGGCAGACAGACTCATTTTAAATGTTTAAACTTTAAGCCTTTGATATGAGTCTGTCCAGGTGCTGCTTAGATCACCTTTGTGCGGAACAATGGTAGAATTAATATTCTATTTCATATTCCTTGGAATGCAAATACATGACACAAAAGCAGATGTCTTTTTTGTAATAAGTGTCTTACCTGTTCTTTAACCCTGTATGTACTTGCTCACCCAAGACTTCAGATGACATGTGCTGTAGTTAGCAAAGAACCAAATGTCATTCTTTTAGTTTAAACTAGGGCATCACAATCAAATTTCTAATCGCGATTACAATTATGGATGCCACAGCATAATTGTTCAAAGTGTTCCACTTTATGGTATTCTGCACACTTAAGATATGTTTTTTTTTTCTTCTACGTTATCTTAAGGGTTTCTCCATTGTTTTAGTTTTAGTATAACATTATAATACCATTCATATTTTTACTTTTTTTATCATTTAAAGAAGAACCCAATCGAAGGCTTAAAACTATAGAAAAGCACTACAAGTTTTTCAGTTAGAGTGTTTCCAGCTTGTTATTTCTCATATAAATATACTGCATTCAGTTGAATCAAACAATTGTATAAACCTCATTCATTGTTAATTATGATAATTGTAATTAATAATCGCAATTACAATTTCAAGGGAATAATCGACAATTATAATTTTTGTATAATCGTGCAGCCCTAATTCAAACTCTATTTATTTATATTAAATTCTAGAATTATCATTTATGATTATAGATGAAAAATACATTATATGTTTTAATTTTTAGCAATTCATTAGTGTACCGTCTAACAAGTTAAATAGTTGTTAAGAGAGAGCAGAGTGAAAGTAAGATGTGAATTATTGATGTTTCCTTGACGCTGTTTTTCCTGTGCAGAGAAAAGAGGCTCATCTTTCATTTCTATTATTATGGTATGTTTATGAATTAAGATTCTCTGCCTGCCAGCTAGCCAGTGGAAAAAAGTATAAAGGGAGAGAGAGTAATGCCAGATATATCATCATCACTGTTCATTCATTATAGATGCATCATGGTCTGAACTGTCCCGCTGTAGTGTGGTTTTCAGAGATAAGGGAACTTTAAAGTTTGCTCATTTGAACATTATTTCCTTTCAGCATTCACACGTGAGCCTCCCTGCCTTATGCCATGCTTTTAAAATTAAGCCATTTTCTCAGTATTAGGGGCAGTGATATTGCACATCGTTGGGTGGTTGGTTTGCCTGAATGATCAGAGAGAATCATCCATGCACCACAAGGTGGCTCTGTTAGTGTAGAATCACCTTAGAATTACCTCTGGTTGGATCCTTTTTTTTTTTTAACACTGACTCCTGTGCAAAGCCTGCCATATTAAAGTTGCACTTTCTGTTGAGGTTCATTTTTGTAGACTGCCCTATTCACATCAGAATTTGTGATAAAATCTCAATAATTGAGAGTTGTTCAGATCATGATGTATATCTTAGCACATATCTTTTATAGTAAAGAACAGTTGAACTCTTTGAGACATACTTTTTAATTCTCTTATTCGAACTTAAAAAGAAAGGACAAAAATGCCGTCTCCATAACCACAGCGTCATAATTTGTCTCTCAGGACATCTGAGGCAGAAGTGACAGCCCATTGCCTCTCCAATACTGTGTTTCCATTGGGAAGGACAAAGCCCACACTTATGGAGAAGCTTATGGAGAGGAAAGTGCCTTGCCAAAGCCCAGGGATATGATATGTTATTATCTTTCACTATCTCCATTTCTGCTCACAGGAATTAAATAGCAAAGCTGAGGTTTAGACTCCCAGGCCAGCAATATTTCTACAGCAAGACTCACAGAAATACTAGCTACCCTCAATGCACATATGCTGACTGAAAACCTCCTAAAATGCCAGACATGTTCTTATTTATTGAAATATGGTGTTATCCAGTCATTTATTTGATAAAATAAGGTAGAAAAATTCAGTTGTTGTCCAAACATACCTCTTACATAAAATCTTATTATATTATTTATCGACGGTATAAGGGTTATTAGCTTTAAAGGAGTGAGGAAGGTTGCTTCTCTGTGCCCTTTATTTGAACCCTTCCTTCATTTTATCAGATGTTGTTGGAGTCCCTGGGGTCCTAATGTGATGAAGAAAATGAGTTTTCAAATTTAATCGAATTTATAATACGTGGTCTACATAAAAAGCCCTATAAGACATGTTTGTGTGGGTTAGGGTGTATATTGTTAACTAAAAGCACCTTCCATATATTAAAGGTGGAAAAAAGTTACCTCCAAATTAAATGGCACATTTAATAACTGATGTCGATGTTCAAGGTCAATTTTTGTGCTTACGCCCAGTGAATCCATTGTCAGTTTGAGAACCTTGTAGTACATGTTCTGAACTCTTTTCCAGTAAATAAGTAAGTTATGCAAAACATGATTTGTGTAGAATTAAATCAAAAAGTCACATTTTAACTTGTTACGTCCTCTTGCTTTGACCTAGGCTGATTCATAATTCAGGTATGAAAGAGATGAGTGTATGATAAAATGATTTATTTAAAAAAAAAATTTTTTGTCCGGTTTGAGTGTAATTGCTAATTGACTAAAAATAATTTTCCGAAGTTGTAAAACAAAGAAAAGACTATTTTAGATATTATTTACTTAGAAATTGCAATTTCTTTGTAATTGTTGAAATGTTCTCAATTTCCATGTGATAATTGTTTCTACACCAATTTTTGTTTTATGCTTCTGGAAGATACATCATATTCATACATACCCGATTGCCGAGGAGCAGCATGTGACAAACATAATGTTTGTGTTCAGGATTCAAGTTGATCAACTGATGATTGCTGTTCTCATAAATACCTCATAAGCTATATACATACACATATGGTCTTGTAATGATAAAACACTTCCTAGTCATCCGGAAGAAGGAGGCGGGAACCGGCGGACAATCAAAAACATTTTAATAACAACAAAATAAACACAAAACAGCGCACCAGCCCCTCACGGACGACTGGTGCGCATAAAATAAAACCCAAAACACAACTAAAAGCCCAGGCCTGGTCCTCTCTCGTCCTTCACTGTCGTCGCTCCAGTTTTTATATCCTTCCATCTCCTCCATGGGCCTCGAGACCGGTGGGACGAACAGGTGTAGTTCATCTCCAATCACTCCCCCGGCCTCGCTCCCATGTCCCTCGGCCCCGCCCCACTCGTCACATACCCCCATCGCCCCTCGCAGGCCGGGGGGTACTCCCGAGACTGCGCTCTACTCCCCCCCCCCCCCTCCCTCCGGGGGGCCGCTCCCGGGGACCTGCGGGAACCTGGGGGTAGGACAGGCGAGGCGAGAGAAAAGGAGATGGAAGGAGGAGCGACAGAGACGAGAGAGGGGAGAGAGGAAAAAAAAAAAAAAAAATTCCGGTTCCCAGACGCACCGCTGCTCGGCCCTCCACCAGCTGGGCGATCTCCTCCGCGGTGCCTGGCGGTGGCACTGGACGGCCCTCGGCGGACGGCACGACACTCCTCCGCCGCCCGGTGGACGGCGACGGCTCCTCCGGTTTTGGGCAGCCGGCAGGAGTCCCCCGTTCCCTGCTCCTCCCCGTTCCGGCGGAGGCAGCAGGCTCCGGCCACCTGGCGAACGGCGCCGACTCCTCCGCTCCCTCACGGACGGCAGCCGTCTCTCCACATCGTGGGCGGCCGGTAGCGAGCTCGCCCGTCCCCGGCAACTCGCTCCAGCCCACCGCCTCGAGCGTCCATGGCGGCACACTCCTCGCCAGCTCGATGGCAGCGAGGGATCTTCAGCAGCGCGTCCCTCCTTCTCCCGGGCTTCGGCACCACTGTAATGATAAAACCTTCATATTCATCCGGAAGAAGGGGGCGGGAACCGGCGGACAATCAAAAACATTTTAATAACAAAATAAACACAAAACAGCGCACCAGCCCCTCACGGACGACTGGTGCGCATAAAATAAAACCCAAAACACAACTAAAAGCCCAGGCCTGGTCCTCTCTCGTCCTTCACTGTCGTCGCTCCAGTTTTTATATCCTTCCATCTCCTCCATGGGCCTCGAGACCGGTGGGACGAACAGGTGTAGTTCATCTCCAATCACTCCCCCGGCCTCGCTCCCATGTCCCTCGGCCCCGCCCCACTCGTCACAGGTCTCTCTCTCTCTCTCTCTCTCTCTCTCTCTCTCTCTCTCTCTCTCTCTCTGGTGCGCATGCGTGGGCGTCTGCTGAGTGGGCGAGCGAGCGAACGGAGCGTGTGTGTGAGAGTTCTTTGGTGAGAGTGAGTTTCTTTTCCTTTTTTTCTAAACTACTTTTGCTTCTGTCTGCCAGAGTTTAACTTAGGGTTGCGTGAGGTGTTCAGGAAGCACGGTCTCCCAGCGCGTGCTGGTTGACAATGGCATCTTCAGAGTGCGTGAGTTATGAGCGTCTTTCTCGCCGGCATGGAATCAAGATCGCGCCGGTAATGAATTGCTCAGTGGAAGACTGCAGTTTAGCGGTCGGACAGATTGTTGGACACGACAGTATAATGTCAGCCTCTCGAATGAATAGTGCTGTGGTGATCTTTTTGGATAATGTTGAGAAAGTAAACAGGGTGGTGGAAAATGGAATTTCTATTCAGGATACGTTTACTCCAGTAATTCCTTTAGTCCAACCAGCAAAAAAGATAATTTTGTCCAATGTTCCCCCGTTTATAAAAGATGATTTATTGATAACGGAATTGTCTAGATATGGAAAAATTGTTTCACAAATGAGGAAAGTTCCGCTAGGCTGTAAATCCCCTTTACTTAAACACGTAGTCTCTTTTAGACGACAAATCTTTATGGTTCTTAAAAGTGAAGTCGAGGATCTAAGTGTGGCGTTCAAATTCAAAATTGATGGCTTTGACTATGTTGTGTATGCAAGTTCTGAGACTATGAAATGCTTTAAGTGTGGATCAGAGAGCCACATTCGTAGTTCGTGTCGTGTACAGACTGCAGATGATGAAGAGGTTGTAGATGCTGTCGTCACTGGTTCGGCCGAAGCTGATCAGGCTGAAGGTGCGTCTGCTGCACCAGAGGCAGGAGCGAGTACTGCTGGGGAGGGAGAACCCGAGGTGATAGAGGAGGAAACGCTGATAGATGCTGTCAAAGCAGCTAAACGGGTTACTGAAGAAGACATTAATACAGATTATGTGGGCGATGACGCACTGTTTAAGACACCCCCTGTTAAGAGGAAAAGAAATAAAGCAAAGATGAGGAATGAAAAGTCAAAACAATGGTCTGAAACACAGGTTGATGAATGTGATAATGTTGAAAGTAATCCTGGTGAAGATTCTGCTAGTGAAACTCTGGACAATAAGAGTAGAAGGAATACATGTAGTGACTATTCTTTTGATAAAGTCAAATCTTTTCTACAAAGATCAAAAAATGTGAAAAATGTGCAGGTTACAGACTCTTTTCCTGATCGTAAAATGTTTGTTGATTCTGTTGTGATGTTGATGAGGAGTGAGGGTGAAGAAAAGTTCACCGTTCAAGAAATATATAGATTAAGGAAAATTATTGCTAAACTAAGATCAGAACTTCAGGCAGAGGATGGGTTTGAAACAATGTAGTCCTCTCTGCCTTTACATGCTGAAAGCTGCCTTGTGTGTAATCCTTCTCTCATTCTTCTTTATGAGCGTGGTGAGAATAGGCTCTCTTAATATGAATGGTGCACGAGAGGCTTATAAAAGGGCATTGTTATTTGAATTATTAAGACAAAAGAAAATTGATGTGATGTTTAGTCAGGAGATGCACAGTGATGTGTTAAATGAAATTGATTGGAGGAGAGAATGGGAAGGGGTGGTGGTGTGCTCTCACATGACCTCTTCTAGAGGAGGGGTAGCTGTGCTTTTTGCTTCACATTTCACTCCTGTTTCTTTTGAGGTGAAGCAAGAAATTGCTGGTAGACTAATCTTTGTACGTGCACAGTTTGAAAAATGTAATGTGGTGTTTATTAATGTATATGCTCCTAATAATGGTAATGAGAGAGTTTGTTTTCTTAATGATCTTAATGAAATCTTGCAGAGCTGTAATTCAGATGAATATGTGTTTTTAGGTGGGGATTTTAATTGTACTGAGGATCGTGTATTAGATCGAAATCACGCTGAACCCCATGCAGCTTCCAGTCGTACCATACGCACCTTGATTGAAACCCATAAACTGTGTGATATATGGAGACGTTTAAACAGAAATGATAAACAATATACATGGTTGCATACTCGGGAGAATTTTATCTCTTTGGCCAGATTAGATAGACTCTACTGTTTTAAACATCATTTCAATATTGTCAAAAGCTGTGTAATTAGTCCTTCTGGGTTTTCTGATCATGCTATTGTTATTTGTAAAGTGTTTATATCAAATATAAGGTCAAAGAGTGCCTATTGGCATTTTAATGTATCTTTGTTGAGTGATGCAAAGTTTAAAGAGGTTTTTCGCTTTTTTTGGAAGGAATTTAAATTAAAGAAAAAGTGTTTTACAAATTTAAAACAATGATGGGATGTTGGAAACAGTATACTTTCAATGTCTCTAAAAATATCACATAAAAAATGAAAGAACTTGAAGAGGAAATTGTTGAGGTGCAAACAATATTGGAGTCCAATGGAGAACAAAATAGTGTTGATGTTCTCAAGTCCAAAAGGATGGTTCTTGCCAACCTGCTAGGCGTGAAAGCAAAAGGTGCATTGGTTAGGTCACGCTACCAAAATTTAACACAAATGGATGCCCCATCCAAATTCTTTTTTAATTTGGAAAGAAAGAACGGCCAGAGTAGATACATTCACTTCTTGCGATCAGAGAACGGACAAGAGCTTACAGTGCTGTCTGAAATAAGACAAAGGGCTGTAAGGTTCTATAAGGATCTGTATGGGAGTGAATATAAAGATGATGAGGAAATGTCTTCCAGTTTTTATCAAGGTTTACTGAAGCTTCCAAAAAAGTCAAAGGAGGCACTAGAGAAGCCCTTGTGTGCACGAGAGCTATGGAAAGCACTGCAGATTATGGAGAGTGGAAAAGCTCCAGGAATTGATGGGCTCCCAATTGAGTTTTATAAAGCCTTTTGGGAGGTGTTGGGTGAGGATTTTTTGGATGTTCTCAATGAGAGCATAGCTGAAGGTCTTTTACCAGTAAGCTGTAGGAGAGCTGTGATCACTCTCCTACCCAAGAAAGGTGACCTTCAGGAAATTAAGAACTGGAGACCAGTGAACTTGTTGTGCTCCGATCTGAAAATTTTTTCTAAAACTCTGGCAAATAGATTAAGAGAAGTGATGGGGGACATTATACATCCGGACCAGAGGTATTGTGTGCCTGGTAGGTCTATTTCTGATAACATATTTCTTGTTCGAGATGTAATGGAGGTTGCTGGCCTTCTGGGCATTAATTTAGGACTCATCTCCATTGATCAAGAAAAAGCTTTCAATAGGGTTGAGCACCAATATCTTTGGAACACCCTTGATGTTTTTGGTTTTGGCCCAGGTTTTAGTGGAGTAATCAAAGTGTTATATAAAGACATTGAAAGTATGCTAAAAATCAATGGTGGTTTGTCCGCCCCTTTTAGTGTTAACAGGGGCATCAGAAAATGTTGTGCACTCTCTGGAATGCTGTACTCCTTAGCAATTGAACCATTATTAAACAAATTACGGTCTAATATAGAAGGTTTACTGTTACCTAATGTTAGTCTGCAACACCAGATATCAGCTTATGCTGATGACGTAATGATAATGGTCAATGGGCAGAATGACATAAATACTCTGGTAAAAATAATTCAAGAGTTTGGAAATGTATCTGCTGCTAAAATAAATTGGAGTAAGAGTGATGCCTTAATTGTTGGAAAATGGGAGAAGGGGCCACCTTTATTACCTGGTGGGTTAACTTGGAAAAAAGGAGGTCTTAAATATCTAGGTGTGTTTATTAGAGATGCTGTCACACAAGAAAAGAACTGGTTTGGGGTGGTTGAAAAAATAGAGGGTAGGTTAAAAAAATGGAAGTGGATTCATCCACAACTTTCTTTTAGAGGACATGTTTTAATAATTAACAACTTGGCTGCTTCAACATTGTGGCACAGGCTGGTATGTGTAGACCCTCCTTCCGCTCTGCTTTCAAGATAACAAGCAATGCTGGTAGACTTTTTTTGGGATTGGCTTCACTGGGTCCCTCAAAGCATACTTTTCTTGCCTATGGAAGAAGGAGGTCAAGGTCTGGTGCATCTGTTCAGTAGACTTGGAACTTTTCGCCTGCAGTTTATCCAGAGACTGCTAACTGGGCCTGAAGATCTAGTCTGGAGGAAAGTGGCTCAGAACATATTACAGAGGATTGATGGACTTGGACTTGACAGTACTCTGGTTTTAACGGATCACAAACAACTGAATTTCAAAGGACTTCCTCCATTTTATCATGGATTATTTAAAATGTGGGGACTTTTCAGTCTTATCAGGGTTTGTAAAACAGAGTCATTGTTTTGGTTACTTGAGGAGCCTTTGGTTAAAGGATCTCGTTTTGACTTGTCAAATGAGTGTTTGCCAGGTCTTTCATTAAGACTTTGTGGCTCTGGTATGGTAAAGTTAAGGAACTTAATTGATGTGGCTGGGCCTCACTTAAGCAATGCTCTTGCACTGGCCGCCATGTTAGGGCAGAGGTCCTCACGCCAAACTGAATTTATTCTAAAACTCTGGAAAAAAAGATTAACAGAGGAAGAATTAATTATGCTACAAAACTTTGCTGATGGAAGTTTAATTCCAGATATAAAAGATCCTTTTCCCAAAGTTGCCATTTCTCCTGATATGAGAGGTATGTCTAGCATACTGCTAGATATAGAAGGTCTAAAAGATCTGGATCTGAGTTTAGCTGAAGGAAAAGAGCTGTATAGGTGTTTTGTTAAAATTTTGAATAAAGGGGCATTAAACCAGAAAAAAGATACTATTTGGCGAGAAAAATTTGGTTTACGAGAGGAAGACAAGCCGGTCTGGAGGGTGCTATACAAACCACCATTGAATAAGCAGTCTGGTGACTTGCAGTGGCAGATCTTACATGGGGCTATAGCGGTGAACGCCTTTGTCTCTGTTATTAACTCAGATGTTGTTGATAAATGTGTGTTTTGTGGGATAAGAGAGACTGTTTTTCATTTCTTTACAGAATGTTTTCGATTGGGACCGCTCTTTGCCTTGTTAAAGGGCTTATTTTTAAGATTTCAGGAAAACTTCTCTCCTAATGCCTTTATTTTAGGATTGAGATATTGTCAAAAGCAGAGAATAAAGTGGCAGCTGATCAACTTTATTGTTGGACAAGCAAAATTTGCAATATATGTCACAAGGAGAAACAGAATTGAAAACAGACCAAATCAAGATGCTGTAACTCTTTTTAAAGCTTTTTTAAGAGCTAGAGTGAGTGTTGAATTTAAGTATTATCAACTAATGAATGATTTGGAGTCTTTTGAACTACAGTGGTGTTTTAATAACATTATTTGTGTTGTAATTGATGGAGAATTAATTTTTGATAGGTTGTTAATTTGAGCTTGGGGTATATGTTTTGATTTGTTTTGATTTAAGTTGTTTTGTAATGTTTTTTATGTCTATGTATAATAAAGGTGTATGAAATCTCAAAAATCTCTCTCTCTCTCTCTCTCTCTCTATATATATATATATATATATATATATATATATATATATATATATATATATTTTAGACCAAGTTTTTTACATTACATCAGGGGTTTTCAAAGTTTTCAGACTGGGGAACTCTTTAGTTCAGTGGTTCTCAGTGTAAAACAATATTCAAAGCCTACTTAATATGAATAAAAATAATAATTAATAGATTAATAAAATAAATTAATAGATTAAAAAAAATGCTTTAATTGCAATTTCTAGTTGTAAAGATTTTTAAGCTTGCCATATATATATATCCTGTATAAAAATGCACATGGCATTTAAAGATTTTCATGAATTTACGATTAATATTTACAGGTCTTGAAATCACACTTTTAAAATGATTTAAATTAAAAAAAAAATCAAAAAGTCATCTTGATGCCCACTAGTGGGACCCATCCCACTGGTTGAGAACCACTGCCTATAGTATAGGGAAGCAATGATATTCTAATTCTGGTTGATACAATAATCTGATCATTATTTTTGTGTACCATAATTTCCTTTTACCACAAAATTAATTTGAGATAATTGGCAGACACCCTGCACCATTGCCACGGACCCCAAATTCTCATGCATTTTTTTGGCCCATCTGAATGTTGAATGTCTTCCAATTAAAGCATTTGAACAGGATAATGATGTTTGACCTTCAACTAGCTACAGGGAAGAAGCAATGAGCAAAGTTTTTGCTTTGAGAATTAAAATGAAATGACATTGAAGTAGGACGTTTGTAAAGGTGAGGAGGGTAATAAGTGCTTAATGTCATGTGATCGGTTCTATTGTAAGGTAATTTGAAATAGGCCTAGCTCACAAACACCACATTTAAATTAGATGCTGGGTTATTGTAGCATGACCAAATATTACATAAAGCCATCTTAATTTACTCCATGATAATCACCCACCATGACAAATGTATTATCTGCTAGGAGCAGGTCGCTTTCCTTCATCACGCTACAGTAAATTCTATCACATCTCCTTGCTCCTCTGCACATGACAGCAGATGTTTTCCCCATCCCCTGGACACATAACACCACTGTCTTCTGTAGGATGATGGAAAAAGCATTTTGTACTATATCCACATAACAGCCCATGTCCATGATGCATCCAAAATTCATGAGTCTGGCAAAGAGATATACTTGGTTCTTGTGCACTGAAACATCTGCTGTGTAAAATAATCTCCTCTGTCACTTTATTTTGTAAACCATTGGGGGGAGTGGACTTGACCCACTCAGCCAGCATTTGGCTTATGACCAGAGTGTGAATTTCAGGGGATTCGGGGGGTCTGACCCCACTTCTCAATTCAATATATGAGGGTAAATAAATAAATCATTTGCAAATATCTGCACGATTGCAAATGTTACACTTATTTTATACATCAGTTACAGTAACCATACAGTAAGTTTATTTTGTTACATTTTTGACACAATATTATCAGAATTGTCTGTTTTTGTGCAGATTTGCCAGCACAAGTGTTATCTATAAAGCCACAGGAGAACTGTTTTGCATCTCTGATCAACACACAGTGGTGATTCATTACTGAATGAATCCACATTTTTGAATGAATCGATTGAATGAATGATTCAGTGAGTCATTCATAAAGACAGTCACTTGCTTTGTTTTCTGAATGTTTCATATTTAGAATATAGTTTCTTTCTTAAAATCATTTTGTATTTCAAAATTTCATTTTTTATGTTATATTTAAATGTTATATTCCTTTCTAAAGCTACTTTTTTTAAATGTCTATTTAGTGCTTTTGTAATTTAACACAGTAATGACTTTAAATTATCTTTAATTAATCAGCATATGAAGTGCCAATCAATCTTATTAATGAGATTAATTAATTAACTTGACAGCCCTTTAAAGCATAAAAAATGACACAATAAATTCATGTTAATTTACACCAGACACCCCACCCCACACCACATGTGCTCTGACCCCCATCACTGTGTAATTTGCACACTCCTTATGATGCAAAGCCCTGTCAGAGACTCTAAACAATTATGTGAATACAACAACATTAGAAAGATTAGCAGATGAGAACAGGCAGAACATGCCAAGCAGTGCAAGACTCTCTTTTTTTCTTTTACATTATTTATCTTATTTTCTTGAGACATATCTTCTCCTGTCAGTCCTGTTTACGCAGTATGAGGAGCTACTCAGGACGTGTTATTTTGGTAAAAATTTGATTAAATTTTAAAGATTCATACACTTCATATTTTCAAATTCTTATATGTGTGTGTGTCATGGTTTCCAAAAAATATTAGGCAGCACAGCTATTTTCAACATTGATAATAATAAGAAATGTTTCTTGAGCAACAAATCAGCATATTATACTGATTTCTGAAAGATCTTAAAACTGGAGAAATGGCTGCTGAAAAGTTGAGCTTTGCAACCACAGGAATAAATAGCTTTTTTTTATATATATATATTTAGAAAACTGCAATTTTATTGTTATTTCACTGTATTACGGTTTTACTGCATTTTTATCAAATAAATGTAACATGGATAAGCATAAGAACCTTTTTTTTATTTGACAACCACAAACTTTTGAATAGTAGTGTGTCATTAGTCAATATTATTTGTAGTTATTGAATCATTTTAATTATTACAGTGATAAAAGCAATTGATAATCTGAACAGCAGTTTTAACAAGAAAAACAGCAGTTTGGAGCTGTAATTTAATGAATACATATGCATATCAAGACTGATGTGAAAAACTTTTCATATTCACAATGTATGAATACAGTACACTCACTGATAACTATGTTTAGTCATTTAAATCCGTGTTTTATCTTTTTTCTCTCTCTTTTTTGCATCAAGGTAACGACGCAAAACCATGAGAGTTGTTTCTCAATACGTGCTGCCTATATGGTAATTCTTCTTATTTGTATACAGCACACACAAACGCTCTCCCTGTGGTTCCAGTTGCTTGAGGACATGAGGACATTTCTCAGCAACCAGCACGGATGTGTGTGTGTGTGTGTGCACGCCTGTTTAAAACATCAGCAATTTACTTAGTCAATTGAAATTGAATATTTCTGACTGAAATGGTTTTATTTTTGTGTTCCTCTTCTCATCCCACACTAGCATCAAATTAGCAGTTGAAGAGGTGTAGTTAGGCATATTCTGCCCAAGCCGCCAAACTGATGTCATCAGAGAAGGAATACCATTCCAGAACAAATAATCGGATTTTGATTAAAGATTACCTAGACAATCTATTTTTTTTTCAGTGGATTAACTTGCAAAGATTAATTGTTCACTTTAAGACTAGCAATGTCGGCCAAAATAAATACTGTAAATCTGGATTTCATGTGGACTTTAAAGTGGAGGTTGGCTGGGTTTTTTCTAGGCTTGATTGTGTTAATGGGGTGCAGTCTAACATGAGTTTATGCTTTATTTTTCACATAATTTACCTTTTATTCCACACAGATCTGTCCCTTCTCTCACAGACTCCTGGATTATTTCCTGTTATTATGAAGCCCCTCCCTCAGAAACATGTGATGGGCTGAGATTTGTCAGCTGGCTCAGTGTGTTGTGATTCACTAAAACGCCTCTAGAGCGCATCTGAACATCCCGCCCCTCTCAAGCTCAGAATGTGCTCCGGTTGTATTGTAAACAATAACATCCAATATATTGCTCAACCCTCTACATTGCGAGTAAATCACTCCCATATGTGACTAAATCTTTACCTGGGCGACTAAATTATGTCTAAAATTAGCCATCAGCCAATAAATTGTCAGATTTTACCCGCCAGTGTGTGAGTTGGAGGCTAAGTGAAAGTTTAGCACAGATATATTTTCACTCTCCAACCACTGTCTGACTGAGCGCTTCAGAGTTTCACTCTCCATCAAGCGATCTGGGATATTTTAACAATTTTTTATGAATGGATGTGCAACCCGCCTGTATTTGATGTACCGTAAACTCTAATGTAAAGGCGCACGACTCTCCGTCGCTTTGTCTCACACACACAGAGAGAGAGAAGAGAGAGAGAAGAGAGACAGAATTGACGTGCCACATGTAAACAATATTCCTTGATGTACTTTCCTGTAAAAATTATGGCGTTCTCCGGTAGTGGGCGGAGCTAATGCGCAAACGGCAATCTCATTGGCTGGTGCTCACCTATTATCATCCCTGTATTGATTTCAGCAAATCAGTTAGAGCGAACGCACACAACCTGATTAATATTCATGGGTTAATCCTTAGTGTTTTCTATATTGTTCTTATTAGTAGATTTCGTATCATTATCTTATCAGCATTTTTGTTAATTTTTACACAATATTTTTTTACAGAAACACTGAATGACCAAAAAAAGCAGCACCACATCGTAAGTTCAGTTAAAATGACTAATATGCATTCAAACATGGTTGTCAAATTTTAATTCTAATTACTAAAGTTCTCTTATTAAATAATACTTAATTATTATAATGCTTGAATGACTGATGTTAAGAGTGTAGTTTCAGATATTAAAAAAACTGTGCCATTCTACAAACATATAGGGGAAGTCGTGGCCTAGTGGTTAGAGAGTTTGACTCCTAACCCTGGGGTTGTGGGTTCAAGTATTGGGCTGGCAATACCACGACTTACGTGCCCTTGAGCAAGGCATTGAACCCCCAACTGCTCCCCGGGCACCACAGTATAAATGGTTGCCCACTGCCCTGTGTGTGTGTTCACTGCTGTGTGTGTGCACTTTGGATGGGTTAAATGCAGAGCACAAATTTTGAGTATGGGTCACCATACTTGGCTGAATGTCACGTCACCATCAGTCTGGCGAGTAAACAAAAAAAATTACTAGCCAATGGCGATTCAACTGCCAAGGTGTCCGTAGAGGGTTGATTGCTTATCAATTTGAGCCCGATTGAGACGCAGAGAATATTAATGAGGAGGATCATACAGAACTTGTGCAAGCACGGCTCTTAATGTTATGTTTATTTGTTGTTGTCTCGTACTTTTAGATATGCTGCTGTTTGTAGCGTCTTCTGTTAGCTTTTAATATACGGTTTTATTCTGATTAAAGCTTTAATACAGCACAGCAACCGTACGAGCGTCCATGTATAACACTTCTCATTGCTATGTGAAAATAAGTGTATAAATGGAACAGTTTGTTGGAGCTTATCTGACAATCTGAGAGAGAGAGAGAGAGAGATAGAGAGAGAGAGAGAGAGACGCAGAGCAGGAACAGGATTGAGAACCGCTGCTTTAGAACATTGGTTTTGAAACTTGTAAATCCATGAGAATCATTAGGTGAGTGAGTGCAGGTATAACGTACTCGGTTACGAACGTAACCTCGGTTCCCTGAGATACGGAACGAGTACTGCATATGGGGAAAAGCTCCTTTTTTCCTCGATACTGAAGCCTTTTTTCAATAACGCAGTGCAACTGCACTGCCATTGGTTTAATCTGTAAACTTTTTTAAACCAATGACAGCACTGCGCAAGCCTGTGGCGATGCAGCGCGCCAAAGCCCGCCAAAATGGGCGGGGCGAATGGCTATATAAGCAGGCAATCGCCAGAGGAAATCAGGTCATACGACTGAAGCGACGACACTGAACACGCAGCCTCGTGGCACGGCATATAACGCAGTACTCGTTCCGTATCTCCAGGAACCGAGGTTACGTTCGTAACCGAGTACGTTCCCTTTTGATACTTCACTCATACTGCGTATGGGGAACGAATTCAACCGCGCCGTGCCACGGTAGGGAACGACAAGACTTATCTTGAACACCCTGGGGTCCAGAGGATAATTGAGAGGGCCGTAGCCATTGAACCCTTGACGCTACACTGCTAAGAGGGAGCTAGCTCCCTGGAGGTGGTATGATGACGGAGTCTGCTAGAGGCCGTCGTATCAAACTGAAAGAACCCGAGCATGCAAGGTTGGGATATCCAAGTTATAGAATCTGACAAAAGTGGACGGCGAGGACCAGCCAGCCGCCTCAAAGATGTCCTTGATAGAGACAACACTAGACCAGGCCCATGAAGAGGCCATCCCTCTAGTAGAGTGGGCTCTTACTCCTATGGGGCACTCAAGGCCCATAGAGGGGTAACATAGAGCGATAGCTTCAACTATCCAACTCGAGAGGCGTTGCTTTGAGACCGAGGACCCCTTGGTGCGGCCACCAAAGCAGACAAAAAGCTGGTCAGATTGCCTGAACGGCTGTGACTGCTCAATGTATATCCTCAAAGCCCTCACTGCGCAGAGTAAATCCAGCTCTCGCTCACCTGACAACGGAGGCAGAGCTGAGAGGGAAATTACCTGTGCTCTGAATGGTGTCGAGAGCACTTTAGGGACGTAGCCATGCCTGGGTTTTAAAATGACCTTCGAGTCATTGGGCCCAAACTCAAGGCATGCAGGGCTCACCGAGAGGGCCTGCAAATCGCCAACATGCTTGACCGATGCTAGAGCAAGTAGCAGAGCGGTTTTGAGTGTTAGGGGCCGAAGGTCAGCTGACCGCAGCGGTTCAAAGGGAGGTCCTTTGAGTGCTCCAAGGGCCGTGAGCAATAGGAGCATGAAATGCTGCGATGGCTGCTACGTAAACCTTGAGCGTGGAAGGGGTGAGACCCTTGTCTAGATGCTCTTGGAGAAATGACAGTATCGGAGATACGTCACACTCAACAGGGTCTTTGTTTTGTGCTAAGCACCAGTCAACGAAGACTGACCATTTCTGGGCGTAGAGGCGTCTTGTAGACGGGGCTCTTGCCTGAGCAATGGTGTGTAGCACGTCCCCGGGGAGGCTCAGAGGCTCCCATCGAGGGACCATACATGCAGAGCCCAGAGTTCTGGCTGTGGATGCCAGATTGTCCTGTTCGCCTAAGAGAGGAGGTCCCGCCTTAGGGGGATCGGCCATGGGGATTTCATGGAAAGCCTGAATAGCTCTGAGGACCAAACTTGGCTCCTCCAGAGTGGGGCCACTAGGAGGACTCTGTGCCCGTCTTCCCTGACTCGTCTGATGACCTGAGGGATCAGAGCGATCGGGGGAAAAGCATAAAGAAGGAGGCTGGGCCAGTCGTGGGCCAGCACATCTGTTTCCTTTGAAAAATAAGTTGGGCAATGAGAGTTGCTTTCTGAGGCGAAGAGGTGGACCTCTGCCTTCCCGAAAATCTCCCAGATTTTGAGAACCATCTGGGGATGGAGCATCCACTCGTCCGAGGGGACATTGCTCTGCGAAAGCATGTCTGCTCCCAGATTCGTCTTGCCAGGTATGTGTGTCGCCTTGAGCGATCGCAGAGGTGGAGCGCTTGGGCAGGAAGTGTCGCATGGCTTGGGACGACTTCTGTGCTGCAGTGAAGTGCTCTGTAAACCCTTCTACGGCTGGCCCGAAGAGACCGGATGGAGAGACTGGGGCATCGAGAAAGGCCACTTTGTCGCTCTCCTTAATCTCTGTTAGGTTGAGCCAGAGGTGGCGCTCCAGCACAACCAGGTTGGCCATGGATCGTCCGATGGCCTGGGCCGTGGCTTTCGTGGCGCGCAGGGCCAAATCTGTGGTGCTGCGGAGGTCACGAAAAGCAGGTTCACTAGGACTAGACTCATCCAGGGAATGGAGAAGCTTTGCCTGGAACACTTGTAATATGGCCATGGTGTGTAGTGCTGAAGCGGCTTGGCCCGCAGAAGTGTAGGCTCTGCCAGCCATGGCAGAGGTCGTCCTGCAGGTCTTGGAAGGAAGGGCTCTCTTGTTTTTAAAACAAGAGAGCCACGACTGTGTCAGCTCATCATGAACCTCAGGGAAGAACGGGGCAGAGCGCTGACGGGGGGCCTGGCAGCGTCCTGGCAGGTACCACTCGTCCAGCCTGCTGCGTGTCGGCTCTTCAGGGGGGGCCCATTCCAGTTGGAGTTCCTCAACGGCCTTTGAGAGGATGCGGAGAAGCTCGGCATCCATCCCAGCTCTGGCGTCGACGGGCTCTAGTGACGGCAAGTGGGCAGGGTCAGAATCACCGGCCCAGTCCTCCGTTTCAGAAGCCGCCAGTGACATGGAGTCGTCAAGTGGCTCGTCCTCCGATCCGCCAAAAGAGACAAGGTCGCTCGCTTCAACCGAGGGACGCTGCTCTGGGCGTGAGAAGAGGACAGGGGACGGCTCTCTCATTGGAGAGGGTGAGGCACGCGGGTGCTGAGCCAGCGTGAGCTCACCCAAATCCGGGCGCTGAGCCCCTCTTCCCCGCTGTCTTTTCCTGGCCGGCTCGCGGGAGGAAAAAAACGGGGGGCGCGAGGGGCGGGATCGCTTTCATTAAAGAAAGCAATCCGCGAGCGCAGAGAGGCGAGACTCATGCTCTCACAAAAGCAGCATGAAGTCTCAGTGAGTGCAGCCTCGGCATGGGGTTTTCCCAGGCAGAAAACACACTCACCATGGCTGTCTTCATTATGCAGACTGGCTCTGCATGTGCCACAGCTGTGGCGCGGCATTGTCAGTTTGTGGTTTGGAGAATTGGCCGCTGATTGTTCTTGTTTTATTTGGGAACAATATTGCATATTCGTCAGCTGTCAGAGTTGATGAAGGAAGTGGGGGGGGGGCAAAGAAGAGAGAAGGTTTTGAAAAGTGTGCGAGAGTCAGAACAATTGTTAATTTTGTTGCAGTAGTATGTTGTTTTAGCAGTGGAGACATTTGCATTGAAGGAAGAGAGGAGTGACTGATACACTATGGTCATTAGAATTTTTGGCAACTTCCTCTCTCCAGCTCTGAGCCTAGAGCGATGTTCACAGAGAACATTGGACAGCCAAGGGGAAGAGGGTGTGATGCATGATGGGCTGGATGAATGTGAGCTGGATGAAAAGTGGTCCAAGCAAGATGTTAAAGTGGAGAAAAGAGTGTAAGTAGCAGTTTTAGTGTCCAGTGCTGGAAACAGAGAGGGTGGAGGAAGTGAGGATGAAACCATAGAGGATAGGTGAGAGGGAGAGAGTGAGTGTAGGTTACACCAAAAGGTGACCTGCAGAGGAGTGTGTGTTGTGTTCAGAGTCAGAGGTTAGAAGTGATGAGGAAGATGTAATTAGCAAGTATTCTAATTGATTTGGTTGGAAATATTTTAATGTTGAAAACAGTTGTGCTGCTTTTTAATTTCTTTAATTTGTATTATTATTATTATTTTTTAATTATCTATTTCAAATAAGTGCTGTTCGACAACACTTAAGTTTAGGTATGGGGTAGGATTAAGGAATTTAAATATGGTTATGCAGAATACGGCATTAATATGTGCTTTATATGTACTAATAAACAGCTAATATGCTATGCATGCTAGTAAGCAGCTAGTGAGAATTCATTCTTAAAACAAAGTGTTGCCTGCATTTTTTTTTGTCATAAACGTTTTCCATACAAGTTTGAAAGGTCTTTGGCAGTCTGAAAATAGACTTTCTGGTTTATATCAGCAGTTTGAGTAAAGTTATTTTTATTTGCTTTTTGCATTTTGTTCTGTAATCCATGTTGTTTGACAGCAGCTGAGGCAAAGAGTTTTTGATTAAATATTATGAAAAAAAGCTTTTGAATAACATGCACTGATAAACTGTGCACACTAAAGCCAGATACAGTTTTTCAAAAATGGAAATAGGCAAAATGTGTATTATGTTGTCTTTTAATCACATTCACATGGCAAATAAAGAGGAAAACTCTTCAACTCTGTCAGCCCCATTCCTCTCTCTAAGCAGGCCTCAAACTGATTAATAATGCAACTGTTTATTAGATGTGTGCGGTGTGTGTATATATGTGTTCATCAGAGCGATAGAGCTTGGGATCCAGTTATGGCATTTTGCCTATTTTGTTCTGCTGAATTTATGCACGGTTTCCTCAGAGAGGGAGAGGGAGCTCCTCTCCTCACACCATCTTTCTTTTTTTCTCTTTTAATTTTTTCTGTCCACTCCTCCGCTGTTCAACAGCAGCTCTGGTTACCTTTTATTTATTTATTTATTTATTTATCCTCATCTCTTCAAAGGTATGCTGCTGGAACACCTATCTGTTGACCAGAGCAACTTCAACTGTGCAGACTTTTTGTCTTGAATTCATTACATCCATAGACCTTTGTTGTTGCCTTTACTCTGATGATGGGCAAATGTCACAAACAAAAAGAATCCGAAAAACCATGCGCAGTATCATTTATGTGTGTAGTATTCATAATGTTGGTATATGGTTTTGCAGATGCATCACAAGTTGCAACAGCTTAACTTTGTCCCTCAAAGTATGAGACACAGAATGTAATATCAAAATCTGAAATTAAATATTGAGAAAGAGCAACTGATCACTATTGAAGATTTACCTGAGCTCTAAATCTGATGCAGATTTAGAAAATATCTGTATTCACAACAGCCTGGGACAGATTTGAGCCACTGTATGAAAGATTATAATAATTGTAGCTTGAATATGGTAATGGTGCGATATCTAATATGTATGCATGAATTAGTGTAACAAACTGACTCCATTTGCAAACTATTCAGTATGTTTATTTATTCTTTTTTTCGAGAAGCTGCAGTCATTAGCATTTGCAAATCAGGCCATGCTAAAAATATGAATCCCAGTGTATTAATTTGGCTTTCAACAAGAGCTGCTGCTGCTGCTGCAAAAAAAAAAAAAAAAAAACCCAAAGCAAAAATGACACCGTCAATTATTGATTATATTCCATTCCACTTTTGCAATTTGAGCTAAAGAAACTAATTGATTTCCAGACTTTGTAGATTTGCATGCATGTTACTGATTTAATTGTAAATGATTTATCCATTTTTTATTTTATTTTATACTTGTAGTATTTAATCAAAATATCATACTTCAACTTAACAACAGACTTCTCTCTGGTGACATAAGAATTTCATTTCCTTAAACCCTATTCCTTTCTTGCAATCGACTGCAAGTTCATATTCAAATCTGCCTCCATCCAATCAACTAAATTTTTCCGATATTTGTGTCACTCTGGAAGAAAAGATCTGTTGCTACTTCTGTTTTATCTCGACTTCAAGTAAATACCAGTTGTATTTTTATATATGTCTATTGGTTACATAAAAAGTAGCTGCCTGCAGTCATTACCAAAATGGCCATCAGGTGAATTGTCTTGTCTTACAGGGACATGCAAATTCAGGCCGTTTTTTTTTTCCAGACAAAAGCTGCACACAGGCTGAATGTAAATGTAACTCTCTGTAAACCCACTCTCTGACACTAAGTGGTGCTTGTGGAACAGCAGAACATTTGAGCTGTTTCCCCGTAACCTCTGTGGAGAAAGCATTGCGATAAGAACACTTATTTATTAGGTTTTACATGGAGCGAAGATGAAACCTAAATGCCATTGAATCTCTTCTGAGAGACTCTTACTTAAAACTTTAATTTATGCTGGACAGTGTTTATGTATCCTGAGTTGTTCAAATTGTGATAATCAAATATGGTTTTAATGATAATTAAAATATGAAACAATAATACTAACCGTGAGGAATTTTTATCATGACTTATCAAACTGCTAACTGTTTTATCCCTATCTGAAACCTAAAGAATGCTTTCTTTGCAGACAGTATATTGAGATCGAAAGGCATCAAAGCATCAAAGCAAACCAATGTATTCATTGTTTCCAGTCAACTAAGATGCCTGGTAAATTTTTAAAGACATTTATAATATCCCACAATCCTGTATGCATGGGAAGGCGTGTGTAAGCGCAACTGTGTGCCCTTAAGCAAAGATGGCAGCAAGCATGCCGCATCCTTCCACATGTACCTTTGAGATGAATAGAGATGCTAAGGGACAGCTCTTTCCAGGTATTACAGACATCTTTGGCCTGAACACAGTTTCCTTGGGAGGTTCCTTCATATAAAACTGCTGTCTGTTAAATCAATGACTAACTGTGTAGTATGGCAGCTGCTTTCAAACATAGTCTGTAGTCATTGTCTCCATATCAGTGAAGCTGTTAGTAATTGGTAGTAATAAAGACACACTAATTGGTCTATGAGGCAGAGTGTGCAAAGGGCAACTGCAAGAGTGATCAGTTTCTTCATTAAACAGGACACACATAAAATAAACTGTACAACAATTCAAATCTAAGTAAAGCTTTTTATATCTACCATTTGCCAAAGGAAAACTGCAAAATGTCTCCTACTATTCCTTTATCTCTTTATTACTTTTTCCCTCCACCTGTATCTGGCTGCAGCCATCAAATAACTAATATGGGAATTTTAGGCCCTTGATTTGTTCACTTATCATCCACAAAGCACATGGTATGTAAAGTTAATGTATTTTTTGTGCTTTGCAGTGAATTTCCATTTAAATGCATTTATTTTTATATTTCACCACATAAAAGTCATATGAATGTTTTAATCTGTTGCTCTAAAATCCCTGCAGTCAGTTTATAAGCCATTCTGGGAGTGAAATGCAGCTCCAATAGAGGCATGTCATGTCCTCGTGCTGGTTCAGTGGTTTGATATGTGTGACGCATGCTGAAATAATTAAAGTGACAGAAACAACATGTCTTCATGAATAATTCACGTAACACATGTTTTCATGACGCAGTTTTTCCCAAAAGTATGTCTAAAATAGCAGTGCAGTACTTTCGTCTTCTGTCATTTTTCCATTTCATAGTGCTCAGTGATAAAAGTGTATAATAAAGTGCGGAAATATAATAATGTTTTTTTTATTTTCCGTCAGATGAAGTCAACAGAGGTGGATCAAGGCCTTTTCACAGACAGTTACTGCAAAGTGTGCAGCGCTCAGCTCATCTCAGAGTCACAGAGAGTGGCACATTATGAGGTGAGACCTGCTTTCTGTCTACATCCTGTCTGCTTGTACGTACAAATCTCTCTCAGCCCTTTTGTTTCCTTAATGTAAGTCATTTTAAATGTTGTTATCCAAAGTGTAGTTATTATACGGTCAATCCACCTAGAGCAATAAGAGGTTTAGTACCTTCAAAGATACAGTGACAATACAGTAACAACTAGTAAATATAGCTAGTACTAGCCAGCTTTCTGGACTTCTTCCACAATTACCCATGAGAGGTTCTGAGTGCACGTCCTCTGATCTGTGTGGTGAAGAATAGCAGCCTAGCTGTATTACAGAGTGTTTCCCTGTGGTCACTGAACGGAGAGTTATATGGCCACTCTTCAACAGAGCTGTAACCTGAACGGACCTAGATGGGAACATAATGTATTTGCCTAGGCAGGTATGGAGTACAACAAGGAGATAGTGTGCTCTTCAGTGTAAACTATTAATTC
The DNA here is from genome assembly GCF_963082965.1 of Carassius carassius. NCBI lineage: Eukaryota > Metazoa > Chordata > Actinopteri > Cypriniformes > Cyprinidae > Carassius > Carassius carassius. Next base: position 30,343,319 of record NC_081758.1, on the reverse strand, counting down.
TGGGTTTGTTTTGTGTGTCCGTGCCAAGTGTGTTATTGGCTGTCCCATGTGGACCGAGCCATTTTCCGAGCACCTTTGAGCCATCTAATGATTTTGTTTACAAATGTCACGTGTGTGTGAATTTGATTGCATTGAATCTTATTGAATATAACTTCTGACTGTCATATCAGGCTAAGCTCTGGCACAAAATAAATCAACGTTTCAGTTGGTGATGTACTGAAATGTTGGTGACTGAAAATGTTTAGCCGAAACGGAAGTATTTTTGGAGGGTCAGTTATTGAAAGAAACACTTGCTGCTTTTTCAATGATGTGTTTTGGTGGTGTGCAAAAACATGGATAAGCTACATCATGTAAGCATGTCAGCAGTGTGGATGTACTTCATCATGAACAAAAATGAGGCAAGAGTAGCAGTATGTATATTTTGTTGGGCTAAAATATCAAGAGGTGGCTTGTTGCCAAAGAACATTTTTACTATGACTGGTTAATCACCTGTGAACAACACCCTGAACAGTTCAATGATTTTCGGTTTCAGTTTCTTGCTAAATGAACATTTAAATTTTATTTTCCATGTTTTAATAAATAAAATAAGTTTGACCCATCACTACTTTAGTCTTTTCAGTGGAAATCTGTGGTGCATCTGAGGCTGCTTGGTAAATTACTAAAAGCTGCTAAAAAGCTAAAAACTTTTTGCTGATTTTTGCAAACCACCACAGGCATTAAATGAAAATGCTGTCATGCTCCTAATGTGGAAAGACATGCAGTAGGCAAAGTCATTTGTTTGTTAAGACCCAGATATGTGAAGAACAGTTTTTGTCTCTCTTGTTCTGTTTCTTTTCAGAAAAGCTCCAAAGTGTATTGGATGGAAGCTCAAATATCCAGACTCTGTCTTATTAATTAAGCATTTTATCAGAGTATTTTTAAAAGGCTTTGACAAGTTCTTGGGAATATACAAAAGAAATGGAGAATAACTGTTTATTTGCATCTTAGTAATTATCACACATGATGCTCATGGCAGCAAAAGGGAAATTATGTTTGAGGGAAAAAAAGACTATCAAGAATTTCATAAAGTATGGAGTAACAACATGCTTATGAAATTCAATATAAAAATGAACATAAAGGGTCTCAAGTACACTCTAATTGTAATCATTTACATTTACATTTAATCATTTAGCAGACGCTTTAATCCAAAGCTACTTACAAATGAGAACAATAGAAGCAGTAAGGTCAACAAGAGAACAACAACAGTATACAAGTGCCATGACAAGTCTCAGAACGGACAGAACGCATAGCCAGGTTTTTTTTTTTTTTTTTTTTTTTAAATTTTTTGTATAAATGCAAAGACAAGAAAAAAAGGAAAAGTGCAGTAATCAATAAACTGAAACGTAATACAAGTGACAAGAACTTTAATTTAATTGACAAGGTTCATTTACAAAATTTTGTATTTGGAATCCTTATATAGTCTACTCAGTCCTTTCTGTCATTTCAAAAGAAACTTACAATGTGTTTTCTTGAACTAGTTAGGCTCTTTGTCACAGTTTTAGCATTTGATTTAATTTAGAAACAAAATAATTTGTGTTTGCATTGAAATTGTCCTGAAGCTCATTTTATTGGGAAGGGATCTGTACTGTAGAGTAAAAACATCTACAGAGGCTTTTGCACTCAGGTAATGGTTTTAGAAATTATGCTGACGGCACAATTTGATGAGCTCATAATCCTCACTCCTGAAACATCAAAGACTGAAAGACAGAGAGAGAGAGAGAGAGAGAGAGAGAAAGACAGATTGGAGGAGGGAAAGAAAATCCAGACATTTGAACTCCCCACATTTTGTATTAAAAGGAACATTAATAATGTAGAAATACAATCATGGACCGGAATAGCACTTCCAGCATTGGCTTTCATTTTATAGTCCTCAGGACACTTATCCAGGGTTTCTATTCATGTGCTCAAGTTAAATCCATACCTTTTCGTGTATTACCAAAGACTGTGAGAACATCATATGTACAGGTATGATACATGTTATTGCTCTAGGCAAATATCTTAATGATCAGTGTTGGGGGTAACAAGTTACAAAGTAACGGATTACAGTAACTATATTACTTTTTGGTGTAACGAAGTAAAGTAACGCATTACACTAATAATATTGGTAACTACACTACTTCACTAGACTATAGGAACGCACTTTCCTGCGTTACACATGCCGTGTTTGCCAGTGTCCAGATTGATTCAAACTCTCCCATATTAAACCAATAACATAGCCTATTGCTTTGGAAAATGAACGAAAACAAAGTGAAAGTAAAGTCTGTCGTGAGTGCATGAATACAAACACACAATAACGCATTTGCATGAGAAAACTCTCAGAAAAAGCACAAAAAACACTCGACAGAGTACTTTGACATAAAACAAAACAAAAACAAGGATGAAACACATATCTGATAAAGCACTGGGATTTATGTCTTGGGTCGTTAGGCGATGTCCCAGTAAAATCGATTCTGACACAGATTACAGCCAACGAATCGATCATTTATAATATGTATATTATGTATACTAAGCAAATCATTATATAATTATACAGTTCATAAAGATAGTTGCACTTTTTTCTGTTGCAATCTGAATATTTCTCACTCATTTTGTGTTTAGTTTGTGAATCATTTGCACTGTTATTGCACTGTATTGTTGAAGACAATTTGTGCAATTGTTTTTACTATATGCTGCATAGTTTGTGTTTATTGTTCAAACTGAGATTGAAAATATATTTCTCAGAAGAAGAAAAAAGAAATGCAATTTATCTTTAAAATAAAATCTAAATTTGTTTTGTTTTATGCCTTCATTTGATAACCAGAAAAATGTAAATACACAACAGAATTTCTGAGGGGAAAAAAACATTTCATAAGGCTATTTTAAGAAAAAAATAATAAATGAAGTTGTTTTTATGCATTTAAATAATTACACATGCTAAAAAAAATAAAACATATGGTGAAGAAAAAAATAAAACATTTCATAGGGCCCTGAACATTTAATTTTTGTTAAACTTTTAATAAATTGCTGTAAAAATTAAATTAAATTAATTAGACATGCTTTTTGACGAATACAATTAAATGTAACCATTAAAAGGAGTTGAGAAAAATAAAAAGTAAAGTAATAAGTAGTGAAGTTACTTTTCAAATGCAGTAACTAGTAAAGTAATCTCATTACAATTTACAGAAGTAACTAGTAACTAGTTACTAATTACATTTTTTTGAGTAACTACCCCAACACTGTTAATGATAAATCCAAGCATATTGCTGTGCAGTTAAGATTGCTAACACCATGCTTAAAGCCAAGGTTACTTTTTTCTATTGTATATTTCTATAGAAATGTTACTAACATCAGTTATGCATTACCTAAAGCAAACAGAAGTTATCTGGTTTCTTTTAAGCAGTAAGCGAGGTCTGTGGCCTGTGTCTCTATTTTGAGTATAATCTCTCTGGTGCGCTGTGCTATTTGATTTCTTTTTGTGGTCTTGCTCTCTTTCTGTCTGATTGTGTGCCCTTTGCTTATGCGTTTCCTTCATGCAATTCCAATCAGAATTTTTTAATCTTACATATGCATGAGCCACATAGCAGAGAGTGGTGAAGACTGCAGGCTCTTATTTACGTCTGGTCATGATGATATTATCAGCATTCAAGGGCAAATCACCCTCTCATTGTCTTGGACCCTCCTCTACAGGATTGGAATGATCCATGTAAGTTTGATTCTAATGAGACTCCTGTTCCACACTAAGGACTAAGTTTTGAATGTGTGTATATACCATTCAAAAATCAGTACTGTTTTATTGAAAGAAATACTTTTATTAAGTTAAAACGCATTATATGGATCAAAAGTTTCACATTTATAATTTTACAAAAAACTATATTTATTATATAAATGCTGTTATTTTGAACTTTTGATTCAGAATTCTGGGGAAGAAATGGCACAAGAGCAAGAAAAATGTTTCACTGTTTTCACAATAATATTCAGAAGCACATCTGGTTTTAACATTGATAAATCAGCACCCATCATTGACCCATCAATCAGCATTGAGCACCCAATCAGCATATTAGAATAATTTCTGAAGGATCATATGACACTGAAGACTGGAGTAATAACTTCAAAGGAATAACTTACATTTTAAAAATAATAAAACAGAAAACAGTTATTTTAAATATAATGATACATATTTATTAAATCATATTTTAAAATGTTTCTTTTTTTATTAATTTATTTTATGTATTTTTAATCAATTGCAGACTGGTCAACAATCTTTCAAAACCATAAAAAAACGTACCAAACCTTTGAACTTTTTAATATCCCGAAATGTGACTTGCTATCATGCAATGTGACTTTATTTCTTATTTTAAACTTTTTGTCATTGTTATTCTGGTTGAAACCAGCTTTCACAAAACTAGAGTAAGTGTGATCCAAAACAAACAAATCAGCCTGGGAAAATGTCATAGGTTAAATGCGCTCATGCTATAGGATATAGGCTGCTTTACACATGCATGTGAATCTTGTATTGTGAGCTAAACTTTTCGCTGAGCTATGAAAGTCTGACGTCGATTCATGAAGCTCTATTAAACACATCTACTGTTATTATCTAAGTGAGAATCAGTAATGTCTTTAAATATGGCTCTAAATTTGGCTTCCCCAATTAGCTCCTGTAGCTGACTAAATCAGGATGTTCTTGTTGGCCTAACAGCCATTAGAGTCATAAAAGAGAAGAAATCATTTCTCTGTAAGATGCTTCCTAAGAGAGTGCTGACAAGTGAGAATAAAATTGGGATGCATGAGGCCAAATCTTTGGGTTCTCATCCCAGTGTGTCTTTCAAATGCAACATAAAATGAGCTTTTCAAATGAAAAAAAATAAAAAATTTTAGTTCTTCTTTTTAATTTTCATGAAATTCCTAAACAGTTGACATAACACCGTATTGAAGACACAAAGCACAATAGATTCATTGAGGAAGGCAATAGATGGGTTTTAAATCTTACATCAGTGGATTTTTATGCTTTGAGGATCTTACAGATTATCTGGCAGAACTGAAGCCGTAGCTCAATTCTTCATTGCCTCTACTGATACTTTCTTTAGTATCAGTAGAGGAGGAGCAGCAGCAGCAAACAAATTGGAAGAAGATGGAGTTAATGGACAGAACAAAGGCTTGTGATGCTCTGATGAAATATGGATGAGGGCTTGTCAGAAAAAACATGAAAACATATCATGTGAAGATTCCTTGGGTCTAACAGAAAGTCTTTCATACCCAAGACAAAGACTGATTGCTAATGAACTCCCTTTTCCACACTTTGATCTCCATTCAGATTCATAATGCACCACGGTTTCAGAATGTCAAGTCAAGTCTTACAGTTCGATGCTCAGGATTTTTGGTTTGTCTTTTATTTATACTAATGGCATTTAGTCTGCTCATTCAAAGTAATTTTTTTCAGTTGTACTTAAAGTTCATACATATTCTTCAGGTTATTTCTCTTTTAATGATAACAAAATGAATGTTTTAATGCTTTGCTGAAAGGTGCTTATGTTAAAATATGTCTGAAGGTTTGTTTGAAACATTTCAGAAGCTCTAATAATAACCTGTCCTAGCTTTTTCTGCGTTGTAATCTACAGCCATGCTGTGATATTTTCTACAAAACCTCTGTCAGCGTACTGAATGTGATAGGGTTATATGAGGTTTTGGCGTGAATCTAAAATCCCACTCAGTTTACTGTCATTCTGTGATAGCCTTCCTGCTCCCAAAACTGGGTCAGAACATGTTTTAGTGACTAAGCAACCAGAGGCCAAATAGTGAGGATGCATATAGTGCCTTGGAATAGAATATGTAGTGGATCTGTGGCATGTTAATAACCCAGTTAACTTGATGCAGACTAATTAAAATTTGTAGCTGGAAAAAAAACATTTCAGCACCATCTGTTAGATTTTTTTTTTTGTTGCAATTGTACACTTTTTTTTATTATCTTGCTGTATCATTAGAAGAAAAATGTATCTGCACTTGTATTTGAATGGCGTATTTGATTTTTTTTCTCATAAACTATTTTATAGTAATGTGCATAATCATTATTTCACTTGTTAGTTCTAGAAGTCAAAACTCACCAAACTCACAATAAACCAGTATTGTCAAAATCCCAGAACAACATATGAGCAGCACACAGTATGAGCAGGATTTAATATATTGAATAAATTAGGCTTTTCCTTATAAACCATTTTTCCTTTTAATTATGTTGTCAGATTGAAAAGCTATAGAACAAAAATGCAACTTTAAAATTTAAAATTTGTCTTAGCATGGAAGTGAACATCCCAGGTTACGTAATGTAACCATGGTTCCCCGAAGGGAATGAGACGCTGCATCGGAAAAGGCTATGGGAACGCAAATGAAAAGTTTCGACTTCAAGGCATACAGTTTCCTCATTGAGGGAGCTCTAGATTGGAGGATGGTCTCAACAACCTCGGTTGAGAGACCGGAAGCTACGAGATGTGCCCCCTAAGGGGCCACACTCATAACTTCCACAGCTCCGGGCGTGTGAGAGGAGATCCCTCCTGATGGGAATCTCCCATGGAGCGCTGCTGAGGAGAGGAATCAGGTCGGTTTTAAGTGAATGAACCTGCATGCAGAAGTCCTTCCCTCAGTATTGACAGGTTTGTCTACCCTTTAACTCACTTTTGATAAGAAAGTAAAGTAAACCCTGAAGGAGACATGTCTCAGCAAACAGACTTTTACCAGTGGAGTTTGGGTCCTTTTACAGTAATGATTCTTGAAAGCTTTCTCTATTTGCCAGTTGTTTTTCCCCTGTGCTTACCCATGATTAGAGCATGATGTTCTCCTCTGGCCAAATGGCAGTGGGGTTTGGAACATTATGTGCTTATGTGCTTTTTGTGCTTAAAGCTAAATTGTGGCCCTCTAAATCTATCACTGTGACGGTTCAGCCCCAATCTGAGTTACTTCACCCTTTGAGACTAGTTTTGTCTACTTCCATGTAATTACCATATCCAAGACTCCCCTAAGAACTGGAGTAAAGAGTACTTAAAAGTACACTTCGGGATCAGATAAGTCCACAAGTGTCATTTCTTCAAAGACATGACCACTGTTTGTTGCTGAGGAGTTTGGCTGTGGAGTGTCTGTTTATTTATAATTAAATAAATTAATTGTGATCACATCTGATGATTTCTTTGGGGTTAATACAGTTAATCTCCAACATGATAAACACACATGCATTTATAATATGTATTTGTGCAATTTATATTTATTAAAGTGCTTGGCCTAAAAAAAAAAAAAATATATAGAATATATATATATACATATATATATATATATAAAATATTACAGTTAAAAAAAATGGAGGTTGGTTAGATTTAAATGAATAATTTTGAAGAGAAAATCAGTCAATAGCACCTGACTATTACACACTGACAGACAGGAATGGATACAGACAAATATGCATATTTATTGCATGCTGTTGTTGTAGGAAACTGATAAATTATGGATAGAATTGTTGCTGAAGAGGGTGAAGAGAAATGTGTTTCTATTTGCACACTCTCCAGATGCTGAAGCAGCAGCATTCTCAGTAAATCCTGAGATCCATCTGTCCCTTTCGATCTCTTTCTGTCTCATTTCATATTTACTCTCTTGAGAGGAGAAATAGGAGGACCAGGCTAATAAGATTCTCTCAGGCAATCTTCAAACACAAGGTGACAGATCATATTTTTGAACCACATTCATCTATAGTCAGTCAGGTCAGTTTCATCCTGCATGTGTAATTTTTTTGGTAAGAAAAGCAGACAGAAAATCTTTCACTTCTTCACAAGGAAATTAGTGGCTTTCAATGCAGATTATTCCAGTGCAACTCTCTATCCTTAATTTCCACACTTTGCCTCTTTCCTTTGTGTTGAGGTTGAAGTTCAATTGCCCTCTTGTCAAACATCATTTTCAAGTAAACTGAGCAATGAATTGATTTGGCCCTCTGCCTGATAGCAGGGTCACCAAGTAATGGGTGGGTCTTGATTTGTGGCTCCAGAGTAATTATTTATTGGCCTGTCCATAAGATGGGCACTGTCATTCGCTTCTCACTCAGTCCCTGCTCCAGTGCTTTCTTTCTTTCTTTGGTAATTATTTTAATGCTTTTTCTTCACAATTAATAGATTTTCTAGTCTGTCCCAGGACTGTATAAGGGTAACGATCTTTCACTTTGATTTATTACAGCCATCTTATTCTCTTTTAATACTTTGATCTCAGAATCTGATTAAGAATAATAAACACATATTTAAATAATAATTTATTTCCTCCCCTTTCATCTTTTTCAGAGCCGGAAACATGCAAACAAAGTTCGTCTGTATTATATGTTGCATCCAGTAGATGGGGGATGTCCGGCTAAGAAGCTCAGAACAGATGACGTGAGTATATCTCATCCTTTTCTTTTAATTTTTTTAACAAATGACACCTCTATACTGAGTTTATAAATGACTTGCTCTGTAACATTCTTTTAAAAGATCAGCGTGGTGAGTGTTTTTTCTTTTAATGAGCTTTTCTAGCCATTGCTCTCCAAAGCCAGTCTTTTTCATAATAATATGCTTCATGAACCCCGACCATTAAAAAGTACTTAATATTATGCTTCCTTTTATGCAAACAATTAATTTAATAGACTGAATTTGTGAAGGTAAGATGCAAATTTCTTTTGAAATCAAAGTAAATGAATTTGAATTACAAATAAGAAACCTGCATCCATGGCCAGTTTAGCTGTGTGCACTATAGTTTCTTTATTTGGCAGAGACTTCTTTATTTTGATCAAGGAGGTGTTCATGTAAGACGTGTTCTTGGATTTACAAATAGCTAGCTAGTACAATGGAATAAAAATGTTTGATTCATAGCAGAAGATGCTAAAAAAACAGCAAGACATCTAAAAATAAATCTAAAGTAACTTTTATGAGTTTATTATTCTAGTTTATGAGTGAAATCATAACTAGTTCCCCCTAAAATCAAGTGGCAAACCTGCTTTACAGTATGTTTGTTAACATGGTGAATACTGTGCCCTATTTAAGGATGTTTCTATAGGGGAATCAAGGGTTTTAGTACTTCAGTCCAGCATCATTTCATCACAAGGAGATAGCAGCTTGATGTGTGTGAAATGTTTTGATCCATCTGATTTTGTACTGCATTGTCACTTTGAGTTAAAAGGTGATCTTGTGTGCATTCAAGCTTGGGTCTGAGAATGGAGCAGGTTTTACATGAAGCCCAATTAATTTCAAGAAATAAACAAGAAAGTTCAAGAAACTCAATTCTGAACTAAAGCCATCTTCTTAGATGAGTCTTGCTGAGATGATAGTCATTCTGCTCTGCTTCTCTCAGTATAGGATATAACAGGCTTCCGCTTTATGGCTGTATTTAATGGGCTATTCACACAAAGATGGGTTCAAAAACACAAGGTTGTGGGTTGCTGGGATCTGCCTTTTTGCACTCCCTGCTAGGCAGAGAAAGTCTATGATGCCTGTGGTTTTTGCAGATGTTACATGTTCTTTAGACAGCTTCCAAACAGACCAACAAAGCTCTTACCACAGGAGACCAAATGCACATCTAAATGTTTATGTGAGAGTCAGAGGATGCGAAATCATAGCCGTCGGCTATTGGATACGGTTAGAATTAAATGATATTGAGCGTTGTGTATGTTTTATTGATTCTGTATGATCACAGTATTGTCATCATTACACAAGCTGTTGAAGTGAGGATACTGGCAGAGAATTGCAGTAATGAAGGTGATTAGTACACTTATTGTGTAGGGAACCGCCACCGTCAGTGGCCAGATTTCAAAAGAGTATGAGCTGCTTCTGAGTTCTTCGACTGAACTTTAACACTTAGCTTGTATCAGATCAATAGTGGCAAAGAACAGACATTCAAATAGTCATCGATTGCTGTGTGTCCATGTGTCCTCTGTCAATAGGCTCTAACATGTTACTATATATATACTGTATATATATATATATATATATATATATATATATATATATATATATATATATATATATATATATATGTATATGTATGAATGTATATATGTATGTATGAATGTATATATGTATGTATGAATGTATATATGTATGTATGAATGTATATACTGTGCTTCTGGAAAGTTAAGTTGTTAAGTTACATTCTTATTCCAAAATGGATTAAATTCATTATTTTCCACAAAATACTACAAACAACACCCCATAATGACAACGTGAAATAAGTTTGTTTGAAATCTTTGCAAATTTCTAAAAAATAATAATAATAATCAAAAACAAACCATGTACATAAATATTCATAGCCTTTGCCATGCCACTCAAAATTGAGCTTAGGTGTATCATGTTTCCACTTTTTATTTTATTTTATTTTTTTATTCTTTTTTTTCTGGAGAGAGAGAACTGTTCATTTATGTCTTTAGTTTAAATTAATCAAATTTGAATGTTTAGGGTAAGTTCTCCCATTTAAATATTGAGTTAATCCTCTTACACTCTCTTATCACTTATCAGTTAATGTACTTCTGAAAATCAATATAAAATTAGTGCAAGATGTGGAATTTTGTGATTACCCTTTCTCTGTCATTAACCTATAAACGTGATAGAGAAAAACTAAGTCAGGAAGCATTCAGTCAAAATCAGCACTTTTCACAGTGGGACCGAGGGAGTAGAGTGGAACTGAAAGCAATTATTTTTTCCACTACATAGCTCTTTCTGATATGTATAGATCAATGAACTCTACATGGCTACTGTTGTGTGAATGATGTTGTAATGTTTTTGGCTTCCCGGCAAGAAAAAAAAAACTGAAACTTTTGTGTCAGCAATTTTACTTCATCAGAAAAAGCTTAGACATACTGTACTTTTTTATTTTCTTGATTTCTTCAATTACATTGTGCACGCACACACATATGTAAAAGCTACACTTTCAACAGTTTAAATGTTAAGGGAAGTATTAAAATTTTTAATAATTACAGGTTAGTAACTTTATTGTCAACTCATCCAACTGTACATGTGCCGCTTGCATTTTCTTTAGATTAATTTTTTCCTCTATATTTCCCAAGAGCATAGGGTTGTGTAAAAGTACACTGGCTATTGACCAGTGGAGAAGTAAAATTCACCTGCATTAAGAGTCAGTAATCAGCCAAGTTCTAACAAGCTGTCCTCTGCTCTCTCAACACCTAATAAAGTGGCAGCAGATTGTACACGAGATCACTGGTCACATCCATCTGCTTAACACAAATCAGCTGTCTGCGGCAGCTACTAATAGCTACATGGTCCCCTAAGGACACTTTAAAAATCGCTCCCTAAGTCTCCAGCACTGTAACTCAATGCAAGGGCTGTGGCGGAGGATACTATTAGCAGTCTGGGACAACTTATACACTGATCGAATAGCCCATCGGATACTTCTATTTAATTAGCGGTGATTAAATCAACCCCTGCTGGGTCTCGTGTTTCCAGGGGAGAGCAGGGCAGATGGAGCGCGTGTGGAAGACCAGAACGAAAGAAGAGAGAAGAAAGTGAGCTGGAACTCGAGCCTGGATCCTCAACTTTTGTTCTAGTCTTTGTTTCACTCAGTTAATGACAGATCATTGACTGTGTGTGGAATGTCCAGACAGCCTGAGAGTGATACAGCAGTCTTCTCTTTACATTTACAGTTCAGTTTACATTTCTTTCTTGGGATGAACTAATGGGATGTATGCACAGATAAAGCTTTGCTTAAACCTTCTCTGCTGCTGCCTTCATACATTTACACTTAAAGTCAATAATATGCAGTCAGTAGTTGTGTTATATCTTTGCTTATCAGTGTTATTTTATTATTTATATATTATTGTATTTATTAATATTATTATTTAGCCTTTATTATAGTTTTCTTTTTAATTATATTTTTGTAGTTTTAGTAATTTTAAGTGGTTGTGTCTTCTTGTATTAGTTTTTTGTTTTGCCTAATATATCTATTTAGCCTCTCTTTTTTTTAGTCAACAAAAATTATTTCAATAGTAGTTAACAATCTCAACACTGTTGCTGATTTAACTCATTATCACTAGTTTTGGGAAAGATTTTTGTTGATAATCCAGGAATTTTCTGCAGACCACGGGCCATTTTATATCGAAAAACACTGCTCTATCTGCTTGTTAAGTCATGATGTACCAAATACTGTTTCTAGATCCAAGCTTCCAAGCTTCTAGATCCAAGCAGGTTTTTTTTATGTTTATGAGTACTATTAATTAATAGCACAACTTTAAGACACTTTAAGGTGTCTGGGCTCAAAGAGTTTTTTTTCTATTATTTTAAGCATTTTGAAAAGATAGATCACTGCATAGCTATTAGGATCATGATTTTTCCATATTACAGTAAGTGAGTGTATATTAGCATTTTATTTTTTTTGTTGGGTTTTCCTCTGTCATGGTATTTAGACTTTAGCCTTGTCAGAATCAGTACTGAGATGTTAAGCTGTGACACTGATGTGGATGATGCAGATTTGAAACCATCTTCCAAAAGATTATAGCTTTAATATAGATATTGAATATCTTTAAATGCTAAAATTTATATGGGGATGGTTTTGAAGTATCCGTGGGAACCTGACTGATGCAATGTGAACTGACAGCACTGAGCTTGCCATGCTTTACATAGCATCTTGTTCTCATGGAGACACAGAACAGACTGAGTCATGAGTTCTCTGACCTTTTTTTCCCTTTTTCATTGTGCTGTCACAAAGTAGACAATTCTTGCTGGAGGAAATAAGTAGTAAACAAAAATATAAGTGAATAATCCCTTAATGTGCTCCAGTTAAAAGCACAGTATGCTTGTAAAATTTGGTTTTGAGCATTCTGAATCCATGAAGCAATAGCCATACAAACATATATACTGTGTAAACAGAATTAAACCTCAAAAGGTTTTCCACTAAAGCAATCTCTGCAAAGCCCCTAGAGCGCTTTCACCAGCAACTACTGCCTGCAAGCCTCAGATGCATTGCTGATCCTCAGATGCTTTTCTGCTGTCTTTCATTGTTCACAAAAATGTACTCTGCTTTATATATATATATATATATATATATATATATATATATATATATATATATATATATATATATATATATATATATATATATATATATATATAATAATATGTGTGTGTGTGTGTGTGAGAGAGAGAGAGAGAGAGAGCTATCCATAAAGCAGAGTACATTTTTTTGAATATATATACATATATACAGTTGCTGGTCATATAATTAGAATATCTTCAAAAAGTTGATTTATTTCACTAATTCCATTCAAAAACAGAAACTTGTTTATTATATTCATTTATTACACACAGACTGATATATTTCAAATGTTTATTTCTTTTAATTTTGATGATTATAACTGACAACTAAGGAAAATCACAAATTCAGTATCTCAGAAAATTAGAATATTGCTTAAGACCAATACAAAGAAAGGATTTTTAGAAATCTTGGCCAACTGAAAGTATGAACATGAAAAGTATTAGCATGTACAGCACTCAATACATAGTTGGGGCTCCTTTTGCCTGAATTACTCCAGCAATGCGGTGTGGCATGGATTCGATCAGTCTGTGGCACTGCTCAGGTCTTATGACAGCCCAGGTTGCTCTGATAGTGGCCTTCAGCTCTTCTGCATTGTTGGGTCTGACATATCGCATCTTCCTCTTCACAATGCCCCATAGATTTTCTATGGGATTAAGGTCAGGCGAATTTGCTGGCCAATTAAGAATAGGGATACCATGGTCCCTAAACCAGGTACTGGTAGCTTTTGCACTGTGTGCATGTGCCAAGTCCTGTTGGAAAATGAAATCTGCATCTCCATAAAGTTGGTCAGCAGCAGGAAGCATGAAGTGCTCTAAAACTTCCTGGTATCCTGCTGCGTTGACCTTGGACCTCAGAAAACAGAGTGGACCAACAACAGCAGATGACATGGCACCCCAAACCATCCCTGACTGTGGAAAATTTTACACTGGATCTCAAGCAACGGGGATTGTGTGCCTCTCCTCTCTTCCTCCAGACTCCGGGACCCTGATTTCCAAAGGAAATGCAAAATTTACTTTCAACAGAGAACTTAACTTTGGACCACTCAGCAGCAGTCCAGTCCTTTTTGAAGCAAGACGCTTCTGACTCTGTCTGTTGTTCAAGAGTGGCTTGACACAAGGAATGCGACAGCTGAAACCCATGTCTTGCATACGTCTGTGCGTAGTGTTTCTTGAAGCACTGACTCCAGCTGCAGTCCACTCTTTTTGAATCTCCCCCACATTTTTGAATGGGTTTTGTTTCACAATCCTCTCCAGGGTGCAGTTATACCTATTGCTTGTACACTTTTTTTCTACCACATCTTTTCCTTCCCTTTGCCTCTCTATTAATGTGCTTGGACACAGAGCTTTGTGAACAGCCAGCCTCTTTTGCAATGACCTTTTGTGTCTTGCCCTCCTTGTGCAAGGTATCAATGGTCGTCTTTTTGACAACTGTCAAGTCAGCAGTCTTCCCCATGATTGAGTAGTCTACAAAACTAGACTGAGAGACCATTAAAAGGCTTTGCAGGTGTTTTGAGTTAATTAGCTGATTATAGTGTGGCACCAGGTGTCTTCAATGTTGAACCTTTTCACAATATTCTAATTTTCTGAGATACTGAATTTGGGATTTTCCTTAGTTGTCAGTTATAATCATCAAAATTAAAAGAAATAAACATTTGAAATATATCAGTCTGTGTGTAATGAATGAATATAATATACAAGTTTCACTTTTTGAATGGAATTAGTGAAATAAATCAACTTTTTGATGATATTCTAATTATATGACCAGCACCTGTGTGTGTGTGTGTGTGTGTGTGTGTATGTATATGTATGTATATATGTGTGTATATATATATATATATATATATATATATATATATATATATATATATATATATATATATATATATATATATATATTAGGGGTGTAACGGTACGCAAAAATCACGGTTCGGTACGTACCTCGGTGTTAAAGTCACGGTTCGGTTCATTTTCGGTACAGTAAGGGAAAGAAATGCAAATATTAAACTGCAGGTTGTTTATTACTATACACTTTTTTTTAAATACTTTTTAATAAAATATATATAAAATAAAAAAAGAATAAGAAATAAAATATTGCTGCAAAGTTATCCACTAAATAAAATACTCTCAGTCTCAAACCAATATCATATAATAAAATATAATGAAAAATATAAATAAATAACTATGATTACAGTGCAGCATTACCAATCCCAGCTTGTAGGCCTGCTTCACCAGAACCGTGCCGTGCCTGCTACTGTAGGTGACAGGGAGACCACCGACAGACCAGGCTCTTGTCTTCATGACAACAATATCTATACTTCATGTTGAGCATAAATATAAAGCCTACTGATAAACGACACCGTCAACAGTATTGACGGCAAAATAGACTATGTTTGACAGGTGCAATATTTTAATTATAAATAATAAATTACAGTGGCATCCATCTTCCATTGTTCCCAAGCCAAATTATTTGTGCCATTTTTATGTTTATATATATATATTTTTTGTTTTATTTATTAATGTGTATTTGTTACATTTAATAATATTATATACAGTTGATTATATTATTTCCATCTATTTATTATTATTATTTACATATAACATTTGTTACATACAGTTGTTATATTTAATTTTTGTCATCAGTTTATTGTCAGTTTGATATTCTTACAATCTTATAGGGGTGGGGGAAAATTTGATTCTTCAATGCATCACAATGCGGAGATGGACGATTCTGAATCAATTCACAAATGTCAAAAATATTGACAGGAAATGCAAGAGACGGAACTTTGAAGAGTGGAAGTGCAGGGCCTGGACAGTCTAAGGCGTGCATGTAAGAGATGCCTGGTCAGGCACTGTCTGCATTAAAAGCTAAGCTAAGCACTTTGGCTTAGAAGCCCTGCGCGGGACTATTTGCACATCAGGGGGCCGCTATCAAAACTCTGTAAAGGGAACATATCTTACAAGATCTGATATTTGTCAATGAGTTCAGGAAATCTCTTGAGCAGCAAATCTTGAACATGATCTTGTCAGTCATCTCTCCTTATTTTTGACCCGTGATCAGTGAAAACTGCCTCCTGTTGAATGCAGGGTTGTCAAGTCCGTGTGCTTCTATGAAACATCAAGAACACGAGCACCAGGAAAAAAATGAGTATGCACTTTACCTTTGGCTAATGTAGCACGGACGTTTTGGATGATGGAGTCTCCAATGATCACAGCGTAGGGGGAGGGGGAGAAGTCGTCGCCCGGGGCCTGGCTCGAGTCCTCCGCTGTGGATGCACCCAGGGTCCGTGGTGTCCCGGTGCCGGAGTGAAGGACATCTGGGAAGATCGCGTCTTGGGTGCACCGGGCCTGTGCAGAGAAACACACGGAGTAGACGTGGTGGGACTGTTAACAGCACGCTGTATACTTACCCCGGACTTGTGAGCGTCAGCCCGGGATGATTCCAGCGCAGCTCTCCGCTCTCTCAGCTGGGCCTGCCTCACCTCCAGGTCGCGTATCTGCTTCCCCACGGCCTCGAGCTCGAGCTGCGCCGAATGCAGCTCGAACGTGTCCTCGCCTACAATCAAAGGTAGACATTCATCTGCCATTAAAGAAAGTAACAGGGAGTACAGCAGTGGTAATGTGTGTGAATAGAGTATTAGCAATGTAAGCGCAGTTAGCAGCAACCACGTCACTGATGCTAACGGGCTATAAGCTAATAGCGGACCCAGGAGCTCAAAACAAGTAAGTTTTTTGCTTGTTTGCTTATTGAAGCTGCACCAATACTATTATAAGAGTAAAGCTCTGTGGAAGACAATGTTTTGTATTGACAGAAAAGGGAATTTACGGCTTTCAGATAAAAAAAGATTATTTTTTTGCATGAATGAAATAGACCCAAATCCTTAATGGCCGAAGAGCAATGCGTCTTTCTTAGTGACAGGCTGTGAATTGCTACGTAGATGTATATTCAGACATGTAATTATCTTAGTTTTGCACATGAGTTTAGAATAAAGTCACACATCTGAAGAATCACATTGGAGATTAAATCTGTGGGATACAGCTGAGTCAGGGGTTTTCTGTTGCGTTTTTCTATTAAAGATCCTTGGATGTCATTTTTCGGTTCAAAATGTAATCAATATTGTTCATGCATGCACATGTTTGAGGGTTTTACCTTAGATTCTGGATTTGATGCTTAAATATATGCATTTATTTTTCATTTATCTATGACAACATGACAAAGTTCACTTCCATAATCTGATGTATTTTCTTGGGAAAAAGGACAGTCAACATGAAAATATATAGTTCAACACTCAACAGAATGCCTATAATCCCATAATAGCTATTTGGATATTAGTTCAAATTAGTCCACATGGCCTAAATGATTTCAGCATACACAGAAAGTTGTTTCAGAGGAAGAACATTCTGATGCAGTTTATAGCATTTTGTTAAAAAAAAGTTGATTGTTAATAAAACCAGAAATGTGCTCTAAGAAAATTAATTGACACATGGACATATTTCCACTTGTTAAAATTTACCATTTAAATAAATATCTAAATTAAAGTTAGAAACTTATTTTATCCGTTCTTTTCTTTTAATTGCAGGTTAATTTGCACAATAACACAAAGTCTAACTTTTTCACTGTCTAAAATTACCAATTTTAACAATTGAAAAACTCTCAGCCAGTGCAAATTTGCTTTGCAATTTTAATTTGCACCTTTGTGCATATAATTTGCACCACAATTTGCATATCAAAATCATACTTTCATGAAGTCCAAAACAACCATACACCATAATTTAACAGATAAACTGCAGTACTTTTAACTGGGGAAGTCGTGGCCTAGAGGTTAGAGAGTTTGACTCCTGGGATCGAATCTTGGGCCGGCAATACCACGACTTAGGTGCCCTTGAGCAAGGCATCAAACCCCCAATGGCTGCCCACTGCTCCAGGTGTGTGTTCACAGTGTGTGTGTTCTCACTGCTCTGTGTGTGTGCACTTTGGATGGGTTAAATGCAGAGCACGAATTCTGAGTATGGGTCACCATACTTGGCTGAAAGTCACATCAGTTACACTTTCAGTGCAAATTTGCAACATGGTGACCTCCCCCTTTTGCAGATAGCATGGCAATAATTAACATCCATGTTCTTTATCAAATTTTCTTTTAATAGAGTCATTCTTTTTTGCCCTTGACAGTGATTTTATTTTGCTGTATCACATAGTGAATGTCACTATAGTACAAAGACCACATCATTCTGAATGCACTGTAGGACTTTTGTGAGAGATTCTGCTTTTCAGAGCAGGTGATGTGGTAATGGATATACTGAATGTACAGTGCACATACTTGAGCACAGAGCAAGGTCATTCAGAGAAGTGCTGTGTTGGTGTGTGCTGTGTGTGCAGCTCCCTCCATTAACACTGAGGGTGCTTGCCTTCCATGATACTTTAAAAAACAGAAAACTGGGAATTTCTGCAGGTCACCCTCAGACCAAAAATAGCTTCAATGCATGTTCCCCTATTACACATTATGCAAAACCAGTATATTGAATAAAGCAAGCAATACAGGCCAATACAAAATGCAGTAACTACACCCACACTGGAACTGAGAAAAATATCTTCAAAGTATGGACAAAACCAATATGGCAAATGTAGTACTCTATCTGTAGTAGTGCGTTTACTACATACCATCTCCATACCCATAGAACATACTTGTACAGGAATTCTGACCTTATTGCTTTCTCACTCTCTTTTAACACACTTCAAGCACAGTGTTTGTAATGCAATCTGTAGTCTAGGAAGATTGAGTTTCCTGCTGAGACAGAGAGTGAGTTTATGCATTGACATGCTTGTGTAAGAATGCGTCAAAGTGCAACCTAAGCCTTTCACTCCACATGTGTAATACCAGTTTGCCCTTCCTATGGTCCAAGGCTCCATGTGACAAAATTGCTGGAAAATTCATGCAAATAAGCTCCTTGTTTTATTCATAGAGCTGGAAACTGAGCTGTAGGGCAACCTTTGTTTTTGATTACTATCAATGTAAAGTATCTCCCTGTAATTACACTTAACAGTTACAACCCCTGTTAAGGAACATCTAACAAGGCAAAAGACTAGCAAATTTCACAGTGGAATCTTAACAAAATGACAGTGTTTTTTTGGAGAGAAACCCTGAAAGTGAATTCTATTGGACCTCTAGCCCGAGCAAATACTGATTAATGTATCACTGGGAAAATAAACTCAGTCATTAAATGGCTCCATAGATTCTACAACTTGTATTTGAAGTAAAATATGCAATATATCATGCAGCAGGCAGTGGTTGAACTCCTCAATTACTGCCTGTGAAAGTTCAATCAAACTGGCCCCATTACTTGCAAATCACCTCCATTTGAATCCCACCAGGAACCACATAAGCAATCCCAAAGTGGCCTAGACATTTCTCCCCCTCTCGCTCTCATTCTTTTCTCTGTTACATTTGTAGCTTATTTACCCTGAAGCACTGATGGGGGGTTTGACCTCCGGGGTTAGGAGGAGAAAATCTGCTGTGAGAAATGTTGTGCTAAGCTCTTGATTTCCTTTTTAACCCCATGCCCTTGCTCTGTCTTACATTCTGACCATGAAAAATGTGTCTGATGTGTTGCAGGGGAGTGAGGAGGGAGATGTGGATAAAAACAAGTGCTGTACACTGTGTAACATGTCCTTTACTTCAGCGGTGGTAGCACAGTCTCATTACCAAGGCAAGATCCATGCTAAAAGGCTCAAACTTCTGCTGGGGGAACAGCCTGCCATAACAGCCAAAGGTACGTGTTAGACATACAAAAACACACATGCACAAACATAGCACTAAAAAGTTTAAAAAACTCTAGCAGGGTGTTGATATGTGAGTAGATATGTCAGAGATGACTGCGTGTGGCTAGAGGATCAGGGCAGGTGTTTGAAAGAGCCAGACACTCACAGTCTTGCACTGCACATCAGCCTACTTGCCTACAGGGGTAAATGACCTAAAATTAGGTAGAAGAATGCGTACGTTTCTGTCTGTGACTTTGTAAAAGGAGCTGTACAGAAGCAGACAAATGAAAGCAGTGAGTTTGAGAATACTGTTGCCACACTGTTTGCATATTTGTATTTATGTCTGTGTTCATTCTTAGAATAAGTTTTTTGTCTATCATGGCCTAATGGTTAGAGATTCAGACTCATAATCCTAAGGTTGCGAGTTCGAGTCTCGGGCGGGCAGGAATCGTAGGTGGAGGGAGTGAATGTACAGTGCTCTCTCCACCTTCAATACCATGTCTGAGGTGCCTTTGAGCAAGGCACCGAACCCCCAACTGCTCCCCAGGCACTGCAGCATAAATGGCTGCCCACTGCTCCAGGTGTGTGTTCACTCCTGCATATGTGCAATTTGGATGGGTTAAATGCAGTGCACGAATTCCGAGTAGTGGTCACCATACTTGGCTGTATGTCATGTCACTTTCACTTCCATGCAGTACTTTGTTGTCCATTTTGGGTTTCTGACCCGTTTACAGCACAATAGCGACCTGCAAAAAATGAGCAGGAAACACTCGGGGATGTGTGGGCTCTCAGAAATCCTCTGCCTGTAGGAGGATGCATAAAGGATATACAGTGTGTACAGTAGAGAAGGCTTCGTGTGTCATTTCGATTTCAGCCAATGGAGAGAGAGACTACACTGGCTCGCAGTTCCATTCAGCATCCATTAGTCACCAGCTTTCTTACAGGCTGTGCCTCCAAATGCCCAATATGTTTATTAATTACACTCTTCACTGGACAGCTGTGCCACATATGGCATAGTTAGGAGGTCCACCACATCACATCCAGTGTTTAGGATCAATTACACAATTCTAACGCTTGAGATGGAGCCACAGTCCACTATCTATGTCAAACTGATGTAATCTGATGCACTTATAAGGCATACTAGTGGATGAAAACCACTGTTTATTTTGTGGGATTTATTATTATTATTATTATATAGAGGTATTTTTATATTTAAATTGATTGTATTATTGTAATAAATATATTATATTTAAAAAACATCATAATTATTATAATAAAAATAATAAAATAAATATCTAAATAAAGTAATAATAATATATTATTATTTTAACATATCTAAATGAAATCAATAGTATGTTTATTATTATTGTTATTTTTATAAATGTATTTACTTATTAATATATATATATATATATATATATATATATATATATATTTTTTTTTTTTTTTTTTTTTTTTTTTTTTTTTATTATTTGTATTTTCTATTACTATTAAAATAAACTCTGCATTTATCACCCTGAATAGGCTTTTGAGAACGACCATCTGACTGAAATTTTATCCATTACTTATCAACCACATGGTGCATATTATTGTATGGTCTTGTGTTGGCATGATCATTTAAAATTCATAGGTTCATTTTTTCACAGTTTGGTTTTAAATGCAAAGCTATGTAGCATATCTGGTTTAAAATGTATTACCACTGTAGTCTTGTTTTTTTCTTTGCTCTCTCTCTCTCTCTCTCTCTGCTTGTTCCTCCCATGTTTCCTGTCACTGATTGATGCCATCATTAGATGTGCCATCTGCGTCTGATGGCTAGAGACGGACGAGGCTTGTGTCCCACTCGGAGTGGATTGAGGCAGACCATCAATCCCTCTGACATGTGGCATACTGAGACAGACTAGCCAAGGCCCAGCTTAACTGAGCAAGGAGGAGTTCTCTTGAAACTCAGTAAGCTTTTCAGTGCCCTGGCAATCTGGGGACAAACTGTAAACACGTTGCAGTGTCGCTTCAAAACAAAAGTGCTGCTGTCTCTAAAAGTGTTTTTAGATAAGCATTTTAGAGGGAAAGATTATCTATTAAGTGCTATTTGAATGAATAGTTTATTATTGAAGTTTAAAATTGGAATGTGATCTCAAAGTCTGTTCCAGGTCAATTACAAATAATGATGTCTAAGAGTTGAGATCAAGAAATCGTTGAAAAATCTAGTTCAAAACGCAAATGCCAAATTCTTATAAATGTAATTTTTGTCTTCGTGTTGGTTTCATTTTATTTTATAATGAATTCTTATCACACACTTTTCTTGTGATTACTGTTTGAACTGAACCAACCTTGCCTTTTTATAAAAAGCAAAAGTCTAGGTTGGCTTTTTATAAAAATCATATAACAGTTACATTGCGACTTTAAGACTTTTTAAGACTTTTAAGATTTTTTTTTTGAAATGTAAAAATAGATGTGTATTAAGTCATTGTCTTTCAGTTCAAATGTAAGGTATTTCTGAATAGCTTAATAGATCAAGTAAAAGAAAAAAAAAGCGCATGCAAGTAATTTAATGCTTGATGATTGCTAGTTAGCTTGTATTGTGTGATACGTTAGTATCTTAGTGGCTCTACCTCAGTTTGTGTGAAATAAAACCAGGCCATTCATAGGCCACTCTTATTGATTTCTACATAACACGCAAAGTGACATGGCTGAGTGAAGCCAGTAACCTGAGCCCAGCTCATCTCCTGGGAAACACTATTGTTTCAGCCGGATATCAGCCAGAAACACACAACATCCTGTCTCTTTCTCTTTTTCTTTCTCCTTCTTCTCCTCCACCTCTTGTATTCAGTAAGACAAATGAGAAACCAGTGGAAGGCCGTGTTTATTGACCTTCATGTACATTTGTTTATTTATACATGACATTTAAGGGTACTACATCAATCTTATTAAATTACTCAGCAGGGTGTTTTGCAGTCAGGTCTGGTTGCATGTGATTCCTGTTACTACAATAAATGTCTTTACCCTTTGGTAAATATGGGAAAATTATTTTTTGTTTGTGTGTTTCTAGACAAGATGTATTGTATACAGATGTATACAGCTGTATTGTGTGGGCAATCTACCTAATTATAATTATAATATAATTATATACTATTTCCAATTGTTAACACCAGCATATTAAAAAAGTTTTTTTGTTTGTTTTTTGTTTTTTTTGTAAGGCATTATGTTTCAAATTTCAAATACTGTATTTGGTCAAAAACTCCCTGCTTATATAAAGCAGGGAACTAGATGAGATTCAGCAGTGAGAAAATTGCACAGAAACTCCAGTAAGAACTTTTTAGAGAGAAAAGCAGATAACTGTAAGGATTAAAAAAGCCTTTGATCCTGTTCTGGTTGATCCAGAAATAGAATCTCTCAAGCCGTACACCTCCATTGCATTAGGATAAGGGGCGTTTACACAACAACGTTTTCAGCCAAAAACAGGAATCTTTTTATGCGTGTTGTCTGTGGGTTTACATGACGACAGCGTTTTGGGGACTGAAAATGGATATTTTACGTTTTTGAAAATGCCACTGTTAACATTTCCGCGTAAACACCCAATATGTGAACCTTTGAAAATGGTGACATCGTGCGGATGCGTAGTACATGTTAGGTATGTAGACATGCGCAGTACGTTTTAATTTTAAAGGCAAGTGTGAACAAACATAAACAACAGTGGCGGAGTACATGGTACTGTTGTTGCTGCTCAAGAGTTTGCTAACGCTTCTTCAGGAAAGCATGGATTTACTTATTACCAATATTACAACCAACAGCAGAGACGCATCATATACAACATATAATAGTCACTTCTCTACAGTGCCAACTACTGGCCTGGCATACGTAATACAGCGTTTTTGGACATTTTTCGTGGATGTGTATAAACACGAATCGTTTTGAAAATGTTGTGGTGTATACTATGGAATTACATTTGCTTCAATAAAAATGAACGAAACTTTATAAAACTGAACGTAACTTCTTCAGAAACTATCAAAAATATGCCATTACAAAAGAAAAAAAAACACAATGAAAATGAAAAAAATTAACACAGTTGCACAAATGTAACAGGCTCTTCAAATATGCTTCATTTTTGTTAATGTTTTTCAAAGATTCGTTTTCGCTGATCGTGGATTCTGAATGCATTGCCACAGTTTTTCGTTTGAAGTTTTGACACAAACTTCTCGTGGGGGCGGGGTTAACAGTGATCTACTCTGATTGGATAGTGAGCTTTTGATGGACAGGTGCTCTAGTACAGTGAAGTACAGACGCCACTCAGTGGCGCCCAGAGAGTGGCGCAGGCCCGGCATCAAGGGGGGGCTTGGGGGTGCTAAGCCCCCACCTCCGATGATCTCAACTCCCCCCCCCCCACCCCCCCGAACCTGGCACAAGAGAACATAAAAACATAATTAAATAAGTACAATGAGATATAAAATGTGATGTGTATTTTTCAATAAAAAAATTTAAACTAAACGTTATTGCGACATGCTTGGCTGAATGATCTCTTAGAAAGTCCCTCTCCATCTTTATGTCACTCAAATCCAGTAGCTGTCTTTGTGCCTGCAGTAAATCTCCTGATAGATGACTCTTCCTTTATTGCCTAAACTGTCACCTGGAATTACCTGAAGTTCCTTTCTTATTTCCTCCCACAGAGTCTCATTAATGTTTGAAATCTCCTGCCTACTGGTGTCAGACTATTGTTTGTTATAAAGAAGACAGGTAACAGATTGTTGGTGAATCTTTTTCACTGCAGCAGTGGCCATGAACTGATTTATTTAGAATGTGAGAGACTTTAAATTATTTTGGTCACTGCATTATGCATTATGCTTAACCTGCTATCCCTTCCTCTGTCCCTAATTCCATATATATATATATAGCCTCTCCTTAACCAGTTATACTCGGGGGGCCTTCTAAGTGATTTTAAAGTGCTTTTATGCTGCAGTAGGCAAAGGGCAGCAAATAAATGAAAGGATGGAGGTGTATCTGCCTTTTGGGGATCAAGACATGCCCATTGCTTCTCCCTGAGCTTATGAATAAGAGGCAAAGTGGGGGAGTGGACAGTAAGGTGCTAATGATACACTAAAATAATGTAAAAGAGCTGGATTCATGCCTAAAAAAAGAGCAAGGAGTAACAGTTATGACCAAGGTTTTGGCCACCCCAGTGACCATGAGAACATTAAGTAAAACTGAGATAGCGGTAATGAAAAACTTCAGGCCTGTGACACCAAATTTAATTTGGGGTGTATAGGAAGACTGTTAAGGCAGAAGTCTGGTAGCAGTAATTACATTGGGTGAGACATTGCTATGCATTAGACTAGTGACAGTGTTATTGGGGACATTCCCGGGGATTTTCCTTTGTCACTTATGTATGGGCTCAGTGTTTTAGCTATTATGCAAAAATATATCTTCATATTTATGTATTGAAAGATAAACACTGAGTAGATGATTAAGACAGGTTTTTTTTACAACAGGGTTATTATAGTTAACTCAAATAAAAAATATTTTATAAAAAATGTTACTTGAAATAAAATAAATGTTAACTGAACTTCACCGCATCACCGCGGTGGTCGGTTGCTTCCGCGGTTGTCTACTGCCACCGGCGGTAGTGCACGTGACGTCACAAACATAATACAAAGTTTTGTATATAAGTGTAATAACTGTAATAGTTGCAAATTCTAAGTCTATGGTAATTAACAAATTACCTCAAACACAGCGTTTCCTTTAGATTGGCAGATTTGAGCGCGGGAAAATACAGTTTATACATTCAACAAATTAATTTAGTGTTGGGCGATGGATCTTGTTGGGAAAGCAAATACCACCTCACCGATCTGGAGTCATCTGCATTCATGTCACCCATCAGCGTTTACACAAGTTCTCGTGATCGCAAACGCTGGCTGGTAAGGTTTGGTGAGGCTTTCTCCAAACTGGCCAAATACAAACGAGACAGCGATAAATAAAAGATGGTAACAAGAAATATGGCAACGATTCCTATTTCAAAGAGAGCACGTGCAGATGAGGAGTTACTGAGCTTGCTTGGTGGCGGAAAAGTAAACCAGACGCAACAACCGCGTTGCGACAGGTTTAGTCTGTCTAGTATCTATACAGGACATTTGAACTCTGTGTCAGTAGCCTACATCACAGACCGGACGGGGATTTATCATGTCGTGTTGTGCTGCATCCAGTGTAGCATCACTGATTATAATGAGTATTCTCGTGTTGCGTCGCTCGCGTCCGTTAGACAGGGTGTATTTAACTTTCTTATTTAGCCTACTTTCTTGTAGCCTAAATAAACATTATTTCTTTGATATTTATTTTAGTGTTTTGCAGGCAGCGTTCACTGACAGAAGTGCTCAAATAAACACGAACTGACAAGTTAAATAGGATGTGTTAGATGAGTGAGACAGTGCTGGGCTGATTTCTAGACGTGCATATAAATATATCCTGTATATAATATATATAAAATATATCACATGCATGCACAGTTTAAGTCAGCTTTAATCACCTTTTTTGGTAATTCCATGAATTAACTGACCACGACACTGCTTGCACATAGTTTATTTCACAGTTTGATATGAAAGGATACGCACAAAGGAAGCGCGCACCGCCTTTGAGCACAGGACCGTCCGCGCTCGCTTAACTTGCACCTGATAATAAAGTGAAGTGGAGCGCGTGTCTGAAACGTTTTCTGTTCAGTCATTCTGCGAGTCTGCGACTGAATAAATTTACTTCTTGTCATGAGAAAAAGTGACAGAAGCAGCAGTTGTGAGTGGGTGGCCATCCCCGCCCCTACGTAAAATAATTTGAATAAGTTAAACTGGAAAAAAATTATCGCCTTGGTTAACAAGCAAATTTTGACACTAATATATATATAATTTTTTTTTTTTTTTTTCAAACACCGCGCCACCGGCGGTTGTAGGTCCATGAGTACCGCGGTGGTAAAAATCAGCCACCGTCACAGCCCTAACTGAACTGAAATACTTATAGTGTTTTATTTTAGCTAGTTGACAAGGCAACATTTCCCATTTTCATTTAGTTGATCTTGATGTTCTAAAATAACTAACTCTAAAAATAAAATGTAAAATAATAAAAATAATATAAAACAATAAAATTACTAAAACTTTCAAATGCAAATGACAGCAGAAATTATTAAAATAACATAAAAAAATCAATATATTAACAAAAACTATAATAGCACATGTATGATAAAATAGCATAGCAAAATTGCTTTACAATAAAGTGTCAGTGTAAGATGTGTACAATGGGGGGAGGGGATCAGTAAGTCTTTTTTTATTCAAAAGTGACAGTAAAGATATGTATAATGTTATAAAAGATTTCTTTTTCAAATAAATTATATTTTGAACTTTCTATTCCTCAAATAAACCTGTAGAAATATATCTTACAAAATATTAATCAGCTAAACTGTTTTTAAGATTAATGAATATAAGAAATTAGTATATTCAAATGATTTCTGAAGGATCCTGCAATACTGAAGTCCAGAGTAATGGCTGCGGAAAATTCAGCTTTTCCATTGCAGGGATAAATTACTTTTTAAAATATTTGAAATACAAAAGACTTATTTTTAAATTTTAATATTTTAGAATAATTCACCAAACAAGTGAACCGTCACACTAGCAGACTGGCTATTCAACTTTTTGTGAATGACATGTTAGCAATGTTTTATAACAAGGGTCCCTGCACAATAAGAATATATGGCATTTTAGTACACAAATATGATGAATCAACGCATTCAGCTCCACATATTCTATTTTACACACAAAACACAGTGACAGTGACATTATTAAAGCAAGGAACTTGCAGTAAGTTGTCACTGTGTGACACATACAGTAACATAACATGAAGTAAACAATGTCAAAAAGCTTGGTGACCCTGCATAAAACACAGTTCCCTTTCTGTCGGTCACTACGAGTTATGTCGAACAACATATGGGGTCTCACTTGGGAGGCCAATCATCTCTGAGTTTAAGAGAAAACGCCAATGAAAATTGGCTAGTGGATTTAACATACCTGAGCCACTCCCTGTGCCAACGGGTATAAATAGGGCGACAGGTGCATCATTAGATTTTTGCTTCAGAGCCGAGTGGTTGTATGAAAGCTGTTATACTCCACAAAGTCATTCATCTGCTGTGTCGGGAAGCTGTTCTGGTTGGCGATACGGCGCAAACAGCGGTGTCCCTTTCAGCGATTCCCCTGGGCGCTTCAACGAAGAGAGCAGATTTCCTAAAAGAGCAAATCACGGACGATTCGATGTGGTCGTTTCCTGTTCTCTGACAAATTGGACCCAGAGTTGACAGCCGTGCTTGCCCGGGCAGCTGTGAGCATCAGGATGGAGGTGAATGCACCGCCCAGCCCTGAGTGCTCATGGCTGTTCAATTGGTTCTCGGTGTAGAGCGCGGCACACAACTGCCCTTTGCTCTGGTTCCTTTCTTCCCGGATGTGCATGGGGAAGTGATGTAGTCGTGGATAGCCCCTTTTTACGGCTGGAAGCTGCTCATTTCGTTCCTCAGTCCTCACTACCCTCGATGGTGGGACAGCTAGGGGTGCGTCGACATTCCCCAGCAGGAGAGTGCGATTGCGGTCCACTTCTGTCCACAAAATGCCGCCACTGGGAGGAATAGTCTGCGCCTCTCACCCAAGGCCTGTAAGCTGTCGGCCGCTCTCGCTGCCAAGGCTTACAGTGCTGCGGGCCAAGCTGCCTCTGCTCTGCATGCCATGGCTATCCTGCAAACTCACCAAGCCAAGGTTTTAACAAATGCACAAGGGTAGAACCAACCCAACCCAAGTTCTATGGCGTGCTCGAGACTTCGGTGGCAGTCCGGGACGCCTCTGTCTTGCGCGAGGAGATTGCTGTCCTACTGGCGAAGGATGCAATCGAGCCTGTCCCTCCAGCCGAGATGAGGACAGGGTTTTACAGCCCTTACACATCGTACCCAAGAAAAGTGGTGGCCTTCGGTCTATCCTGGATCTGCAAGTCTTGAATTGGGCCCTGTACAAGCTCCCGTTCAAGATGCTGACGCAGAAAAGCATTATCAAATGCATTCAGCCCCAGGACTGGATTGCAGTGATCCACCCGAAAGACGGGTACTTTCATGTCTCGATCCTCCCTCGCCACAGACCGTTTCTGCCAGGGTCAGGCAGGGTCCTCCCCTTCGGGCTCTCCCTGTCCCCCCGTGTCTTCACGAAGGTAACGGAGGGCGCCCTTGCCCCACTCTGGGAAGTGGGCATCAGGATCCTCAACTATCTCAATGGCTGGCTCATTTTGGCCCGGTCCCAAGAGCAGTTGTGCGATCACAGGGACTTGGTTCTCCGGCACCTCAGTCAGTTGGGGCTTCAGGTCAAACGAGAGAAGAGCAAGCTCTCCCCTGTGCAGAGAATCTCTCATCTCGGTATGGAGTTAGACTCGGTGAGTATGATGGCACGGCTCACCAGCAAGCGTGCCCAGTCAGTGCTGAACTGCCTGAGTTCCTTCAGAGGCAGGACAGTGGTACCACTGAAACACTTTCAGAGGCTCCTGGGGCATATGGCATCCGCAGCCGCAGTCACGCTGCTCGGGTTGCTCCATATGAGACCACTTCAGCACTGGTTACACTCCCAAGTCCCGAGATGAGCATGGCGTCATGGTTAATGAGTGAGTGAGTGAGTGAGTGAAGTGACATTCAGCCAAGTATGGTGACCCATACTCAGAATTTGTGCTCTGCATTTAACCCATCCGAAATGCACACACACAGAGCAGTGAACACACACACACTGTGAGCACACACCCGGAGCAGTGGGCAGCCATTTATGCTGCGGCGCCCGGGGAGCAGTTGGGGGTTCGATGCCTTGCTCAAGGGCACCTAAGTCGTGGTATTGAAGGTGGAGAGAGAACTGTACATGCACTCCCCCCACCCACAATTCCTGCCGGCCCGGGACTCGAACTCACAACCTTTCGATTGGGAGTCCGACTCTCTAACCATTAGGCCACGACTCCCCACACATCGTGTCACCATCACACCGATGTGTCGCCGCCGATTCAGCCCCTGGTCGGACCTTGCCATCTACGTGCCGGCGTGCCCTTAGAACAAGTGTCCCGGTATGTTGTTGTCACAACAGATGCCTCCAACACGCTGCGCGCTACCCACATCACAGGGGAGCTCAATCATGCAGCCGACGCGCTCTCACGACAGCTCACCTTTCCCGGGGAATGGCGACTCCATCCCCAAACGGTCCAGCTGATATGGAGTCGATTTGGGGAAGCCCAGGTAGACCTGTTCGCTTCTCACGAGTCCTCCCACTGCCAGCTGTACTATTCCCTGTCCCAGGCCCCCCTGGGCACGGATGCACTGGCACACAGCTGGCCTCGGTCCCTATGCAAGTATGCGTTTCCCCCAGTGAGCCTGCTCGCACAGATGCTGTGCAAGGTCAGGGAGGACGAGGAACAGGTCCTGTTGGTTGCGCCTTACTGGCCCACCCAGACCTGGTTTTCGGAACTCATGCTCCTCGTGACAGCCCCTCCCTGGCGCATCCCCCTGAGGAGGGACCTCCTCTCTCAGGGGCTTGGCACCATTCGGCACCCGCGTCCAGATTTTTGGAACCTCCACGTGTGGCTTCTGGATGGGACGCGGCAGACCTAAGTGATCTGCCACCAGCGGTGGTCACTATCACTCAGGCTAGAGCCCCCTCCATGAGGCAGGCCTATGCTCTAAAGTGAAATCTGTTCATGAATTGGTGTTCTTCTCACCGAGAAGAACCCCAGAGATGCCCGGTCAGAGTCGTGCCTTCTTTCCTGCAAGAAAGGCTGGAGTGTGGGCTGACCCTCCACCCTGAAAGTGTATGCGGCTGCCATTTCAGCCCATCACAATGCAGAGGGCGGCCGGTCCCTGGGGAGACATGACCTGATCGTTAGGTCGTGTAGAGCCAGTTTCTTCCCGTGTGTTGGGTAACAGGTAAATTGGCGGGAAGGGCTGGCTGGGTGTCACGCTTGCTGCGCCATTGCCTCTAACAGCAGGGATGCGAGCGCCTTTCTTCTCCCAGTAGAGTTCCCCGGTTGGCTCACCCTGGTTGAGCATCCTCCAGCACCCTCGGCAGTCAGACTTGGCGGAGCAGTCTGTCACCAGGCCCAGTACTAGTGTTAGCATGCCCGGAGCTCCGGTCAGCCCCTGTACTGGGCTAGGTGTCCATATGGCTTGATTCCCTACAGGTAATCCCATATGTGTATTTTTCCATGGTAAGGTTTCCCTCTTGGCAAACCTGTGTGTTCCCTTGACAGACCCGTTCTGTCAGTCTCTTCTGTCAGCCGTTCCATCCCTATTCTAAGGTAGGACCTGCCTCAGAGACCCCTTCCATATGTAGTACTGCCCCTTGGGTCAGTCCATATCAGTATCTCAACATGTCACCTTCCTACGGGTAGGATGTGGTCTCCGTTGTGACCTTTTCTTAAGGCTCGCTTCACCATTGTCTTGCCAAGCTGAAAGAACAAATAGGGAAGATTTGAAGCAATCTTCCACTGAAGGTTGAAATCCCTTCCATTAACTTAATGTGGGCGGAACAGCAGCGTGGCTTTCTCCAGCAGCGATGCGACTCACCCTCTGGCCCCTTCGGTACCAAGGTCAGTGAATTGGCGCTGGGGCTTTGGGAAGGTTACAACCTTAAGCGTAGCTTTTGTGGCACGCCAAGTCTTGCAGACAATTGCTGCGCCACAGGGTTGTGACGGTGTTCAGGTTGTGGCGTTTTCCATAGGACCCCATATGTCGTTCGACATAACTTGTAGTGATGTTCCCTGATGGAGGGAACGGAGACGTTATGTCCCCATGCCACAACCTTGAACCGGTCGCTGTTGCTGGGACACGTTCTCGGCTCCTCAGCGTAAAACCTAATGAGTGGATGCACCTGTCGCCCTATTTATAGCCGTTGGCATGGGGAGTGGCTCAGGCATGTTAAATCCACTAGCCAATTTTCATTGGCGTTTTCTCTTAAACTCAGAGATGATTGGCCTCCCAAGTGAGACCCCATATGTCTTTCGACATAACGTCTCAGTTCCCTCCATCAGGGAACGAGGGTTACGTACGTAACCGAGACGCTCTTTTATATTTTACAGAGATCATCTTGGTCTTGTGTTTGTACCTGTTTTGATCCTTTTCATCCTTTTGATGGATGACACTCTGTAAACCCCTGAGCTTGTAAATCAGTACTCCATTGTTTCAGTGCTGGTGCCGAATTCTGCCAATATCCATAGTGTTATACTGCAAGAATCTGTCAGATACTTCAATAACTGCAGCAAGGACTTAAGGGAGTTTTATGAATTACATATTATGTGCTTTATTTTACTTTCACTTTTATTTAATTTGTTTTTGCCTTGTACTTTTAACATTTTTTTATTGTCAAGGCAACATTTGTTCTTCATAGACGGTTTAAAATGCCATGTAAATTTCCTGTAAGAGGAGGTGTGACCACTCTTCTGGCAGGACTAATTCATTTAATGTCTTTAATGCAAATGCATTGTCTTTCATTGGGCCACAAACTGATAGGCCCTGCAATAAACAATAATTCTTTACAGAGAATTACCGTCAGTTAAAAACAAACTAGGCTTAAGCTTTCTCAAAATGAAGTTGCCTGCTCATGTATTGTCACCCTCTCTTGTGACAGCTCATTTATCTTCTTTACATTTTCATCTCATGTAGCATTTTAATTCGCATCATCAAATTTATTTTTTGCGGCAGTGGTTGTATATTGGCTAAATAAAATTTTGTGTCCCAACTAAAGCATGTATTATATTTTCATCTACCCTGCTGGAAAGTGTGTAGAAATAAGAGTGAAAACAGAATGAAGGAATAATACATGTGTTTTGGCAGGTTATTCATTTCCTGGCTCAACAAGGTACTTTTCAACACGTCTCTTGTTCCTGATTGTTTTTACAAATATGCTAATAAATCAAAGTTTAGCCAAATAATGGGATGTGATGTCAAGGGCTAATCAGAGCTTTTGTAAAAAAAAAAAAAATTCCATGGCAGACTGGACAGCCACTGAGGTGTTAAAACTGATTGTTAGGCCCTGTATTATGATTCTCTGGTATGTTTTGTGTTTATTTATTCTGCTCTGTGGTGATGCTGCCATCCATGCATAAAAATGCATAAGCATACAGTAAATGAGTAAAGATGACACATGCAGGTGCATCTCAATAATTAGAATGTCCTGGAAAAGTTCATTTATTTCAGTAATTCAACTCAAATTGTGAAAGTCATGTATTAAATAAATTCAGTGCACACAGATTGAAGTAGTTTAAGTCTTTTGGTTCTTTTAATTGTGATGATTTTGGCTCACATTTAACAAAAACTCTCAACATATTAGAATATGGTAACATGCCAGTCAGCTAATCAACTCAAAACACCTGCAAAGGTTTCCTAAGCATTCAACATGGTCGCTCAATTTGGTTTACTAGGCTACACAATCATGGGAAAGACTGCTGATCTGACATTTGTCCATAAGACAATCATTGACACCTTTCACAAGGAGGGTAAGCCACAAACATTAATTGCCAAAGAAGCTGGCTGTTGACGGAGTGCTGTATCCAAGAATGTTGACAGAAAGTTGAGTGGAAGGAAAAATTGTGGAAGAAAAAGATCAACCGAGAGAACCGCAGCCTTATGAGGATTGTCAAGCAAAATTAATTCAATAATTTGAGTGAACTTCACAAGGAATGGACTGAGGCTGGGGTCAAGGCATCAAGAGCCACACACAGATGTGTCAAGGAATTTGCTGAACCACAGAAAACGTTAGAGGCGTCTTACCTGGGCTAAGGAGAAGAAGAACTGGACTGTTGCCCAGTGGCCCAAAGTCCTCTTTTCAGATGAGCGCAAGTTTTGTATTTCATTTGGCAGAGGTGGGTAGTAACGAGTTACATTTACTTCGTTACATTTACTTGAGTAATTTTTTGGGGTAACTAATACTTTTTGGAGTATATTTAAAGATGGGTACTTTTACTTGAGTAAATTTTTTGGGCAAAATCTGTACTTTTACTTCGTTACTGTGGGCGACGCTCCTCTCGTTACTTTATCTTAATGCAATAGATGTTATAACGCTTCAGTTTATTCCAAACGTGCCGTATACTTTTCTCTGGACTATGAGCGATTCCCATTTGCGAATGATTCATTCTTTTGAGTCAATTCTGTTCAAAGGCTTGATCAAACCAATTGGCAAACGAGTGAATTGGTTCATGAATCAGTTTGAATGATTCTTTCAGTTCCCTGCCGCGTGCGCTGGTTCACTCAGAGTTGTAACGTTTAACATCAGCAGCATTGAAAACGGGGCTATGGAACTGCACTGAATTGAAAGCAAATCTGCAAAGGCTATTATTTGCTTGCACTGGAGATCCTTATTAGATGAACACCGCGTGTGCTGTCTACTGTTCAACAGGTAATAACTTGGGCTACATTCGATTACAGTACACGATACCTGTGACATTAGTTTGTTGTACGTGTGTGGCTTATAACAGAGGGGAGTCAAGTTGAATGCAGCTTCCAAAAGACAAAAAATAGCCGATTAAGATTTTATTAATTTTAATACAATCACACAGGTGCGAGTACGTTCAGCCAGTCATATCATCATCAGCTGCTGAATACAGATCTGTGATCGCTTGCTGGCGCTGAGCCAGAGATAGATGCGTTTTTACAGCGCTGCGCATTATAACCAATCACACGCGATTATGTTGAGCTTTTGAATGCAATGGCCAATCAGAGGCATTCAGATGAGTCATCGCTAAAATGCCGGTGCTTCCTTCACTCGCTCGCTGACTGAATACCTCTTTCTGGTGAATTCTCTCGTCAGAAACAACAAAGTGCAGATGTGTGTACGAATCTGTAAATAAGATATTGATTTCACAGTGTTAACAGTTTCAGTGATTTTAATGGGAGTTTCTGAGAGTGATTGAACTCTAGACTGTCAGTGAAAATGATCTTTGAGAATGTAAATGTTATTTGCTCTCTTTATGAACAATGAAAGATTAGTAGCTGTTTTTATATCACATTGACTTTCAATGTTAAATTCACATTTAATATAAAGTCAGACGTATTAAAAATATGTTATGGCATGACACCTATATCTGTTACTTAAGTAAACAGACAGGGTTTTATAATAAATTACTTAATTAAATAATTAGGCTACTTTGACCATTGCATATCATTATTAACATGCTATGAAATGTGAGAATCGAGATATTTCATTACATAGTTCATGTGTCTGGGAATGTTTCTAATAAAAATGAAAAAAATAAATAAATAATGCTTAATAATAATTTGCCAATATGCTGTTGTGGCTGCTGTGTCACATGATGACCCCCATATGCCTAGACACAATTAATTATGATATTTCCACAATATTTACGCTTACAGAAATATACTTCTGCGTGCAGACAGAAGAAGATCCGTCAATGTGCATTTGGTTTGTTATGTTCAGATGTTCGGTAACTTAACGGTCATGTGAGAAGTTTTCACTCTTATCTGTGTCAGAGGTTATTTATACATAAATAATATATACTTTAAAATATAATTTATTTTGTGGTGCAAATCCAAATTTTCATCAGCTGTCACTCCAGTTTTCAGAGTTATGATCCTTCAAAATATAATTCTAATATATTGATTTATTACCAGTCCTGGAAACAGTTTTTGCTGCTTAATATTTTTTGGAACCTGTGACATTTTGTTTAGGATTATTTGATGTATAGAAAGATAAAAAGAACATCATTGATAGTAAATCAACATATTGGAATTATATGGCATTGAAGACTGGTGTAAAGGCTGATTAAATATATATATTTATACACACACACATACATTACATACATTTTATCTATATATCTAAAAAAATAGGCTCCGTATATATGACCCAAAGTAACTAGTAACTAACTACTTGAGTAGATTTTTTATCCGATACTTTTTTACTCTTACTCAAGTAACTATTCAGACTAGTACTTTTACTTTTACTTGAGTAAATATTTCTAGAAGTACTTTTACTTTTACTTGAGTACAGTTTTTGGGTACTCTACCCACCTCTGTCATTTGGAAACCAAGGTTCTAGAGTCTGGAGGAAGGTTGGAGAAGCTCATAGCCCAAGTTGCTTGAAGTCCAGTGTTAAGTTTCCACAGTCTGTGATGATTTGGGGAGAAATGTCATCTGCTGGTGTTGGTCCATTGTGTTTTTTGAAAACCAAAGTCACTGCACCCGTTTGCCAATAAATTTTGGAGCACTTTGTGCTCCCTTCTGCTGACCAGCTTTTTGAAGATGCTGATTACATTTTCCAGCAGGATTTGGCACCTGCCCACACTGCCAAAAGCACCACAAGTTGGTTAAATGACCATGGTGTTGGTGTGCTTGAATGGCCAGCAAACTCACCAGACCTGAACCCCAAAGAGAATCTATGGGCTGTTGTCAAGAGGAAAATGAGAAACAAGAGACCAAAAAAATGCAGATGAGTTGGAAGGCCACTGTGAAAGAAACCTGTGCTTCCATACCACCTTAGCAGTGCCACAAACTGATCACCTCCATGCCACGCCGAATTGAGGCAGTAATTAAAGCAAAAGGAGGCCCTTCCAAGTACTGAGTACATGTACAGTAAATTAATTTACTTTCCAGTAGGCTAACAATTGACAAAAAAATTTTTGTTTTTTTAGGGGTGCACGATATATATCGGCCGATGATTAATGTGCATCTCTTCAGTAAAGCCGGTTATCTAATCAGCGGTAAATACATCAGGTGCGTGATTTCACATAGAGCAGCTGTTACTACACGGAGCCATTGTTAACTGACAAGCTGTGCAAATCTAAGCTGATAATAAACATGGATTTGCGCAGCTTGTCCATTAACATCAGTACAGTCATGGCCAAAAGTTTTGAGAATTACATAAATATTGGAAATTGGAAAAGTTGCTGCTTAAGTTTTTATAATAGCAATTTGCATATACTCCAGAATGTTATGGAGAGTGATCAGATGAATTGCATAGTCCTTGTTTGCCATGAAAATTAACTGAATCCCAGAAAAACCTTTCCACTGCATTTCACTGCTGTTATTAAAGGACCTGCTGAGATAATTTCAGTAATCGTCTTGTTAACTCAGGTGAGAATGTTGATGAGCACAAGGCTGGAGATCATTATGTCAGGCTGATTGGGTTAGAATGGCAGACTTGACATGTTAAAAGGAGGGTGATGCTTGAAATCATTGTTCTTCCATTGTTAACCATGGTGACCTGCAAAGAAACGCGTGCAGCCATCATTGCGTTGCATAAAAATGGCTTCACAGGCAAGGATATTGTGGCTACTAAGATTGCACCCAAATCAACAATTTATAGGATCATCAAGAACTTCAAGGAAAGAGGTTCAATTCGTGTAAAGAAGGCTTCAGGGCGTCCAAGAAAGTCCAGCAAGCGCCAGGATCATCTCCTAAAGAGGATTCAGCTGCGGGATCGGAGTGCCACCAGTGCAGAGCTTGCTCAGGAATGGCAGCAGGCAGGTGTGAGCGCATTCGCACGCACAGTGAGGCCAAGACTTTTGGAAGATGGCCTGGTGTCAAGAAGGGCAGCAAAGAAGCCACTTCTCTCCAAAAAAACCATCAGGGACAGATTGATCTTCTGCAGAAAGCATAGTGAATGGACTGCTGAGGACTGGGGCAAAGTCATATTCTCCGATGAAGCCCCTTTCCGATTGTTTGGGGCATCTGGAAAAAGGCTTGTCCGGAGAAGAAAAGGTGAGCGCTACCATCAGTCCTGTGTCATGCCAACAGTAAAGCATCCTGACACCATTCATGTGTGGGGTTGCTTCTCAGAGAAGTGATTATGTAAGAATGGGTTGCTATCAGTCAGGATTTGGTCCAGAAGTTGATTGAGAGCATGCCCAGTCGAATTGCAGAGGTCCTGAAAAAGAAGGGCCAACACTGCAAATACTGACTCTTTGCATAAATGTCATGTAATTGTCGATTAAAAGCCTTTGAAACGTATTAAGTGCTTGTAATTATATTTCAGTACATCACAGAAACAACTGAAACAAAGATCTAAAAGCAGTTTAGCAGCAAACTTTTTGAAAACTAATATTTATGTAATTCTCAAAACTTTTGGCCACGACTGTATAAAAGTATTTTAATTTGTTGAGATAGTGAACTGGTGGGTTTTTGTTAAATGTGAGCCAAAATCATCACAATTAAAAGACGAAAACAAAAGACTTAAACTACTTCAGTCTGTGTGCATTGAATGTATTTAATACACAAGTTTACAATTTGAGTTGAATTACTGAAATAACTTTTCCACGACATTCTATTTTTCTGAGATGCACCTTTATTTTCCTTTGATTCATTGGATTATCCAAGCAGTAAAATGTCATCAAATGGCTGGAATAATTTATGTGAGTTTCTCTTTTGTTGTCCGAGCTTGTACTTATAGAAAATCCAAAAATCCTTAAGCTATCTGGATTGCAAACAGGGTCCAGATTCACTCTCTGAAAACTCCAAATGAGAGTAAAACGTACTCGGTTACTAAACGTAACCTCGGTTCTCTCTAGAAGAGCGAACGAGTACTGCGTCTTAGCTAAGACGCTACGGGAAAAGTCTCTTTTCACGAAATACTGAAGCAAAAAATTATCCTTAATTTTGTATTTTTGTAAAGCGCATTTGCAGCAGTACACAGCCATAGGCGAGACGGCTCGTTCGCTCATTGGCTTGTTCTGCGGAAACTGCACAGCCTATCGAGCGCAGGCTGATGCAACATCAGACCAATAAGGGCGCTTCGCGCCCTTCTTGCCACTTCCCGCCGAAACGGGTGTGGCCCAACCTATAAAAGGAGCTCGAAAAGGCTGACTCACCTGATTTATTTCATTGCCGAAGCGAACCAGAGTGAATCGTACGCACGGCAGAGAACGCAGTACTCGTTCGCTCTTCTAGAGAGAACCGAGGTTACGTTTAGTAACCGAGTACGTTCTCTTACGAGAGCTCTCTCGTACTGCGTCTTAGCTAAGACGCTACGGGAACCCAATGTAAAACGCCGTGCACGCAGGGATCACACACCAATAAACCTGAAGCAACGCCCAGGATTTACAGTGCACAGTCACCTGAGGGACTCACAGAGAGTCCAGGACAGGAAGGGGGGAAGCCCTCCGTCCCATATCTAGCAACATCCGTAGATGCGGCAATATGACATCACACAGCCGAGGCAAGGCCTGACCAATGTGGCAATGCGGGTCTTATGCAATACTGCCCATATAAC
This sequence comes from Carassius carassius, assembly GCF_963082965.1. Classification (NCBI taxonomy): domain Eukaryota; kingdom Metazoa; phylum Chordata; class Actinopteri; order Cypriniformes; family Cyprinidae; genus Carassius; species Carassius carassius. The sequence goes on along the minus strand of NC_081758.1, from coordinate 30,304,269 downwards.
AGTCGGCAGCGCATAGCGCTCACGAACTCAGAGTTCCCCTCAGGGCCCTGATTCGACTATACCGACAGCAGCCTTGCTTGCAAGGCGGTAACCTCCAGGTTATAGAACCTGATAAATGTAGACGGCGAGGCCCAACCTGCCGCCATACATATATCCTGCAAGGAGATCCCAGTAGACCACGCCCACGACGAGGCAACGCCCCTTGTGGAGTGTGCTCTGATGCCCAGCGGGCACTGAAGGCCCCTGGAAGCGTAAGCTAACGCTATGGCGTCAACTATCCATCTGGATAGAGTCTGTCTCGAAACAGCCATTCCCTTGGAACGTCCACCGAACGAGACAAACAGCTGCTCCGTCTGCCGAAAGGCAGCAGAGCGAGACACATAAGCTCTTAAAACCCTGACAGGGCAAAGAAGACTCGAGTCTCTATCCTCTCCTGACACCGGCAGGGCAGACAGGGCAATAACCTGAGCCCGAAACGGCGTGTTGAGGGATTTCGGCACATAACCGTGCCTAGGTTTGAGTATGAGCCTTGAGTCATTAGGCCCAAACTCCAAGCACGACTGGCTCACAGAGAGCGCGTGCAAATCACCCACACACTTCACCGAAGCGAGAGCCAACAAGAATACTGTCTTGAACGACAGATGCTGAAGGCTAACCGATTGGATAGGCTCAAAAGGGGGACCCTTCATGGCCTCCAAAACCACCGCGAGGTCCCACATAGGGACTGACGAAGGTCTGGGAGGATTCAGCCTCCTAGCTCCTCTGAGGAACCGGATGACCAAATCATTCCTTCCTATTGACTGACCGAGCGCTGTTTAGAAAACGCTGCAATGGCCGCCACATAAACTTTGAGCATGGATGGGGCTCTGCCCTTATCCAACAGCTCCTGTAGGAAGGAGAGAACCTCCGTCACCTCACAACTAAGGGGTGAATATCCTCGAGCTGTGCACCAGCTGGAGAACACCGAACACTTCGAGGCATACAGACGTCGTGTCGACGAAGCTCTAGCCTAAGTGATGGTATTCAGCACTCCCACTGCGAGATCAGCGGGTAACTGTTGAGTGCCCACACATGGAGGGACCACAACTCCGGTTGAGGGTGCCAAATCGAGCCCCTGGCCTGCGAGAGGAGGTCCCTCCTCAACGGTACTGGCCACGGGGTGACATCTGCTAACTGCATCAATTCTGGGAACCATGGTTGGTTCATCCAAAGAGGTGCTACAAGCAGTATTGAACATCTTGTTTCTCTCACCCGTTCTATCACCTGCGGAAGGAGGGAGACGGGAGGGAAAGCATAAAGCGGGCAGCACGGCCATTCCCGTGACAGTGCGCTTTCATTCTTGGAAAAGAACGCAGGGCAGTGAGCGTTTTCGTGGGACGCGAAGAGGTCCACCTCCGCCCTGCCAAATCTCTCCCACAACAGCCGGACTGTTTGCGGGTGTAGAGACCATTCGCCCGTAGGAACATTGCCTCTGGACAGCCTGGTTGGACCCAGATTCTGTAGCCCAGGCACATGCACTGCCCTCAGCAAACGCACGTTGCGCTGATCCCAAACCAGGAGGCGTTCCGCTAGCCTGTACAGGTTTCAGGACCCGAGACCGCCCTGCCGATTTATGTAGGACACCACAGACATGTTGTCCGAACGGACTAAGACGTGGTGATCCTTGATTTGGGGACAAAAGCGCATCAGCGCGTTCTCCACTGCCAGCATTTCCAGACAGTTGACATGATGGAGCTTTTCCCGTTCTGACCATAGGCCAAAGGACGGTCTGCCCTCGAGCAGCGCTCCCCATCCCGAAGTGTAGGCGTCCGTCGACACCCTCTTTACATTCGGGGAAGTCCCCAGGCTTACACCTGATCGGTACCAGCCGTTCGCTGTCCAAGGTGCCAGAGCTGTGACACAGCTCTGATTGACCTTGAGATGCAGCATGAGGCCCAGCATCTTCTGACAGTGTTTGAGCGACACGGTCGCGCCGCAGCGGAAAGAACTCGCTGCGCGCTGAATGCCCATCACGTGCTGTGGTGACAGCCGCACCGTCATGGAACACGAGTTCAGAACTATACCCAGAAACAGAATCGTCTGACTGGGGTTCAGCGAACTCTTCGCCCAATTGACACTCAGGCCGAGCTTCTCGAGGTGATCGAGTAAAACGGCCCTGTGGTCCACGAGCTCCGCTCGTGATCGGGCCAGAACCAGCCAGTCGTCAAAATAATTCAGCACTCGCATGCCTCTGAGTCTGAGAAGAGCGAGCGCTGCATCCATGCACCTCGTAAACGTACGAGGAGCCACGGACAAGCCGAACGGCAGGACTGTAAACTGGTATGCCTGGCCCTCGAAGGCGAATCTCAAATATCGCCTGTGGTTTGACGCTATCTGTATTTGAAAATACGCGTTCTTCAGATCTATTGACATGAACCAGTCCCCTCTGCGAATCTGCGCGAGGAGTTTCCTGGTCGTAAGCATTTTGAAACTGCGTTTCATCAATGCCTTTTTCAGCTGTCTTAGATCCAGTATGGGCCTGAGACCCCCTGTAATGGCCTTCCCCTTTAATTTGTTTTGCTTGGCGTCACCACTAGATGGCGAAATACCCTTATTGTGTATATAAGGGAGAGGAAACAAAGCAAGAGTATTTTCACGTTTGTTCTTGAGCTAACAAGCTTGAGAAAAATGGTTTAAGCTTTAGTATCCCTTTGGCAAGCAGAGCGAGGTATGTTAGTTTGTTTTCTATGTGTTTCTTTGGTATCATTTGTTGTTTAATTTGAACAATGTTAAATGTGTAGTGAATGTTTGTTTGCTTGTTTGTTTTTGAGTTTATTTTGCTTGATATTTATGTATTGTTTTTTGTTTTCTTTGTAGTTTTACGGTGCCACCATGCTGTGATACAATTGTAATGGTGCTATGAAGTTAATGTGTAAACACAGTGTTGTGATGCATGGAAAACATTTGCAACAAAGAATTGAGACCACGATCACTTCAGCAATGAAGTTTATTGCATCTTAAAATAAATCGAAGGCACCCGTCAAAAACTCTCTGTTTCTTTTCTACGAGCTGAAGGGCCGCTACAGTAAAACTCGCTGCTATACATGAGGTTTCATCGTGTTGCTGTTGTTTCATCGCGTGACTGGGACACTGGACTTTGCATCTAAAGCGCTGATTGAATCACGTTACGTCAGTCCGAGACGGATACCTCATCAGGATTGTAAAATTACACCGTCAGTTGGAGCGCGGCTCATTCATGAACGTTTGGAAGGTGATCGTATATCAACGTTACTGTTACAGATGAAAAGGTAAACTTTCAGTAAAAGAACGTTACATGAAGTAAGACTGCAAATACAAGTTTCTGGACTGTGTGAGTTGAAATATGTTCAAGCTCTTCATATGTGCAAAAAACTTTCAATTTAGACTTAGTTTCCTTAGCGGTCTGCTTCCAGGAGTCATAAGCTTTATCAAAAGCTTTCTCTTGCTTCTGGGTCTCCTGTTTATGCATATCTAGGCCTTTCTCTGTACGATTTCTTTTTCGAGAACTTGATCTTGATCTAACCGGTTGCATTTCTTTAGAAATATTTAAATCCTTATCAGGAACTAACTTTTGACTTGCTTGCGCTGCCATTTGCTCAACTGTGTCTTCCATTTTGTCTGTCTACAAACTTGAGAGACAAACTTTGTTGTTTAATTTGAACAATGTTAAATGTGTAGTGAATGTTTGTTTGCTTGTTTGTTTTTGAGTTTATTTTGCTTGATATTTATTTATTGTTTTTTGTTTTCTTTGTAGTTTTACGGTGCCACCATGCTGTGATACAATTGTAATGGTGCTATGAAGTTAATGTGTAAACACAGTGTTGTGATGCATGGAAAACATTTGCAACAAAGAATTGAGACCACGATCACTTCAGCAATGAAGTTTTTTGCATCTTAAAATAAATCGAAGGCACCCGTCAAAAACTCTGTTTCTTTTCTACGAGCTGAAGGGCCGCTACAGTAAAACTCGCTGCTATACATGAGGTTTCATCGTGTTGCTGTTGTTTCATCGCGTGACTGGGACACTGGACTTTGCATCTAAAGCGCTGATTGAATCACGTTACGTCAGTCCGAGACGGATACCTCATCAGGATTGTAAAATTACACCGTCAGTTGGAGCGCGGCTCATTCATGAACGTTTGGATGGTGATCGTATATCAACGTTACTGTTACAGATGAAAAGGTAAACTTTCAGTAAAAGAACGTTACATGAAGTAAGACTGCAAATACAAGTTTCTGGACTGTGTGAGTTGAAATATGTTCAAGCTCTTCATATGTGCAAAAAACTTTCAATTTAGACTTAGTTTCCTTAGCGGTCTGCTTCCAGGAGTCATACGCTTTATCAAAAGCTTTCTCTTGCTTCTGGGTCTCCTGTTTATGCATATCTAGGCCTTTCTCTGTACGATTTCTTTTTCGAGAACTTGATCTTGATCTAACCGGTTGCATTTCTTTAGAAATATTTAAATCCTTATCAGGAACTAACTTTTGACTTGCTTGCGCTGCCATTTGCTCAACTGTGTCTTCCATTTTGTCTGTCTACGAACTTGAGAGACAAACTTTGTTGTTTAATTTGAACAATGTTAAATGTGTAGTGAATGTTTGTTTGCTTGTTTGTTTTTGAGTTTATTTTGCTTGATATTTATGTATTGTTTTTTGTTTTCTTTGTAGTTTTACGGTGCCACCATGCTGTGATACAATTGTAATGGTGCTATGAAGTTAATGTGTAAACACAGTGTTGTGATGCTTGGAAAACATTTGCAACAAAGAATTGAGACCACGATCACTTCAGCAATGAAGTTTATTGCATCTTAAAATAAATCGAAGGCACCCGTCAAAAACTCTCTGTTTCTTTTCTACGAGCTGAAGGGCCGCTACACCCCCGTCTCTCTTGGGCACCAGAAAGTATCTGCTGTACAGCCCCCCCTCGCTTTGAGCTTGAGACACAGGCTCTACAGCCCCTTTGCTCAACAATTTTGATATTTCGGCCCCAAAGTATGTGTGCTACTTCTGTTTTGACCGTAGTTTCGACACGCGCTGAAAAGCGCGGAGGGCGTCGAAAAAAACTGTAGCGAGTAGCCTCTCTTTATAATGCCTAGCATCCAATCCGAAACCCCTGGAAGTGCTGACCATGCATCTGCATGAATGGCTAAGGGCTGGATGCGAAGTGCGCTCTGTTGACTGGGCAACGGCGGCGCTCGGGTGTGCTGCGCATTTGAGGCAGGGAGCGCGCTGATCACAGCGGGCAGATCGCTCCTCCTCGACCCCGTCCCGGCGCTTAACCGACTGGGGGAAGGCTGAGCAGGTCCCGTTAGGACTCGATATGTCTGCGAGTAACTGTGGGCTGCATATGTGCACATTTACCACTTTCAACTCGCTGTCTGCCTGTGCAGAGCGTACGTGCACGGGCCTCGTTTTTACAGAAGCCACGCGCCGTATGTGACATAGTGTATGTGGGCACTGGGGAGTGGGCACGTTTACTATGCGGCGCGCTCGACCGATCCGTGCCGATCTTATGTGCGCGAGCCCTGTGTGCAGGGCTGTGCTTACATGTGGAGATGGGCACTGAGGAGTGGGCATCGTCACTGCATTTACAGCACCATCGGCCGTGGCCGGACGAGCGTGCACGGGTTTTGTTTTTACAGAAACCACATGACGCGTGTGACATAGTAATTGTGGGCACTGAGGGGTGGGCATGCTTACTATGCAGTGTGCGCGATCGACTTGAGTCGCTTTTATGGGCGCAGGCCCTGTGTGCAGGGCTGTGCTTACATGTGGAGACGGGTACTGAGTAGTGGGCATCGTCACTACATTTATAGCACCATCGGCCGTGGCCGGACGAACGTGCACGGGTTTCGTTTTTACAGAAACCACATGACTTGTGTGACATAGTGATTGTGGGCACTGAGGAGTGGGCACGCTTACTATGTAGTGCGCGTGATCAACTTGAGTCGCTTTTATGGGCGCGAGCCCTGTGTGAAGGGCTGTGCTTATATGTGGAGATGGGCACTGAGCAGTGGGCATCGTCACTACATTTATAGCACCATCGGCCGTGGCCGGGACACCAGAAATTACACTTTTTCGGGAAATATCTGGGTAGCCGTGATAACGGTTTTTGTGTGCAGGCAAGCGGGCAACCGTACAGGCTTGCGCATTGCAAAAGACGCTGAAACAGTCACAATCTCTGGAACTGAAACAGCGGCGTGCTTAGGTGAGAGCCCGGCCACAGCGGAACTCGTACACCGGCGCTTCGATGAAGCAGCCATCGTGTGTAGTGCAGACGCAGCGTCATGCAGCATGCATAGATGGCTTTCCTAGGATAGCTTCGGGGCTCCCGGCCTCACCGTAAACCTCTGCCGCGGTCCCCGCAGCGCGGGGCGACGGCCGGTAGAGCGAGAACGGGGGTCTCGAGCTGCGTTGCTGAAGCTGTTGTGATAACGGCTTTTGTGTGCAGGCAAGCGGGCAACTATGCAGGCTTGCGCGTTGCAGAAAACGCTGAGACAGTCACAATTCCTGGAACTGAAACAGCGGCGCGCTTGGGTGAGAGCTCGGCCACAGCGGAACTCGTACACCTGCGCTTCGATGAAGCAGCCATCGCGAGTAGTGCAGCCGCAGCGTCACACAGCAGGCTTTAGATGGCAACACCGCTTTTGCCACCGTCCAGCAGAGGGCGGACAAAGGTGCGTCGCTATCGCCTGTTCCACCGGCGGAAGTGACTGGTAGTTCCTGTTTTTAGCATCATCAGTGTGGAGAATGCTAGTGAGACAGACAAACGAGTTCGCGCTGAATATGGAGCGTTCCAAGCCTTCGCCACCTCTTCGTGAAGCTCAGGAAGAAATGAGGCGGGCTTTGAGAAGTACGCTCATCCGAAAGGAAAATACCATCCAGCCGGGAACGAGAGGGGGGGCGCTGGTGCAGACCACTCGCGGCCGAGACTCGTCGCGGCCAACGCGAGCATTCGCCCCGGCTCCTTCTCGATGTCAGCTCGTCTGCTGGGCTTCTGAGCAGAAGGCGCGAGATCCTTGGAGCTCGCCCAGCCCTCATTGCCCGAAGCTAGCAGAGAGCGCGTGTCCTCTTCCCCCGACGCGGCCCTGAGATCGACTTCCTCGGACGACGCGCCGGCAAACAGCGTGCGCTGCCCACCGGGAAGCGATGCAGGGGGGGCCGGTGAAGCAGGGCGAACCGGCGAGCTCGGTTGAGCTGAAGACGGTTCCGGAATCCGCTGGAAGCAACGCTTTTACGGCGCCTCAGCGCAGCGGAGAATGCAGGCTCAGAGAAAAAGGCCAGGCGAGTCCTCAGAGTCACCATGGCAACAGCTCGCAGTGAGGGCATCCGCCGTCAGCGAGCGCGAGCGCTGCATGATCTTCACCCAGGCAGGAGACACAGATGACGTACCGGTCTCCCTCGCTGAGTGGGGCTCTGACGAGCCGCAGGAAGGCATCTTAAAAAAGACGCAAGCTCTTTTACGAGTTTGTGTCGCAGGGCGAACACACACACACACACATAAAGAACAGTTGGATATAACAGAATTGAAAGGCTGAAGAGATGAAAAATCAGGTGAGTCAGCCTTTTCGAGCTCCTTTTATAGGTTGGGCCACACCCGTTTCGGCGGGAAGTGGCAAGTTCTTATTGGTCTGATGTTGCATCAGCCTCCGCTCGATAGGCTGTGCAGTTGCCGCAGAACAAGCCAATGAGCGAACGAGCCGTCTCGCCTATGGCTGTGTACTGCTGCAAATGCGCTTTACAAAAATACAAAATTAAGGATAATTTTTTGCTTCAGTATTTCGTGAAAAGAGACTTTTCCCGTAGCGTCTTAGCTAAGACGCAGTACGAGAGAGCTCTCGTAAGAGAACTTGGATTAAACAAATGAATAAAACAAAGTTCATTACTAGCTGGTGGACAGTTTGATTAGAAATGGCAATATTGCATGCTTTAAAACTGATGGGCTGTCCCTTGTGATGTAAGCTATTCAAATTAAAACAGTACAAACTTTAAAACCTTAGTCCCAAAAACTCCCAACCCTCACCTATTCTATTAACTTGTATCTACAATACTTAAATTCATTTTTCTCCAGGAATCCATGTTTTGACAAACTTATAGAATATTCTTCACGTTGTGCCTCTGAAACCGTAATAAGGTGGAAAAAAATCTAATTTTTCCTTTGTTTTTGTAGCATGTGCATTTTACTGAGAAATGGAGAAGGTAATACTGCAAGTGACACTTCCTGTGATGCTTGTTACAATGTGAATGGAAAAAAAATATAATAAATATAATAACCATATCTACACTATATATTTTTTTCAGGATTCATACTTTTGATTATTAGTGTGTGTGTGTGTGTGTGTATAGTTATGGCCAATAAGAAATAGATTTTCTCATCTTGTCCAACAGTGGCAACATAAAGGCATAACCTTTGATCCCTGATTCCAACAAACATGTACAGAGTGTAATGGAAATGGGGAGAAAAAAGTGAATCTCCCGTGAATCTCAACCCCATATTTAGGTGTGTGTCCTAGAGAGGAAAGAATCTTGGCCATTGTTTAAAGTTCTATATACAGAATTTACCACGTTGTCCCTGGTTACCAAACTTCTACAGACTTGGCAAATATACCTAAGTAGCATGTTTTGCTATTCCAAAATCTTGGATATAATAAATATAAAATAATGTATTAAATCAATAATTCAATGTAACTCTTTTCTGCTTTCTGCAGAGGTGCCACCTAGTCCAGTGAAGACACCCTCCTCAGAAATCTCACCTTTGAGCTTAACCCGTCAGCACCGGGATTCTGATCGCTACTGTCAGCTGTGCAATGCTTGGTTCAACAATCCTGGAATGGCACAGCAACACTACGATGGCAAAAAGCACAAGAAGAATGCAGCACGTGCAGAACTGCTGGAACAATTAGGGAAGACTTTAGACATTGGAGAGATGAAAGGTACAGACTCTTTACACTTTCTTAATGACTGTTTATGGCTGCATGATTATTTAGCTTTTTTACTTCATTAGATGATGAGGCACTGAACTGAATGATAAAAGATTTGTATTGCCTTACTGTCCTGCAGGTCTTTGATGGAAATGATAATGTTGATTATAATGGCCAGTTTCTTTTCCTTGTATGTAACATGTCTGCCAAATTTCAGATGGAAACACAAAAGTCCCCATTTTCCTTATTTGAATTAATAAAACAATATAATGGTGCATAATTTTCCACCAGCAGTGGCAGTGTGGCATACAGTGTGGCCAAAGAGAAATAGCAAATGGGTGATTTTAAAATGCTGTTCCAAAATGACAGGGTCATTACTCGTAAGAAACTGGAAATACTATTGCAACTGGACTTTGTGTTTCAATGCAAATCATGGCAGACATGTTATATATGTAACGCCTCTCTCCCGGGTCCTCACCGCCACACCTCATTCTCGTTCTGAGTGGGTCTCGAACCCGGATCTCCGGCATGAGAGGCGGACACACTAACAAGGAGGCTAAATGACTGCAGCCACTAGTGTCAGTTGCTAGTACATTTCTTGAGATCAGGGGAGTGAGGTTTATCTGTACAGCATCCAATTGCTGGCCTCCATTACACTCGCCCCCCAAACCTCACTACCATCCAGGTCACGGCACCAGTGTAACCAGGGTCTCCGGAATGGGAGGCGGACGCACTAACAAGGAGGCTAAATGACTGAAACCACTAGCTCGCCTCTTGAGATCAGGGGAGTGAGGTTTAACTGCACAGCACGTACTCGCTGGCCCCGTTACACTCACCCCTCCAAACTTAACTCCCTTCTTATTCATGGCACCAATGTAAGCCCTTCCTCCCAGGTCCTCACAGCCACACCCTGTTCCAAGTGAGTCTCTAACCCGGGTCTCCAGAATGGGAGGCGGATGCACTAACAAGGAGGCTAAATGACTGCAACTACTAGCGTCAGTCGCAAGTATGTCTCTTGAGAACAGGGGAGTGAGGTTAACCTGCACAGCACCTACTAGCTGGCCTCCATTACACTCACCCCCTAAACTTCACTCCCATCCAGGTCACGGCACCAACGTGCGATTTTTTTTTTTTTTGTTTGTTTTTATATATATTTTTTTTATATTTCATGTAGATTTTGTTAAGACCTGTCTATCATGCAGCACAGAAATGTCACAAATCTCAGCTCCTTTTTCTTTAATGCTGTGATGTCTTCAAAAATACATGCATTTCTCTTGAAGAAGGAATTCAGAGTAGTGTGACTTTTTCAGTGTAACCTCTTTGTTACACAAAGAATGAGAGCTCAATCGCAAACTGTGAGGTCACAAGAGTGACCTCTGTTGCTCATGTTATATTTCACTTATTTTTTTATTGAAGGCTATTCCCAGCACAGAGGCGTAGTTTGGGAACACTTCCTCGATAGATTAATGAAACCACTCACATAAAACAATAAAACTCAATGTGTCTTTTACTCCCCTTGCCTCTTCTCCAGCCTGGGCTCTAAGAGAATAAAAGCAATAGGTTTGTGCATCCAGAGGCTTTGATACAGGCTATTCATTTCTAAAAAAATGAAGAGTGTGCTCTCCCGTTGTCAACTGGCTCACATTATGTCAATAACAATTACAAATACATTTTTCTCTCAGGTGAGCAGAAAGAGGCCGGGCCAGCGCATTCATTGCCTAGCAGAAAGGTCCAGTAGCATGGGATGTTTCATCTCATTAGAGATAAAGGAATGCAGATCAACGCTTCACAGAGATATGCGTTGTGAGACTGAGATGAGCATTAAGCTGAGGTTGGGTTTAGTTTGTTTGGACTGAAGGTTATCCCCAACTTAGAGTGATAGATGGCGAATTCAGAGCATCCTTGTTAAAGGAAGAGGCACTGGAGACTTGACCAGGCTCATAGTTACTATTACTCTGTCTGCACCAGATTAAAATGGGAAAAAATTAGGCAGAGTGCTGAATGAGAATGAGAAATGAGAAAATAAACTGGAGATTTTTACTTCACTTGAGGATAGAAGTTATCTACATTTCCCAAAACCACAATAGATTTATGAATTATATTAAGATTTTGTCAAATATCCTCTTTCACATGCAAGCTCGAAGTTTTAGGTAACACTCTAAAGTTTGGGAGATTTAACTGTAAGTGATTTTTTTTGCTGTATTTATCCAAAACTTTGATATAATTTGTCCCCACATTTGTTTAACCATTTAATTTTAACGAAGAAGGAAAAAAATGAAAACATTTGGGATAATTTTATAAAACAAGGGCTGTTGTTCTTTTTAACTTAAAAAAATCATCAGAAGTATTAAGCAGCACAACTGTTTTCTGCTTTCTTTATAAGAACGCTTTTCTTCTTGAACACTCAGGAATAAATTACATTTATTGTAAGAGAACAGTTATTTAAAAGTTTCATATTTCACAGTATTACTGTTTTTTTAAAATTACAAATTACTTTGTATTTTTGATCAAATAAACAGTCTTACTGAACATAAAAAGACATTTGAAAAAATCTTACCAACCCCAAAGTGGTAGTATTGGTGTAAGTTAAAACAAGAGATTAAATGAGAATCTGCTGATTCAGACGATACCAGTTCTGTCACTTAACATCAACCTGATCGAAAATTAGAATTAGCTTCCTAGCTGCCTTCCTTATATTTCTACCTCCAAATGGATTTTATTTCTTCTGTAAATCATTTATATTTGTACACAATGACTTACAACTTAATTATCCCCGGCCTTTATATCCATTTTTCAGGTTGCATTCATTATCACACACTTCATCATTTCTGCATCAGGAAGACTTGGACCAATATGGACCTGTAGAAATAGCTAGTCGGACTGATCTTTCATACACATTTTCTATTCATTGGGTTAAGGAGTGAAAAATAGATGGGCCAACCATCTCTTCAATTTTCCCCTCGGCTGCCCATTCACACTGTCTGCCCTGCAAGGTCTCTCACTAATGTCACCTAGTCATTACTCCAGCCAGGAAATGTCAGCACAGACACCACAGCGTTCAGTAGTACGCCTCTGATGGCTTCCCTCCAATGTGATTATCAATTAGTAATGATGTGGCAAATCACCCTAACGGCCGGAATGAGAGAGAGAGTTTCACAAATGGGGAAATGTTGCAGAAGAACTTGCTGTCTAATTCATCGAGCTTGAAGCCGCTGTTGGCAGACTCATATTTCACTCAAATCGTTAGCACCTGCAACACTTGCCTCTGTCTCTCTTTCAGTATCCATCCCATGTTATTTCTCCCTCTGTCTGCTCGCCTTAGATTTTTCTGCCCTTTTCTCTGTTTGCATATATCTGTCCCGCGCATCTTTTGAATGTTGTCTGATGTTCAGAGCATCAGAGAGGGAGCCAGCAGTCACACTTTGAAGACTGCAACATCATGAAATATTCATAGATTTTCTGTTGAGCACTAAGTCTGTGTGGTTTCTCATGAATGTGTGTGTGTATCTGTGAGTACATAGCACATTTTCTCTTCCTGCGGCTTTGAATCGAAGCACCTTCTTATTTACACAAAGGAAGGGGTTATTGATATTTTTGTATTTTGTAGACTTTTTTGGAGGGTAAACATAAAAGGGTGCATTGTTTTCAACTACAGAAAAGAGGACACTACTCAGGTGGTGCCAGTTGAATATTATAACCAATACAGTTTGTTTTCAACAACCATTAACGTAAACTGTATGCAGTTATAGTACAGTTATGACACATTGACAGAATTATGGAGTTTATATTTTCCTCTTAACTACCACGTGACACGTCATACACTGATTGATCTGCAACGTGCCACTTCAATTCAAACACACTTACAAAATATACTTGCTTAATCGTCTTATCTTGTTAACACAATTTTATGTACATAAATGTAAATTCTCAAGTCAGAAGCCACTTTTTTATGTTTCACTTGCTGACATAGAGCATTACTTTGGCACTTTTTCTAACTCATGTAACAAGAAGGCTTTAAAAACGATTGAAATTTGTGAGCTGTTCAGTCTTTTCCTTTGAATGTGATGTGTTTTATTTAATTATATACCCGTCTTGTGTTTATTTTAATTTTTTTTGTATCATTATTATTATTTTATATTTTATTGTAACTTCTTTGTTGACATTGTTTCTTACTATATATATATATATATATATATATATATATATATATATATATATATATATATATATATATATGATTATATATATATTAGGTTAGGTTTTTCCTCCTTTTAATTTTTATATAAATTTCATCCTTGGCCTTTTAGGATTTTTTGTTAAAAAATTAAATCTTTGGTAATAAACTACATCAGTGCTGTCAGATGTTTGTGGTTTGCAGCAATAGATGTCTGAAGCCTGTCAAATTTCAGTTTTTCAGCAGAGAACTGAAGAGCAGACCTCATTTTATGTCTCTTCCTCTTTTGCTCTTCACACTTCGTCATGTTTGAGTGTTTAGTTACTATAATCACCCTTACATTCATTCAACCCATCCATTTAACACTTAACATTACAGACCGAACAAAATCCCATCTCATCAGAGCACCAATCCATAGTCATTTTGAAGGAGAGGCAGCAAATGGGGATCATTTTCCTTTTTCACAGCACTCCGTTAGACAGTGGAAAAAGCCTTTGTGATTTGAGCCATCATTGCAATGTTTTCTGTTGGAATTGGAAATGCATTCTGTCTCACACAGATATCATGTTTCTATCAAGTAACATCAGACTGAGGTTTTCATCATATTTTCAATAAAACAGTATGATAACTTGCTTTTCACCATAGTTTCATAAAGTTATTTTACAACTGGCATATGTTTAAGCATTGCAGTGAGCAATTCATTCATTCAAGTCTGCTTAGCTGTCCTCATTATAACAGAGAATGCTGATATAATGCAAACTGATATGATTTCAGAAGTGATTATGGCTCTTTTCTCTGAGATTCTTTTAGTGTCATCACCAAGCCAATCAAGCAGCGCCTTTGACAAATTCCATCTATCCAAACCCAGTCCTGCTGATTAATTTGAAAGAGAAGTTTGGAGATATGGTAGCACTTTATTTTACAGTCCTGTTCCTCATGTACATACAATGTACTTATTATAGTAATTTCAATAACTATGTAATAACTAGGTACTAACCCTGAACCTACCCCCAAACCGAACTCTACCCCATGTAGTTACCTTGTATTACCAGAACTTTCTTAGATAAATACACTGTAAGTACACTATAAGTACATGTAAGTACACGTACTGTAAAATAAAGTGCAACCGATATAATTTTGCTTGTCTTGTATTCAGCATCTTCACTCCGAAGGGCTGTTACATTCTTTTTACATTCTTTTTGCAATTACATTCTTCTTGCCTAGTGCTTCAGTCTTTGGTCTTGTGTACCACCCTGAATAAAAGAGTGTTGGTGGATGTTGCCATTTCATGCTAAGGTGCAATGCTATCTCTTAGGTTTTGTTGAAATATTTTACTGTATTGGTAAGAAGTTATCTCTTGTTTCTAAAATGATTTTGGAAAGACTTTTGAAAGCATTGCATTAAGTTTATAGCTTCTGTGTCTTCTTAAAAGGTCTAATTAAAGACATCTCAGACCAGGAATGGTCAGTTCTTTAAACGATAGTTCACCTAAAAAATACAATTCTGTCATCATTAACTCGTCCTCGTGTTGCACTTTCTTCTGTAAAACACAAAATAAAATATTCTGAAGAATATCTTTACATTCAGAAAAAAAAACAGCTGTCACTTAAATGGTAACCTTTTAAAATATGTACATTTAGGTAATATGTACCTTTGGGCCCTATCATACACCTTCGGCGCAATGCGATGCAAGGCGCAAGCGCAAGTGTGTTTGCTAGTTTCAGTCTGGCGCCGTTCGCATTTTCCCGTCCAGTTTAATTAGCAAATGCATTTGCGCCCAATTGTCCGCCCATAGGCGTGCTGGTCTAAAAAAGAGGTGTGTTCAGGCACATTGCTGGCGCATTGCTATTTTAAGGAGCTGAAATATAATATAGAATAGCTCAAACCTGGTCAAAAGTCTGGTGCAATGTTTTTTTCTTTGTTATTTAATTTGTGTGTTAGTATAGGCGGGTCCACAACGTGTCATGTTCGTGTCCGCACAGCAGCACACAAACATGCCAAATATTAAAAAAGAAAGGATTGCAATGCATAAGATTTTTTTGTAGGCTAATTAAATATATATATGTCTACATGTCATAATGGATAGTCATCGCATGTATCAGAATTAGGCTATTTGCTCACACACAAACAGCTCCGTTTCATCTCGGAGACGCGTTCTATCTTTGCGCTTGCCAAACTCCACCATGTAAATAGCAAATCCGTCATGGCACGAGCGCAACTGGCTCTTAAAGGGAATGGAAGATGAGACTCTGATTGGTTTATTTCACGTTACACCCAAAAAACACCCAGTACTCATTAAGATAATAGGGACAACCTGTTTAGACCATGCGCCCGGGATCGCCAACCATTTTTCCGTCGTTAAAATAGCAAAAATGGATTTGGACACGCCCTGAGTGCACCTGCGCCATGCGCTTTACACTTTGTGTTTAGATCGTTAAAATAGGGCCCTTTAAGTTACTAATATGCAAAATTTAGGGGTCCTTTTGTTTTCTGCTGAAAATAGTTCAAGAGGAATTTACTGTATTTATCATTTGCATAGTAGCACTGGGGGAAACTGGGCATTGAAATGCTTGTGACAAGTCTCAGACATACAGTGACAATAACAGGACTATACATAAACAGATATAGACGTGCATGGAGGGCACTGATATATTGAGTGACTTCAGTGACCACAGGCAGAACAATAAACCGAGACAGAGCATTAAATACAAATAAGTGGCAGTAACAGATACCGTGAGGGTATACACTGTTAAGAGTTAGAAGTAGTCCTGATGTACTGATATAAGAATATTGGGGTAAAGCAGTTTCCAAAATGTCATTGCGGAGTATCCGAGCTACCTGAATTTTTTTTTAAAGTGGCAGTGCAAATGCTACAAATAAATTTAAGAGCAGCATGTATTCCGATTCTGTACTTCCGAGGAGAGCAGTGTCCAAAATGTCAAGGTAGAGTGTCACAGAGCAACATGAAGGAATATTAAAAGTGGCAGTGCAAGTACAATAAAAGTACATTTTAGAGCAGCATGTATTCTGGATTTAGATGAAGGATAGCTGGCTGTTAAGCAGTCTGTTGGCTTGAATATAGAAGCTGTTCTTCAGTCTGGTTGTCCGTGATCGAATGGATCGTAAATGTCTGCCCAGTGGCAGTGTGGCAAACAGGTGATGAACAGGGTGAGTGCAGTCCTTGATGATGTTGCGAGCCTTTCTCAAGCAGCGAATTTGATAGCTTTCCTGTAAGGCTGGGATTTTATGTCCAATGATGAGCTCTGCTGTTCTCACCACTCGCTGAAGAGCTTTGCGGTCGAAAGAAGAGCGGTTGCTGTACCATACATGGATGCAGCCAGTCAGAATGCTCTCTATAGTGCAGCGGTAGAAATTTGACATAATGTATGTTAGAGGAGATGCCAAACCTCTTCAGCCACTGCAGGAAGTAGAGACGCTGACGGGCTGTTCTCACTTAGGTCTCCGAGTGTAGGCTCCAAAATCCTCAGAAAACATATCAACAAAAAAGAAAGTCATACAGGTGAATGGTGACCTAAATGAACTGATGCTTAAATGGTACTGTATTACATTTGCACTGCTAAATACGTGTACTAGCCGTGGGCTTTTTCAGTTTGATATGGTTGATATGTTTTCTTCTGGAGCAGAAGTGGATCAGTATTTGCTGAATCACCCCACTTAGATGCCATCTGCATGTCACTGTACAAATATGGCATATTATTCTCATTCATTGTTGTTTAGCATATTTAATGTTTAATTTCACACAGCAGAGCTGATGACAAATTGAGGCAGACACATTGTCTATTTACAGTGCAAACATGCTCATTCAAGCCTGTCCAACAGGTTAGCGGATGATAATGTGCTGAATATGACAGTGTTGGGAATGTGACTTTTTTCCTCATGATCACTGCCCATGTAAATGATGTAGTGGTTAGAACACCTTATACTTTACAGAATGTTCCCAATATTACTCTACCAATTTCTCCCTATAAACATATTGGGTTTACATTTAAAGCGAGATCTGTGGTGTACCATCAGGCGGGCAGATGCCTGGAGGTAAAGAACTTGTTCTATAGAGGCAAAAGTTGAAAAAGCATGTTGGCATGGTAAAACATTTTTCTAATTAGTAGTAGATGTATATATTTGAATTTATGTATACTGTTCAAACTTTTGGAATGATTCAGATTTTTCTTAAAGTCTTTGAAAGAAGTATTTTATGTTTATGAAGGCTGCATTTCTGATTTCTGAAGGATTATGTTACAGTAATTAACAATAATAAAAAAAAAAATAATAATAATAAAATGAAAATGAAAAATGGCTAAAAACGTTTAACTTTTAAATGCAGCTAAAGCCTGTTTGAAGCGGAGTCCTAAACCACCTAGTTGCTACACACACCTGTCTGTTAAAATCTCAGGTCTGGTGACCTGGTATCTTTTATGATTATTAATGGCAAAAATTGACTCTTAGAGTGTAATGATTAGTGACTAATAGTCTAACCGTTTATTCCAACTATTTTAAGTTAGATAAACTATAGGATCGACAGATGTGGGTATCAGTAAGTATGTTCCAGGGCATGTCCCAGTTCAGTGGTGTTATGATCCCTGACAAGACCAGAAGCCTGAAGTGATAATATCCCCGAAAGCACCATTAAATTTTATTGTGCTCTGGGAATTCTGCAAGCTGTTTGTTCCATTCCATCTGCTTCACATTTTTATTCTGAATAACACTCTCAGCCAAATGGTCAAATTGTAGTTCCTAATGTATAGAAACATTTCCTTGAAAATTCTGCATTTCTATTTAAGCAAGTCTTCATGTGAATCCATATACTATGAAAGTGGGTTGTGCTTTGAGACAAGTAATGCATGTGTGTTTGTGTGTATATAGTGGGTATATCGTAAATAATCACCCCCCATTTAAAATAGTCACATTTTTTGGCTTTGCAGCTATATTTACTCATTGCAACCTATAACATCCAAGTAAAAGATATAACACCAACATGTCAAAAAAAAAAAAAAAAAGAATCACAGAGTTGGAAAAAGGATCACCGCTTTGTGTCAGTATTTTTTTGAACCACCTTTTGCTTTAATTACAGCCTTTAGTCTGTTGGGATATGTCTCTACTAACTTTGCCCGCTTTTCTTTGCAAGTTCAGTTAAATTTGATGGTGATCATTTGTGGACTGTGGTCTTCAAGTCATTCCACAGATTTTCAACGGGGTTTAAGTCTGGGCTCTGACTAGGTCATGCAGAGACATTCACCTTTTTCTCCTTCAACCACTGTGTGCTCAATTTTGTGGTGTTCTTTGGGTCGTCATGTTGGAAGGTAAACCTTCTTCCCATTGACAACTTTCTGGCAGAGGACAGCAGATTTTCCTTAAAGGGTAACTAAACCCCTGGTCAGAGACTGACTCCACCCACTGACAATATTTGAAAAATGCTGAAAAGTGGGCAGATCACAGCGGAGATAGAGGGGACGAACCTAGGGCGGGGCTGAGCGAGTGCGGCGTGAACCTGAGACCCGCAGTGACGGATTGATTGACAGCTGCTGTCAGAGACGCTAAAATGGAGAGTGACTGCAATGACGCAAGTAGCTTTGCAACAGAGCGATCATTTGAAGTACAGTACTTTTTTCCCCCCACTTTTACCTGAAGTGGAGGATGTCGAGGTGTCTGTTCATATCAATTCGAGCCGATGGCTCAAACTGTGGTCTTAACTCTTTTCAGCGCGAGCTGTGTGGAGAAGCCCATTTCCACCTCCATTGCGTTGGAGAAGCAATCCCGCGTTAAATGCAGTTTGCACACTGAAGTTCTTGGCGGGAACTTGCGGTCTTCCAGGCCAAGTGCATGCAACCACTGGCGCCTAATTTTAAAGTCTGCTGGTAAACTATGCAGTCCAGCAAGGCTGTTGCAACTAGCAACACACCTCTGTACCATCCTGACCACTGTACTAAATAAAGATAAATCTACGCTAACTTGAAGATCTAAATAACTATATAATTGCTATGCTAAATAGATGCTATAATAGTCTATCCTGGTCATTATCAATACTCGCAATTCCAACTCCTGACTCACTACAGTGAATTTGATGGAACAAGATGGTTTTATACTGCCAAGGGCGTGGTAGCTCGTACCAGGGGGCGTGGTGAGCTGGAAACTGCTTACGTCACCGCCACTGCTTACGTCACTTGCCACCGCAACATCCAATAGGAAAAATCAACTGCAGTAGCCACCGTTCAACCTGAAGAGGGCAGCACTCAGACGTTTTTACACCATATTTTGTAGAATTAAAACACTTTATACTCAAATGTCAAAAAAGTTACTCGAATCAATGAACAGCACTAATAAAGCCCCATTCTTACGGATCATTAACTAAAAAAAGTTGGTTTAGGGTTTAGTTACTCTTTAAGAATTTGACGGTATTTTGCCCCATCCAAGTTTCCTTCCTATCCTGACAATGTTCCAGTCCCTGCAGCAGAGAAACAGCCCATAACAGGATATTAACACCTCCATGTTTTACTGTATATATACAGTACACACCAAATGTTTGGACACAACTTCTCATTCAAAGGGTTTTCTTTATTTTCATGACTATGATAATTGTAGATTCACACTGAAGGCATCAAAACTATGAATTAACACATGTGGAATTATATATGGAATTATATACATAACAAAAAACTACGAAACAACTGAAAATATGTCATATTCTAGGTTCTTCAAAGTAGCCACCTTTTGCTTTGATTACTGCTTTGCACACTCTTGGCATTCTCTTGATGAGCTTCAAGAGGTAGTCACCTGAAATGGTCTTCCAACAGTCTTGAAGGAGTTCCCAGAGATGCTTAGCACTTGTTGGCCCTTTTGCCTTCTGTCTGCGGTCCAGCTCAACCGTAAACCATCTCGATTGAGTTCAGGTCCGGTGACTGTGGAGGCCAGGTCATCTGGCGCAGCACCCCATCACTCTCCTTCTTAGTCAAATGGCCCTTGTTGCCTTCAGTGTGACTCATAGTGATGAAAATAAAGAAAACTCTTTGAATGAGAAGGTGTGTCCAAACTTTTGGTCTGTACTGTATATGTAAAATATTCTGTGAAGCAGGGATAGCAAAGAGGCAACATTCAATGTTGTTTATTTGACTTGTGGTTCCTCTGCTCCCATTCGAAGGATACTCTGTTAACAGTAATAAATCTGAGACAAGGGTGACACAGATGAGGGAGACTTCATTGAAGCTATTCACTGGTCGACTCTTCATTGCTCATGTGTTCTGTGGGCAGCGTGACAAGCAGAACGGAGGCTAACATGTATGGATGCATGGCCGGTGCTCCATTATTTCACCTTTTCAAAAAGCATTTGAGTGGTGACCTGTCAAAAGGCCAGTTGAGAGTCACCACAAGCTACACAGTTCCACTACATCCTCTCAATGTCAACACCCAAGAGTGTGTGTGTGGGGAATAAAGTGAGCAGGTGTATTTCTTTCACCAATAAAATACACTTGCTGTAAACAGTTGACAGTATGGTCATCAGCATGCTCAGACTGAATCAGTAACCACAAAACTTTTTACGCAGAATTCTGCAGAAACTTCTGCCCAAAAATCAGTGCAGAAATTGCAATAGAAATATGCTAATTCTTTCTAGGCCATCTGCCTGAGACAAACTGTGGGCACATTGTACAAATGTTAAACTGCTGAAGTCATAAAATATTTTGTTTATGACCATGTATCTAGGAGCCTTAAAAAATTGTGGAAGGAAAGGACATTTTTGCTGTGTTTTTCAGTTTCACTGTTACTGATATGATTAGCCAGCTTTAAAAACTCCTGCTGGCTGCCCAGTAGCAGAAATAATCAGACTCTTGGGTATAATATAGATAGACACAAGGAAGACTTGTTCCCGGTCTGTCGGTGTCAGTGTTTTTGTTTTGTTTTTTTGCCAACCTGCTGTAATACACATCAAATGACTATCAACAGAGATGGCAAACTCGATTTATGAGAATTAGTAAAATTAAGCATGATGATGAATCAACAGTAAGACATGACCTTCTCCTCCAAAATTTGTTTGTGTTTAACTCCATTTGGAGAGAAGGAGATTGCAAAGGTCATTTTTCAGCTGCAATATCTTTAGTGCAACATGACAGCAAATACAGACGGGAAACAGCACTGATAGAGAGCCAAAGTGCTGCTGTGTCAGAAAAAAGAAAAAGATCACTTATTTTATATTTATGCATATTTTTGAGTTAGTATTATAAATTAGCTTTCTTGGTTATTTTGAATCTAACTTGAGCTTAAGTTCAATTTAATGCAAAAAAAGTATCATCTGACAGTTTATAAACTGCTTAAATTCTGAGCAGCTTTAAAGATTTAAAGTTGCTTCCCCAACACTGAATAATAAGTGTTATTTTGTTTCAGACAAGTTTCACTCTTCTCATATTTCTTCATACGTAGCTGCACAAGACCGACACGGTTCCTAGCTTCCTCTCTCTTGGCCTTACGGGTGCGACAACATCAGAATCCCAAGCTGCATTACAAGCCATGTGGCCTTCTCAAATATTTAGAATGTCACTTGACACATTCAGACACACACACACACACACAAACAAAAACACAGGAACCTGTTTCCTCAAAGCCACCCCCCTTCCCCTCAAAAGACATGGATCGCATTTCATGGAGAGACATTCCATTTTAATTTCATAGTTGTTCTTAAAAAAACAAATAAATAAATAAGAAGGCTTGGCATTTCTATATTTATATCTGTTTAATTGATTCTCTCCACACACATTCCCTCAGGGTACGTTAATCAGGAGAGTTGATCAGGCAGAACCGCGAAACACAGCCAAGCAGTGACCTATGCTGGGCCTCGGCTGACTGAGAGAGATAGTCCAGTGTTATCTCATTCCCCAGTTAGTCCTTCTGTTCTCGGGAATGACATGATAAGGCTTTACTGACCACTCTTCTTTCAGCTTAGCATGGTGGAGAGGCCATGGACTAAAAGCAGTCAAAGGATATGCATGTAATGTAGTTTTTTTATGATTCACCACAAATATAATACAATATTAGGGCTGGCTCGATACCATTTTTCAGAACCAATCCCGATCCGATACCAGAAATTCTAAATATCAGCCGATACCGATCCGACATTTTTAATTTATTTTTTAAAGTGTAGAATTTCTAGACTTCAGCGTTTTGATCTGATCATCACTTTTTTGTGTGTTAAAAACAATCTACCACATATAGACAACTTCACTGTAATGAAAAACAACAAATGACTAAATTTATAATCATAATCTATGACAAAAATATAACTATAAACTAGGTTAGTGGATAATTCAGTAGCAAAAGTTACTCTAGAAAAATCATGAGTGCACAATAATTTAGTAAAATCTTAACATTTTGTGAAAAAAACCTTTTTAGTGCTGAACAAATTAAAGTGAATAAGTACAAGGCTAAATCTTGTAAGATGTTAAACATTGCTCTCTGTATTATTGTGAAATACATTCATGAAAAACAAGTAATACATTTATATATAAATTAATATCAGTTACACAGTGACATGACATATAGCCAAGTATGGTGACCCATACTCAAAATTTGTGCTCTGCACTTAACCCATCCAAAGTGCACACACACCCGGAGTAGTGGGCAGCCATTTATGCTGCAGCACCGGGGAGCAGTTGGGGGTTCGGTGCCTTGCTCAACGGCACCTCAGTCGTGGTATTGCCGGCCCAAGACTCGAACACACATCCTTAGGGTTAGGAAAGTTGTGACATTTGCCAAGTATGGTAACCCATACTCAGAATTGGTGCTCTGCATTCAACTCATCCAAGTGGACACACACAGCAGTGAGAAGTGAACACACCGTGAACACACACCCGGAGCAGTGGGCAGCTATATATCCAGCACCCGGGGAGCAACTGGGGGTTCAGTGCCTTGCTCAAGGGCACTTCAGCCATAGGTATTGAGGGTGGAAGAGAGCGCTGATCATATACTCCCTCCCACCTACAACTCCTGCCAGCACCGAGACTCAAACCAGTGACCTTTGGGTAACTAGCACAAGTCTTTTACCATTAGGCCACAGCTGGTTAGAGGAGTTAAACTCTCTAACCAGTAGGCCATCACTTCCCCAACTTGTGTCAAGTCGTTTATATAGTATAATACACAAAGGGAAGAGATATTAATGCGTAGTCTATTATATCTGTGCAATAGTTTTTTGAGCCTTTTCTTTTAACATATTCAATTCAAGTTACTGTGCACATGAAGAACGATTAATAGTGCTCTCCACTCCAGTGTAGTGATCTAACAGACACCCGTTAGAAAGCAACATGATTTAGAAACAGCACTAAACTCCAGCAAGATAAAGTCATTTTATGCAAAACCATTGATCTTTATCTAGTATAATAATAGGAACAATGAATATTTTTGGAGAGAGTTCAATCGTCTTGACTGTCATAACCAAAAGTCATACGCAGTTTAAATGCTGAATGGAAGATGACTAACACCCGCAGCAGAGAGAAGAGTTTAAATCAACTTGAATTTAATGACTTCAGTATTCTTCTGTACCTCACATTAAACTATGGAACGGTCTCGGAACACTTGAAATATAATCCACAAAAACTTTGTTGCTTATAATGTTTTTGTGCCTTTCGTAGGGCTTAATAATAACACAGAATTATAGGCTATATACAGAATATAGGATTTGGATTGGTCTCCTCTGACCGATTACCGATCCGGCAAATGCTATAATGTCATTGAATGCCATTTCACAGCTGAATTTCCATACTCTGTGAGTTCACATTTGAACTTGCTAAAAATACAAATTTGTCTGTTTTCTGTGTAGGTCTAAAAAGCTGCAACACATGTGATGTCTGCAGTGTCACACTGAATTCAGTGGCACAGTATCATGCACACCTGCAGGGCTCCAAGCACCAAAACAAGTAAGTCCCAATGTGCAACTCATGCAAGAAAATGGCTTGTGTTGTGGAGGTTGTTTTTTGATTTAATTCATGCAAAATGTGTTTGCTCTTTGTATTAATTGTTTAAAAGGGTGGTTGACTGATATTTTTCTAGGCTTGATTGTGTTAATGGGGTGCAGTCTAACGTGTTCATGGTTAGTTTTTTTTTAAAACGCATTATTTTTCACATAATTTACCTTTGTTCCATACCGATCTGTCCCTTCTCTGACAGACGCCTGGATTATTTCATGTTATTATGAAGCCCCTCCCTCAGAAACATGCAATGGGCTGAGATTGGTCAGCTGGCTCGGTGTGTTGTGATTCGCTAAAACGCCTCTAGAGCGCATCTGAACATCCCGCCCCTCTCAAGCTCAGAATGTGCTCCAGTTGTATTGTTAGCAATGACATCATTTATATTGCTTATCAATTTGAGCCCGATTGAGACGCAGAGAATATTAATGAGGAGGATCACACAGAACCTATGCAAGCACATTGTCATACTTTTAATTACGCTGTTTTCTGTAAATTCTACTGCTTCTGTTAGCTTTTAATATACGGTTTTTATTCTGATTAAAGCTTTAATACAGCACAGCAACCGTACGCGTCTCCATGTATAACACTTCTCATTGCTATGTCAAAAAAGTGTATAAATGGAACAGTTTGTTAGAGCTGATCTGACGATCTGAATGAGAGAGAAAGAGAATGAGAGAAATGCAGATCAGGAACAGCGATTGAGAACCGCTGCATTAGAACATTGGTTTTGAAACTTTTAAATCCAATAGAATCATTAGAAGAGAGAATCGCAATTCATATATGCACAGATTATTACGTGCCCCCCTAGTTTTCACTTCCTCTTCTCTAAAGAAGCGCAGCATGGCCTTGCCCTCTTTGTTGCATGTTCCCAGGGTGGGGTTTATCTGGGTTTGTGATGTAACGGACCTGGGAAGAAGCTCGTTGTTGTCCCTTACCAGCCGTTTTGGTAGGCATTAAACTTCCAGAATTTTAAAAGACGAAATCGTACTCGGGTACTAAACGTAACCTCGGTTCTCTCTAGAAGAGCGAACGAGTACTGCGTCTTAGCTAAGACGCTACGGGAAAAGTCTCTTTTCACGAAATACTGAAGCAAAAAATTATCCTTAATTTTGTATTTTTGTAAAGCGCATTTGCAGCAGTACACAGCCATAGGCGAGACGGCTCGTTCGCTCATTGGCTTGTTCTGCAGCAACTGCACAGCCTATCGAGCGCGGGCTGATGCAACATCAGACCAATAAGGGCGCTTCGCGCCCTTCTTGCCACTTCCCGCCGAAACGGGTTTGGCCCAACCTATAAAAGGAGCTCGAAAAGCTTGACTCACCTGATTTATTTCATCGCCGAAGCGAACCAGAGTGAATCGTACGCACGGCAGAGAACGCAGTACTCGTTCGCTCTTCTAGAGAGAACCGAGGTTACGTTTAGTAACCGAGTACGTTCTCTTACGAGAGCTCTCTCGTACTGCGTCTTAGCTAAGACGCTACGGGAACCCGATGTAAAACGCCGTGCGCGCAGGGATCACACACCAATAAACCAGAAGCAACGCCCAGGATTTACAGTGCACAGTCACCTGAGGGACTCACAGAGAGTCCGGGACAGAAAAGGGGGAAAGCCCTCCGTCCCATATCTAGCAGCATCCGTAGATGCGGCAATATGACATCACACAGCCGAGGCAAGGCCTGACCAATGTGGCAATGCGGGTCTTACGCAATACTGCCCATATAACAGTCGGCAGCGCATAGCGCTCATGAATTCAGAATTCCCCTCAGGGCCCTGATTCTTCTATACCGACAGCAGCCTTGCTTGCAAGGCGGGAACCTCCAGGTTATAGTACCTGATAAATGTAGACGGCGAGGCCCAACCCGCCGCCATACATATATCCTGCAAGGAGATCCCAGTAGACCACGCCCACGACGAGGCGACGCCTCTTGTGGAGTGTGCTCTGACGCCCAACGGGCACTGAAGGCCCCTGGAAGCGTAAGCTAACGCTATGGCGTCAACTATCCATCTGGATAGAGTCTGTCTCGAAACAGCCATTCCTTTGGAACGTCCACCGAACGAGACAAATAGCTGCTCCGTCTGCCGAAAGGCAGCAGAGCAAGACACATAAGCTCTTAAAACCCTGACAGGGCAAAGAAGACTCGAGTCTCCATCCTCCCCTGACACCGGCAGGGCAGACAGGGCAATAACCTGAGCCCGAAACGGTGTGTTGAGGGATTTCGGCACATAACCGTGCCTAGGTTTGAGTATGACCCTTGAGTCATTGGGCCCAAACTCCAAGCACGACTGGCTCACCGAGAGCGCGTACAAATCACCCACACGCTTCACAGAAGCGAGAGCCAACAAGAATACTTTCTTGAACGACAGATGCTGAAGGCTAACCGATTGGATAGGCTCAAAAGGGGGACCCTTCAAGGCCTCCAAAACCGCCGCGAGGTCCCACATAGGGACTGACGGAGGTCTGGGAGGATTCAGCCTCCTAGCTCCTCTGAGGAACCGGATGACTAAATCGTTCCTTCCTATTGACTGACCGGACGCCGTTTCAGAAAACGCCGCAAAGGCCGCCACATAAACTTTGAGCGTGGATGGGGCTCTGCCCTCAGCTCCTGTAGGAAGGAGAGGACCTCCGTCACCTCACAACTAAGGGGTGAATAAACTCGAGCTGTGCACCAGCTGGAGAACACCGACCACTTCGAGGCATACAGACGTCGTGTCGACGGAGCTCTAGCCTGAGTGATGGTATTTAGCACTCCCACTGCGAGATCAGCGGGTAACCGTTGAGTGCCCATACATGGAGGGACCACAACTGACCATAGGCCAAAGGACGGTCTGCCTTCGAGCAGCGCTCCACATCCCGAAGTGGAGGCGTCCGTCGACACCATTTTCACACTCGGGGAAGCCCTCAGGCTTACACCTGATCGGTACCAGCCGTTCGCTGTCCAAGGTGCTAGAGCCGCAACACAGCTCCGATCGACCTTGAAATGCAGCCGGCCAGACGCCCACGCTCTGCGCGGCACCCGAGCCTTCAGCCAGAACTGCAGGGGGCGCATGCGGAGCAGGCCCAGCCGCAGAACCGGAGATGCTGAGGCCATGAAACCCAGCATCTTTTGACAGTGTTTGAGCGACACAGTCGCGCCACAGCGGAAAGAACTCGCTGCACGCTGAATGCCCATCGCGCGCTGTGGTGACACGAGTTCAGAACTATACCCAGAAACAGGATCGTCTGACTGGGGTTCAGCGAACTCTTCACCCAATTGACACTGAGGCCGAGCTTCTCGAAGTGATCGAGTAAAACGGCTCTGTGGTCCACGAGCTCCACTCATGATCGGGCCAGAACCAGCCAGTCGTCCAAATAATTCAGCACTCGTATGCCTCTGAGTCTGAGAGGAGCGAGCGCTGCATCCATGCACCTCGTAAACGTACGAGGAGCTACGGACAAGCCGAATGGCAGGACTGCAAACTGGTATGCCTGGCCCTCGAAGGCGAATCTCAAATATCGCCTGTGTTTTGACGCTATCTGTATTTGAAACTTCGCTTAACCGACTGGAGGGAGGCTGAGCGGGTCCCGTGGCACTCGATATATCTGCGAGTAACCGTGGGCTGCATGTGTGCACTTTTACCACTTTCAACTCGCTGTCTGCCTATGCAGAATGTACGTGCACGGGCCTCGTTTTTACAGAAGCCCCGCGCCGTATGTGACATAGTGTATGTGGGCACTGGGAAGTGGGCACGTTTACTATGCGGCGCGCTCGACCGATCTGTGTCGATCTTATGTGCGCTAGCCCTGTGTGCAGGGCTGTGCTTACATGTGGAGATGGGCACTGGGTAGTGGGCATCGTCACTGCATTTATAGCACCATCGGCCGTGGCCGGACGAGCATGCACGGGTTTCGTTTTTACAGAAACCACATGACGCGTGTGACATAGTAATTGTGGGCACTGAGGGGTGGGCACGTTTACTATGCAGTGTGCGCGACCGACTTGAGTCGACATTATGGGCGCAGGCCCTGTGTGCAGGGCTGTGCTTACATGTGGAGATGGGCACTGAGGAGTGGGCATCGTCACTACATTTATAGCACCATCGGCCGTGGCCGGACGAACGTGCACGGGTTTCGTTTTTACAGAAACCACATGACGCGTGTGACATAGTGATTGTGGGCACTGAGGAGTGGGCACGTCTACTATGTAGTGCGCGTGATCGACTTGAGTCGCTTTTATACACTGTAAAAACGACAACTCAAAATTGTTCACCTTACTCAGATTTTTGCATTCACTGACAATAAAGTTGCTAGTTGGAACTTGAACTATCTGTTGTAAGCCACTTGAACTCACTTTCAGACGTTTCTGAGGAAAAGTTCATCTTATTTAATACATTGAGTTGATTTTATTTTGAAGTTGTAGTTGACACGCAGTTAGAGTGAGGTCAACTTATCTGCGCATGCTCATTTGAAATTTGTCATGGCAACCGGCTGCGACGGGGTTTCCAAAGATTTTCCCAGGAGCTCCCTTCGACAGTTTGAAAGTTTTGCGTCCGCCATTTTGTCACGATGCCAGCGCCAGCGGTAACTTTCCCTGACGTTGAAAAGAGACATCCCTTCTAACAGGTAAGCTAATCATATGAATATGTAATGTTATATGCATTTGGTATTTGTATTACATGTCATTGTGGGAAACAAAATCGATAAATCATAACCAGACGAGGCGTTTATGGCAATACAAAATCCCCCACTATAGCTAATAGATAAGATAGCTTATTTTGAACAGCTAATCTCAATATAATTATTGTCCACATATTAATTGAAAGATATGTTTGTTATTCTCGATGGCATTATGGCATTTTTTTATACACGTCTGCTTTGCTCATATCAAACCGAAGCACCGTCGGCGGTTATTCACATTACTGCTCGTGACCATGCGCTGCAACCAAGGTAACGTTAGAACTAACGTGCTGCTAAAACTGTGATGCAAAACTTCGATTTGATATGGTAGTTAACTAGATAGATATAGCTTCTAGCATGCAACCTTTGTGTAGGGCTGGGTGCCGAGAAGTTAACTCGTCAACGTCAATGCTCAAACAAATATGAAATGCACAACGACACACATAATGTCGCTCACGCACATACACGCAGCCCAATCCTGCTCCTGCCGATCGACTGTTCTGCACAGTTCATCTAACATTAATCAAACACACCTGCCTTTCATTTTCAAGGGATCCTGAAGACCTTAATTGGTTTTTTCAGGTGTGTTTGATTAGGGTTGGATATGAACTGTGCAGGACAGTCGATCGACAGGAACAGGATTGAGCCTATGAGACGCGCGCACGCACGAACTCTCCACGCGCATAGTTATATGAGACGCCAGCACAAACTCGCGCACAAGTGCACATGCACAAGTACATTTCACAGAGCTAAACAAAAGTATTTGTTTGTCTTTATATTCTTCCAAAACAGACATCTGACATCACAAGTCATCGCAGACAGGCAGCTGTGGAAGGTCTTCCCATATTTCTGCGGGAGAATACTGAGAAGCTTTTCTCTAGATGCCTGGTGAGTGCAGCTTGGAAGACCTTCAGCTTTTAGTAGTGTTGTATAGCAAAGAGGCCATACACAAATAGACATCACTCTTTATTGACTATTTTATTACAGGACATTATTTCAGTAGTGTTTTTGTTTTGTCAGGCAACTGATGCAGATGACAAACAGGTGAAAGGCATCAAGATGGGGGTCCTCACAGTGTTTGATGATGATGACGACGCAGTCATTAATATTGCCCTTGTGTTGGAGGAAACCATTGTCCTGAAAGACATCCCAGACACCCCGACTGCACTTGCGTATCTTTTTGGCTTGCTTTATAGCCTCAACATGGAGTTCCCAAAAGACATCAGGTATACCTTTGAAACTATCCAGCACATTTTCATGGAAATGTCCACCAATTGCTCACAGCGTGTCCGGAGCTTCAAGACCAAGCTGTTAAACCAGTGATTCATTTTCCATGGGGAAGATTTATTTTATCCTGTCTGTTCATTTATGTTTGGATATTTTGTAAATCTTCACATAGACCACCTTATAGTTTTTATGTTGTTCCTTTATTTTGACTAAAAACAAATCTGTTATTTGTAGCTGTCATATAACTGTCACGAGACTATTGATTGTTTCTCAGTTGAAGCAAGCTTTGTTTCAGCATTGCTGTTATAGTCTGCATCTTTGCTGGTGTGTCAAGTATCCATGGGGAAGATTTCTTTTATCATGTCTGTTCATTTATTATGTTTGGATATTTTGTAAGTCTTCACATAGACCACCTTATAGTTTTTATGTTGTTCCTTTTGATTTCCCCAACTTATTGACATGTGCCTTATTTTCTCTGGACACAAGTGCTTTATTTGAACTAAAAACAAATATTTTGTGTAGCTGTCATATTACTGTCAAGAGACTACGGTATTGATTGTTCAGTAAGCAAGCTGTGTTTCACCATTACTGTTATAGCCTGCATGTTTGCATTTTTGGCTAATTTCAAAGTTCAGATCATTCAGAAAGTTCAGATAATTTGGCTTTTTCAGCTGGGACACATTTCTGCAATATTGCATTATTTGTAAGGTCTCAACAAGAAAAAAAACTGCCCATATTATGGTACTGAAACCTGTATTTGCTTTATTACTTGTTTACATTGTGGAATTGTAAAGCAAAGTCGTTCAAATAAACATGCATAAATTAACTGGTTTATTGTCAGTGTATGATTTAATGGGGGAGGGGGGGGAAGGGGGGAGGGTAGTTTAAACTCAAAATAGTAAGTTATTACAGAGGATGGTAATTCGAACTCAAAATAGTACGTTTTTACAGACTTGAAAGTTCCAGTAACTTGAATTAAAAAAAATTAGTTGTCAGAACTTGAAAAACTTAGCTGACGCAACTTAATAATTGTAGTTCTTCAAAACTTAAAAAATTAAGTTGATATCTTCAACTCAAAAATTCTGTGCAGTCGGTTGCCTTGAAAATTTGAGTTGAACTAACTTTTTCTTTTTTACAGTGATAGGCGCGAGCCCTGTGTGAAGGGCTGTGCTTATATGCGGAGATGGGCACTGAGCAGTGGGCATCGTCACTACATTTATAGCACCATCGGCCGTGGCCGGGACACCAGAAATTACACCTTTTTCGGGAAATATCTGGGTAGCCGTGATAACGGTTTTCGTGTGCAGGCAAGCGGGCAACCGTACAGGCTTGCGCATTGCAAAAAACGCTGAAACAGTCACAATCTCTGGAAACTGAAACAGCGGCGCGCTTAGGTGAGAGCCCGGCCGCAGCGGAACTCGTACACCGGCGCTTCGATGAAGCAGCCATCGTGTGTAGTGCCGACGCAGCGTCATGCAGCATGCGTAGATGGCTTTCCCAGGATGGCTTCGGGGCTCCCGGCCTCACCGTAATTCTCTGCCGCGGTTCCCGCGGCGCGGGGCGACGACCAGTAGAGCGAGAACGGGGGTCTCGAGCTGCGTTGCTGAAGCTGTTGTGATAACGGCTTTTGTGTGCAGGCAAGCGGGCAACTGTGCAGGCTTGCGCATAGCAGAAAACGCTGAGACAGTCACAATTCCTGGAACTGAAACAGCGGCGCGCTTGGGTGAGAGCTCGGCCACAGCGGTACTCGTACACCTGCGCTTCGATGAAGCAGCCATCGTCAGTAGTGCCGACG